>NC_057852.1:76806992-77423242 GCF_015237465.2 Chelonia mydas | reverse complement strand
AATCATTACCTCAAATTCAATAATAACCTAATTATTGATTTCAACAGCCTGTTGCAACTGCTTCTGTATCTGTTCCTGCCAGACTGGGTCTCTGGCTCATTTTATGATGGAATTTCTTTCGTCTCTTAACCCATATCACTGTAGGAAAAAGTTGCCCACATGATTTTATTTATACATAACAATATTATCAGGAACAGTGTGTGTTTATAATCATTCCTGAGAGTTCAATATCATGGGTATATTTACAAAAAACAAGTATGCCATCTGGATGGATTTTTTTAGATTTCTCTGAATATGGGATTTTGTAATAACTTTGTGATTTGTTATATCATAATAAAAGCTTGTTCTTTGTTTAGTAATTTTATCTCTTGTATACATCTTCTGTGCATAGTGTCAGTTCCTTTTTCTCAGCCCATAAATGGTTCAAACATCTAGAATTTCCCAGTAAATAACTGAAATATGAAACTGAGAGGTCATATGATAAGCTACGATTTGATTAACTATCTATGCATTATAGAATATGCTTGCTATCTTAAGTATGTTGGGGAAATTGACATAACTTCCTGTAGTCAGCTAAGACTTTATGGGTAAGTCTGGCAAGTGTAATCCAGAAATAGGGATTTGGTTTCTGACATTTAGGAAGGCCATATTCAATATCCCTTGCATCCCTTCTCACTGTGTATTCATACTGTTGACCCTTTGAGAGAGATGTTAGGACTTTGGTGGTGCTGATTTCCCAGTAAGGTCTTTATGCAATGCTTGGACTTATCTAAAAACTTTGGATAACAAGGCATTTCTATAAGCAGTAGTGGAATGAGACCTTTGGGATTTGAAATATTTGCCACAAAGACTGGAGGCCTGTCCAGATTTTGTTTGCTTTGACTGGTGAAAAATATATTCTCTGCATATTGAATTATATTATCTAAATAACAGTATGTAGGATACAGTGAATACATTATTTGGTTGATATATTAGTTAAATCAGTAAACGAGCTATACTTTTTTTTCCTTAACAGGCTACAAAAATACTATTTTACAATGGCAGATTATGTACAGAATTTATAATGTATTATTTTTGACTTAGTTAAGTAATGTAGAAAGCATTTCTTATTTGCAGGCACTACACCAGTTGCATATTCAAAGTGACTTTTTAGCTCTAAGGTATCCTAAGTCTGTATAAATATTTATTAAATTTACTAGTTCAGGTACTGAGCTAAACAAGATTGTGTTGAATGCCAGAATTCCATTTCTGGGAGCTTTGCCAAGTATGTAGAACTTTTTCACCGTTACGTAGCATGGTGTTCACATTGGAACTGCTTGCTGAGCTAGGTACCGTTCAATATAATTAAAAGTGGTAGAATTAGACACACAGGGTACCAGTCTGCAATGTGTTGAATGCTCTGGCCTTGATCTAGTAAAGCACTTGTGCAAATATTTAAGAATGGGAGTAATCCCATTGTCTTCAATGTGATTGTGCATATGCTTAAATTTAAGTAAGTGCGTAAGCTCTTTACTGGAGAAAGGTCAGAGTGCCCAGCCCATAATGTGCTTTTGGCCACACACAAAATTGTCAACTAATGCCATTTTTATCCACACTGAAGACAAATGCTTGCAGCGCTACACTGCAGCAAGGACAGTACTACACACAAAGCTTCATTAGATGCTCACAGAATGTAAGGACATATTTCAGTTGCAGAAATGTATTTTCATTCCCACGCCATGTTAAGAAAAATATATTTAATCCATTTGTTAAATTAATAAAAAGGTTAGGTATTAGTAGCCACACATACAGTTGAGCTCACAAAAAGAGTCATTCGCTTCTCAACACAAATATCAGTGATTCAGTGCCTGCTTCACTCACAAAAGTTAAAGGAGCATTTTGATTTGGAAATTATAGGTAAAACATACCAGACACGTAAAACCTACATAAAAATTTGAATTTGTGAAAACTGTCCTTTATGTGAAGAGTTTCTGCATAAGACAAATACAAATTTTGGATAACAGATATTCAAATTTTCAGGGTTCAGAAAATCAGTATTTGCCTGTGTTTACACTTAGCACTGTTCAAACTTCATAAATGTATTTGTACTTGAACTTGCAGGTGTTTTTCCTCATCTTTTCAACACCTGATGTTGCTTCACTTTCAAGAATATAAATGTTAGGGATGAATCTGCATTACTTTCTCCATCCAAGCAACAGGCCTTGAAAATTTCACTCCCAAATAAACTATTTTTCACTATTACTTCGTGCCTATTTGTTCATATGCAGTACAGGGATAAAGACAAGAAAGATAAACCTATTTCTGCCCTTGTCGTCTAAACACAATTATTTTGAGACAAATGAGCCATTTTTTTTATTCCCCTCATGAGGGAGATACATTTTGCCCTGGGGCTTCTTCAAGGTTTCATTACTCTCTGATCAGCCATTTATGCTATTTTTTTTCTGCTATTTCAAAGTGTTCTTTCTTCTTGCTAATGAATTCAAGACTTTACTGTCCACTACATAGTTTAAAGCTGAAGTTATACTGAACCACACAGAAGGGAAAAGTTAGGAATAATCCATAAGATAAACCTGTTCTCCATTTTTATTTCATTATTTATATATGTATTCAAGTATGCCCGGCTCAGGAACTCCAGAGCAAGATATCTGGTGACTCAAAAACATTATTTGTCAAAATATGAAACATTAATTGGTGGCTATGGGATTTGTTTTGTAACAAAGAAAAAAATAGTGCTCAAAGTTAGCCAGGTCAGACTGGAATGCTAATCTGTGGTTCCATCAACCTTTGTTGAACTTATCATAACTTTTGTTTTAAAAAAAAAATCAATTTTCCAGCCCAGATTGTTGTGAAACAAGGTTTCAGAATGTGAACAATGCCATCATGCCATGTAGATGGGCAGACTGAAGGAATCTGATCATAAAAAAATATGTGGATAAATATCTACTTGTGGTCCTTTTTGCACAATGCCCAGAGCAGTGGATTATTGTTTTCTCAATGAAAATAAAGAAAGAACATATTTGAGAACTGTAAACTGCCCCATTCATCTCAAAGGGGTGTTACTTTAAAGTCTGATTATGCTAGTTTTAGACCCTGATCCTGGAAAAAAAATGTACATAGGCTAGACTTCAAGGACATCCATAAATCTTTAAAAGATGGGGGTATAAATGTCAACATTATTAAGATAACATTGCTGCCTGCCTCAAATATCTACAAGACAATATTCAGGTATCCACCTCAAACACACTGCCAAGCTTATCCATTTCGTCCTCATCCATAACACTTTGTCTAAACCATAAGAACAGCCATAGATATTAGTATGGCTCCATCATATGCCAAACTCTTCATAGACCTCCTTGACGAAGAATTTCTGGACAAACGCACAGCATAACAAATGATATACCTGAAATATATCAATGACATTTTCATCCTCTGGACAGACAACCTAAACTTCCTCATACACACTCACCACAATTTCAACAACCACCATCCATCCATCAAATTCTCTCTAGAACACTCTCATACCTCATCAACTTCCTGAACACCATGATCAGCTTCAACAATGGAGCTCTACGGACATCTATGTACAAGAAGCTCATAGACCACCACACTTACCTTCACAAATCCAGTAACCACCCCAAACACAGCAAGACATTTGATATGTACAGCCATGTGCTCATATACCACAGAGTATGCTCTGAGGAGAAAGTCTGGGATACGCACCTTATCCACACTTAAAACTGATTTCACCAAACAAGGACACTCCACCAAAAAAGTAGATTGCATCATGGAATGGGCCATCCAAATACCCCAAGAGAATCTGCTTCAATACAGAAAAGAAAACCCTCCAACTACACACACCTAGTTGTCAGCTACCACCCCATACTGGAACCGATATGGAGTATCATTAAACACTTACAACCTATACTTGATAGGGACCACATCCTGAAAGAAATCTTTCCTGAACCCCCTCTTCTGGCCTTCAAACAACCCACCAATCATCAGAAAGAAACTCCTCATGGACAAAACCTACTGATTCAAAGTGGCACCAGAAATTGCCAGAACAACAGGTACAAAAGCTGTAGACATATCTCCACTATGATGCTCCATACTCCAGATGTGATGCTCAATATCTCCCACAACACACCTTTCAAGATTCATGGATCCTACACGTGCCTACACATGCCTATCACAACCAAATCCACTGCACTACGTGCCCCAATAACAGCTATGTGGGTGAAATCAGACAATCACTATGTTCTCGAATGAACTCTCAGGAAAAAATGATAACAGACAAAAAACACCCATGGGCAAATACTTTTCACAAAATGATCATTCTAAATCTGACTTCTCAGTCCTTTTCCTCAAAGGAAACCTGCACAATATCTTCAAAAGATGAGGTTGGGAGCTTAAATTGATAACTTTGTTAGACACTAAAAATCATGGTCTTCATAAAGACACTGGATTTATGGTTTATTAAAACAATCCGTAACTCATTACTCCGCCCCACCTTTTTTTTGTCCTGTAACTGCAGCGGTGTTAATGCAGCACTTCACCTTGAATGGTCTTTTACAATATGTGTTAACTACTTATGCTAAACAATCTATTCCGCCTTGTATTTAGTTGTGATACTCTGAGTACCTTTCCCAGATCTGATGAGCTCCTCTGTGTAGCTTGAAAATTTGTCTCTTTCAATAGCAAAATTTTGTTCAATAAAATATATTACCTCACTCTTTCTCTCTAACATTATTACTATTTCTCTGCTGATAATTTTAGCAGGGACATGCAGCTATTGCAGTTATCTAGACTGGCTTAATATATATTTTTTATAGTCAAAGTTGCAATCAATTATATTCATAAAACTCTATTTTAGCATTTTTTAACTTTGGGCAAGAAAACTTGTTTGGCCTGGAAACTGCTAGACTTATTCTAAAGGTAATAGAAGTCATTTCTGTACATTGTGAAGAAAATCCACAGAACTGTTTTTGAGTTATAGATCACTGAAATCTATTCTGATATGAAATTCTGATTTTTATCAAAGCATTCTTTGCTTCTCTACAGGTGACAAACAACTTGTTACAATCGGTTCAGATTTTCTAAATACATAAATCTTCATTCAAATTTCAACAAAACAGAACATAATCATACAACATCACTAACAATCTTCTCCTGATCCCCCATAAATGTCAATAGGAGTTTTTTGCCATTGCCTTCATTGCGCACACTTAGTCCATAAATCAATTGCCTGGTTGCAGCTTAGTAAGAACATGACTGCCCTTCTATTGCCAACAGCTAACAAAGCTCTTCCTTTATACCAAGAGCTTGAGGTCTGTGTTTTTGAAGTGGTAGGATCAGAGTTCTGTACTCAGCTCTGCAGGTCTGTGAAGCTTGTTAAAAGTTTTTATTACACTTGACTAATTTTAAAACTGTAATATAGCAAAGTTATTTTTCCTTAACTGAAAAGCCACAGCATTTGTCCCTTTTATTTTTACATTATTCCGTCTAAGAAAAATATCAAAAGCAAGATGAAATATTTGGCATTTTTGGGACAAACACAATTTCAAGGTGAAATTCAGTAACAATTTACAGATACAGTATCAGCTGGTTTGTATTTTGCTGATTTTTCTGAAATATTCTGTGGCCCTTGTTAAGTTGGCGCTAATATACTGAGTGAATTTTGCAGGTTTATGTCTTAAATTACACTAGAGGTGCTTTACAAATGTAGCTGATGTTCTCATTATGAGCTGCTAGGATACATGAAAAAATGTATTGAAAAGTGCTTAGGTAAAAATTTATATTGGACAGTGAATGCACAGACTTTCTTTTATGATAATATCAGCACATCTGCTATTGTAATAAAAAGAAGAAAACAAAAGATTAAGTTTAACATAACACTGCAATTCACAAACATAAGTGGCAAAGGCAGTTGTGCTGTCGTTAGCAAAGAAAAAAATAGAGTGAACAAATGATCAATAGTAAGCCTAAGAGATCTTTTCTAAAATATCAAGGGCTTAAACAAGATGTAAATAAAACATAGAAAATACACAGACTATTGATTTATCCCTTTGTGGTACCAATTGTCTATGACTTGTTAAACTATAACGATGAAGAACAGCCATGTTGCATTTTCACATACAGTACTGAATCTCTAATTTAAATTATCGATGGGAACTTGAGCAGCAAGTATTTTCTCAACACCAATAATGTATACCTAGTAAACCCTTGAGAAAGTTGATTTTGTAAAGAAATAAATCTTTTAGTGAAATACTTTTAAAAATGTCTGCAGGTGGAAAATTCCAAAATATGGTATATTTGCAGTGCTTTTATTAAGAATATAGAAAAGGATTCTTCTTAACTTTATTTTCTAGCCAAATTTAATTATTTTGTCCATGTGGGTTTTCCATGCTATTGCATACTATTTACTTCTAAGTAAATAAACAGTTAAAAAGCTAAGAGCTAGAGTGTAACAGGCCTTGATGTTCATGGAGGCATGGGGGATGCTTAATATGCCTGTCTCCCAACCCTGCAAAGGCTTCTCAAAGTTGCACAGTCCCCCCGCTGTGTTGAGGGGAAAGCAGGGATTATTCTCTCTGTTCACCCTTAAGGGGTTTATGTCACCCCCAGATTGGATGAGTAGAGAACACCATGGTAATACCATACAGTAGGGCTGCTATAGCAGAAGAGCAAGCTAGAAGCATGTTGCGTGCACATGTGGAGGAGGAAAGTGAAACCCCGTTGAAAATGCTACCCTTATTCTTCCCTTTGCCCCGAGCAGCACTCCGGCTCAGCTTAAAGTTTAAGGTAGCAAAGTTAATGCAATAAATGTTCTGCTTCAAGCGTGACGGTGGGTTTTGGGGTTCAAAGCAGGGCAGTCATGTGAAATCTGGCACTGTTGGGGAGTATGTGGGCAGACGTGGGTACAGGGGGGAGATCAGGGGCCTGGGAGCAGTGGCAGCTGGGGTTGGAAGTGTGTGTGTTCTGATGCAGGGGGAGAGTTTAGATGAGAGATCTTGGGGCTGGGGGCAGGGCAGGACAGGGGAGAGAGAGCTCTGGGTACCCTCAGGAAATTTATGGTTGTGCCCCTGCCTGAGTGTGTTGCAGTTAGCGACATACATTGATTACAGTTAGCCTTGGCATTTGAACTAAGTGAAGCAAGGGCATCCACAGGACAAAGGAAGCTCACATTTCTGCATGAATAGTGATACAGAGCACTAATGCTAACGCTAGGTGAGAAAGGACAATAAACAAAATTGATTGGGTTATCCTTGCACCATCTGGTCATATAGAATAATGTGTTTATTATGTTTTGGGATGGGCTGTGTTCCAGGCACTGGTGAAGACAGAAAGCTGAACTATCCTTAAGGGGATTACAATAGCTCCTTCAAAAGCAGTACCACAATGTATTGTTTTATATCATTGAGTTTCATATCCAGTGGATTCAGAATATGTGGGATAGTGTTTGTACTAGTTTATAATATGGCTGGGTTTGGTCTGGGAGGAAAATTGTTATTGGGTGTTGGAAATCTGATATTATTTGACATATGAGTTAACTTTATCATTTGCGCCTATAACCCTGATTCTGTTTCCACCGGTGTCTACTTTTAGAGGCATGTGTGATAATTTCAGTGATCTTCTTGTACTTTATTCAGATTTCTTGGGTATTGTGAATTGTGTGTGTAAATTAATCGAAGACAAGCACGCTTGGTACTTGTGTATTGTACCTCGCCTTTTATTTGTCTCCAGGATATCCAAAATTGTGCAGCTAGAATTTTCTTCCTTTCCACGACCCCTACACATGCCACTTAGATCCTTTCACTGGCTTCCCTCACCTTTCTAATATTAAGGTCAAACTACACAGCTCAGTTCTTGACTAGTTCTCAGTCCCTCCAATAGGTTGGAAGAGACTCTATCTTAAGTATTTATTTACCCCCATCACCATTGCACCTGAGCATCTCACAATCTAGGAAGTACTATTAATTTCTTTTTAGAGATGGGGACCTGAGCCACAGAGAAATTAAGTGAATTATCCAAGTGTGACCCTAAGAGCCCCTATATGCCAACCGGCAAAGGGCACAGTCAACACACTATGGTCAGCATATTCAACCAAACAGTGGCTAGTAAGGTATCATATAAAATCTGATGACACACTGGTCATGAACATCCTTGATGGATGTGTGTATGGTTTGCATATAAATAGTTATGTATGTGTGATGGAGATATGTTCTGAAAATATGGTTTGGAGACAGTGAATAAGCAAGCCTGCCATAGACAAAAAAATATGGATTTACCCATCTAACTAGCTCCATTACAGGCAGAGGACAATGAAAATGCATTTACATATAAGGTAAACAAAGCAATCAAACTAACAAGTGGAAGAGGAAACAGCTTGGTGAGCACACTGGGTCATACTGGAATCTGAACCCTCATAAAGTCTTCCTGGCTCTTGAGGCAAAGACACTGGACTTTGAGAAATACAAGGAGAGCAAAAAGATATTTGAATTACCCAGTATTTAGGAGACAAAGAGGAAACATCCTTTGATTCTGTGAATGTTGGATCCTCCTGCCAGAAGGGCTGGAGATGCTCGTAGCTTGATGTAAGTGATAAAACTGAGTAGGCAAAGACTGAAGTAGAAATTTAACTCTTGACCACCAGAACAAATGTTGTGTTTTGTTTTGCTTATAACCAGTTTTTGTTTTATTATGTGATGTATATGCATATAAAGTTATGTTCTTAAAATATGGTTTGGAGGCAGTAAATAAACAAGCCTACCTTAGACAAAGTAATGTGGATTTACCTGTCTGCATGTCTCAATTTCAGGCAGAGGACAATGAATGTACATTTACATATAAGTAAGGCTACATTTCAGTCACGGGTATTTTTAGTAAAAGTCATAGATAGGTCACGGGCAGTAAACAAAAATTCATGGCTCATTGCCTGCCCATGACTTGTACTATACCCCTGACTAAATCTTGGGAGTGCCAGAGGTGCGCGTGGAGGGGCGGTGGGTGCTGGGCGGGGGGCGGGAGAGGCCTGGCAGGGTGTGGCAGGTGCTGGGGCGGGGGGCGTGGTTGCTGAGGGAGAGCAGCTTGGGGGTGCAGCAGGTGCTGGGGAGGGCGGCCTGGGGGTGCTGCGGGTGCATGGGAGGGAGCAGGTGCTGAGGAGGGGCAGTATCAGGTCATAAAGGAATAAAGAAGGAAGGAACGAAGAAATTACACAATACAAAGGAGAGTAACGATTTTATGTTTTACAACTACATAAAAATGTATATACAAGGGGAGAAAGATACTGGTGACCTTGACATACTAAATACAAGATGACATGAGCCCCAATGACTGCAAAATTATAATGTTTGTGCATTTAGAGGACATGAACAATGAATGCTTGGCAAATAATTGCCATTTTTTCTAAGCTATTGAAATATTAGAAATGGGCAATGGGTAGCACAATGAAAATGTTAATGTTATCCATTACTCCATAGCCTTGTTGACCCTTCAGGATGTATTCACTTGTGTCCGTGTAGGAGCTATGAAAAATGGCTATACGTGCTAGCTATTATTAAAGAACGCCCATTTTGCTTTATATTTTGCTGGTTTGGACTGAGAGGCCTTAGAAAGACAGGCCTCCTTACCACATACTGTTTGTAAATAAACCACATCTTTCTGATATGTGAACTCCATTGTCGTAATGCAGTTACTTTTCCTTAGCTGTCGACACAATAACCAGCCTATCACAATACTGTACATGATTTTCCTGAATTTGTTGTTTCTATATACACTATGTTTTCTGTTTATTTTGGCCTGAAATGCATATATTTATATGGTATTTCATCCTTTTTTGGAATTGGAAAAACCTACCTTAATGGGTCAGTTTTTTAGTTGAAGTTGGGCCCAGTTGTGAACTAAAAACACCTAAATACATTTATACTGCAATTGCACACCCCGTTCGATTTACTTCAAATGCACAAGACTATGTAACTAGTGATCTGCATGAAGAACTCAGAGTAGTGTAAATGGGCATATATTTGGTTACATACCTTGGGCCTCCTTTACAAAAATATCCTAATGTCAATAACTCCCAAATCAATTTGTTGTCCATTTCCTTAATTGTTGCTCCAGCTACTTGACTGGATGGCAACAGACTGATCGGTCTAGGCCAGATTGCCGTGGTGCTTTGCTATAGATAACTGCATTACCAATACAGGCATCCAACTTAGTTCCTAGGGGCATGTCTACACAAGCACTTCCTGTACAGAAAGCTGGGGTATAAATTTACTGCGCTTCAGCGTGTCCACACCATCTGTGTGGACCCTGCTGATGTTCCCCGGTGTGGTTTCACATACTGCTGTTTCGGATACTGTTAAATCTAAACAATATTTGGTGAAAGTAATGTAGCACATTCAATTTAACTCTTTGCAAATATTAGGTATTTAACTAAAATATCCCCTAGAAGTTGCCATGTCTGTATTCCTTGAGCTTTTATATTGGCCTGATTCCTGTAGATGAAACCTGCTTGTTTAGAAACTGGCTGCAAAATATAAAAGCACAGGTCAGTCTTACTCAAGGAAAATAAATTTTGCACATGAAGAAGGAAGAACATTGATAATGAAACAGAGATTAAACTGGATAAGGGGGAAAATGTATGTGAGACAAGAGCATCACTTTACCCATATAAAAGATTATGGAAGAAAGGTTAAGCGTGAGGATTTAGAATTCAATAACTCTTCTGGAGCAAGGCAATAGCCAGCAAAAGACTACATTCAGGATCAGGAAAAAGCAGGGGAAATGGATTCTCAGTTTTAAAGAGGATATCTATAAATTTACTCATTACCAAGCTAAGATGCCAAGGTGAAATGGAGATTTAGTCTGAGGATAAAGATGAAGGTGGCCCTGTGGTAGAGGGTCTACAAATACAAATTATTTTTTCCATCTACTAACTCAGTGGCACCCAAACTTTTCCTCCTGTGACTCCCCTTACCACAAATGGAATGTGTCTGTGCCCCCTGGGCTGGGCGTGGAATTGTATCCAGGAACAGAGCCGCAGTCGGGGGCTCGGAGCAGGGGATGGGGGCCAGCAGCCAAGAGGAGGAGCCATGGGATGGGAGCAGAGCCAGGTCTGCAGCTGTGGCTAGGTGCTGAGACCAGGGGCAGGACCGGGGGAAAAGCAGGGCTGGGTGGCGCTCCCTCCCCACTCCCCATGGGGGCTGGCCTGGGCCCTGCCACGCCCCCCAGAGATTCCTCTCTAGGAGGGTGCACCCCACAGTTCGAGGACCACTGCACTAACTCATGAAATGGGATAATGACTGCCAAAGCAGCAATACAGGAGATACTATTAGTTCAGAGTTGGCTACACTGAAGCAGATATTGAATATGCTAGGAACCAGACAATACTGATGAGAACAAACCTCTGTCCTTTACCCCACATGGAAAACAGTTTCCATTTCCTTTGGTTCCAAGTTAGAGTTGAGATCAGCAGAGGCAGTTTTATGAAGGAGACCTGCATATTCCTAATTGTAATTCAGACTTCAGAAGCCTTTACTTTTCATTCCTTTGCCCCTTACTATCTCCTACTGTTCTGGTAATTTCTAGCTGATAGGAAGCATACATTTTAATTCAGACAGTGCACAGTAATAACACAAGAACTACATTCTTAAACTAACATAACCATTTTTTCTAATAATATAGACGTATTCTTATCTCTAGATAGACTTAAAATATTACAAGGCTGTTAACAATTTAAAATGGTAAATAACAAAACTTGTACAAAACAGGATATAGTATCATTAAAACTAGTATCACTAAAAACTAGCAGAGCATGTGGTCATTATGGCTCTTCAGAAATAGGATCTCTTAAATGAAGACCTGGGATCATGGTACAATCAGTGCAGCACCAAAAGCAATAACTATGAGCTATGTAAAATATGCAAACAAAAAAGCATAAAGATGAGCAGTGCAGTTTTATTAATTACAATTTGTGCAAAGAGTATAATATGCTGAATTGTCAGTTTGTTCCTTTCCCACATTACTGCTGATACTAAGTTTGAGTACGTCTGACTCATGACCTTTTATTCTCGCTAAATCTTATTTTAGGTTTCTTACAACATCCATATTGCTTACAATGGATCTGAAGTATATTCCACCTAGAAGTCTATAGAGTAAATTCCACTAGCCAGATTAATCAAACATATGCTTCTGCCTTTACTGCAATAATGTCAGACACACAGAAGGATAAAGCAGTGAAATCTTTAAAAGCAAATAATCTAATAAACATTTGTAATTAGGAGGATGCCAGGCCAATGTTTTAAAGCCCCCTCGAACACACACATTTTTAAAGGCTCTAAAGAAGATCTATGACTTTCATTCAGTTTAGAATATGGGTTAAAGGCCAGGGCCATATGCTCCCTTCAGTTGCATGGCACCGAAGCAGCAATTCATCACAACTTGCAATCAAATGTGGCCAGCAACCCTCTGTGCAGAAATTGAATCTCAAGTGACACATTACTGTTAGGAGGTATATGCTGCTCAGGCACGATTGAGATAGGTTTCTATCACATAACATAGAGCTCTCACGTGAACTGAATTTTGCAGGATATTCCAAATTTTAGCCATACTGGGCTGCCTATTTTGCCAAGAGGAGAGAGAGACTCCCCATCTATATCCTGTACCCTACAGGAATGTGCAGAGCTGGGAGCCAGAAGTGCTGGTCTCCTTACTGACTATCATTTATATTTCTGTGCACTATGGAAGCTTTACTATTAAGCAAGGACTTATGCCCTACAGTAACATGATTTACACATTTTTACATTTTTTCTCTGAAAATCAATCCCTCTCAGAACTCTACCTTGGGATGATAAACCTCTGCATCTTCCCCAAGGCAAGCCTGTGCCCATCCAGTCACAACTGATCCCTCAATCTTCAAGAATGCAAATGATAATAATAGGAAACATTTTTTCTCTCACTTCACACATTAATACAGTTTTTATGGCATGCAAAAAGCATACATTGCTTAAAAGAAAAATAGATTCATAAAAGCAACTTTTTAAATTGTTTCACAAACCCTACCGAGTGTTATCCGCTCACGATGAATGCTATTCTCTCGATTGCCACTATGCTCTTGTCTATACTTTTTGCTCAAAACAGAAGAGGGAGTGAAAGTAGCAGAGCATGAGGTTTGAGCTGGGGCAGTTCAGGATGGCCAGTCTCCTTACAGCTGATTTTTTTGAAGTCAGCTGCACAGCCACTTCTGTGTCCACCAGCAGATGTCACTTGAAATCAATGGGAACATAGTGGGTTCAGAGGACATAAACATTTGAATGGCAGAAAAAGCATATACTTGCACATAGTTTAGCCATACTGAGAATTAATTAAAAAGGAATAGGAAGATGCTACTGTGCTGCACGGCACTTAATTTTCCATTTTATGCTGGTATCTTTGAAACAATCTTTTAGTAGTGAGACAATCATTAAACTGATTTATATGACACAAAGAGGATTATTTATTTCTTTTATTTGACCTGCACTCTAGCAGCTAGTAAAGTAATGAACCAAATCAGAGAATACTAGTTTAGCTTTGCATAAGACTGCTAATTTGTTAGACAGCAAATTTGCCATTAAGAGTATTTATATCTCACTAACCACTAGCCTCACACCTGGGGTTGGCAGCACTTGGCAGGCATTCTGAATGAGTTCACTAGTATTTCCATTGAAATTGCTTACATTAATAATTGTGATGTTACTTTTTTTGCAGAAAAAGGTACAAACTTAAATGTAGTGGATTAAAAAAGGTCAATGACATCTAGTCTTTTCTGTGCTAATATAGTTTGACAGTATGTGCTAAAGAAAAGAGGAGAGAACAGCATGTACAAAAATAAATCTTTCTCTGAATCTTTGTCTGAGTGGCATAACTTCATAAATAATGCTTCACTTCATGACTTTATATTTATTTATAAAAAGTTATTTTCTACCTACAAACATTTTACAGAAAGGAATGTATCACAGTCAGAAACAAACCAGCTTGTGACCACCATTTTTCATTCACACTGTTTGATTTGTGATTTTTCAATCACTGAGCATGTGAAACATCAGCCCTACATTTTCAAGCTTGTGTGCTTGAAAAAAGTAATCATGGTCTGATTTTCAAATTCGTTGTAATTGTTGAGAACTTACAACTGCCTTTTGGATCAATGGAATTTTTGGATGCCTAACACTTATGAAATGAAGATGTCATCTAAAAACTTTGGTAAGGATTACATACAAATTATTTATGGCTTCATTCAAAGCCCATTTTAGTCAACATGAGTGTTTCCTTTGACTTCAATGGATCTGCATCAGGTCCTTATGTCCCATTCATGCAAACTTGCCTATCCATGTTCCTAACATTGTTGACTCAGATGAGTATTAATAAGCATGTGCAAAACTGTTTTCAGGACCTGGCCCTCAGGTTGTAAGCACTTCAGGACAGGGATTTAACATTATATATAGTGTATTATTATTATTTTACAGGGCCCACAAGTGTGGTAGGCACATCACGATATCTATGTCATCTATATCTATTTATTGTGAAGTACCTAACACACTTGTGAGCCCTGTAAAACAGTAGTAATAATAAATAATGAGTTTAAAAGACTTAATATGTGTAAGTAACATAAAATTAACTATGATTAGTAATAAAAAGGTTTTAAATAACTCAATGTATTTATGCATATAACTGTTATACTACATCATCAACCAATAGTGTTTATTCCAAAGGTTACACATTTTATTATAAATGGCTCATCATAGAACATATTTACAACCTTTAACCATTGACTGTTTTAATAATGTTTTTTCAAAGCATTATAGCATAGCAATAACCACTATTCATTATTAATATTTCATACAATATCTATAGCCATCTATTTATCATTTATAGTATGCATCACAAAAGCATTATAAAACATTTACTAAGTACTTATAAATAATTTTTAGGTTACTATTAGCATGTGTTATAAATATATTATTAATTCTTTGTAAATTATTGAAAGGCAATCCTTGAATCAGAACATGAAAATAGCTTCATTTTAAGAGTGGCATTTTGTCACCCACAAATGCTCATCCAAACTGGATAGCATATTATATTTCTGGAGGTCCTAATGGTGCCAAACTTGCAGCATCTGAAACAGAAGCCTAAGAGAGAGAGAGAAGGAAAGAGAAGGAGAAAAGAGAGAGATTATGGTCCTAATCTTGCTTTGACTGAAGTCAATAGTAAAACTCCCATTGTCTTCCATGGGAGAAAAAAACCAGGCCCCTCAAATTGGAAAACTAACTACTGTTAATTTAGTGTGAGGCTCCAAAGAAAGAGGTGCAAAACACAATGGTTTTAATTTGCAGGGATTCATGCAAGTACTGTATGGACTTTTGGTCCAGGTGAATTTGCATGTTGTACCCCAAATTCTGCTTTGGGACAAAATCAAAATTCATCAACTGAAAATGATTCTATGCTGCCATGTTTCCTGGCTCTGTATCAATCCCGTGTGATTGTACAAATTTTACAATTTCTCTGAAAAGCCATAAATTCACCAAGTGAAGTCTGCAGCCAAAAGTTGCAGTAACTTTGACAAACTTTCTGATAGACAAAATCTGTGTTTGTAGTGAAATCCAGAGGCATAGATATTTTGCATACTCTGGGTGTTTACTATAAATATTTTGCACAACCCTCACTTGAACAATTACAAAAAAGACTATTTTCATACATTACAGTCATAGAGATCAACACTGAAAAAGAGAGATTTTATACTGGATTTTAACTTTGGGAGAAAAATACAAGGAACAGATCATGATCATTATGAAAGCATAATTCTAAAATACCATTTTGTTTTAGGTGATAGAAAGACCTTTTTTCCCCTTATGGATTAGATATGGGATCACTCATTACTCCTTCCTCTTCCAAGCCTATGTTAGGTAACTCAAAAGTGCTCAATTTATCCTTGTCTTTTTCAATGCTGTTATTCCCAGAAGTATCAAAGAGCAGTCACTTCATTAGCATAACTGATGAAGAAAAATCTCAAATGTTTTGGAAGATGTAGGAAAAACAACATAATGTTTGTTTGGATACCTTAAGAACATAAAAATGGCCATACTGGGTCAGACTACTGGTCCAGCTAGCCAAGTATCCTGTCTTCCAACAGAGGCCGGTGTCAGATGTTTCAGAGGAAGGGAACAGAACAGGGCAAGTTGTCGAGTGATCCATTCCCTACCATCCAGTCCCAGCTTCTGGTAGTCAGAGGTTTATGGAAACCCAGAACATGGGGTTACTTTCCTGACTATCTTGACTAATTGCCATTGATGGACCTATTCTCTATGAATTTATTTAATTCTTTTTTTTTAACACACTAATACTTTTGGCCTTCGTAACATCCCCAGCAACAAGTTCCACAGGTTGACTGTTGCATGAAGAAATACTAGTTTATGTTTGTTTTAAACCTGCCTATTAATTTGATTGGGTGAACCCCAGTTCATGTGTGAGGTGAAAAGGTAAATACTTTCCTATTCACTTTCTCCACCATTCATGATTTTATTGAGCACCATCATATCCACCCTCAGTAATCTTTTTTTCAGGCTGAAAAGCCCCAGACTTTTTAATCTCTCTTCACGTGGAAGCTGTTCCACATCCCAATCAGTTTTGTTGCCCTTCTTGGTACATTTTCCAATTCTAATCTATCTTTTTTGAGATGGGGTGATGGAACTAGTATTAAAGATGTGGATACCATGTATTTATATAGTGTATTATGATATTTTCTGTCTTATTATCTATCCCTTTCCCAATAGTTCCTAACATTCTGTTAGCTTATTTCACTGCCACTGCACATTGAACAGATGTTTTCAGAGAACTATCCACAATGACTCCAAGCTCTCTTTCTTTAGTGGTATACCCCATTATCTGGGATTATGTTTTCCAGTATGCAATACTTTGCATTTATCAACAGTGAATTTCTTCTGCCATTTTCTTGCCCAGTCACCCAGTTTTGTGAGGTCCCTTTGTAACTCCTATCAGTAATTTTGTATCGTCTGCAAACTCTGCCACCTCACTGTTTACCTTATCTTGCCTAAGAACTAGTTGCCAGAGTCTATTTTAGGTGGTTAGAACTCTGAATAAATTACCTGAAAGAAATCTTATGTCATGCTTTTTATGAGCCAAAGAAATAAAACCACTGCAAGTTATAGTCGTGAAATACATGGAAGCTGAATCTCAGGAACAGGAAATAGGAAAATTGTAAGGTCTGGCACTTTTAATATGAATTATGAATTAACTATCCTCTCATACATCATGCACTTTTCCACTTTCACCCTCTTTCTATTTGTTACCAGTAGGCAGAGAGATTTTCTCATTTTATAATAGTAATAATTAATAATAACTTACATTTACATAGCATATTTTATCCCAAAGGATCCTAGAGTGCTTTATAAACATAAAATGAAGTAAAAAGTATACTTTAGTATATAGTAAGTGCAAAAACACACATAAATGCAATGTTTAGAGTGGAGGACCACTGACACAAGTTAGAGATTACTATGAAACCTTAATTCTGTTCTGTTGTGCCTAAACACTGTAATACAGGGTTGCTTTTGATCTCTCATAACCAGTGTATGAGCCAGATGGAAGCCCACTGAAATCAATGAGAGTCTTTCCATTGACCTCAATGGATCTGGATCAGGTCCTGTATCAGGAAGAAGTCTTTAAAAGTAAATGAAAAACTGATGCAAGTGAGATCAGAATCATACCCACAGACGGCAATACTCCAATGAAATCATTGGCACTACTTTCATTGACTTTAATGGGGCCAAAATTTAACAAATAGGATTTTAAAAGTGCCTGTTCACCTATAATGTCCACAAGTGGTCACCCAAAAGACAGCAGTTCAGGCAGAACTCTGATCAGTAGCACCATGCTAAGTTCTACACAAAAGAAAGATCATCACTTACTGAACCCCTAACAGCACTTCCTGCAGCACCTACTGTTCCCTTTAGGTACCATATCAAGGACATAGCTGACCCTACCCCTGCTTTACATATGGGAAACAACAATCACAGCATTAACTTGAATAGCTGAAGATATTATCAGTGAAGCATAATTTTTTTTTTAAATAAATCAACACCATCATTATACTCAATGTTTCACCCACCTAGGATAGGAGGAGGGAGAGGAGGTCATTAAGCATTAAGAACATAGGAACCTAAGAATGGCCATACTGGGTCAGACCAAAGGTTCATCTAGCCCAGTATCCTGTCTTTCAATAGTGGCCAGTGCCAGATGCCCCAGAAGGAATGAACAGATAATCATCAAGTGATCTATTCCTTGTTCCCCATTCCCAGCTTCTGGCAAACAGAGTCGAGGGACACCATCCCTACTCATCCTGGCTAAAAGCCATTAATGGCCCTACCCTCCATGAACTTATCTAGTTCTTTTTTGAACCCTGTTATAGTCTTGGCCTTCACAACATCCTTTAGCAAAGAGTTCCACAGGTTGACTGTACGTTGTGTGAAGAAATACTTCCTTTTGTTTGTTTTAAACCTACTGCCTATTAATTTCATTTGGTGACCCCTAGTTCTTGTGTTATGAGAAGGAGTAAATGACACTTTCTTATTTACTTTCTCCACACCAGTCATGACATTATAGACCTCAATCATATCCCCCCTTAGTGCTCTCTTTTCCAAGCTGAAAACTCCCATTCTTATTAATATCTCCTCATATGGAAGCTGTTCCATTCCCCTAATAATTTTTGTTGCCCTTTTCTGGTCCTTTTCCAATTCCAATATATCTTTTTTGAGATGGGGTGACCATATATGCCTTTGGTGAGGGACCTTGTCAAAGGCTTTCTGAAAAGCTATGTATACTATGTCCACTGGATCCCCCTTGTCCACATGCTTGTTGACCCCCTCAAAAAATTCTAATAGATTGGTGAGGCCTGATTTCCCTTTACAAAAATATATTGACTCTTCCCCACAAATTACGTTCATCTATGTGTCTGACAATTTTGTTCTTTACTATAGTTTCTACCAGTTTGCCCAATACTGAAATCAGTCTTACTAGCCTGTTATTGCTGGGATCACCTCTGGAGCCCTTTTAAAAAATTAGCGTCTCATTAGTTATTCTCCAGTCATTTGGTATGGATGCTGATTTAAATGATAGCTACAGATTCTGATTTAAGTTATTTTAAAAAGACTACAGCTAGTAGTTCTGCAATTTCACCTTTGAGTTCCTTCAGAACTCTTGGGTGAATACCATCTGGTCCTGGTGACTTATTACTGTTTTGTTTATCAATTTTGCTCCAAAACCTTCTCTAATGACACCTCAGTCTGTGACAGTTCCTCAGATTTGTCATATAAAAAGAATAGCTCAGGTTTGGGAATCTCCCTGACATTCTCAGCTGTGAAGACCAATGCAAAGAATTCATTTAGTTTCTCTGCAATGGCCTGATCGTCCTCGAGTGCTCCTTTAGCATCTCAATCGTCCAGTGACCCCACTAGTTGTTTAGCAGGCTAACTGCTTCTGATACGTTCAATACATAGTACAAACTTGCAAGGCCCACAAAACCCCCACACAACTTTATAGGTCCCAGGGAGTCCACAGGCTAATTTTTAATTTGTTCTGGTTCCCCATTTGTATTCCTCTGTTACATCACAGGTACAGCACTGTAGACAAGAATCACAACCTTGCTCACCTTTCCCTTGACCGAACCTTTCTTAATCCTCAGACTGGCACTCCTAATGACCATCCTTCAAATCCTTAAAAAACAATCTTCCCAGTACCATTCACCACACTACTTTATACTAAGTACTTATTTAACATGATCTACAGTGGAAACTGCAGTAAAATTAACTTCCCTGCAGTGAGAGGCTTGTGAAATCTGTTAAACCTTGAAGGATATCAAGGATATATGTATCAAAATAACTCATTTCCAGCAGGAAAGGACCATCGGGACATAGAGAAAGCAATTTTTTTCATTTCACTCTGATGTATATTTTATTTTAATCTTTTGGTTCACTCTTTAAGTAATATGTGATACATTTTGAACATGCTAACAAAAAATTCAAAAATTAATGATTTTGTTGCATACTGTACGGTGATAATGTAAATCAACACAACTATTCTTTGCAAAAGCACTGCTGCATCAGACTCAGATAAAAAATGTGAAATACAATACACTCTTTCTAAACTAAGACAAAGAGAGGATAAGAAAACATTTTTTTTTTTTTACACACAAGGCTAATTTCCATTTCTAATATCAAGAGTTTGGTACAGAAAAGGAGCAAAAGCAGATTCAAAAAAAGGACTATTTAGAAGATGATAATTAGAGAACTATTAATCTGGGGAAGGCTACAGTCAGATTATATTTATCTGGCTAGGTAGTTCTAAGGTCTCCATCACCATAGTATCTGAGCACATACAAAAAACTTAAATATTTTAAATGCTCTCTAAGGCCATTCAGTCAATGAAGATAAATAATTAAAGTCTTTAGGAAAAGAAAGCATACTAGACAAGGAGGTGGGTTGGCATTATTCAGTAGAAGGAATTAAGATAGTCAAAAAACCAACCATTTGGACATTAAATATGAATGATTAGACAGAGAAAATATATAAGTTAAAATGTGTTTCATTACATAAATAGAAGTGGCAGGGACAAGTTTTATCTTACCATTAAAAGAAAACTGGTCCGATCCCTTTAATCAGATGAGATTATAGATTAAGTTAAATATAAAAAATAAAAATGTAATACTTTATTAAATAAAAATGTCTAATGACTCTATTTTAATATACTGGAATGTAAAGGCAGTGTTGAAATATGACACAGACAATTAAAAGCTAAAATCATATATTAGAACAGTTCTAGGAATAAATGAAAGACAGACAAACAGTGAATAATGAGCAGGATCCTTAATACAGGGGTATGCATTAGACCTAAATTATGAGGCAAGATCACCAATTTGCATCACCTAGTTACTCTTAATTATGTGGCAAAGATATCACTTAATTACTATAATTTGTATTGAAATAATTATAAAGATACACCCAGAAGATGAGAATACATAACCAGTGCATATTGCAACCAAATAAAAAATAACAACAATATTTGCCTTCGAAGTTAAGAGGAAACAGAAAAACAGTTCATTAAGTCACATATCTAGGAACTGATTGGGAGCTCTGTGCTGCTTCTGTCAGGGAACCTGTGAACTGTGAGTCACTGTTGTACCCCTCTCGACATCAGCAAGTGAGACTTTGCTGCTGCAAAGCTATATGTCATCTCCCTGAAACACCAGCTTGCCTGCCTTGCCAGCAAACTCCACAGGACTCTGCTAGTCCAAACCTTTCCTTGAAGGGAGAGATAGTTCAGTGGTTTGAGTGTTGGCCTGCTAAACCCAGGGTTGTGAGTTCAATCCTTGAGGGGGCATTTAGGGATCTGGGGCAAAAATTGGGGATTGGTCCTGCTTTGAGCAGGGGGTTGGACTAGATGATCTCATGAGGTCCCTTCCACCCCTGATATTCTATGAACTATTGAATCCCAAATTTCCCTGAGATGTTTCCCTGCAGCATCCAGTTTCTCTCACAGGACCCTCAAAGCAGTTAAGTTTGCTGCCTCCAGAAACACAGTATGTACATCTGCCTTTTAGGTTAGCTGAGGACTCACCCTCCAGTTTAATACACAGCACTGAGATGGTTTTGTAATAAAACAAGAATAAGTTTATTAACAAAGAACAGAGAATTAAGTGATAAAAGGTAAGAATGAAAGAGGCAGGGTTAGTTACAAGTCAAACAAAACAAAACACGTTTTCTAGTGACTAAAAATTAATTTCAGCAAGTTACAATCTTTCTCTAAGCAGGCTTCTCGCCAACAGTGAGTCTCCAGCTACTCTTTTCTCCCACGTCAAGAGGATCCACAAACTCAAATGGTGCTGCTTCCCTTTGTGCCATAGGTGATAGATGACTTGAATGTCTCTTGGCCCCACAAAGTTCATTATCTCTGTTACAAGAGCCAGGAAGACTCCTGGGGTGGATATGGGGGACAGCCTCCATCCCCCATTCTGATTGTTAAATAGTCATGTGTCCCATTGGCTAGCTTGATGGCTTTGTTTACCTTATATATGAATGTACTTTTCTTTGTCCTCTGCAATCAAGCTGTCAGACAAGTAAATACACGTTACTTTAGGGAAAACTGGGCTTTATGCACTGCCTGCCAAACACAACTGAAGAACATGTTTCCAGCACACATTTATTATTCTTTGTACACACTACATACATACATCACACACAATGATTTTTCAGGACCAGCATGTTACTAATTTGTATATGATATTTTATATGGCACTTTTTAGATGCAGTTTATAACAATGTGTTGCGGGTCAATGAGTGTGTCAGCCCTGACATGAGTTGTGGTATGGTACTTGGCACTGAGGTAAAATTGCAAATTTTGCATGTGCAATTCAGGTACTCATTCTGGATAATTTAGTTCATAAAGAACAGTCAATGGCAAAGTCTATGTGCAGAAAGGGAAGGAGAAAAAGTTTTTCTCCAGTTTATGTTTCATATATATGAGGAATAAAAAGGGAATAAAAAACTGAAAGTACTAATATATGTAGGTGTACAATTAATAACTGAACAGAAATAGGAAGACAAAAGATGAAGCTCAGTGCACGATATAACATACAAATGATACAAAAGAAACTCAGAAACAGACAATTTTTCATGGACAATATAAGTTATATTTTTTGTATCTACATGAAATTTGCTATAATTTTATTTTAGGGAGAAACTGCAGAATTTCCTGAATGGGACAATTCTCTGAGTCTGGGGAAAGCAAGATACCCTCTGTAAAGTATGAATTGAGCTAACAATATCTCCAGAGGGTGGGAGAAAAGTATTTGTTGCTCAAATATGGTTGGCCTTATTAGAGTATGTCTATACTGCAATCACAGGGCATGATTGCACCTCATGATTGGAGGCGTACCCAGACTAACTTTAATCTAGCTACCTCAAGTTCCTGAACAGTGAAGCTCCTGCAATGTGAGTTTCAAAGGGGCCTGTACAAATCCATCCAGAACCTTGGGTCATTACTCATTGGCCTAGCTGCGGTTTGCACTGCTGTGGGCTCACTGCTCCAGGACTTCTATCTAGCAAGATTAAAGCTAATTTGGGTATATCAATTCAAGTGGCAATCTCACTTTGGGACTGCAGTATAGGCATCTCTTAGATTTAAAAACAGATGATGAGGAAGATAGTTGTGGCTTGGGGAACTAAAATACAAAGCCCTTTGTTGAGACATGTGGCCATATTGGAGGCAAAAATGAGCAGTTTTCCCCTTTGTATCCTGCTATGAACTGGGAAAGACATAAAAGAAAAAATGCAAAAAGACATGGACTGGACATACAAGGTTTAAACTATAGAGCTGAAACTAAAGGTCTGGCCAAGCTGTACTCAGTTCAGGAAGCAACAATGGCTCCAAGCTTAGGGTCCACACTCTTCCCAGTTTTGGGAATGTTTGAATGAGGGGTTTTGGTCAGGCTCAATATAGAACCAACTGTCAAGTTTGGATGCTGATTCAAACTGGTCTCTGGTCTGGGTCCCTCTCTAGAAAAATATTATAGAATTTACCTTTTAAGTTTGAGAAAAACTGACTTTCAGTACTTTCCCAGAGGACATCTAGTTGTCTTGTGTTCTGATTGCCCTTAATTAACTGGTCATCTTCTGGGAAAAACCCCAAATGACAATATTAATAAAAAATAGTAAATAATAATACATAGCACTTTTACAGCTCTTTATATTTTCAAAGTATTGTACAAATATTCACTAATTAATCCTCAAAACATCCTTGTGAGGTAGGCAAGTAAGTGTGGTTATACAAATGGGAAAAACAATGAGGAAAAGATACCTCCCAAAGAAAATCAAATTACTGTAGAATATTTTCTGATACAGTAGTCTTGATTTCATATGTGTGTGTCTGTGTGTTCTCTAATTCACAGAATTCAGTAATCTACAATGGGCTTCCAAAGCATTTAGCATGAATTAGTCAGGTACTCTTGTTAACAGTTGGAATGCAGGGGAGTCTCTCAAAGCAGGATATAACCAGAAAATGGAGAGATGCACAATGCCACACAAAATAAATAAATACTGTTGTATATTTTCTTTCAACCCCTTGTTAATTATTGTACAATTATCTGGTTGGCACTTGAAAATACAAGTGTTAGCCAAATGTTTAGACTTTGTTATATGTCATAACCTTAATCTCAGTCCAGCATATTCAAACACTGCTTTTGGTTTGATATTAGAGAGCTAGGAAAAATTACTGATCTCATATCATCCTTTCAATATCATTCGCAGCCTTAGTAGCCATGTAGTTGTTCACAAAATATGTTTTTATGTTGCCTGTGAAACCATGATGCAGAGCTTGCAGTCTGCTACCTGAATGATTGCATATTTCAGAGATTTTCCAAATGCTTTCTTTGAAAAATAAATAAATAAATAACAATGAAAAACATTGGGAGAATTCACCCTGCCTTTATGTACAGAGCAAACCATTTAAATTATAGATGTTCTCGGCCCTTTAGGAAAAAATGGTACTTAAAAACAGAATATGTTAGGATCTAAGACTACAAAGAGTAGCTATTTTAGATTTATATTCTGAATAGATATTTTCAAAATTTAGGGCAGGGCATATTAGGTTTGCGGACTGCTATATTACTGCTTCATGACAGTGATAGGTTAGATTGTAACTTTACAGCCTGCCTTGAGTAAAGAGTGGAACGTAATTGTGCTGCCTCAGGAGCAGACAATGGAATGGTTTGTGACCCAGTCACAACTCTTTCGTTGATCCACCCTTTGTCTGTGATGTTTGGAAGGGGGAGAAATTATTTTGTTCCTTTTCTTAGAGCAGCTAATTCTCCACCATATTCTAACCCATCTTATCCCATTTTCTGTGCCCACCTTCTCACATAGGGAGTATTAGGCAAGCAGTCCTGCTCTACTTAGCCAAGCAAAGGATAAGTTGTGTGTGTGGGGGAGGTCTTTCATCTTACTTATTTACATGTGTGCCCAAGACAGCTTTGGCGATTAAACCCAGTGTAAATCATATGTAGTTGAATGATGATGGCCAAGTAAAAAAGTAGCAGTCTTGTGTGACAGGGTACTAGAAGGGAAATTATGGATTTCGCAAATAGATTGGTCCGTATTACTTTCAGAGCAACTTTTAAACCTTCCCACCCTCGATTTTTGGAACCTGCCAGAAAACTCATTGATTTTAACTCTCATGATTTTGCAGTTTTCCCCTCCGATATATTTATTCCCTCTTCCTGTCCATGACTGTCTATAAGCAACTAGATGTGATTTTTATGAATAAGATTAAATAGCAACTGTTTAATGAACAGTCTGTGCAAACAAATTTTAACTGGTGGTTTATCCCTGGTCTGACCAGTATGATTCCATTGACTGGTCAACTAAAGCCACATTTCTGCTTCCTGATTAGATTATGGTTCTCGGTGTCACAGACCAGACCAATTAGGACCAGCTACTGGCCTGCTCTTGGCTCCCACAGCAGATCTGTGGCTGCTCAATGTATACCATGACCACCATTGTGCTTACCCATATTCCAGCCCTGCTCCAGCCTGTTCCAGTCCCTGCCCCTGCTTGTACCAGACCTGCTTCCAGTTCCTGTTCCAGCCCCTGCCCCTGCTCTGTGCAGCCCCTGCTCCCCTCCAGTTTCAGACTTCTGGTTTCAATCCCTTGCTCAGCCTCTGGCTTATGACTTCAGATTACCATCCAGCTCTGATATTTGGCTTCTGTCTCTCTGGTACTGAACCTTGGCTTATTTCCTGATCTCTGCTCACCCTGGACCCAGCTCTAAGCAGTCGGCCAAACTCTCACTTCCACCACTCGGTCCGATTGCCTACGGGTCAGTCAGCTGCACTTGCCCACATGCTCAGGTTGTAATTGATCACGATATCTGGGGTTGGGAAGGAATTTTTCCCTAGGTCACCTTGGCAGAGACCCTGGGTTTTATTTATTTAATTTTATTTTATTATATTTTTGCCTTTCTTTTCAGTGTGGGGCACAGATCACTTATTGGTTTGAACTACAGTAAATGGTAGATTCTCTGTAACCTGAAATTTTTTTAAATCAAGATTTGGAGACTTCAGTAACTCAGTCAGGTTATGGACCTATTATAGGAGTCAGTGGGTGAGGTTCTGTAGCCTGTGAAGTGCAGGAGGTCAGACTAGATGATCATCAGACTATATGATCATGATGGTCTATACATCTATGATCTATGCTTCGCAAACAGGAGTCCCTTTTTCTATTTGCAAATTATCCAAGTCCATTCGTAACTTTCTGACTCATCTGTTGTGAAGATAATAAAGTGGCTTTTAAAAATGATCATAAGAACACTTCCTCTGTGAATAGACTTATGAATATTTATTCATTATGCTTTTGCTATCTGAAAATATTCTTGTGTATAACAATTTGCTCTACCAAATGTTTGAGAACATATGGATAAAAGTGGTTGACAATTCCAGCCAAGTGAACTAGTGCCTATTAAATCACAAGAATTTTTATGAATCCTCTTTGTATAATTGCCCAACTCTACTCAGGAATGCAGTCTTTGTAGGCCCAACACTTAAGGAACTCAGATCCTCTGTACTGGGGGCAATATAAGTATTTGGAGAGAAGAGACAGATAGGTAGGATGGGCAGATGAGCCCTTGAACTAAACGTTTGCTATTTTTTGTTGCTTAAAAGCATTATGATTTTGAGGTGAACTAGCTGGGATTTAGCTTTTCCTTTACTGTTTTTGGGTATAGTGAGGAAAATACCTCTGAAAATGTTTCAACCATTCTTTGCCCTCAATTGCTAGCATTTTAGAAGAGAAATCATCAAACTTCTGATCAGTCAAGGATACTAACTGTTGTAAATAGAACAGTACTCCTGTGACAGCTCCATTAAAGGCAGCAACAATGTCCAATCATTTCTGAAAATTAAGGTCATTTGAAAGGCCTAAGGTGAACACAACATGTATTGGCATCAAATGCTTCCTTTTGACATCCAAGGTTAAAAGAACTGTTGCTGTTTCTCACTGGGACTTACTTTCTGACATAGTTATTACAGCAGCCCTCAAACCTTGACAGATAAAACAAAACCCAGACTACTGCGGAAAGTATCAAAAATAAACATCTGTCAACTCGAATATTACAGCTGGTCAGAAATCTTCTGAATAAACATGATTTAGTTGGAAAATGACCATTTGTCAAATATATATGTTTTGTGGAAACATGTCAGGTTCTATGAACTTTCCTACCCACTTGCCTGATGGGCTTCTCAGACTTCCAGGGTCCATGGCAGCCCCGACATACAGAATGCCCCAGGGCAGGACTCCAAGGTTCCCTGCCGCAGACTTCGATGAGCCTGGAAGACTCCTATGCCAGCTGGCTCTTGTGGCTGCCTGAGTCCTGACTATTCAGAGTTGGGAAGCTGTAAAACTGACAAGAATCATGTCAGTTTCACTCAGCAACTGCCAACATACAGTGTTTTGGAAACATCGTGTTTCTGCAATGAAATGTTTTTGAATGTCTACTTCTTGGGAAATACCAAAACATTAACATTTCCTACAAACTGGAAATTCTGAGTTTTGGTCAGCTCTGTCCAGCATAGCGTTCATGGAACACATTTGATTCCCCAGAGCCATCACATAAGCACAGTCCATATTACTGTTGTATATTGGGGGTTTCTTTGTGTGGGAGAGAAAAGAAGGGTCCAGATAAAAATGCCACTTCTCTTTAGTATGCACATTTCTAAAATATTAAGCTATCTCTTATCATTTATCATTTTAAGAACCTTGCAAAATTGTGGCCTTTTTTGTTGCATGTTCACCTGCAGTCTGAGTTGCTTGCTTTTATTACACTGAGATTGGATTACTCAATGAGCTCTAAACTGAACTGTTTAGGAGCCTGCTCTGCTACCAGCAGGTGGGCACAACACAGAGGCACATCTTAGTATGAATAGATAGGGGAGGTACTGCCCACCAGCCTGCGCTAATATGCGAGTTACATTTAACATTTTTAAGAATAGTCCTATTGAGGGCTTTACAGGTTACACTCCAAGGATCTTGCCAGCCTTCTTACAACCTATATACCATCTCGCCCTCTGAGGTTGGAGGAAATGGGGAATCATATCATGGGTTCAGGCAGAAATAGACTGAGCATTGTCCATACTTTTGCTTCAGCATCTCTATGCCTGTGTAATCTTCCACTATCTGATGATCACTTTGTAAAGTGGAGGAGTATTAGTGGCTTTGGTTTTATATTTTTGTTTGATTTTTACTGGATATATTGTTTTATATATTTTAGACCATTTATGATGGGTATGCGCCTTATGAATAAAATGTATTATAATCAGAATAAAAATGTCAAAGCCCTGAAATTGGCAAAGTGAGTAACGTAACAATGGGTTGATCCTGCATTACATCAGTTCTCAAACCATGCTGCATGGATCACTGGTGTGTTAGCCAATACATAGATATTAGACATAGTGCACACCACATCTGTATTACGCACATCATATATACACAATATATATATATATATAGTTGTTGGAAAGTTATACTAACTAAACGGTGTTATGCTTTCCCACAATTCTGTTCATTTATGTCAAGAGATTCCTATCCCACAGTACACTGCAAAATTGAAGTCAGCTTTTGCACTGGAAAACATGAAACCTGTCAAAGACAAGATATATTCATTCTATGTCCTGGTACCAGTTGAGCGAGACCTTCAGAGGCAATCGGTTTGGAATGTAGTATCCAAAACAGAGATAATGAAAGACATAGCAGTGTACCAGAAAAATAAGGTAAAAAACTGATTGGTAAATTTTAATCTTGGGTGATGTATGGAGTGGTTTTAGCTTGTAACAACTATGATATAAATATAGATAGGTTGGAGGGCATATTTTGGAGCACATGTTCAGTATAAGGTGAACTGAATGATATGAGAACTGCTTCCTAGAAGGATTGGTAATGTTTATCTCTTTCCTTCCTGTATTCTATTGCTTTTTCTTGGACAATACAATTCGGCAAAGCTTGGTTATTTGGTGCGTTAAACATTTTTTTTAATAACAAATCATAAGTGTAGTCATGCATTTGGCTATACCTTTTAGCCACAGGTTCATGGAGCAGTTGTGGGCTGCTGAGAGCTGGTTGATCGCATAGTGCTGGCTTCCCTTCCTGGATTGCAGCTGTTAATTTGCATTTAAGAACAGCTGAAATATATTAAATAAATACTTTGCTAATATAACTTTTATTGTAAAACAAGTACTGTGGTTGTTACAGGAGTTGTGTACTTGCAAATGAGAAAAGTAACTTCACAGTTGTGAATGGGAGGAGAGTTGGTCCAGGAGACAATCTTTCTATTAAGATGTGCTCCATTTAAAAACAAGTCTGAGAGCCCCTTCTGTATAATATATCATCATGATAAATTTACCAAATATACTTGTTCTGTTTAAAGTAATAATTTCTATGGTACTAATCTAAAAGTTTTCACAATAATGAGTAACTACTGAATATTATACATGCAAGTAAAACCAGCTGCTTATAGATGTTTGTTGCTCAATGTCCTGATGCTTATATTGCAATTTGTTTCCGACCATTGAAGACATGGTTATCTAACTGCCCCCATCAATTCAAGACAAGGCATGTTAAAATATGAACAGTTCTTGAAGAACTACATTGAATGAATAGGTTTTATCTGTAACATTATTGATAGATAAATCATTAGGAAAAGTTATATATAAAGACAGACTAAAATTAGTTCTTTAAAATTCTCTAGAGATTATGCAGTTCCCCGTTGCAGGGACTCAAAAAAGGACTTGTGAATTTTTTTTTCCTACAACTATACCTGTATAATATTGATCAAGAGAAAAAAGTTTATGATACATACGTGCCTAATTTTACTCACCACATGCATGGCAATTATTCTCAGACACATTTCTTTCTCTTTTGTTTTATCTACATCAACCACATTGAGGTATATTTTTGAGAGAAAAATGATTCATTCACCATGCTGAAGACCTCTTACTAACATGCAAATATATATATTAGTGACGGGGCAAAGCCAGATGGTTTTAGAAAAGTAGTGGGGGATAGATACATTAGCTCCAGGCTAAACAAATCCCTGGTACCAGGTTAAGTGAAATGGAAACTGCTCCAGGTCAATTAAGACACCTGGGGCCAATTAAGAACTTTCTAGAAGGCAGGGAGAACACTAGGTTGATTGGGACACCTGAAGCCAATCAGGGGCTGGCTCAAACTAGTTAAAAGCCTCCCAGTTAGTCAGGTGGGTGTGCATGTCAGGAGCTGTGGGAGGAATTTGTGCTGTTGGAGAGACTGAGTAGTACACGCCATATCAGGCACAAGGAAGGAGGCCCTGAGGTAAGGGTGAAGTGGAGCTTGAGGAAGTGAGGGCTGCTGTGGGGGGAAGTAGCCCAGGGTATTGTACATGTCATGTTTCTAAAAGGTCAGCTACCATAACTGATACTATTAGGGTCCCTGGGCTGGAGCCTGGAGTAGAGGGTGGGCCCAGACTCCCCCCCACTTTTGCCCCCTGATTAATCACTGAGACTGGGAGACAACAGAGACTGTGCAAGGAAGGATAACTTCTCCTCACCTCCCTTGCTGGCTTCTGATGAAAATGGCTCAGAAGACTGTGACCCTTGTCTCTAGAGAGAGAAGGGTTACATGGAGGGTCACAGTGAGCCTCTGAGGCTAGCAAAATCCACCAGGAAATGTGGGACCCACAGAGGCAAGGACAGAGCTTTGTCACTATATATATATTCATAGAATATCAGGGTTGGAAGGGACCTCAGGAGGTCATCTAGTCCAACCCCTTGCTCAAAGCAGAACCAATCCCCAATTTTTGCCCCAGATCCCTAAATGGCCCCCTCAAGGCCACTGAACCACTGAGCTATCCCTCCCCCCCCCATATTCCACTCAGCTAATTTTCCAGTTCAACTACTGTAATTTTCCTCTTGCTGCTTATTAGCCACCATACAGTTTAGTTGCATTTAGACATGTCTAAAAGTAATGGAGTCACATATAAACATGAAAAAAAAAGAAGTCCAAACCTTTCATCATTTCGATCATGGTTAATTTCAAACTATGGCAGATTTTGTGTTTTGCTTTATTCACATAGGACTGGATTCTGCCATCCTTACTCATAGTGAATAATACCCTACTGCAATCAGTACGATTCCCTGTGCAGTAAGGTATTATGCAATGGCCTCAAGCCTCAGGTCTAGATGAGCTGCCACCTTTATGCTCAGTTCAGCTTCTGGCATAAATACTTGCTGTCTCAGGGAGGGTAATGGCTTTCAAAGGTCTGTTACATCAGCCAGAGCATTGGAGTGCAATAGTAAACCAGTCATGTCACCTCATTCCCCTATGCGGGGAGCTTGTTAAGGATGATGAAGAGATGACTATGCCAACTCTATGCCATCCAGAGTCTCCATCAGGGAAAATCCCCAGTTGTGCCAAAGGGCAGATTTATAACCCCTTTGGGCTGCTGGAGTATTCTGCAATATTGTAGAGTATTTTATGACTATCTTAAATAGCTCTCCATTTATATAAGTTTTTGAAGAAACAAATGTGCAACAGGAGAGGCTAGAAGCAACAAATTGTCTGGGAAACTCACATTGGAATAGGAAAGCATCTTTTCAAGGAATTTTTAAGTTTTATAGCCAACTTCATGCATGTACATCTGCTCCACGTCCTATATAGCTCTTGGACCTGTTTATGCTCAAAGATTTTCTGTTATCAGGTGCTTGAAAGGACAGTGATTCTAATATCTGCTGGCATTATAAAGCAGCTGTGTAGTCAGTTAAACTCTTAAATCACTACAAAAGTACCAAAAATTCAAATTAGTGCTTCTTTTTCTAGAATGCCTTGAGAGCTAAGCTCTCTGCAAAACAAACTTTTGTGCATATAAGAGAATGATCGCATGCTTTTAGAAGAAATTTGCATTTAACTACAAGATTCAGTTGAAAGTCCAAATGCTCGATGATATATTTTATGCAACACTCAAATCAACTAATAGCCTGTCAGTGTGGCTGCTCGACAGCAACATACTTCTCATTTTGGTGCTCCTGACACTGTCACTTGAAGTTGCAAAAACTGCTGTCTCCATTTTATCTCCTGTGGATGTCTGCCTGATCTTTAGTGATGTGCCAAGAGACAACTATAGATCTTCACATACGCTAATGAAGAATACCTATTTCAATCCCCAAAAGAGCCCCAACTCCCCATCTCCAACCTATTGGCACTACTGATTACTTTATACTCCTATTAATTCCATGACACAGGAGTATTACAAAAAGGAGGTCTTACAAAAAATAAGCTACTTACAATTGACATATTTAAAGGGATGAAGATAATTCAAACATCCAGATAAAAGGGGGACGTGACACTGGGAGATGTGAGTTACATACCCTGGCTTAGAAGAGGGATTCACCGATGTTGAGAACAAGCAGTACTTCTGCCACTGGATTCACTTGGGGGTTTTAGTAGTGGCTGTCAGCTCTAGCTACTATTGGAGCTGCACAGGAACTCTGTCTACAGAAGCCACGGCGGGAGGTTCTGAGACCTTGATTTAGGAAACCAACCCTGTACAGGAAAGCACTTTAGCACATTCTTAACTGCTTTCCTGAGTTGCGATCCGAATCACTGCACTCCACAGCTGCCCTGATCTTGCCTTTTCACAGCCAGGACCATCTAATTTTTGGGCTGTGTCTGCTCTGTAAAGCCTCATTCTGATAAAGAGGCAGTTAAAGCCACTTTGCCCTTTGAGTACTTTCATTGCTGGATGTCCTATTCCCCGCAGACTTTCCATTGTCAGACACCATGGCCGCTGAAATTGACTTTGGAACATATCTGGTGTGATCTGCCCTGCACTGGCAACCAAAGGAGACTGTTTAAAAAAACTTGTGAAAAATGGGAGATTATGCATATCAGATATTGAAAATATGTTCTGTAGCCTTGTGAAAGAAAATACTTATTCAAAACTTTCTTGTTTCTTGTTTGTGTGTCAATATTCCAGAGATACTGATGAGCTTGAGTTATAGGCTGTGCAATTTCTGGCATATATAAGTTAGACCAGTCAAGAGGAAAGTGGCTGGTTCATTTTTTTGACTTGTAAGATAGTCTGTCATGATGAATCAACATTATTTGGTGTTTGTGATCATGTGCAAGCTTTTTCCCCCTTCTGATCCTTCTGGACTTGCAGTTCCCTAAAACATATTCTATCAGTCCCTCTTGCTGAGGCTCAAGTAATTGTACTGGTAAATGAGAAAAACTTAATCTAATTTTCTTTTGTAAATTTTATGTAAATTATGATTACTCATAGGTTACCTTTTCATCAGTTCTGACTTTTGACCAATGTTCTGGCATATAAATAACATTAATTTATTAATAGGAATGGTGATTTAAGTCCAAATAAAAGTGTTATAATGAAAATGGATTCTGAATAAGTCCTTCTGATTCTGACTATATGTAATTTAAAAAGCTAATATTTCCACTTAACTAAATAAATAACCTATAAAAATGAACTACAAAGGGAAAAATATGATCATGTTTTTATTGCTCTCTTATGATGCATCAATATTTTGTCAAAGTTGTCTGTTTTGCTAAATTTATTTCTGCATTTGAAAATTTTATACCAATGAAATAGCAGGATTATGGCATGTTGAGTTACCTCCCTCCTCTCACAGCTGACGGCTGAGAGAGTCATGACTTAGGTTCCAGCATATCTCACACCAACGCTCCAGAGTTCTCTTCTAAAAATAGGGCAATATGGACCTAAGACAGGGGTGGGCAAACTACGGCCTGCAGGCTGCGTCCGTCCCATCAGATGTTTTAATCCAGCCCCCGAGCTCCTGCTGGGGAGCAGGGTCTGGGGCCTTCCCCGTTCTGCACATGCCGGGACTCCGTGCAGCTCTCAGAAGCAGTGGCATGGGGTAGCCAGGCGGCTCCGCATGTTGCCCCTGCCCCAAGGGCTGCCCCCACAGCTCACATTGGCTGTTTCATTATAACACTTTTATGAGTCAACAGTGTGCCCTTGTTGCCAAGAAGGTTAATGACATTTTGGGCTGTATAAGTAGGAGCATTGCCAGCAGATCAAGGGACATGATCATTCCCCTCTATTCAGCATTGGTGAGGCCTCATCTGGAGTACTGTGTCCAGTTTTGGGCCCCACACAACAAGGATGTGGGAAAATTGGAAAGAGTCCAGCGGAGGGCAACAAAAATGATTAGGGGGCTGGAGCACATGAGGAGAAGCCAAGGGAACTGGCATTATTAAATCTGCAGAAGAGAAGAATGAGGGGGGATTTGATAGCTGCTTTCAACTACCTGAAAGGGGGTTCCAAAGAGGATGGCTCTAGACTGTTCTCAATGGTAGCAGATGACAGAACGAGGAGTAATGGTCTCAAGTTGCAATGGGGGAGGTTTAGATTGGATATTAGGAAAAACTTTTTCACTAAGAGGGTGGTGAAACACTGGAATGCGTTACCTAGGGAGGTGGTAGAATCTCCTTCCTTAGAGGTTTTTAAGGTCAGGCTTGACAAAGCCCTGGCTGGGATGATTTAGTTGGGGACTGGTCCTGCTTTGAGCAGGGGTTTGGACTAGATGACCTCCTGAGGTCCCTTCCAACCCTGATATTCTATGAACTGCGGCCAATGGGAGCTGCAGGGGCGGCGCCTCCAGACGGGGCAGCGCGCAAAGCTGCCTGGCCATACCTCCATGTACGAGATGGAGCAGGGAGATGCCGCCTCTTCCATGAGCTGCTTGAGGTAAGTGCCGCCCAGAGCCTGTGCCCCGACCTCCTCCCATGCCCCAACCCCCTACCCTAGCCCTGATCCCCCTCCTTCCTTTGACTCCCTCTATCCCAACCGGGAGTACCCTCCTGCACTTCAAACCCCTCATCCCCAGCCCCATTCCAGAGCCCGTGCTCCCAGCCAGAGCCCTCACCACCCCCCACTCCCCAACCCCCTGCCCCAGCCCGGAGCCCCCTCCCGCAGCCTGAACACCTCATTTCTGGCCCCACCCCCACACCCCTAACCAGAGCCTTCACCCCCTCCCACACCTCAACCCCACCTTTGTGAGCATTCATAGCCCACCATACAATTTCCATACCCAGATGTGGCCCTCAGGCCAAAAAGTTTGCCCATCCCTGATCTAAGGGGTGAAATCCTTCCCTGTTAAAGTCAGGGGGTGCTTTGCCATTGATGTCAGTTGGGCCAGGATTTCATCTGATATTTCCAAAGTAAAAATAATCAGACCAATTACAAAATCTGTTTTACAAAATAAGAAAGACTAAAAGGAACATGAATCAAGTTTTTTGGTTTGTTTCACATTTAAAATATATTGATTTCTTTTGAAAACAATCTCTTTATATCCAAAAAAAGAGAGAAGAAAATACCATTTAAGATGCCACAATGCTCTAAAAAAACCAAACAAACACCGTATAAAGAGGGGGATGTGAAATTATATTAGTGAGAAGGACAAGGAGATTTTAAGAGTTACTATCTGGTGGTCTGCAAAACTTTTCATCTCTTGGTATTACATCTTTTGGTATTCCCAAATAGTACATTCTATTTGACAACCCTCTTTATCTTCTCCATTGAATGGTTTTGTTTAAGCATCAAAAATAATTTATTTACAAAATTCTCCTGAATAAATTTGCTGCAGCTCCATTTGATAAAGTCCTAATCTGCCATTAGTTTAGCTAAATTTAAATTGTCTTTAGTTCACAAACTTCATTGCAGGTGGCTGCTTCTTTCTTTAATTCAAGAAAGCATGCCTAACTCCTGTAGTCTCTATAATTTGTTTGTAAAGGACTCTGCATAATAAATGAAAAGGTTTTAATACTTGTCCTCCATTCAGCGGAGGCAATGTTCAACTTAAATAATGCAATTAAAGGTGAGAAGAGAGCAATTTTCTACAGACTTTCTGGTGGTTTTCTCAGTAGGAGTCCTGGACCTTTAAACACCTTCACAGCAGCAGTCTGTTCATTTATCATTCACAGGTTTTAAGGCTGCTTTCTTTTATTTTAGCAATCATTACAACTTACCTTAACATGTTTCTCTTAAAAGTCAAAGGCCTATAGGAGGGTTGACATCCACACAAGAAACAAGTTCTGAATTTTGACAAATTTCATAAATGCTAGCTATGGTATTTGAAGTCAATGGGGTTCCATAAGGTTTGGTCAGAATTTGACCCATAATGTACTGGCTAAGAGCCAAATTTTCTCTTCATAAACAAAAACAGTGTCCACTGAAACAAAGGTAGATGAAAGTTTTGTTCTTAAATGTTCATACTAAATAGAATGCCATACCTGTTCAAATGTATGTGATAATCACCTGCTAATGACTGTCCTGCCACCTATATAGCATTAGTACTGTTACCTCAAATAACTCTTTTTTTAATTCAAGATTTGTGTTCTTGCAGCCCAAGGTAATGATTTTTATTCCACATGGGAACATGTACAAGTTAGAGAAGAACTTTGCTGTTTGTGTTTACAGATTATTCACAAACACTGTGCCCATTTTCCCCCATCAGATACACAGATGCATTCAAGTCAGTGGGAATTGTATCCATCCACTTTGGAGCACAATTAGGACCATTTTCTATATATCTGCCACATATGAAATAGTTTCTAGAAGATTGCTTAATCATGGTCCTTGGAAAGATTAAATATTGGTCATTTGAGAAATGATATTTGATTCACATAGGTATTGCATGACAGTTTGATTAAAAAACTTCAAAGATACAAAATTAACATGGCACATATTAAATAGATTCAAAAGTAGGTGACTGATGGGTCTCAAAATGTAATTATACATGGGAAATCCTCATCAAGTGGGCGTGTTTCTAGTGGGGTCACACAAAGATCAGTTGTTTGGCCCTCTGCTATTTAACATTTTTTATAAATCACTTGGAAGAAAACAAATTCATCACTGATTAAGTCTGCAGATAATTGGGGGAGTGGTAAATAATGAAGAGGACAGGTCAGTGAAACAGAGCAACCTGCATCATTTGGTAAGCTGGGTGCAAGCAAATAATATGCATTTTAATTTGACTAAAAGTGAATATATGCATATAGGAACAAAGAATGTAGGCCATGCTTACAGGGAAGTAATGACTGCGAAAAAGATTGTGGAGTTGTGGTGGATAATCAGCTGAACATGAACGCTCAGTGTGACGCTGTGGTCAAAAGGGTTAATGCAATCCTTAGGTGCATAAACAGGGGACTCTTGAGTAGGAGTAGAGAAGTTATTTTACCTCTGTGTTTGGCATTGGTGCAAATACTGCTAGTACTGTTTCCAGTTCTGGAGTCCACAATTCAAGAAGGATGTTGATAAATTTGACAGGATTCAAGGAAGAGTCATAAGAATGACTGAAGGATTAGAAAACATGTCTTATATTGATAGACGGAAGGAAGTATTGTGTTTAATAAACAGAATGTTAAGTGGTAACTTGATTACAGTCTATAAGTACCTATATAGGGAACACATATTTCATAATGGGCTCTTCAGTGTAGCAAATAAAGGTATAACATGGTCCACTGGCTAGAGGCTCAATCTAGACAAATTCAGACTGGAAATAAGGCGTAAATTTAACAGTAAGAGTAATTGATCATTGGAACAATGTAAGAAGATTCATCGTGAATTCTCCATCACAGGCAATTTTTAAGTTAAGATTGGATGTTTTTTCTAAAAGATCTGTTCTAGGAATTTGTTTTGGCAAAGTTCTACGGCCTGTGTTATAGAGGAGGTTAGACTAGATGATCACAATGGTCCCTTGGGTGGTCTCTAATAATATACATACACTCCATTTCTTTTCCCCAAGTGTATCTTTAAGCTTTAGATTCCCAGCATTGCAGAACATAGTACAGGCATGTGTCATGAGGAGCCTTCTACCCAGCTTTCTCTATCACACAGAGCTCGCTCTCTGGGCTCCCCCATTACCTCCTATTCCTACCAGTTATATATCTTCCCTAATTACCTCATTAGCCCAATCATTGTCCACAAGTATCAGCAATGTCCACTATAACAAGTTAATTGCATTCAATTAAGCCTGTAATCTTCTCTGTTATACAATTACCTAAGTGGCCAGGGTGCTACAGCTAGCACTCTGTCACACATGTAGAAAAACTATGGTGACCAAGGTGTGTGTACACAAAAAAAATAATTGTAAATGCAACAGGATCAAAGGAACTTTTTAAAGCTGTGGACAAGAGGCAAAATTAGAAAAATAACTATGGTTCCAGAGGGTTTTTTTTGAAATATGTTATACTACTGGCTATTATATCAGTAAAAGGGACAAGCACTACCTATGCTCACAGATACTCCACCTGCACAAACCTCATGTGTCAAAATGCAAGTATCAAGGATGTTTACATGGCTAGTATGGTTATGAGGAGGTTGACATTTGGCCACATTAAAATAGTCAGGACATAACTGGAGATTTCAAAAGCAAAAAACAGAACTCTTGAAATGTGAGCATCATGCTTTGCAATATGTCTTCTGTAACTTCAGTTTGGTACTGGGCAAAGAGAGAGAATCTTAGACCTAGGTATAATTTTATACCATTGATTTATGTTTTAATTAAATACTCTCTTGATCTTCTAACTTGTTCTATTCAAGGCACTTTTCTTAGGCGTTAGACCATAGGATAATTGCTACAGTCCACCCATAGGGGAAGTAAATGATCCTTTAGCCTCTGAGAAGATTTGCATCTAATCTGCTCTCAGGTTCTTGTATAAAACAGATACTCTCTCTACATTAAGGAAATTTGCATTGAATTAAGTTGCATTGGTGTCAGCCACACTCTGTGTAGCATTTTTATATAAGGGGTTTACACTGGTGTAACTACATTGATGTAAGTCAGATCAGTGCAAATTTCCATAATCTTGATGGGGCCAGGATTTGTCATCTACAGTGCTGTTGGCTGTCTGGCTACAATCAACACAAGATAGATCACAGATGAGTTTGAGGGGACAAGGTAGCAGACTCAGAGGGAATAAAGAAAACATGTTATGTTTCATTAATTGTATAAAATATAGAATTTTAAACGCAATCAGTTTCAACTAATCTATTGTTTTATATCTCGACAGACTGAGAATATTCTGTCATATCTTTAATATAGTGAACAAACCTGATGGAATTGAACCTATTGACTTAGGGTTAACATCTTTGGGGTACACTGTATTAAAATACACAATTGCATGTGTTGTGGCATTGTATGTACCTTCATCTATTAGGGAGAGAAGGTACTAGTGTACTTCCTCTATTACCACCCTTTTGAATTCAGTCCTGTGGGGTAAATGCATATACTAGTTTAAAGTGGATACTCCAGTCACCAATAGACAAAGAAAACACTTTTGGATAAAAGCCTGGGGTTTAACCTGCCACAGGGCTTCCTTCCTGTTCTAGCAGACAGCACCCCTATTCCATAGATGGCCCCAACCCTTAGGGGAGGATTGGAAGGATTCTGTCTACTGGGGCCTCATAAAATTGTGTGCTTGTTCTGATGAAATTGTAACCCCAAGGAGGGGTATTAAAATACTGCACCTGTCAGCCCAAATGAGAGTTGGGATGAACTCTTGTGAGCTTATTAGCATGTGTGTAGATTCTTTTATTGCTTTTAATATGTTTTCTCTAACTCTTTGTACCTTAAGAATAAAGTAGGCTTGCTTAGAAAGAACTGTGTGATAACTTAGATCTGTAGCGATTACACTGCTATCCAACTCTGAAGAGAAACCAAGCAAATGTCCTAGGCTAGGGCAATGTGTCTACAGGGAATGACATTAGTGAAGGCAAAGGAAATGTGCAGCCTGGTAATAGCCTCCTCAGAAAAGAGAGAGAGAGAGAGGCTTTGGAGCTGAAAGCCAAGAGTTGGTGACATTACTGAACAATCAAGGGGAAATACAGGTACAGTTGGCCTGAACTGTGGCAATATCACACTATAAGGTGTTTGTGAAATTCTATTAGTAATAATGTACAACATTTTTTCAAACAGCAAAGTTCTTGTGAGACCTGCTTCAAGAACTATTCTTAATAATACCCAATTAATAGATGCTGCCATACTTGTGATTATGATCTGAGTCTTTCCCTACTATTTCATTTTTTCATTAGCTCTTTGGGCAATTAAACATACAAAATTCTAGGGAACCCAATGACACCACCACTATGGAATGCCCTAAAATATTTTTTGCTATTTCAATTAAAGGTAATTTGTTCCAGTCATATATGTCTCTGCCTAACAAGTTCAAACTCTATGTATCTTGACTGCCCCTACCCCCAAAAGGAAAAGAAAACTACCACAGAAAAAGGCTCTACACAGATTACTATCCTCTGAAAGATGTTTTCTAAGTGGTCATTCTGATATTTTATGTATATTCCATTCTGTTAAGTACCTTTTATTCATACCAATGTGGATGGAAAAATGAACAAATACTTCAAAGAAAGTATTCAAATGATGAGAGAATCTCAAATGTTCAACAGACTTGGAAATGGCTGCTGTGCAGCTCAAATATATTGTATGGGGTTTTATGCAGTTAAAAAAAACATTACAAAATTGTGAGTTGTGGGTTTGCTGAAGTTTTTTCGTTTAGCAAGCAGGTAGATATTGAAATTAATGGTAAATAAGGTATAACTTTCTCTGGCATTTGGCATATTGCTCATGAAATTAACACATATTCTGGGCCTGATTTTCAGCTTCTGTCTGCCACTTAACGTGCATTCAATTTCCATGCATACACATAGCTTTCCATACATTTTTATTTTTTCAAATCTACTAAAATCCTGGATAATGTATCCATTTACCCATTCTCCCGTCTTCTTTCTACTCACTGACTCTTTACTATTGCCCCTATGTCCCACTCACAGTGTAATGTCAAGAATCTTCTCTTCTTTTGTGCAAGTTCCCATTCTATGGCCTTGATTCTTGAGGTAAATGGGTAAGCACGCTTTGCTGAATCAGGGCCTATAAGAACCTAAGGAAAGTCACTCCTGATATCACAAAGGCTCCTCTGATTGTGAAGGCCAGACACTCACATGGTATAATAGAGTAGGGGATAGTGAGATCTGGTAGCCACTGTCCAGCATTGTGGGTAGGTCAGGATATTTCCTGAGCACTCTGTTTTCCTACTTTCCCAACAAGCTGCTCTTAACGGTTAAAACACTAAAACAAAATATAAAAATATAAAAGATTATTTCCCTTTTTAAAAGATCTGGTTTAATAATTTAAAAAAACTGAACAATAGTACTTCAAATCTCACTTTTAAAATATCAATAGCACCAAGAAACAAATTGTGCAGATTTTTCAGGTAATTTAGTTTATTATTAGTTAATACAATTAAACATTTTAATTGGTTAATTTAGGTCATGTAATAAAACTAAGTGTTCAAAGCCATCCTCATAAAATTATCATAAAGAAATTATACTAATCAATTTCTGCTAATTCCTTGAATTTCTTGTGGGAGAAAAAAGAACTCATAATGCACTAAGAATGCTTACCAGTGATTTGTCAGCACAGGTGCCTCCCTTGAAAAGGAGCAGAGCCAGCAGAAAAGGGAGTTTATCTTGTAGTGACATAATATACACTGACTCAATACAAAAATTGTAAAAATTGTAAAGATAAACAGAGTAAGTTATGGAAGAAAGCCTGTGGGCAACAGCTATTCATATGCCAATATATCAGGCATCTTTCACAGACCTATTTCTCACAGTAAAAATCATGGGGTCAGAACCTAAACTGAAGTTAATGGAACTATGCTGATTTATCCCATTTTAGGATTTTACCCTATGCAAATATAAGCTTGATTCTTAATTACAGTAAGGCCCCTTTGCACCACTCTGTCAGTGGAAAGGGGCCTTAAAGTGGACATAAATTACATTTAAAATTTACCCATTACAATCTTAAATGTTACCCTCTCTGGGTAAGGGCAAGATTGTTAGTACCTTGCAGGATTAAGCCTTTTATCTTTAAATCCTGCTCAGCTGTGGCAAACCAGTATACATTAGCCCTTTCACATACGATCCTCACTTGATCCTGCACAATTCAGTCAATCATTGGGAGGGTTTTTTTTTTTTTGACTTGAATGGAAGCAGGAAGAAGCCCTAGATTATCCGTGAAGAGCCACATAAGCCTCTACTTTTTAAGGAGTTTAGTATAACAGACAGTGCCACTATAATTTAGTCTTGTGCTTCCTCTCAGAGTTTTATTTTTAAAAAGGTATATGATATACTACAACACAGACATTGCTAGGCATCCATCAATTACTTCATTTAAATTCCCATAAGAAGGAAAATCCAAGTATTTTTAGAATATTATTCCATAGTAATGGTTTTGCCACGAGCCCCAAGCAAAGGGCAGATTGTAAGAGTCACAATTTGCCTCTGGCTTCCCTTTTACTCTGAAAGGGAAGGTACTCTGTGCTTAGTCTATGTCTGCACAGCAAAATTTCCAGACGTACCAGTAAAGCTTTGCTAGCTAGAGAATGTGAAGCCGAAGCTTCACCCTCTCTCCATTGTGCCCATTTCCCATACACTTACATGAGCAGGAGAAGGCACCTAACAGCATCATGAAGGCTGTTCTGTTGACCCACACTGACACTTGCAATCCAGGTAGCCGTTGTAGGGAGTAAGGGGGCACTTTAGACTTGCTTACTCCCTATGTAGTCATGCAACTCAGTCACAAGATGGGCCTTAGAAAATAATCACATGCATTCTGCTAGGAAGTGTTACAAATACATATTTTTAAAAACTTAATTTTCTCTCTGCCATTCCATAATTATGCTATTACTGCAGTTTTCTTATTCCTGTCACACTATTTCTGTTCAATGTTCCTTACTGATGTCTTATATATTTTCCCTTGTGTGGAATCTACAACAATTAATTCTATTGTCTGGTGGTACCTTCCTTTTCATGGGATTTAATTCCTGAAACTGAAATAAGTGTTGCAACTTTGAGCTAGATTGGCCTAATATTAACATTTATGACAAGCCTCTAGGAATGCATCTTTAAGCATGTGGGTTTAAACATAAGTACAGAACAAATATGCTAATGAGCACTAGAAATGGATTACATTCTAAAAAAATCTCATGGTTTTGGCATATAATTTTGTATGATATTTATCCTTAAGTATAAATTGAACACATATTGGGGTCTGTGTACACAGACAAGTGAATTATTGCCAGAAAATTATCATTTTTTCACAATTTCATATCATGGAACTTTTCCTTAGAGATGGCCAAAATTGGTAACATTTATTTTCTGCAAAATTTTGAACAAAAAAATGAAATTTGTTTGTATGAGTCTTGAGTCCTCAGAATTACATTTTCCATAAAATGGTGAAGGTGCAAAATTAGTTTACAAATTGGTTTTTCAGTTTTACTGCTGGTGTGAAATTTTTTTCATATTTGTGCATTCCAAATTTTTCATTTTTGTCAAATGGAAAGAAGACTCTGGGAATTAAGGATCAGATAAAATTACATATACCCTACACGCAGAACACATACTCATTTCAGGTCATGTATTAGAGGTGATGATGACCAAGTGCACTCTGCTTACATTTCAAAAGTAGGATGGAGATTTAACTGCATCCTGTGTGTTCACACATGCACACGCACAGACCCAGACTCACTCTCTCTCTCCCCTTCTCCCCCCTGTCAAGGAGGCACATGATTTTAGAATACTGAGCATCTGCAGTGAAGAAAACAGGTTTGAAGCTAATATTTGGAAGAGATATAAGCCCTCATGCTTCAAGGCACAAGCCAACCTTGGCATGACAGGGTTGGGAAGACACTTCTTTCTGAGCAAATTTCTTTTCTGATTTCATAATTGCCCACTTTGTGATTTAAGGCACCACAAGGCCACTGTTAGAGACAGGACAGGGGATCACTGGCTTGAATTTATATGACTATCCTATTTTGCTATGATGTCATAATCATTATTTGGCTTGTGTTATTTATCTTGTGATGGGAGTTATGCCGTGTTACCAACTTTCAAGATTTTATTACAATTTGTTGATTTTTCTTAAATCATTGAGTCAAGCAATTATGTGATAACTTCTGCTTAGACTTTTTTTTGAAGTAGGTTTCTAACCCTTTTGGTCATGGAGAAAAGGTTGAAAACGTGAACCAAGCACCATCCTAAAGGCTCAGAAACAAGAAGGAAAATAAAGAAAAGTCCAAATTTATTATTTTAACGTTAAACTCATCATTTTAAACTAATCGGGTGGGGGCGGGGCTTGACTCATTTTTTGGTAACACTTTAGGTTGGCAATGTGGCTAAGAGTCTGTTCCTCATGAGGTATTGTCCAGCTCATGAAAAATGACAGTCCATTAAAAAGGAGGATCCATGTTATCTGTGTCACATCTGGAGGTTTATGGCTGTGTGGCTGCTTCAAACTGATGTCAGAGGTTTAATGGAGTCTAGGGGCATATGTAATACAGCACAGGTGCAATGTTGAGAAATTTAAGGGAAACCTCAGGAAAAATCTCCCTGCCCAATTTCAAGTTCCTGATCCAAATCAAGGAGATGTTTATAACAATGGTTCATAACTTTTTACTTATAACACCCAAATTTAAATGAGGGAGTGTGTTGTGACCCCTGGGTCTCAAACCTGGGCCCATGGGAGCAGCCATGCTCCCATCCTCTGAGGCTCTGCCGTGTAGGTCCAATAGGTGGGGTCCCAGAGTGGCTGATTGGCCTGCTGGCCCAGCAGGCTGAATCTGAACCCAGCAGCAAGAACAGGAATCTGTCTGAACAACTGGGCTCTATCCTGCTCCTTTTCCTGGCATTCTGAACCAATTTGACTCCTGACAGCTGGCATGTGGTTCCTGACCTCCAGCTTGGCTCCTATCTCTAACCTTCTGGTATCCTGATCCAGTCTGACTCCGGTTCCTGATTCATGGTTCTGATCTCCAGTTTGTTGCCTGCTTCTGACCTACCAAAATCCTGACTCTTGGCTCATAACTGCAAACTCTGGCTGTGACTTCTAGGTATGGCTGCCCAAGACCTGGCAGTAAAAGAGTGTAATAACCACTTTAGAGTTAAGGTGAACCTAGCTCCCATTATAATTTTCATTCCTGATTTTCAATTTACTAACTTCTTCTAAAACACACAGATTTTCCTAAAATGTCACATGCAGCTTCTCATTCCACAGTAGACTTTTTTCTGGAAATTTTGTTAATAATTAGAAAAAAAGTTTTAATGTTCTGAGTCAGGTTTAAAAAGGTATTTTGCACCTAAAGATGCTGACAGGAACTTCTGTAAGTCCCACAAGGTGCCTAACGCCCATTGACTTTCAATGGGAATTAGGTACCTACCTGCTTCAGCATGTCTTAAAATCCTATCTGCATCTTTAGGATCCAGAACACCTTGGAAACCTATCCCATAGTGTTTAAATTTTGCTACTGAGAATATTTCTAAATATTTTGGCTCCTGATGACTCAAAAATGTGTTGGTTTAGAATCTGCATATTTGTTTTTGTTTGTTTTGCTTTTGTATTGGCTTTGTTGTGCCTTAAAACGGGATGTTGTGTGTGTGTGGAAGGAAGTTGGGATATCAGGATCATGATCCTAAAAATACTTAATGAACCCCATAATAAGATAGGGAGAAAACAAAATAAGACAGACAATTAACTTTGTACTCATTATAGCAGTGGGGAGCTGGCACAATTTGTCAGCACCACATTCCAGATATTTTAAGATTTGGATTTTTAAAAGGTGTAGAATTTATGTAAAGAACATGTAAAATTGATTGAGTATTACACTTTTAACCTTAATTCTTTTTTTTTTAATTAAGGTATCTGTTTGCAAATTTTCAAAATCATGTACTTGTGAAAATCCTATTTGTTAACCGCTTTGGAGCAAACTGTACCAAAACATTGGGTTTTTTTTTTACAATAAGGATTTCTTTTCTCTTCACTTGTCTAAAGGATCTACTTTTGGCACTTAATAATAATAATAAATAATTCAAATTTAAGAGTCAATTATTTTAGCATATTTTCCATGTGTCTGATCCAACTGTGTAGGCAATCTGTTATCAGATATGATTTAGTGACTTTCCTTGGACAAAATAAACTCAGATTAGTAATTGCCTCCAAATTAATCCCAGGTTGCAAACTGTTCTATTATCTCAGCACAAATCCATAACTCCGCTGATGCAATTTGAAAGTTGACTTAAAATATTCTCTCTAAGTTTTTGTAAACTCACTTTAAAACATCAGAAAGCATTTTTTCTCAGCAGTTATGTTGTCTTGGTATCTAAATCATGCTTTGTGTCAAGAAAAGCTTGTCTACATATTACAAAGCCTCACTGAAAATATATTTTAGGAATAAGGCACTATCTTAATATACTATGATGTAATTAATAAGTGTCCTTTTGTTCTCTCTCAAACACAAAAAAGTTGAGCTGATAATTCAAGTCACCAGCACAATGCACAGAGATTTGAGAATTTGGCTCCCTATTTATAGGCAGCAGGTTTAAAACAAACAAAAGGAAGTATTTCTTCACACAGTGCATAGTCAACCTGTCCAACTCTTTGCCAGAGGATGTTGTGAAGGCCAAGACTATAACAGGGTTCAAAAAAGAACTAGATAAGTTCATGGAGGATAGGTCTATCAATGGCTATTAGCCAAGATGGGCAGGGATGGTGTCCCTTGTAGCCAGATGCGCGCTTCCCCCATTTGCTCTTTCAAGTGCAGTTTGCACAGTTTCCTCTTATGCTGTTAAAAAGCCACAAGTAACGGAAGTCCCCAATGATGTTAAATGCTTGCTTAAAGCTGTATTGCTCTATATTACCAATTGTATTCATGCTTATGAACACGTAATCAACTGATGTACGGAATGAGAGAGAGAGTGACAGCCAATGACAAAGCAAAGAAGCAAATATCACTTTTTATGGAACCATGGCATTATCCTGGTGAAGATACACATTTTGAGATGGGTGGCCAGGTGGGTTACCAAGAGGGAAATGTAACAGCATGCTAAACTCTGGACCAGACCGGAAGCAGTAGAGCCCTCCCACGGATCTGAAGGGACTCTCGTTGCCCCGAGGCCGATCTCAGGGCAGCTGTCACCTGGCCAGCCTCAGCCACCTGCGAAATCAAAACCAACATCCACACCTGCAGTCTGTCAGCATGAATGTGTTGTGTCTGCGTATAATCATGCAAATAAGAGAAGCAATAAATCAACCCTCAGTGCTGCTCTAGTTCACCCTTTGTTTGTGATTATTTCTTGGCTGGTTCCAAGAACGGGCAACATCCGTAGCCTCTGTTTGCCAGAAGCGGAGAATGGGCAACAGGGGATGGATCACTTGATGATTACCTGTTCTGTTCATTCCCTCTGGGGCACCTGGCATTGGCCCCTGTCGGAAGACAGGATTCTGGGCTAGATGGACTTTGGTTCGACACAGTATGGCTGTTATGGTCTTATGTTCTTATTTCTTGGGGCTACCAGTGAGTGTTACAGCTCATTCAGCCCCTTAATGAAAGAACATCCAGAGCATCACAGTCTTAGATTTAAAAGCATCTTAAAACCCAGGCCCTAGCAGAGCCTGTGTTATCCTCCTGGCCTAGCATTTCCTGCAACCCAGAATAGCCTACTCCCTGGTAAACAAACTCCCAACATCTGTGGGTTTGGAGAGCCAATTTTATTTAATAAAAATAAAAATCTACCTGGCTGAAAAGGGGAAGACCCTTTCCCCCTGGCAGCGTGCCTGAGCCAGTCCAGGAGCCTGTCTCAGGGATCAGGATTACCCAGTAAAAGCCTTTCTCTTAAGGAAACAGCCCCAATATCTGACTGGTGCAAAAGGCAGGCTGGAGATTGTGGAGCACTTTGTCCAGCAATCCCAAACCAATGTGACTTATTTCTCTGCTAAATTTAAAGTATCTTGGTCTGTATTGCTTATTCTTAAAAGGAACAATATGGATGCCAAGTCATGCCTAGCACCTATTCTTTGCTTGGGGAGCATACAGGCTCACACACTCAGAGAACATGACTCTTGCATATTAGATCTCCTGCCTGCTCATAAGAAGTAAACTCACAAGGTAGAGCAGAGTAACAGTATGACCTGTATATGTGCATTGACAATAATGAAAAATATTTAAATTTCACATATGGGATTTAGGAACACAAATTCCATTGACTTTCAATTGGTTATGTGCTCCTAAATATCTTAGTCATTCTTGACATCTTCCCAAGTGAAGAAATCTTGGCCTTACAGTCATCACGGGTCATCTGAATTGCTCCTACAATAGCTCCTATTATAGCTCCAATCCTGAAATATATGGGAAGAGGTAGGAATAGAGCACTGGTCTGAAAATGAGTCCAGAATCTGTGGTAGAATAGGAAACATTCCTATGAATAATATTCTGTCCAAGTGCATCAAGCAGAATAGGGGGCTCCGCGTAAGTGGCCCCACATCACAGCAAACTGATACTAACTACAGTCACGATGGGTGGGGAATACCAGGGATGGGAGAGGGAAAATTATAAGGAAAGTTCTGAGAGCAAGGGGTAAATGAAAGAGTTAGAGGTAAACTGTCAGGAAGGAGGGATGAGAGAGAGAGGAAGACCCTCGATGATAGGGCAATTATACATGTGAAGGAGACAGAGCAAGAGAGAGATGGGGACAGAAAGCAAAGAAGGAGTTAACAAAAGGACCAAAAGCAAAAAGGAAAAGATCATGAAAGTACAGGCAAACAAAATTGGAAAAGGGAGAGATGTAAAACAGGGAACAGAAGAGATCTTAAGGGACACGAGAAACAAGAAGCTAGGGCTAGGGAAGAAAGACTCAACTGGCAATATTTTTTCCCACTCTGTACATTTACTAATGTAATATCACTGAAAAAATATGCAGCATCCACCCAACTCACAACTTTAGATTTCTTTCCAAATGTTAAAAGTGCAAGAATTCCAAGGTTTTTGCTGTTCATCCCAGCCTGCCAAGTAATATTTTTTGTTGCGGAAGGACCTAGGTTTGTAAATTCTAGAATCCCAGTGCCCTGGGCTTCTGATTACAGGGTTGTGAAGAAAAACAGCTTATGTTTTACCTATGTTACAATATACATTTTAGTGACTGGATAGATTTGTAGGGATCCAAGGGCAATGAGACAGAAAAAAACATAACTCTTTTAGGGTGGTTGTCACCATTAGAAGTCAACATTTATCCATGGTTACCAATAACTGATATCTCAAATACCACAACGAGGCATCCTTGTGGCACCTTAGAGACTAACAAATTTATTTGGGCATAAGATTTCATGGGATATAACCCACTTCATCAGACGCATGGAGTGGAAAATACAGTAAGCAGGTATAAATATACAGCATATGAAAAGATGGGAGTTGCCTTACCAAATGGGGGGGTCAGTGCTAACGAGGCCAATTCAATTAGAGTGGATGTGGCCCATTCCCAACAATTAATAAGAAGGGGTGAATATCAACAGATGGAAAATTATTGTTTGTAGTGACCCAGCCACTCCCAGTCTTTATTCAGGCCTAATTTGATGATGTCAAGTTTGCAAATTAATTCCAGTTCTGCAGTTTCTCATTGAAGTCTGTTTTTGAAGTTTTTTTTTGTTGAAGAATGGCAACTTTTTAATCTGTTATTAAGTGTCCAGGGAGATTGAAGTACTCTCCTACTGGCTTTTGAATGTTACAATTCTTGATGCCTGATTTGTGTCCATTTATTCTTTTGCGTAGAGATTGTCCAGTTTGGCCAATGTACATGGCAGAGGGGCATTGCTGGCACATGATGGCATATATCACAGTGGTAGATGTGCAGGTGAATGAGCCCTTGATGGTGTGGCTGATGTGGTTGGGTCCTATGGTGCTGTCCCTTGAATAGATATGCGGACAGAGTTGGCAACGGGGTTTGTTGCAGGGGTTGGTTCCTGGGTTAGTGTTTCTGTTGTGTGGTTTTTAGTTGCTGGTGAGTATTTGCTGTCTGGACAGCCCCCACAACCTGAAGCAAATAGTTGACTCTGAAATGGTGAACAATTCAGGTTAAATTGGAGTCTGTTAAAAGAGACAGTGAACCTGTAAAACTACGATTAAATACAGTAATATACATCACCATAGTTCATTTCAGCTAGAGTACCTGTAACTCATATTCTATTACTCATAATTTCAAGCAAGTGGAGGGAAAAAAATTCATTGACCTTGAACAACCTCAAATAAACTGTGCCTATACACTTTGATGTATCCTTCCCACTAACTACAATACTTTCGTTTAATATACAGATTCACTTCTAAGAATAATTTAAAAATTACCATTTCATCATGCTTTTGAAGCCATTGAGATTGAAACTTTAGTGAAAAAGTTCAATATAATGTACAGCAACTAGCATTAATTACTAATTTTATGCAAAATGACATGCCAAATTAATTACTGATGAGCTATTTCAGTGGGTAAATGCCATGCCTCACACTGTTTGGGGCAGAAATGACTTAGTAATAAATAATTAACATGCTGTGGAATATTCTGGTGGCACTGGTCAACCATTAATTTCCTTTGATCCTTAGAAAATGTCTGATGCACTCAACCATAACTGATTGAAAACAGCTTTTTATTCAGGCTCCTGATGTACATTTTCTCATTTGCTTTTCATCTGATGTATTTTCAATATGTGTTGCACACTTTTTTGTAAAGCACAGTACACCTTTGCTTTTCTATTACTAGTCTCTAATAGCAATATACATTAAATTTTAATCTGGTTGATATTTATGGTGTTGATACAATTTCAACCATGAAAAACACTTTAAATGAAAAAGACCATAAAAATAGGGAGAGATCACATATTTGTAACATAGTAGTTCAATGTCCACAAAACCTAAGAGCAAAGTTGAAATCTGAGAGTGCTAAAAAGAAAAAAATAGTTGAGTGATGAGGCAGAAACTGATTTTTTCCTTACTTCTTTTAAAAGGTAGTTAAGTAAAGTTCAATTAAATTATGGCTAGGATGTAAAAACACATTTCTTAGTTGTTATCAGAAGATCATAGTCACCAGATCATATTTGAGATGTACATTTTGTATAAATTTACAGTTACTGACTGTAAAAGTGAACTTATGCCCAAATCCTGGAAAGATGTCATCATGCACATAACCTTATGCCAGAATGAGGCCTTGGAGTAAAATCCTGGTGCCATTTAAATCAATTTCAATTTTACTTTTAGCTTCTATGGGGCCAGGATTACACCATTATTATGTGAATTTAAGGTGCTATATGAGTGATTTTTTAATAAATAATCAGTTTAAGATGGAAAATATGAGCTAGATTTTCAAATAATGCAGGTTAAGTTCACACTGAGATGAAGCAGATATAAATATATGGAAAAAATTATGAGTGTAATTTATAAGACATTAGGCCAAATCTACCCATTTCAGTGAACATTTTGCCACAGTATGAAATGTGAAAAAACGACCTGGTATAAATTCCAAAGAAATGTATTTGCATTTCAGTTGTCTATGGAACAGATCCAAACTGAGTTAGAAGTTCAAAATCATTTGTGTATGTTGCTAAGTAACAGAGGGGTAGTCGTGTTAGTCTGTAACCACAAAAACAACGAGGAGTTTGGTGCCATCTTTCTGACTAACAGATATATTTGGGCATAAGCTTTCGTCGGTAAAAAATCCCACTTCTTCAGATGCACCATGAAAGCTTATGCCCAAATAAATCTGTTAGTCTTTAAGGTGCCACTGGCCTCCGCATTATTTTTGTGTATGTTACTGTTCTCCTTTCTGAACATTTAATTGCATACACAGACCTTTAAAAGCAGCTAAAATGTACAGGCAAAATAGTATCAGATTTTAATAGACTCTTGGGCGATGTTTCTGTACATAGAGTTCTTAAACATTATAAATGTCTTCTCTTTACACTTGGTATGAGGAATGTATTTTCAAAATTAGTAACATTTTAAAATCAGAATCTCTCACCATGATTATAGGGCTCAACAATGTAGTCCTTACTCGGGCAAAATTTCTATTGAAGGCCATTTGTTTGACAGTACATTAATTAGGACTTTTGTCTCAATAGGGATTGCAGGATCAGGCTCCTGATTTATAGAAAATGGAAAACCATGGCATGTTTTTTAAAAAAATGAATCAAAATTATTACACATGCAAATATGTCAACTAATTTTGTCACGCAAGTTAGATTAGTAAAAATGCTGGAAACAAAGCTAGGTAAATGTTTTTTGTGTTCACGACATACTGACAGACTTTCTTTAAAACAAATTTGTTCAGTGTGTGAACTTGCTCTCTGATGACTTTATACAGTTATTTCAACCTCTGGGCTTGGCTATGTCTTTGACTATTCCCTCCCTGTTTTGACTGGTCACTTAAATCAGATAGTATTGTTCCTGCTCCCTAACTGGATGAATGAAACTTTTATGAACAAGATATGGAAAATCCAAGACACTTCAAAATGGCTGTTTAAACAGTGGCATGAATCTTCCTGTGAGTATATAGTTGCACGTGTATTGATGTGGACATTGGGAATGGAAGGGAGGGAGATTATGAACTTGTGGGGAGAGGCCATCAGGAGCAGGAGCCAGGAGGTGGTGAGAAGGGCAGCAGAAGAAGAGGAAAGGGAATATAGGAGCAGAGGGCCAAAGGACAAGAGGTGGTGAGTGGGGTAGGAGCACAAGGGGACAGCGAGAGGTGTGGGGGACAAGGACAGAAGGATCTTTTACACTACAGGACACCTCTCTGTGGAATCTGGAATTAAACCCAGGATTCCTGAGTTTCAACATTCTTCTGCAGTCTAACCCTGCTGATGACCCATATGGGGATTTCACTTTGGTTCCATATGATGGAGTTTCTGCTTTTTCAGGGTTTTTTTTCCACAGAGAATTACATTCCAAAAATAAATAAATAAATAAAATGATAAGGTTGAACAGTCAAGCACATAAACTTTAGAAAAAGACAGAATTAACGTTGCCCACACAACCTGAATTTGAACCTCCTGTGTATATGTACTATATGATACAATCTTAAATACATGACCACATACTACTTTTTTCACAACACCCTTGCATGTGCAATCTTAATTCTGTCAATTCCTAACTTTGGATTGCTTGACTTTATAACTTTACTATTCTTTTAGCATAATTTTTGGGAGTGTAATAATATAATCAAGCTGTTTTGCCTATATATTGTACATTATATACAATTACATGTAGGACTCAGAAGTTCAAACTGAAACCAACAGTCTAGAGCTGAATATCAAATGTATAACTTCTGGAGCTTGGATTGATTTTGCACATCTGGATAGCACTTTATGCTGTTGAAAGGACTAATCTTTATTTTGTTTAGACTATGTACCTTTTCCCCTTGTTACACCTAAAACAAACTGTTCTATGTAAGATTTAAGTTACATAGCAAACCTGGAGACTCATGATCTGCAAGTTATCTAGGTTCCTTCTGGTCATCACTGAGGGAATGTTTCCAGTCTCTTGAAAGATGATTCAATTGTCACGACTCTCTCCAACTTATCTCCTAATTGCTCTTTGTTACGGTACAAGGGATTTTCTTCATTTTAGAAAGATTTTTTCATCATTCTATGCAAATGAACTATTATTCCAATTGTTTCAATTATTTAAATGAGAAATATTCAGATATGAATCTGATGTGACAACTATTTTTTGTGTGGTAGATTAGCTGATCCCCTATTATTTCAAGTTTCCTCTTCTTTTGCTGAATCCTTCATTTTGGATCTTTGGCCCACAGCCTGTCATACATTTTGGCCTTCCCAGACTGGAGAGCTATACTCTTCTGCAGTTTTATAGAGGAAAGAGTGCCAGTAAACTTACTCATCGGAAGGAGACCCAGAAGGAAGGATTCAATGTAAATGTAATGTAAATGTAATGTAAAATGTATTGAAGTGTGCGAAGGAAAACACAATGCTTATATCAAATGCCTTGAGGAAGCAAAGACTTTGATAGATTTATATAACTTAGAGATAGAGAAGCCCATTTACATCATCCCATCCGGCTCTTTCCCATTTACAGTGTTCTCTACAGTACAGTATTAGGTCCATCTTAGTTTTAAAAGTTCCAAGCCAAAGGGTTTCCATCACTTCACTTAGGAGACAGCTCAATACACTCATTGGGAGATATGATGATTAAACAAGTTTAGACAGGTGAAACAGAAGCTATGCTTGAAAGCCTAGTAGATTTGACTCAAAAGAGATGTGGTGTGGTAATACAAACAGTAGTATATACAGTAGAACCTCAGAGTTACAGACACCTTGGGAATGTAGGTTGTTCGTAACTCTGAAATGTTTGTAACTCTGAACAAAACGTTAAGGTTCTTTCAAAAGTTTACAACTGAATATTGACTTTGGAAATTGACTATGCAGAAGAAAAACACTGCTTTTTTTAGTAGTTTACATTTAACACAGTACTGTACTGCGTTTGCTCTTTTTGGGGGGTCTGTCTCTGCTGCTGCCTGATTGCGTACTTCCAGTTCCAAACGAGGTGTGTAGTTGACCGGTCAGTTCGTAATGTTGGTGTTACTAATTCTGAGCTTCTACTGTACGTATTAAAGTTGGGGGGGGGGGGGGGGCTCTGTACCTGCAAGTGATGTCAGGACAAAAGTCAAAGTTGAAATAGATAAAATCTGAAAGGAACATTTTATAAAGATGCCTTCACTGTATTAAAAAACACAATTTTACTTGTTTTCCTCCAAGTTAAAGGACTTGACTTGGGATAGGGTTAGGGAACCTATGTCTTATTTTACTAAAAGCTAAGCAGTTAGAGGCAAAATAAGACTCATCATTGCTGCTTGATGGTTTAAAAAAAAATAGCTCAATATGTTGCACTACAAGATAACCAGCCAAATAGCTTTTCATAGACTTTTCATTACAAGAATTAAAACATTTTACAAACCATTTCAGCTCAGGATAGATCATCAGTTATTAAAAGAAGCAATTACCCATCAGCCTATATATTCATCTTAGTTTAAGTTTTCATCTCTTTTGGCTATAGAAATACCTTAACTTCTCTTCTGGGACAGGCTGTACTCACAAACAGGAATCAAACTACAGCAGATATAGTGTTACTATCATCTTGGGACTTAGATTAATAAAGCTTTAGGTGAGCAATTTTTTTGATTGGGGGAGGGCATGTCAAGAAAAAAAATCTTTATAGTGATAAACTTTTGTAGTGATAAACACCCATTTTTTCATGGTCTGTGTGTATAAAAACATCCTCACTATTTTCCACTTTATGCATCCGATGAAGTGAGCTGTAGCTCACGAAAGCTTATGCTCAAATAAATTGGTCAGTCTCTAAGTGCCACTAGTACTCCTTTTCTTTTTGTGAATACAGACTAACATGGCTGTTACTCTGAAACCTGTTTTTATGTTTGTAACCCTTTGTTTTAACCTGATAGGATTCCCTGGTGGATGGTGATAGCTAGTCAGCTGGACTTATTAGGCATCTCTTCTCCTTCTGCTCTAAGTGATGGTCAGCCTCATGTCTGGGCTAGACCGACATATAATCAGGAGAATCACCACTACCACCATCCTTTTACCTTTTGGGGAGCTCCAGGCCCAAACCCTCAGCTGGTATAAAATTAACAAAACTTGGTTAAAGTCAATTAAACTATGTCAATTTGCACCAGCTGAGGATATGACCCATTGTTTTATTTATTATGATTCTAGATCGGAGATGGACAAGAAAATATTTTAATCTATTCACTGGCTCGCCACCTAAATTGCTAGGTTATCAAACCTGAAATGTACCTTCCTCAGTCTTCAGGAAAATCTTCTTAGTTTTCCACTGCAGGATCTTTTGTAATTTGCCACACTTACCTCTCTTACTGTAGATAGTCACTGCTAGCTTTAAGAAAGCAAACTTTCTTCTCCTTGATTCAGACTTTAACGTTTTCATTTTTATTTTCATGCATGTAAAACTAAATAAAATAAAATATCAAAAATATTGCTACCAACAATTCCTTTGAACATTGCATCTATCTTTTTTAAAGACTAATTAATATTAGGGAGTTTAAGGTTAGGAAAGTTAATAATAAGAAATTATTTCTTTTGTTTGTAGTATGTTTTAGAAATGAATACTTTTGTGTAAAACAAAACAGCAATGGAAAATACTATAAACAGGAAGGCAATGACCTTGCTTCTTATTCTCTGATCACTTACGTTTCTCATCTGTACTTTACAATGGCACTTTGAAAACATTAGACAAGTAATATAATATTAATCAATTTAACCTCCTAAGCTTTTCCTTCATATAACTGGTGTTTCAAACGGGTAGAAAACTTTACAGTATACACTCCAGAGTTCTGTTTATTTGCAACAGTGATTGCCACACAATCAAAGAATAGTCCACTAATAACATGTGAAGGTACTGTCAAAGAAAACTTAACTAACTACGCTTTTTCAAATAGTAGACAGACATGGGAAAAGACCAAGGAAGAATGGCCTCACTATACACAGTTAGAGAGAACATTTGGACAGAAATTTATCGGAAAATTGAAGGCATTTGCCATTTCCCAAATGGCTCCTAAAAACCAAATGCCCTTGAACCTTTATATTATACCTAGATTAGATGGATAAATGTTAGGGATTTAAAAAATGATCCATTTTTCTGTCTCATGTTAATCCAATGCATGGTTATCATCAGGCTCATTTAATAAAAATTTTTTATATAAACAAAAATGTTAAAACACTAATTGCCTCACTTCAGCCAAACACACAATTCTGTAAGGATTATCATTGTGTTTTATGCTGCTTCATTGGTAAAATCTTGCACTAGTACATAGATTACCAGGGCAAGTTATAATTTATAAAATGCAGCTAGATCTCTCATTTCTTGCAAGAGAGAAAAGTCTGTTGCCCTGGAACCTTACAAGCAAGACCAGGAAGTGGTTGCAGACAATGCTTCTGTGCCACTTTATTACCTTTTAATAATGTCTTTTTAATTAATAATGCAATATATTTTAAAGATATAAATGTCCTGCTTTACTGTGTTAAACATAAAATTGCCACTGATTTATTATATATTTGACATAAAAAATGAATGCAAGATACTTTATAATCATTACACGCAAAGATTCATGTTACATGATTTTAAGGAAAATCATTTATGCAAAATTAATCATTTTTGCATTTGCACAAAGTGCAGTTCAATATAAACAATAAAGTGCATCAAAATGCTGTGAAAATGTATTGGTGTGAATTCTGTTTTTAAAGGACGTAAGTACCATACTGTATTTAGGCTTAGTTCCAAGCTCATACCCAATGATCTGTCAACTTGGTACATCTTCTCCTTTTCTGGTCTTCCTTCCCCCTACTCATCAGTTGGATGTACCTGTCCAAGATCCATACTTTTATTTGTGATTCCCACTCTGTGCCACCTGAAGTTTGCCTGTCTTCACACCTTAGTAGGCCACCTTGTGCTGTATTAAGGTATGCATCAGCTCCTGCTCCCTACTTCCCTACCTCCCATCACCCAGGTGCAATATTTGATTCCTGCACCCAGTGCCAAGTTTTCCTTCAAGTTGACAATTCCGTATTCAGCAAGTAATTTGCACTTATGAGCTCTCTGTATGTAGCCTCTTCTTATGTACTAAGAAAAGAAAAAAATAGCTACCCTTGATCACAGTGGCAGTCCTTTAGCAACAAGCTCCAACATTTATTTTCTACCAGTGCTATTGAAACAAAGTCATTTACTTTGACTATAGGCTGGTGTAAGCTGGTGGGCAAACTCACCAGCTGGGAAAGGTAGAATAAAACTCCTACCAATCACTGAGTCCCAAACTTTTTCCTTAGGGCTAGCTTTATTTTCAAAGAAGATTTCCAAAACAAGAGCACATAAACCCAAAATATTGTATTAGGTACTAATAGTCCGAGGCTTCCCCAGCTGGGAGAGGAAAGAACACACTTTTCCCCTTTAGGGGCCCTTCCTTGCTACTGTAGAGAGACCCATATTAGAGACTTCCCCAACCCAGGGTCTCTCTTTTCCACTAGCCTTGAATCTGACACAGGAAGCTTTGCATCTGGTTTCCTGAGCGGTCATATGTTAGTTCTTAGTCATGTGCTCTGTCACTACTGCTCTCTGTTTTAAAGACCCTAAGAGCCACACCAGGTCCATTGTCATGCATGCAAGCCTTCCAAGGCCAGGTGTTCTGTTACCGTCAAACTAGGTCTGGAATAACTTTCTCTATAGATGGGATGGAGGAACCTCTCTCTTCTAGTGTGGTTGGAGAGTCATCTTCAGAGACTTGACAATACAGTTGAAGGAATTACAGAGATTATGAAATGATTTTTCTACTGAGATGAAACACTAAATGTGTGAACTATTTGAAGACTCAAAAGATCCTGAAGACAGAAGTCTTTATTAGAGATGAGTAAATAATCTGCAATAAATAATTATACAGAAAATTCAGCCTCTTTTGCTGCTTGCAGAATATACACAAGCAGATCCTGATTTCCTCTCATTTACTAATTAGTTTGTCAGATTTTTGTTTTTGCATGATTCTCTTACCCACAGATTGATTGAGAGCACATCTCTGTAAGTACTCAAAATAGGAGCTGGTTTGTTAGTGGTAGGATAACTTACACGGTAATGCTTCTATTCACTGAACAGAGGCGTGCATAAGCATTTCCTGGACTAATATTTATGCATGTGGATTTACATCTTCTTTTGCACTAATATTTGTGGAAGGGACTTCAAAATCCACTTTCTGTGGACTTTCATGGTCTGGAAAACTCAATTGTTCATTGTAAACTGGTGTGTGTGTGTGTGGCGGGGGAAGTGTGCATCAAACAAAACTCCCAAATGAAGCAGTATTTCAGCCTCTTTCTTCTGGAATGGGTTTATTTTTTCAAAAATGGAACAGTCTAACAAATCAAAACAGATAAACCATGGCCTGGTTTCTAAAGCCTCTTCATCATAAGGTGTCTGCCTCTGCCCACACAGCAGATATTTCCAGCCACATCTTTCACCTGGCTGGTGTGGGGTCAGAGCATAACTGAAGCAAATTAGTTTTATTTGACCCTGAACCAATATCTGCAGAATATTTTCTCCCAGTGTTCACCCAGCTCTAGTTGCTATGTACAGAGAAGGAATAGGTTCTGTAGACTGGAGTCCAAGTTTCAGTCTTTTGTTTGATCTGTCAAACAAATTTAGGATAGGGAACATGGAAGTCCATTTAGGATAGGGAACATGGAAGTCCATAATAGTGATGACAGAGTCCTTACCGGCTGGCAAGGGGATTGATTCGGCATCGTAAGCCTAACCTAGTTTAGGATATGTCTCTGGTAAAGAAATATTTTTACAGCCATGTTACAGTACCTCTGAGTGTAGGACTGTGATTACTGACCGTAAGAAACACACTGATAATTACAGATACTCCCACCCAGATGGATGGAGTGTAGACTGGGGGAAACTTGCTTCCATGTGAAAGATAGCAAACTTTTTGTGGTTATCTATGCCTGAGTTGTTCTCTGTGGCTTGGGAATGCCATCTCTCATTTTCTTACGAGAACACAAAAGAAGAAAGGAGCTTTTCTAATAATGAATAATTGCAGTTCTGGGTGGATCACCTGCATTTTCCATTTTCACACTTGTGGTCTGCTATTGTAATATCTTTCAGGTTACGGCCAATCACCTGAAAATATAAGAAGAGCTCAGCCAGACCTCACTGAAAGATTCAAATAATGTACTTCTGAACCCAGTCCCCCTTAACCTAATGTTATTTTCATAAATTTCCGAGGAAGGCCAAATAAAAAGAATAGCCACACTAATGGGTAGTTTTTGAAAACCCAAACTATTCAACTTCATCAGTGAAAATTTGCAAACAGTGGACTCCTTTGCACAGAGCAGACAGTATTAGAGGCCTCACAGGACACACAGATCAGCTGTATATTCCAAAATCAGATCAGCTGTATATTCCAAGAGTGATCAGGAAAGTTGAGTCAGCCTCTCCCAATTTACTAAATTGGAGAAAATCAGTTACTGGAAGAAAAATCACATGTGACTGTATGAAGCAGTAATCATAGCAGTATATACATTAACTGGCAGCTTTTTAAGTTTAGAATTTTTTCCCAATGGTTTTTATTTCTCAATATGCCACACATATATATATTATTTTTAACATTATGCTTTTTAGTTATTTTTCTAAAAATTATCCTTCAGTAAACTTGATTTATTTTTGCTTTTCTTCCTTGTTGTGTGACTTCTGGCTTTTGTATAAATGATGTTTTAAAGATTAATTTAATGTAAAGAGATAAGCTGTATTAACAAGGGGCAAATAGTTTAACTGAAAAATAGAATGAATTCTGGGTGATTACACTGTATTGAGGATAGCAGGTTATACTGTAGGGTACACTGTACCATTTTTAACAGTCTTACAAATGAATATATGATCAACATGACCATAACTAGCCTGAAAATCTTCTTAAATATTTAAAGATATTAAAATAATTAAACAATAGGGTATGTAGCAGGTAACAGAAAAGGCTTATTGAAACTTGCAGAATTCAGTGTATATGGGATACATTAGTTAGGATTGGCAATAAATCAACTATCTACTGGTCCATTTGGAGACAGATTTGGGATATGGCAGTTGCTCACCTTGCAGCCCTCTGAAATTAAAATATATAGGAGTAGCCACCTGGTTACCACTGATGACCTGAGGAAGAAGTCTACACTGCAAAAAAAAGTGTATTTTAACTCAGGTTAGCTAACCCACATAGGCTAATTTGGGTTAAAATAGCAACGAAGACAAAACAAATGGGGTTAACAGCTTAAGTTCAACCCCAGGTTCCCTTCTAAGCTCTAACTTTAGCTGCTAACCCAGAACTCCACATACATAAAGCAAAAGAACGATTTCTAAATGCAGTATATTTCAAAATTTCCCATGAGGCATTAGCAGATGTTTAAATAGATATAATCTCTGAAAAAATGCTTAAAAATTAAAACAATACAAATTGCAGTAACTATAGTCAAGGAGGATTTTAAGTGCTATAAAATAATCTTGTGATGAATTAAACAAGTTGCTCTGCTCCTTCTATTTGATATATGATAGATCATATATTAAAGTGTGTAAATGGTCAGAAAAGTGAGTTTGTTAAATCAGCGTACGAGGACAGCCTGCTCTCCTATTCAGACTCCTATTCAGTCAGAAAAAAGCCGAGTCTATATCTGATGGATAAAGAAAGCTTTGCATTCTGGTTGGGTAGCTGCCCAGGGCACAAAAAATACATAGCCAAAATAACAACAATTATACAGTGCTTTCCATATATATGTCTCAAAGCAATTTACCAAGGGGGCTATCATTGTCCCATTTTAAAGACAGAAAAGTTGAAGGCCTTGTCCATCGCAATAAAGTAAAAACAATGGAAGATAATGGATTTTGGATCAGGGCTTATAAATCAGTGACACAGCTGGAAACTGAACCGAGTTTTGTCCTCTGCCATAGGCAGATACTTCCATTTTTCTACATTACATTTTGATTTGTTTGTAAAACACTATGATGCAATTTATAATGAGAGCCATCGATTAGCATGGATGCACTGTCAACGTGCTATCACCACGTACACACACACACACCTGCCACCTAATAACTACTTTATAAAAGATAGGAACCAAGCCCACCACGATATTGAAGAAATTTTGGATAAGGAATAATTCTGGGGTCGTGTTTGGAGAAGTAGAGAGGGCAATGGGGTGGAAAGATAATTGCAGATTTAAAAACAAAATAGTTGAGCTGGGCGGAACATTTTTGGAAAAATTTCAGAATCATAAATTTCAGATAAATTGTTTCATCTAAGCCCAAATATTTTGTGGAGACATATTGGTTTCACTGAAGTTGTCTTTGGGAAGGCTTTTTAGCTACTGATCAGAGAAAGCGGGGGGGGGGGGGGGGGGAGGGGGGGAGGGATCAGAACCTGGTTTTCCAATCCAAAACCAGCTGTTTCAACACAATTCCATTTTTCAAAAATGTTTGAAAGGTTTTGCTTTCATTCCAATGTGGAATGAAAACAAATTTCAAACATGAAATGGAATAGTCATCCTCCGGACAGATCTGCAAAGTAGGTATACAGACCTACATGCCACTCTTGGACACACTATTTGATTCCAACTGCATACAACAGGAGTTGTACATGCATATCCATGGGCAAAATATAGCCAACAGTAACCACAAAGTAATGCAGTATTTTCAGAAATAATACAGTAATGCAAGGAAATTCCATTAAATTAGTTACCTATATCAGCACTAGGTACTGTGTGTAATATCTGTATTACTATCTGGAGAAGTAAAGAGGGCAATGGGGTGGAAAGATAATTGCAGATTTAAAAACAAAGTAGTTGAGCTAGGCAGAACATTTTTGGAAAAAATTCACATATTCCCTGCTAAGTACCAATGCTGATCTGCAATATCTATAATTGTGTGCATAATATGAAAATAATTTAAATACCAAAATAAATGTCTAAAAGGTAAACATGTCTGAGAACATTACAAACAAACAGCCACTTCAATTACAACATAAAATAAAAGCATATACAGTGTTGATACTTAAAAATAATAGTAGTACTGAGGATAAAAGTACAAGGTACAGAAATATCTTGCTGGAAAAAAAATATAAAAAATATTTCAAGATGGGGACTCAAGTGCTTCTCAGAAGAAGAACAAAAGCATTTAGAAAGGGCTTTAGTTTTCTGAAAGGCATATGAAAAAAGATGGCCTATGATCCCTTTTTCTTTTCTTTTCTTTTTTAAATTTTGTTTTAAATGTTTTCCTGTAGAAACTACACTCTCTAGAGACTTCCAAGTTTTGATACTAGGAAATCTGGAGAACTTTGAAATCTAAATGAATCTCAAAAAAGGTTCCTTGCAGAAGGTATTGCAAATGGGATCATACTCTAAAAATAATCCCAATCCCTCAAAGCAGCTCACTTTCTCAATTTTTTCCATTTAAGAGTAATTGTCCACAACCACATTTGAGCTTCAATTTCTGTTTAGAATATGAATGTAATTTGAACATACTGCAGGCAAGAGATAGCATTAGCCATGAATCCATCAAACTTCTGTGAAGTGGTGGCACTGTACATAATATACTATAAATTTCTCAGATGAGCTATTCCCACATTATACTAAATTTTAATTGCTCAGATACAGAACAGGAAAAATTGCGACTAGCAGTATAATTCGCAAGAAACACTAAATGTAATATGAGTGAAAGCAATTTTTAAAATACTGCTTTGTTAATTTGTGTGTATGTATACACACACACACACAGAGAGAGAGAGAGAGAGAAAGAGAGAGAGGGGCTTTCTACTGGATAATGAATAAATGAGCAAAGTAATATTTTCTTGATGTAGGTGATAATAAAATGCAAGTATGAACTTACATGAGAAATAAAAGAGTAACCATTATTCACACCCTGAAATAAAATTATTACTGAAACCCTGACATCAGAAAGGCTCCAAGAGACCATTTTATTTTATTCTGTGGGTTGCCTAATGTAAGGGACAATTGAGAGGTTCACAATGTATAGGGTCTTGATAAATACCAATAAGCTCTATCTGTCTCATCTATCAGCTTTCCTAAGGTGCCAATTGCCATGGAGTAATAGTTTGCATTATACCTCCAAATTCTGTTATAATTTTTTCCATTGTTTCTCATAATCAAAGCTAATATCTTCATCAGATTAGGGGTGGTCATTTCATTAATTCTATCATTAAGAGTCAGATGATGGTATCCTTGCTCATGTTGAGTTTACCTTAATCCATGAGTAGTCTGGGTCAATGGGTTACTCGTGGATTAAAGTTCTTCTCAGCACAAAACAAGATTATAAGAATCTGACCCTTTATGAAGAAACTTCAGAATTCCATCACTACTGACTCTAGTTTCAGTTAATAATAATGATAAACAAAAGTAACAATACAAATTAAAATATATATAGTAAAATAGTGTCCAGAGAAACTCTTGACTCTGACTCTAAACTCTAAAATATTGCATTGTCAAAAGAGTATGAGTCAATCAATTCTTTAACTTTCAGGACCTGATTCTGATCCCACTGAAGTAAAAAAAAAGGAGATTTGTTATTTACTTGGGCCCTGATCCTTCAAAGACCTACATATGTGCTTAACGTTATTAATTTGAGTTGCCCCATTGAAATCAGTGGAACTATACATGGTCATAAAGTTGAGCATCTGCATAAGAACACAGACAAAAAGATGGATCTTTAAGTGGCAGGTCACAATTTTATTAACTTTAACCAAAGAGGTGGAGGTGCCATACTGCCCTGCACTTCCTCCCCACTCCTCTGCCATTACAGGGCATTTTATTTCCTCTCATGTGAGATTAATGGCCTCATGATATACAGTCAATAAGTCAGTGATTGTCCTCTTCAGCCTAACCTCTAGGACTCAGCCCTTCTTGTCCCTTCCCAAACTAATGTTGAGTCTAGTGTATTGATTTGACCTGGTTGATTGATGTAGCACTATATTCTTAGTTTAGTTTATTATTAATAACAACAGCTTGGTTTTATTTGTATGTGTTTTAATAACATTCATAATACTAATAAATAATAATAAAAAGATACTGAGTCACATTTCAGTAAGCAAAGTGGATACAGAACATCTGAGGACCTGGGTGGCTCATCAATATCTCGACTGTAGTGAGGGATAGAGCAGCAATGGCAGTAAGATGGCTGCTGGACATTTTTACATATAAAAGGGATGGGCCTGTGAGAGTCATTTGCTTCCCTTAGCCACTCCGGCTGCCCAGTGGGAGGCAGAAAAAACACTCCCCTCCGATGAGGTAAACTCCCTACCTTCACACTGAGCTACAAGTAGGGAGGGGCACAGGGAGAGGAAAGGCTCTAATGCCGCTAAATGCAACTTCTTCCTCTTCCCACATAACTCCAGGAATTAGCCATCCCCCAACAGTCTGACTAAAGCTCCCCCCAGCTGAGATGTGTGTGTGTGTGAGAGAGAGAGAGAGAAGGAATTTGCTTCACTTAAAAATATGTGCAGTATAATTGTTCTTAGAAAAGTATCATGCAGGCTGTGAAAATGTTGGATCCACTTGGCACAAAGCATGAGGTACAAATTCTTACACTTTGCTCAAGTTTGCAAAACTTTTAGCTTCTGGCACAAAAAAACTTCAAAAACAGACTCCAACGAGAGACTGCTGAATTGGAATTAATTTGCAAACTGGATACAATTAACTGAGGCTTGAATAAAGACTGGGAGTAGATGTGTCATTACACAAAGTAAAACGATTTCCCCATGTTTATTCCTCCCCACACCCCTGACTGTTCCTCACACGTTCTTGTCAACTGCTGGTAATGACCCACCTTGATTATCACTACAAAAGCCCCTCCCCCCACCCCGCCCCGCTCTCCTGCTGGTAATACCTCACCTTACCTGATCACTCTTGTTACAGTGTGTATGGGAACACCCATTGTTTCATGATCTCTGTGTATATAAATCATCCGATGAAGTGAGCTGTAGCTCACGAAAGCTTATGCTCAAATAAATTTGTTAGTCTCTAAGGTGCCACAAAGTCCTCCTTTTCTTTTTGCGGATACAGACTAACATGGCTGCTACTCTGAATCCTATATATATTTTTGAAATTCATTCAATACTTTCTCCTCCTGCCGAAGACAGAGGTAAACACAGTGTTGTAATAAACCCAAGGTATGTGCAACTAAAAGGGGAAAAGTCAGGTTAATCAGTAGCATGTCCTGCTTCAGCATGCAAAAGATGTGAAAATAATTTTAAAAGAAGAAATTGGGAAAAAAAGAGTTTCTGTCAAGATTATCTCCACAAAAGGGCATCTTAAATTTGCAGTCCTGATTTTTCTCTGGATTACACACAATTGTTTGCTTTTGATACTTTACAGTAAATACCTGTAATGCAGTGCTATGCTAAAACATGAATCTTCCTATCATAAAAAGATTTTTGTGCATAGTTATTTCTAGATTCTGAATGTCAGAAAAAGGTTGGTATTATACAGGGGGATTATTATGAACAAAACACAGTACAAATATAATTATATATGTAATAAAACTCAGTCAGAAATCAAAACTGTGGTCAGCACACTGACCTTAAATGATGCCAAATCTGAAGAACAAAAGCCACAGTGGTATGAGTGAAGCACATAAAGATAAAAATTAGTGGAGACTTTACTGGGGTTTATCAATTTGTGTTAAGGCCCCAGAATTATTTCAATCACAGGTACTTTCTGTGCTCTGTTTCCCCATGGAAACAGGTATAATACTGTGCACTGAAAAGAGAATAATGACTGGAAAATCTGTGAGTTTTACAGGTCACGTAAACTGAAAGTGAATGGAAGAGACAAAGCAAAACTTTGAATTTACGTGCTGGCTCCCTTTATTATAGTACTTAGTGGATGGCAATATAGGCATTATAAATACTTTTCAGTGGCTATTTACTGTGCCTCCAAATGGATGTGGGTGAAGTCAGTCAATTTTGCTTTGCAAGAGTCTGTAAGACTATTTTCTTTAGTTTTCATCTAATTTCAAGTTCAAATGAACCCCAAAATCAAGAAGAAACTGTTATAACAACTGAGTTTCATCTGGTTTAGGAACAAAATAATGGAAGTGAGAATTCAAGGTTTTAAAGTTAAACTGTAATTTGGCATGACATTTTTGGTAAAGTTCAGAAACATTAGTTAATATTTTTAATTTATCGGGCTTTAGTTTTTAGCCCGTACTTAAGTATAAAAGGAGCCACATTTTCCATAATTTAGGACTTTATTGTCATTGTTTCATAAAGAACTACAGTACTCTGAGTAGTATGTAGTTTATTGTGCACTGCTGTTTATAATTTCACAGTTCCTAGATAGTCATGAAGGTTTGGACTCCAAGAGTGGGTTATTTGCAGTTTTGAGAAAAATTAGTTAACCACTTACACTCTGTATTAGTATGATTTATTTATATTAGGTTCACTTTTGAAGAGAGACTGTAGCTAAAGCAAAGTGCAGATGCTATCCACAAATGTTTCAGAATTACAGAAAGTAGCAGAGCAAGCGTGTACACAGCTGGAGCCAGGATGTTCTACTTTTATGAGGTGCTGCTGAGTGAACTCATATAGAAGTCAGTGGAAGTTGAGGTTGGACAGCCTGGCACAGGAAGCATTTAACCCTTTACATGACTGGGACCTAACTGCTGTATGAGCCTGAGAATTTTCAACACAGTACTCAAGAATCTTGTGATATGACTTTATGCCCAAACGATCAGTAAAAATAACCCTGCCTTCTAATCAGATGGTAAAGACATCAATCAAAAACCAAAGTGTTGTCAGCATTTCTTCAGTTATAGCTAGGCAAAAGGGAACTGTCTGAATCTCAAAAGGACAGTCTAAATACTTACATTCTAAGGAAACCTCTGCCTTTAAGACACTGGGTGCTGGGGCTCCCTGGCTGGGAAGACCAGGTAGTAACAGTCACATAAATTCCCTATTTAAGTCCTAGTCAGTGCTACTGGACGGGAACTGTCCACTGTAAAGGATTTAATTATGAGATGTTTGCAGAGAGCCTCCTTCCCATTTCAAATATAAAATATAATAAATGATGTATTACTGAGCTAACTGCATCTCCTCATTCAACTCCCTTAAAAAAAATCACCATGTCACCTGTGAATATTAAAGTTAGATTTTTTTAAAAAATTAGTATACAGTAATCACCAAGATTAATCCATGCCTTATTGAGTTACCATTGATCTCATCATCTGAATCCTTGTCCTATCTTCTCCCCTACCACCATTTTTGTTTGTTAAGGATTCCCACATGCTGTTACATGTCTATGTTGAAACTCAGATTAAAACCTTGTTGGAACTGAGAAGTCCTTTTCACTTAGGATAGTTGTAAGACAGGTGGAGCGCCAGCTTTGGCTTTCTGCCCTGGGCCCCTGCGAGTCTAACACCAGCCCTCCTTGGTGGACCCCTGAAACCTGCTCACGGACCTCAAGGGGGCTCTTGACCCCCAGTTGAGAACCGCTGTTGTAAGAGACCATAAAGGGGCCACAACTAAAACAAGGAATAATGGAGATTGCCCAGAAACTAGCATCATGTGGGTGGAGTGTTCTGAGCAGGTGAATGGGTATGTCTGAGTGCAGAAAAAGTGTAATGGGGTGGTGGGGGGAGAAGAGGAACAGAAAGAGAGAGAGATTGAGGCAGAGCAAGAAAACCAAGCAATAACATGTAAACACAAGGGATAACCTTGGAAGAAGCCTAAAGAGAGCTTTTGAGTCTAGTGCTGCCTTAAGAGGCTTGGGGCTGTAAGCAAAAAGCTATCCCCTGATTTTGATTCCTCCTGTGTTCACACACATGCAGGGGTGAAAGTGAGCCAGTACGGCGTACCGGTTAGAACCCGCACCGGCCCATTCCCAGGCCACATTACCGTGCTGCCGTGGCAGCACTTTAACGTCGCTGCCCCTTCCCCCCATTGGCAGCCCTACCAGCAGCGCCGCCGACAGGGGAGGCAAAACGGGCAGGGACATTAAAGCGCTGCCGCGGCAGCACGTTAATGTGGGCTGGGGATGGGCCGGTGCGGGTTCTTACCGGTACGGCGTACTGGCTCACTTTCACCCCTGCATGTGTGTGAACACAGGAGGAATCAAAATCAGGGGATAGCTTTTTGCTTTCAGCCCCAAGCTGGACACAATATTCAAGGTGTAAGCTCACCATGAATTTATATAGTGGCATGATGATATTTTCAGTCTTATTTTCTATGCCTTTCCTAACAGTTCCTAACAGTCTGTATGCCTTTTTGACTGTGCTGGTGTGCATTGAGCTGAAGTTTTCAGAGAACCGTCCACGATGACTCCAAGATCTCTTTCTTGAGTGCTAACCCATCATTATATATCTGTACTTGGGATTATTTTTTCCAATGTGCATTACATTTAGCTTATCAATGTTGAATTTCTTCCGTCTTTTTGTTGCTCAGTCACCCAGTTTTGTGTGATCCCCCAGTAACTCTTTGCAATCAGCTTTAGACTTAACTATCATGAATAATTTTGTATCATCTGCAGACTTTGTGACTTCACTGTTCATTCCCTTTTCCAGATCATTAATGAACATGTTGAACATTTGTTCAGTTCTTTGAACATGGAGAGTGCAATATAAATGCTAAGTATCATTACACATGAAAGAGCACAGAATTCTGATCCAATCTGATGAATTTTTAGTTACAAGTGTATTTCCCTATATCAATGGAAATATAAACGTGTTAGGTAAAGTCCTGGCCCACTGAAGTCAATGGAAATGTTGTCATTGATTTCAGCAGAGTCAGAATTTCACCTATTGGTGCTATTAAATGTCTGGTTGCTATTAATACTAACCAGAGATTTAAATCTTCTGGTGTATTTGGGTCTATACATATAGAGTTCTTTGGTTACCTCCCTATTTCTGATTTGTCGGTCTCCACTTTGGATAGCTAGGTCTATCTACTAAGAAATACCATAAGTCAGGGTTTGCTAATGTATGACAGATCAAATAAATCAGATGTTCAAAGCCTACTAGAGAGAGAGGCTATACACATGCACAGATAATTCACCCTAATATTGTAAACAGTTACTGTGCTGGTTGGATCTGTGTTTGTCGCACTTCCACAGACACTCCCTAAAAGGTGCGGCTTCTTCCAGAGGAGAAGGACCCCTCTCTCTGGAAGTTGTTGGTGGGAAAGCGGGTTGTGCTTCCTGCCTAGAAGGAAAGCAAAACTATGTATGTAGCCAATAGCACTACAGCAGGAGGGAAGCTGCCTCTGTGCCCTCTTACTGTATTAAACAGATGTTCTATTTTTTCCTGAGCTCATGACTAAGAACCTGCAATAATATTTGCACTCAATATTCCTGTCTTTTTCTCTCCTGTCCTCTCTGTTTTGTCCTTGAAGATAAAATCTCTTGGCTCCTGCCTGTATATCCAGTCTCTGTTACAGAGACTACATAAAACTGCTATATTAAGCAGGAATCATATGCAGTGTTGTAGCTCTTTTGGACTAGAGAGACAAGGTAGGTGAAGTAATATCTTCTATTGGTCAAACTTCTGTTGGTGAGAGAGACAAGCTTTCAGGCTTACACAGAGCTCTTCTTAAGCAGGTAATAATGTGCCCCTCCCATCCCTGCCTGTTCTGTCTTTTTTCTTTTCACCAGAAGGATGATGTGATATTATGAATGAGTGTATTTTAAATCAATTCTTTTCCATTACTTTTAAGTATAGTCAGTGAGAAGGAAAATTAACCCCCATATAAGACATTTGGAAATCCCCACCATCTTGAGAACTCCATGAAACAATACAACCACGAGCAAGGTAAAAATAATTCAGAATTGAAGGGTAGCATCAGTGGTGGTATGGCATTAAGAAAAAATATTGATAAAAATAACTTTAAAAACAACCAACATTATTTTTATTTTCAAATATTGTACAAGTTAAATTTTAAAAAATAAAATAAAATTCCAGGCTAAATTCTTGCCCTGTAGGTGTCTAGTTTAAATTCAGTACAAAATTTTGATGGAATTGCTATAAACCTTAAATATTATAGTTTATAAATAGAAAGCTGACATAATTTTAACGACAGCCACATAAACAGTACCATTATACTAATTGTTTGCAGAGCAGTTAAGTGCCAGAGTAGGGAGATTTTGAAGGAATAGTACAGAAAGTAATGAATATAGAATAGGAAGAAAAGTATATTCTCTCTTCATCACAGACATATTTCCCTGTAATGCACCTCTTTCAATTAAATTTTATTCTACACTTTATTTTTCCCCCTTAAATGAATACCTCTATTCCTGTAATAAACTGGATGACTTTCAGGGAGCTATAGATTACAGCTGCTGAAAATTCAGGATTTCTAGTTCAAGAGAAATTTCAATAGTTCACAACTGGAACGAAAATCAATTTTCTCAAAATTTATTGCAAACCAAATATTAAAAAAAAAATCATTTAGGAAACACTGACATATGGCATTTCCAATATGAAATCTGCTCCTTGGGACCCTGTCAGTTGCTGATTGAAACTGACATGATACTTGTCAGTTGAACCCTGTTATTCATTGAATCATGTCAATTTCAGCCAAAAGGTGGCTGGTCTGTGGCTCCAAGCCACTCCTGCCATGCGGACTGCCCTCGGGGCAGGAACTGCTGGGCTTCCAGACCCCTGGGCCAGTTCATTCCCAGAGCTGCCCAGCACCATGGGAAGCCATATGACATGGGAGCATGGAAGCCTTAGGGTCTCCAGTCCAGGGATAATCCACATATCAAGGCTGCCCTAGAGACACAGACCCTGGAAGCCTGTCTCAAGACTTGCAGGATCCCTGCCAAGAATCTTGGAAATGCTGAGAACTCTAGCTTAAGTCGGAGTTTGCTAGACTTGCAAACTCCCTCGGAGCCTAAACTCAAAGTGCTGGCTTAAGCCAGGGTTTCCAGAGCTCTCAGCTCTGTGGCAAGGAGCTTGGAAGCCCTGAGAGCACCCAGGGTTTCCCAGCTCCATAACATGGCAGGGCTAGCCTAGAGCTGGCACTCTGGAAGCCCACAGCCCTGGGCAGTTCAACATAATGGGAATATCCCAGTGCTGCAGACCCTGGAAATTCAAACTCTCCAGGAGCTCCCCAGGAAGGTTTCAAGGAAAGTCTGTTGAATCGGAGACATATCTGCAAAACATTTCAGTTTTTATCAGTCAGCATTTTCCAAGGAAACTTGTTTCCTGGGAAATTCCTGATCAGCTCTACCACAGATTTGGTGAAATCATGATTTGCCCCAGCATAAAACTAATTTTGGCCAACTCAATTTTATTAGGATTTCATAAAAAGCAACACAATAAGTTAAGAATTCCATGTACAATAAGGACTGATCCTTTGCAGTACTATGTAACCTCAACTACAGACATGCCTCAAGAAAACTGATTGAAGACAATACACAGAGAGAAGAAAGGCAATATTTTTGAGGGAGTAAAAGCAAACCAGTTGGGGGACCACTGACCCTGTGATAAAATGATCATGGAATTGCCTTAAAAGAGCTGTATTCCCTGCCCTTAAAGGCACAAGATGGCACAGAAGAGACCATGTAATTAGACATACAGGCACTAGCTCTGCTTGACTTAGTGTGCTAAAAAATAGTAATGTAGCTGCGGTGGCACAAGTAGCTTCTTAGTCTAGTTGTCCAAATACTATCTCCTGGGAGCGTACTTGGGTGGCTAGTCCAAGTCCTAGTCTACACTGCATTTGTTAGCACACTAGCATGAGCGGAGCTCGCATGTGTATATCTACCTGTGAAGGAAATTTCACCTCCATCTGCTGTGTAGAAACACCCATAGATTGTAGCCTTTGACCTTGGGGCAAAAAGGTGCCACGACTTTCCATGACAATGTGGTCCAAATGAAAACCTCATACCCACACACTTTTGACATTTGTGAATGTTCAGATCCGCTCCTGATCTTTGCAGCTCAGGTCCATCTTTACTTAGACTGAAAGCAATTACAAAGTTACACTTACAAGATCTCTGTCAAGCATTCTTACAATACCCACCTGCTGAAGTGAAGAAACAGATTGACAGAGCCAGAAGAGTACCCAGAAGTCACCTACTACAGGACAGGCCTAACAAAGAAAATAACAGAACTCCACTAGCTGCCACCTTCAGCCCCCAACTAAAACCTCTCCAACGTATTATCAAGGATCTACAACCTATCCTGAAGGACGACCCATCACTCTCACAAATCTTGGGAGACAGGCCAGTCCTTGCCTACAGACAGCCCCCCAACCTGAAGCAAATACTCACCAGCAACTACATACCACACAACAGAACCACTAACCCAGGAACCTATCCTTGCAACAAAGCCTGTTGCCAACTGTGCCCACATATCTATTCAGGGGACACCATCACAGGGCCTAATAACATCAGCCACACTATCAGAGGCTCGTTCACCTGCACATCTACCAATGTGATATATGCCATCATGTGCAAGCAATGCCCCTCTGCCATGTACATTGGTCAAACTGGACAGTCTCTATGTAAAAGAATAAATGGACACAAATCAGATGTCAAGAATTATAACATTCATAAACCAGTCGGAGAACACTTCAATCTCTCTGGTCACACGATTACAGACATGAAAGTTGCAAGATATTACAAGAGAAAAACTTCAAAACCAGACTCCAGAGAGAGACTGCTGAATTGGAATTCATTTGCAAATTGGATACAATTAACTTAGGCTTGAATAGAGACTGGGAGTGGTTAAGTCATTATGCAAGGTAACCTATTTCCCCTTGTTTTTTCCTACCCTCTTCCCCCCGACCCACTGTTCCTCAGACGTTCTTGTTAAACCCTGGATTTGTGCTGGAAATGGCCCACCTTGATTATCATACACATTGTAAGGAGAGTGATCACTTTAGATAACCTATTACCAGCAGGAGAGTGGGGTGGGGGGAGAGAAAACCTTTTGTAGAGGTAAACACCCATTTTTTCCATGGTCTGTGTGTATAAAACATCCTCACTGCATTTTCCACTTTATGCATCCGATGAAGTGAGCTGTAGCTCACGAAAGCTTATGCTCAAATAAATTGGTTAGTCTCTAAGGTGCCACAAGTACTCCTTTTCTTTTTGCGAATACAGACTAACACGGCTGGTACTCTGAAACATACCTTATATTGTATTGCACTTTGCTAATGGTAGGTTTATTCTTACATATAATGTCTACCATAAATTCTGTCTGTTTATGAGGAAGCCTTGAGGACATATGCTTCTGTGCATTAAAATGCACATTGAATTTCATCATAAAGAATATATGACCCTTTATATTGGGCAGCAAACAGCAAAGCAATTGTCAATCGTACTCGGGCTGCTATAACCAGATTATAGGATTAGAAGGCTAATTTGAAGCTGGATTATTTGACATCCTTGTTTGAGAGTTTAATATCTTGGTCATTTCAAAATGGACTGAGCTGTAACTTCATATATAAGGGGCACAGGCACTTTTCTTTAGCAAAAATTATTTCAGCCCATTAAGTTGTTTTATTTTTAGTTCTGGAGTTTCAAAACACTAATTTGCAAATGTAATGTGGCTGATTGTTAAAGTTGTCCTGCTGTTAACTCACAATTGCTCAAATATTTCAGTTTTCTTGTTTTTTTCCATAACAACTTTGTCCAAGAGCAACACAAAAACTCTTCAAGAGAAACTTGGGGATTCCCTTTTACACCACTACTTTGTGCTTTCTTCCTTCCCTCCAGGCCTCACTTTAGTACAAACTGCCTTCTGACTTGAGCTGACCAGAAAATGACAATTCTCTTTCACAGCAACTTTTGAAGCTTCACAGTTTGTTTTCATTTTGCACTGGAAACTTCTACATTTTCACGAAAAGTGAATTGTGCAAAATGTCTATTTCTCAATCAAATCCTGAGCTTTTTGATTCAGTAAGGGAGTCTAGGTCTCTCTACCCTGGAGGTTACAGCATTGACCTTGGTTGTAGGAAACCCATGTTCAAGTCTTTACCCTGCCAGATTCAGAACAGAGATTCCCACATCCCAGGCCAGGGCTTTAACCACCAAGCTACAGAGCCACGCACACGTTTCCTCTCAGATGAAATTTCATTTAATCAATATTATTCTGATCAGCTTTACATCTGACCAGGGAAGGTGGATGAGACTGTTCTTCCTTGGAGCCTTTTGGAAACTTTTCATTTCTAATACGGGAAGGCTGAACCTACAGTTTCTGACCCTATTTCAGAGCCCCTGGAGGAAAAGAACAAACCAAAAATATTTTTGATGCAAATACATTCCTTATGAAACATACTGTGACAGAAACATCTCTCTACTACCATTAAAGAAAATCAAGGAATGAAAGTCAGATGGGGGAAAACAATATGGTGGATACTCCTCAAAGTTCAGCCCACAAACCAAGCTGCACCCACATGAGACACTGCTCGCAGTAGATTGCAGAAATTTAAAAAATGTCATTGAACATGTTTTCTGGGCATCTTGGGCTCAGCTTCCTCTCAACAGGGTCCAAACAGATCTCCGGGCTCTGCCTTAGTGAAGACCATATGCCTCTCCTGGCTTCCTAAGCATGGCTCCCCTTTGTAAGAGCATCAGATAACCAGCAGAGCTGTGTAAGCCTCTTTGGGTTTGGTTCCTTCCTCACTATGGGTAGAGAGAGTGGTGCTATCCCCCAAACCCACTCAATGAATGGCACCAAAATCAGCTGTTACTCACAGTAAATTGTGCAGGTCTTCATAATATAATCGTAAAAAGAAAAGGAGTACTTGTGGCACCTTAGAGACTAACCAGTTTATTTGAGCATGAGCTTTCGTGAGCTACAGCTCACTTCATCGGATGCATAGCTCATGCTCAAATAAACTGGTTAGTCTCTAAGGTGCCACAAGTACTCCTTTTCTTTTTACGAATACAGACTAACACGGCTGTTACTCTGAAACCTGTCATAATATAATCCTCTCTTTTCTTTCTTACATGTGTGATTAGCACTAGAATAGTTAATACTTTAAATGACAACACTGGGTATCTGACTTAGTGCCCACTGAAATGAATAGTGTGGTTCACACTTGTCAGACTTATTGTTTCAGATTCTGCAAGCACAGGAAACATCTCTGTATCAATTACCCTTGAAACTGTGAACTGAGTATACCTCAGCAATCATAAAAGCTAGAGATTTTAATGAAAACTTAGATTCTGGAAAATAAGGCAGTGGTAGTACACTATGAAGACCCACATCTGCTGTCTCTGAGCACTTTCAAGAAACAGAGGTTTAAGGTTGAGACAATAACATTGGCATTCTGAGTTATGATTAGGGATGGATGAATCAAGTACTAAATGTGCTAAAGAGCATGAATATGAACAGAATCCCATTACAGCAATATTTGCATACCAAATATCTATTATATTCATTCCAGCTTTCTACCCACATCTTTTTTGTTGCCTCCCTTTTGCCACCTCGCTAATTTCTTGACCCTAACCGACTACCCTCTTGAAATGTCTCCCACCTGTCCTCCAACTACTTCCCAGCTGAGAGAAAATGTTTCCCATCCCACAGATAGTGAGAAAGAGGGGAGGAGGTTAGAAATTAGAAAGCAGATACCCAATAAACTCCCTGGTTCTGAGACTTAGAAGGACACAGGCACAAGTTGCTCCTGATTGTTCACCTCATCAGATGCATATACGGAGGTCCAATAAAAGTCCATCACTCAGTAGAATTTGCTGTCTCAAGGCACTTTTTAAAATTCCAGAATATTCTTTAAGGACACAGGCACCAGCCTCAGATACTATTCTTGAGCTGCAAAAGATGTTCAGAGTGTGCTACTGTCCGGTAGGTAAACAGGAGTGATGTGAAGGCAGAGCCATGGCCCCATTCTATGTCCACACTACCCCATGGCACAGTAGAGTGCATCCTTGTCCTCCTAAGGGAGGCATAGTGGCTTTTCCTAGTAGACCCACCTTGGACATGCAGTTCCACACTGCCACCTTCTTAGAGCTATTCCCTGATGGCACAATTTGCCATAACAAAATAATAATGAGAGCCAGAATAGCCCTTTTAAGCCTTTTGAATTCAGATATATTAAATGATTAAGTGTTATTATGATGCACAGATAAGATTACATTAGATAATTTTTAAAAGATGTATATTATTTAATGTAAAGCAAATCTGAAATTTAACACCTCTTTTCATAATTGCGTTGTCCATTTTGGGACATCAGGATTATCGTGAAGGACAAAATATTATTACCTATCTTTGATAGTAATAATGGCAGGGGATGGTCTCTTTTGTGGGTAGTTGGTAATACACATTCAACAGCTTAATATTTTAACATGCCTGATATCACTATATTACAAATTATTAAATACATACTTAATTTGAATTAATAAAACGTTGAGGGTACAAAGTTACTGAGTGGAAATAACAGCCAATAGCAACTAATGGGAATGATGTATTTTTCCTCCATCAGTGAGTTACTATTCCACTTTTGCTAAATGGTATATGAGTTCATCCAGTATTTTAGGGATTTTATTCAGGCTCAGCCTATCTCAGCCCCAGTTAAGCAAAGTGGTAGAGGAGTATGTAGAATTGAAAAATGGCCTTTTATTAAAAACATACAAAACAGAAAAGCCCCTTCATATAAAATTGGTGACTTTTTAGAATTTTCTCACTTTTGGGAACATTTGTGACAATTTTTTCACATTTATGGAAAATGTGATTAAAATGTATTAAAAAGTTATTAAAATTTGTAGTCACCAAAAATCCGATATAAAAAGAAAATCTTGCTTGTTTTGAAAAAAAAGAAAAAGAAGGGTCCATTTTGAATCTGGAAAAAATATATGAAATTTGAAATGTTGAAATACTTTGTGATTAAAAAAAAGACAACAACTTGCATTAACTGTATGTGGTGTTTGTGTAATCTTGATGGGTAGAAAAACAACATAGGGAGGCCTCAGCATACTTTGTGTATCATAGGAGGATGATTTTTGCCAGTCTTGAATGGCTTAAGGGTAGGTTTGGCAGTGTGTGGCCTTAACACCCACAGAGACAGTATGAATCAACAGCATTTACTATTCCAGCAAAAAGTCGGAATTATAAGGTGTTTCAGACAGCCCTGCATGCATGTTGAGTGGTTTAGTAGGCAATCTGGTCCAGGAGATAAGAGCACTGGATGGAAAATCAAGTCAGCTGGTGGGTTATATTCCCTTCCCTACCACTGACCTACTGTGTGAACCTGAATAAGTTGCTTCACCTCTCTCTGCCTCAGTCTTGTTTATTTAGATTATAAGCTCTTCAAGGATTTTTTTTTAAATTTTAATATGTGTTTGAGCAGTGTGTAGTATATTGGGGCCCTGATCTCCGCTGGCGTCTCTCAGTGCTACTGTAACAAAAATAACTAATAGTTGCATCTCCTCTGAATCCCTACTTAGTGCCCCACACAAAGCCTGATTACTGAGGCTATGTCCAAGAGGACTGGTTGGAGACGGGAGAGCTTGAACCAGAGAATACATCCCTCCACTTCCTATCTGACATATTGCTAAAGTGCTACCTGTTTCTAGTGCCTGTTGAAGTTACAATCAATTAGGTAAGAGTAAGGTAAGACATCCTACTCTTTTAAGGTTTGTATTATATATCCAATTACTTTGGAATTTTGAGGGTTAGCTAGTCCCCTAATTTTGATTTAGTACTTGTTGTCACCATAGTCTTCTCAAAAATCAGAGTAGGCCATCCTGCTTTCATCATTGGGCCAATTTCCATAGCCAGCCTCTCTACAGCCAGTGGCTTCATTTTTGGATTGAAAGCTCCTTTTGCTCCTATTATTTAAACTGGGTGAGTGGTAAAATGTCCATTTTTATTGCATTCACTATATATAGTTTCTGGTCCACTAATGCCAGAGTATTCTAGCCAGAGTGCTATCAAAATTTAGTAATCCATGCAAAATAATTGTCTAAACAAACGTTTGGATCCGACTGTCAATTTCTTGCATGTGTTACAGGACAATTTCTTTGGATGTTCAAGAGCATTTTCCTTTTGATCCTGGGAATGTTTTATCAGCATTCTATTGATCCTGGATGTCCAAAATTAGTCCAGATAAGCAGAAGAATCAATTATTTGCTTTTGCCCTCCTGACCTTTAAAAATGTTGCCAATATACTGCACTATAGCTGTTGATTTAAATAGTAATCAGCTTCAATTTCTTCACAAACAGCCAAATAGGTAGCTTGTCTTCAATGCCTATGTCAGATGACTCATCAATATGCCCTATGAAGGAGAGAATGAAAGCCCCCTCAAGTAATGAAACATCAACACAGTTACACAGACTGTTGCTTTGTGAGTAGGTAGAGTTTAGATTGCAATCACCCTATTGCATAAAAAACCTACTTCAGATATTATTGCTTTGTTTCATCAAATCTTATATTGCAAATCACTTTGCAGCCTCCTGTAAGCAGCAGTACTGTACAATCTATTGCAGGGCTACAAGTGACACACAATCAACCTACTTTACAATGTACATGACTGTTTTCTTTTATAGTTTAAATTTTAAGTAGTTAACTATCACTGTTGATTGCAACCATCACCCCAGTTGCAAAATAAAACATATTCCTCTTCATTTCTTTCTGCAGCCACACTCTATGTACTCTATAAAGGGTCAAAGCTGAACCAGCGTTGGTTTAATTAACTACTAATCCAATTGAGTTAAGTGAAAAAGAAACATCAACATCCAGGGTCCTATATGTCTGGACCCTACCATCATGAACTGCTGCAGAATTCCCCTACTAGGAATTCCCAATTGAGCCGTAGGTAGCATGATGAGGGTTTCATACACATGATGCTGAAAACAGTTATATAATTAAGAGTGGGTCAAGGTGACACTTGGAACATTTGAAACTGCAAAGATTAGCTACTAAATTCTGAGGGAGAAGCTAAATTAGTTAATTTGTTTTGCTATAATTAATTAAAATGTGCCCAGTTTCCACTACATTTCATTAAATTATGAGTGGTCTTTTCATGTGAGTGTGTCCTTCAAGTAATCTTGGACATATGAAAGAAATGTAAGTACTCTAATAACAATATGTTTACATATTTCTCTCATAACTGACTATTTATTATTTCTTCTGGTAGCAAATATGTTCTATTAAAATGTAACATTTTTTGAATGTCACTCTTGAGATGTATACATTTTACCTTTACGAAAAAGGTATGCTTTATCATTTACCTTTATGCAATTACCATTTATTTTGCTTATCGCCTTAAATATTTTTTTCATATTTCCAGTGATTGTACATACTCTAGAGATGGGTTTGAACCACACCATTTGGATCCTCTTGTTACCAAATTTTGGAAGCTACAGGGTGAGTTGGAATTTGGATTCTGCCCATCATAGGCCTTAAATTGCAACTGAACCACTCCTGTCAGTGGATCTGTGTGAGTGGATAGACCTACAGATTAGGGAGCCCAACTTTTTTTATCTGGGTATGGTTCTGTATTTCCAGTCCTCCCCAACCACATAGACAGATATTTGAGTAGTTAAGGGTTCAGATTTGGACAGAACTCTAGCATGTACCAAAAATGACAATGCTACAAGCCTTCCTCTTTTCTTCTTGGGTCCCCTCTGCAGCTATAACCTTTGATTTAAACATTTTTCATATCTATTTTAAATGTAAATAATAAAACTAATAACCCAATTAAATTCCTGAGGTTGACACCTCCAGGCTGTTACAGATAAATTTAATTTAGTGGAGAACTGTGAGTGACACAATGAGTGACATAATTAAAGATGTTATTTTAAATAAAATTAGTTAAGCAAATAGGCATTACAGCATAACCATGCACTGCACTCTATACTCACAAGTACTCCTTTTCTTTATACTCACATACAATATGAAATGGTGCATCCAGGGGTGATCAGTCCCTGGACGAAAAGAATGTATATCCAACCTTTCTCTAACAGTAACTTGATGGTGGATGAGCATGCTAATGTAAATTAATATACTATTCTTTTGTAATTATAATACTCCTTCATTAATTAGTATTAATCCAGCCTTTTACCATATCTATATGTTGGCTTCTGTCATAAATATAAAGGGAAGGGTAAACCCCTTTAAAATCCCTCCTGGCCAGAGGAAAAATCCTCTCACCTGTAAAGGGTTAAGAAGCTAAAGGTAACTTCACTGGCACCTGACCAAAATGGCCAATGAGGAGACAAGATACTTTCAAAAGCTGGGAAGAGGGAGAGAAACAAAGGGTCTGTGTGTCTGTTGGTATGCTGCTTTTGTCGGGGATAGAACAGGAATGGAGTCTTAGAACTTTTAGTAAGTAATCTAGCTAGGTATGCATTAGATTATGATTTCTTTAAATGGCTGAGAAAAGAATTGTGCTGAATAGAATGACTATTTCTGTCTGTGTGTCTTTTTTGTAACTTAAGGTTTTGCCTAGAGGGATTCTCTATGTTTTGAATCTAATTACCCTGTAAGGTATCTACCATCCTGATTTTACAGAGGTGATTTCTTTATTCCTATTTACTTCTATTTCTATTAATAGTCTTCTTGTAAGAAAACTGAATGCTTTTTCATTGTTCTCAGATCCAAGGGTTTGGGTCTGTGGTCACCTATGCAAATTGGTGAGGATTTTTACCAAACCTTTCCCAGGAAGTGGAGTGCAAGGGTTGGGAGGATTTTGGGGGGAAAGACGTGTCCAAACTACGTTTCCCAGTAAACCCAGTTAGAGTTTGGTGGTGGCAGTGGTTATTCCAAGGACAAAGGATAAAATTAATTTGTACCTTGGGGAAGTTTTAACCTAAGCTGGTAAAAATAAGCTTAGGAGGTTTTCATGCAGGTCCCCACATCTGTACCCTAGAGTTCAGAGTGGGGGAGGAACCTTGACAGCTTCCATAATTAAAAACACCCTCTACTCCCTCATTGGCTTTTTAATAATAAATGTAACCTTAACAAACATCTGCATAAATGTCATTCAAATAACTATCAGTATAGATTGCTTCCTTCCAAAATATTTGCATTTCAGCTAAAACTTTTGTTAAAACCAGTGAGACCCAAATACATTGATAACATGACTTGGGCTTATGGCCTAACTTGTCTCTAATTTGCTTCTGAGCTGTCTCACTTCACCCACAATTTACCATGGCTCATTATTGTCAAGATTAAATTTAGGCCCCGCCCAAACTGATTTTCTACTTACATTTTGACACATTTCTTTTACATTTCTGTTTAACACAAACAAACAACACTTGAATAGGCGACAACGGGCAAGATACATTGGGAGTTTAAGGACTGCACAGACTATGACAGTTACTGGTCCTAGCCTATACAAAGGCTAGGAGAAAAGGAAGGCCTCTGATTTAACCCCACATCTGCACTAGGCAGCTAACCTGGCCTTGTACAAATAGATCACTATTTTAGAAGTGGCACGGCAACTATCAAAGATCTCAAGGAAGCATTGTATGTCACAGATTCTCAGAGGGTCAGAGTAGCCCAACACTGCCTACAATACAGGGATCATACTTAGTGAAACATAGCCCTAAATCTGAATTTATTTGGACTTCAGTCTTTATTGCTGTTTTTTATCAGAGACATACATTTATACTTATGTTACTATTAGCAAAGAGTGAGTTCTCAACCTAGTGGCTGTGACCATGTTTGAGGGATGGGGAGAGGAAGGTGTGACCAAAGGTTACCACCTTTTCAAAAGTGGGACGCATGCAGGAGACACTCCTCCTCTTACCCTAAGGCCCCACACCCTGGCCAGGCCAGAAGCTGGAGCCAGGTTGTAGTAAGAGCCGCCAGGGAGCCCGGGCCACTGTGGGGAGCTGTGGATTGGGTGCCAGAGTCCCAGAGTCATTCAGTCCCGGACTGGAACTTCAATTCTGCATTTCGGGACTATCCCTTCCAATTCAGGATGGCTGGTCACCCTAGTGTGACCCCAACTGCATCCTAGTGCAGGAGGGCATGGAGCTCACTGGAATCTGATAGTGAGTTTCAACTGGCCTGACCAGTTCAGTGTACCCCAAAGCAGTAATATCATAACCTATATGTAAAAGGTGTCAGAGCTAATAACATACTGATTACTCACATTATTAAGTGGTGTATGTAGGAAGGACAGATACAAAAATTACAAACATATTGGGAATTATGTTTTTAAAGTGTGTCTGTCAGACAGGGCTAAAGTTACCCCACCTAGACAAAGGAATATGGTTCTGTCACCTTGAAGGCACTTCCAAGGAACATTAAGAGACAATGGTGATGCATTTAAATAAAAGGTAAACAGGACCATCAAGCAAACAAAGAGGAGATAACCACTCAGCATCACAGCAGGACAAGGATATTGCAGGGTTAAACAGATAAGTTTGTATTTTAGCAAATGTCTGCGCTATGGGGGAAGAAGCTTGCATGGAACTTCCTTCACCATGACACTCCAAGTCTCATTCCTCACAGCTCAAATTAACTTAACTTGGGTGTAACCGTCAGAAGAATCCATTTGAAAGGCTCACTGCACAATAAAAAGGGGGCAAGAACCCCAAGTTATCTTTCACCTAAGAAGATAAAGGAACCCAGCACTTTTGGACTTTGTGGGAGATCCTGACCACAAGGGTAAGCCACGTTGCTGGAAAGTAGTGTGATAAGAATCATACCTTGAACCAAGACTGCAGTTTTGTTAAGTCTTAGTCTCTGGAAAGCTTTTCTCACTTTTATTGGCTTGTAACCATTTCTAACCCTATTCTTTATTCTTGAACTCACTTAAAATTATATCTCCTTTTGTTAATAAACTTGTTTGACTTTTAATCTAAACCGACCTGTGCTGTTCGAATTGACATGACATGACATGATTAACTTCAGTTAGCATTATAAACTGTGCATTTTGTCTCTTTAGAGGAGCAAACAAACCTTACTGTTCCTCTGAGTGGTCTTGGAACAGTCTGGACATTGCAGAACACATGGTTCTAGGGAAATTCAGGTCAGGGTCATCTTGCCAGGTGTCACCAAGGCTGGTGGAAGCCAGTGTGGCAGTGGTGTAATAATCAGGCATCTGGAGTCATAGCTGCTGCTCCAGGGTGGCTTATCAGACAGACCCTCAGTGCATGCTTGTGTACCGGCTGGAAGCATCCAGATAAGGGGGCATTTTGGGCACTCAGGGTTACAGATGACACAACACCTCACTAATCTGGATTGCACTGCAGAACATGATAGAATGTCCTGAAACTTTTCTTTTATTCTATATGATTATGGTATGGAAAATGCTACAAACTATTATAATAGAGTAGTAAAACATATTTAATGGATATGAAGCTAAGTATCCAATTTGTACTAGTGATCTTACAGAATTCAAGTCTTCTTAGAATAATTACTGCATGTCTGGAATGAAAAAAAATCCATATTCAAAACGGCCTAACAACAAATATTTTAAAAACATCAGTGAGAATGAACTGCCACAACATACACAGCACACTCCATCCTCTATCCCATCATGATATTTCAAAGAAAACAATTTTTTTTTGCATAATATTCTAATTTCTGTCCCATGTATCATATCCTGTATTAGTGACTGCAATCATTAACATGTTCAAAATGCTCTGTAGCACTCATTCACTAGTAAGGACAATCAAAACTACCTGGATTAGATTTAGATTTTTTTTCTGCTCCACTTAGAGTTTTATTGAGGTTTCATTTTTATCTTGGTCCATTGCCAACAGTTTCCTGTAACTTTTAAAATAAAAATATAACACAATTGTTTCTCAGGTAATCCCCCTAAAGATTAAAGGTTTTCCCTTCAAAATAGATAAAGAAATAACTATAGTATGTCAGTTTTTTGTTACTATTTGCAAACAATACAAAGGGATCTCACAAAATGGTGGATGAAAATCAATGTTGATAAATGCAAAGTAATGCATGTTGGAAAACATAATCCCAACTATACATACAAAAGATGGGGTCTGGTGCCCTCAAGAAAGAGATCTTTGAGTCATCATGAACAGTTCTCTGACAACATCTGCTCAACATGTAGTGGCTGTCAAAAAAAAGCTAACAGAATGTTAGGAACCATTAGGAAAGGGTTAGATAATAAGACAGAAAATATCAAAATGTCACGATATAAGTCCAAAGTATGCCCGGACCTGGAATACTGTGTGCAGTTCTGATCTCAAAAAATGATATATTACAAGTGGAAAAAGTACAGAGAAGGGCAACAAAAATGATATCGGGGAATAGAACAACTTCCATATGACAAGAGATTAAAAAGACTGGGACTGTTCAGTTTAAAAAAGAGATGGCTAAGGGCGGATATGATAGAGGTCTATAAAATGATGAATGGTGTGGAGAACGTGAATAAGGAAGTATTATTTATCCCTTTATGTAACACACAAACCAAGCAGCACCCAATGAAATTAATAGGCAACAGGTTTAAAACAAACAAAGGAAGTACTTTTTCACACAACATATGGAACTCATTGTCATGGTATGTTGTGAAGGCCAAAAGTATAACTGGGCTCAAAAAATAATTAGATAATTTCATGGAGGTTGGATCCATCAATGGTTATTAGCTAAGATGGTCAGGGATGCAACCCCATGTTCTGGCTTCCCTAAACCTCTGACTGCTAGAAGCTGGGACTGGATGAGAGAGGATGGATTACTCCATAATTGCCCTGTTCTGTTCATTCCCTCTGAAGCATCTGGCACTGGCCTCTGTCAGAAGACAAGATGCTGAGCTACCCAGACCATTGGTCTGACCCAGCATGGCTATTCTTATATAACTGTACTTTTGAATGGAAAACTGTCATAAATATAAAGGGAAGGGTAAACCCCTTTAAAATCCCTCCTGGCCAGAGGAAATCTCCTCTCACCTGTAAAGGGTTAAGAAGCTAAAGGTAATCTCGCTGGCACCTGACCAAAATGACCAATGAGGAGACAAGATACTTTCAAAAGCTGGGAGGAGGGAGAGAAACAAAGGGTATGTGTGTCTGTCTATATTCTGTCTTTGCCGGGGATAGACCAGGAATGAAGCCTTAGAACTTTTAGTAAGTAATCTAACTAGGTACGTGTTAGATTATGATTTCTTTAAATGGCTGAGAAAAGTATTGTGCTGAATAGAATAACTATTTCTGTCTGTGTATCTTTTTTTGTAACTTAAGGTTTTTGCCTAGAGGGGTGCTCTATGTTTTGAATCTAATTACCCTGTAAGGTATCTACCATCCTGATTTTACAGGGGGAATTTTTTTTATTTCTATTTACTTCTATTTCTATTAAAAGTCTTTTTGTAAGAAAACTGAATGCTTTTTCATTGTTCTCAGATCCAAGGGTTTGGGTCTGTGGTCACCTATGCAAATTGGTGAGGCTTTTTATCCAACATTTCCCTGAAAAGGGGGGGTGCAAGTGTTGGGAGGATTGTTCATTGTTCTTAAGATCCAAGGGTCTGGGTCCGTAGTCACCTAGGCAAATTGGTGAGGCTTTTTACCAAACCTTGTCCAGGAAGTGGGGTGCAAGGTTGTGGGAAGTATTTTGGGGGGAAAGACGTGTCCAAACAGCTCTTCCCCAGTAACCAGTATTTGTCTGGTGGTGGTAGCGGCCAATCCAAGGACAAAGGGTGGAATATTTTGTACCTTGGGGAAGTTTTGACCTAAGCTGGTAAAGATAAGCTTAGGAGGTTTTTCTTTCATGCAGGTCCCCACATCTGTACCCTAGAGTTCAGAGTGGGGGAGGAACCTTGACATGGTGGCATAGTGGTGGGATTAACCTGAAATCGTTTTGAGATCCAGTTGAGATTTTTTTGAACTAGAAATACAGATTTTAAAAAAGGAGATTTTTTTTTTCCTTTGGAAAGGAAGTCCAGAAAGCAGCTTTTTTTTCTCTGCTTTGTGGCCAAGCAGAGACAAAAGGGGATTATCTTTGTGAATTGCAGGTTTTCTTTGCCTGGAGGCAGGGTACTTAACTCCTGCAGGGAAATTCACAGTCTTCCAAACGCAGAGTTGTTTTTTTTTTTCCCTAAAAGTAAATAGAAGGGGGGGTGTTCTACCCATTTGCCTGGAGACAAAAGTGGCAGGGTTTTTTTTTATTTATTTTGATTTTTTACAAGGAGCACAAGTTTAAAAAGGAAACTTGTTTTTTCTTTGGGCTGGGTAAACAGGTTTCCAAGTAGTTGGAAGTTTTTTGCTTTGATTTGAGCCCAGAGCAGAGACAAGGGAATTGTCTTTTTCTGTAGGCTGACAATCACTATCAGAGAATAGGTATTCTATTCCAGCACAGCAAAATTTTACAGCCAAGTTTTGTTTGTTTATTTCTAAACTTCGGGTGTGAAGTTAGTTAAAAACAGAGAGGTTAGAATGACAAAATCCGCGGCTCGACTACAGCTGGAATTAGCCAGATTTCAGGCTGAGGAAAGACAAAGGGAACATGAAAGACAGATAGAACTCATGCGGCTGAAGAAGGAGGAGAAGGAACAAGAAAGGGAGGCAGCGAAAGAGGCAGAACACCACCAAGCGGCTGCTCACAGGAGAGCTATGGAAGCAAGGGACAAAGAACTGGAGGAGAAGGAAAAAGAGAGGAAGTATGTGGAGGAGATAGAGAAGACAAAGGCTCAGCAGAATATCCCAACAAACCCTAGCAATCCTTCTCCAAGTACCACTTCCCATCCCAGAAAGTTCCCCACCTACAAGGCAGGCGATGATACTGAGGCCTTCCTAGAAAACTTCGAAAGGGCCTGCCTTGGGTACAACATCTCTACTGACCAATACATGGTAGAGCTGAGGCCGCAGCTCAGTGGACCCTTAGCTGAGGTGGCAGCTGAAATGCCTAAAGAACACATGAACGAGTATGAACTGTTTAAATCCAAGGCGAGAGTCAGAGTCAGAGAGTCGGGGATAACACCCGAGCATTCTCGTTGGAGGTTCAGAGCCCTAAGGTGGAAACCAGACGTGTCATTTACCCGACATGCCTACCACATTGTGAAACAATGGGATGCCTGGATATCCGGAGCAAGTGTTGAATCTCTCGTAAATTTGCCCTTCCTAATGCAAATGGAACAATTCTTAGAGGGTGTTCCTGAAGAAATAGAAAGGTACATCCTAGATGGGAAGCCCAAAACTGTAATCGAGGCAGGAGAGATTGGAGCCAGATGGGTGGAGGTGGCAGAGAAGAAAAAAACTGGTCGCAGTTGGAGCGGAGACCAGAAGGGACAACCCCAGACCACACCCTATTACCGGGGGCCACCCAAAGCCCCACCTACCTCCCAAAGAACCCTCCAGACCCCTTATCGTCCCACCACCCCATTCTCCAGCAACCCTCCTCGCCCCAGTGACCCGTGAGCTGGACGATGTTTTAAATGTAACGAGCTGGGGCATGTAAAGGCCAACTGCCCCAAGAACCCCAACAGATTACAGTTCATTGCACCGGAATCACACCAGAGGTCCACAGGCCCAGATACCTCCCAGATACCCTTGGAGTGGAGGGAAACTGAGTGTGGGCGGGAAGAAGGTCACCGCGTGGAGGGACACCGGAGCACAAGTGTCAGCTATCCATGCTTCCTTAGTGGACCCCAATTTAATCAACCCAGAGATCCAAGTGACGATTCAACCCTTCAAGTCCAACTCTTTCGATTTGCCTACAGCCAAGTTGCCTGTCCAGTACAAGGGCTGGTCAGGAATGTGGACTTTTGCAGTCTATGATGATTATCCCATCCCCATGCTGTTGGGGGAAGACTTGGCCAATCATGTGAAGCAGGCCAAGAGGGTGGGAACGGTCACCCGCAGCCAGGCTAAACAAGCCGTGAGGTCTAGCTCTGTTCCGGAAACTTCTATCAGGACCCGGTCAGAGGTGATGGACCTACCCCAGACCAATGTCTGCAACAGCAGTAGTGGATCCAGTCCCAGAGACCCAGACGGAACCAGTCCCAGAACAGGAACCAGCTGAACAACCAACACCAGACCCATTGCCAGTACTGAATCCAGTACTTGCAACCTCAACACCAGAGGGCCCCACCGACCCTGAACTGGCAGCAGCCGATAACCCGACACAAGAGGCTCAGCCGGAGCCTGAATCCCAACATAGTGCACCAGCAGAGAGCGGTTCACAGTCAACAGAAACAGCTCCATCCCCTATATCACTTCCAGAGGGACCAAGCCTAGGTCCACAATCCAATGAGGAACTGATGTCTCCAGCATCAAGGGAACAGTTCCAGACCAAACAGGAAGCAGATGAAAGCCTCCAGAGAGCTTGGACGGCGGCACGGAGCAACCCACCGCCTCTCAGCTCTTCTAATCGATCCAGGTTTGTTGTAGAAAGAGGACTTTTATACAAGGAAACTCTTTCTGGTGGACACCAGGAAGATTGGCATCCTCAGAGACAGTTGGTAGTTCCAACTAAATACCGGGCCAAGCTCTTGAGCTTAGCCCATGATCACCCTAGTGGCCATGCTGGGGTGAACAGGACCAAAGACCGTTTGGGGGGGTCATTCCACTGGGTGGGAATGGGCAAGGATGTTTCTACCTATGTCCAGTCTTGTGAGGTGTGCCAAAGAGTGGGAAAGCCCCAAGACCAGGTCAAAGCCCCTCTCCAGCCACTCCCCATGATTGAAGTTCCATTTCAGCGAGTAGCTGTGGATATTCTGGGTCCTTTTCCAAAAAAGACACCCAGAGGAAAGCAGTACATACTGACTTTCATGGATTTTGCCACCCGATGGCCGGAAGCAGTAGCTCTAAGCAACACCAGGGCTAAAAGTGTGTGCCAGGCACTAGCAGACATTTTTGCCAGGGTAGGTTGGCCCTCTGACATCCTCACAGATGCAGGGACTAATTTCCTGGCAGGAACTATGAAAAACCTTTGGGAAGCTCATGGGGTAAATCACTTGGTTGCCACCCCTTACCACCATCAAACAAATGGCATGGTGGAGAAGTTTAATGGAACTTTGGGGGCCATGATACGTAAATTCGTAAATGAGCACTCCAATGATTGGGACCTAGTGTTGCAGCAGTTGCTCTTTGCCTACAGAGCTGTACCACACCCCAGTTTAGGGTTTTCCCCATTTGAACTTGTATATGGCCGTGAGGTTAAGGGGCCATTGCAGTTGGTGAAGCAGCAATGGGAGGGACTTACACCTTCTCCAGGAACTAACATTCTGGACTTTGTAACCAACCTACAAAACACCCTCCGAACCTCTTTAGCCCTTGCTAAAGAAAACTTACAGGATGCTCAAAAAGAGCAAAAAGCCTGGTATGATAAACATGCCAGAGAGCGTTCCTTCAAAGTAGGGGACCAGGTCATGGTCTTAAAGGCGCTCCAGGCCCATAAAATGGAAGCATCGTGGGAAGGGCCATTCACGGTCCAGGAGCGCCTGGGAGCTGTTAATTATCTCATAGCATTCCCCACCTCCAACCGAAAGCCTAAGGTGTACCATATTAATTCTCTAAAGCCCTTTTATTCCAGAGAATTAAAGGTTTGTCAGTTTACAGCCCAGGGAGGAGACGACGCTGAGTGGCCTGAAGGTGTCTACTACGAAGGGAAATGTGCTGGTGGTGTGGAAGAGGTGAACCTCTCCATGACCCTTGGGCGTATGCAGCGACAGCAGATCCAGGAGCTGTGCACTAGCTACGCGCCAACGTTCTCAGCCACCCCAGGACTGACTGAACGGGCATACCACTCCATTGACACAGGTAGTGCTTGCCCAATTAGAGTCCAACCTTACCGGGTGTCTCCTCAAGCTAAAACAGCTATAGAACGGGAGATCCGGGATATGTTACAGATGGGTGTAATCCGCCCCTCTGAAAGTGCATGGGCATCTCCAGTGGTTCTAGTTCCCAAACCAGATGGGGAAATACATTTTTGCGTGGACTACCGTAAGCTAAATGCTGTAACTCGCCCAGACAACTATCCAATGCCACGCACAGATGAACTATTAGAGAAACTGGGACGGGCCCAGTTCATCTCTACCTTGGACTTAACCAAGGGGTACTGGCAGGTACCGCTAGATGAATCTGCCAAGGAAAGGTCAGCCTTCACCACACATCTCGGGCTGTATGAATTTAATGTACTCCCTTTCGGGCTGCGAAATGCACCCGCCACCTTCCAAAGACTTGTAGATGGTCTCCTAGCGGGATTAGGAGAATATGCAGTCGCCTACCTTGACGATGTGGCCATATTTTCAGATTCCTGGGCAGACCACCTGGAACATCTACAAAAAGTCCTTGAGCGCATAAGGGAGGCAGGACTAACTGTTAAGGCTAAGAAGTGTCAAATAGGCCTAAACAGAGTGACTTACCTTGGACACCAGGTGGGTCAAGGAACTATCAGCCCCCTACCGGCCAAAGTGGATGCTATCCAAAAGTGGCCTGTCCCAAAGTCAAAGAAACAGGTTCAATCCTTCTTAGGCTTGGCCGGTTATTACAGACGATTTGTACCGCACTACAGCCAAATCGCCGCCCCACTGACAGACCTAACCAAAAAGAAACAGCCAAATGCTGTTCAGTGGACCGAAAAGTGTCAGAAGGCCTTTAACAAGCTTAAAGCGACACTCATGTCTGACCCTGTACTAAGGGCCCCAGACTTTGACAAACCGTTCCTAGTAACCACAGATGCGTCCGAGCGTGGTGTGGGAGCAGTTTTAATGCAGAAAGGACCTGATCAAGAATTCCACCCTGTAGTGTTCCTCAGCAAAAAACTGTCTGAGAGGGAAAGCAACTGGTCAATCACTGAAAAAGAATGTTACTCCATTGTCTACGCTCTGGAAAAGCTACGCCCATATGTTTGGGGACGGCGTTTCCACCTGCAAACCGACCATGCTGCACTGAAGTGGCTTCACACCGTCAAAGAAACTAACAAAAAATTTCTTCGGTGGAGTTTAGCTCTCCAAGATTTTGATTTCGACATCCAACACATCTCAGGAGCTTCTAACAAAGTGGCTGATGCACTCTCCCGTGAAAGTTTCCCAGAATCAACTGGTTAAAATCGTCCTTGAGATGTAGAAAATATTGTTAGTCTTTATGTATTTGGTAATATATTTAGAGATGCATGTGTCTTATTAACTCTGTTTTTCCTAGAGCTCCAGGAAGAAATCCCAGCCAGTGTTTCACCCTAGCTGAGATTTGGGGGGCGTGTCATAAATATAAAGGGAAGGGTAAACCCCTTTAAAATCCCTCCTGGCCAGAGAAAATCTCCTCTCACCTGTAAAGGGTTAAGAAGCTAAAGGTAATCTCGCTGGCACCTGACCAAAATGACCAATGAGGAGACAAGATACTTTCAAAAGCTGGGAGGAGGGAGAGAAACAAAGGGTATGTGTGTCTGTCTATATTCTGTCTTTGCCGGGGATAGACCAGGAATGAAGCCTTAGAACTTTTAGTTAGTAATCTAACTAGGTACGTGTTAGATTATGATTTCTTTAAATGGCTGAGAAAAGTATTGTGCTGAATAGAATAACTATTTCTGTCTGTGTATCTTTTTTTGTAACTTAAGGTTTTTGCCTAGAGGGGTGCTCTATGTTTTGAATCTAATTACCCTGTAAGGTATCTACCATCCTGATTTTACAGGGGGAATTTTTTTTATTTCTATTTACTTCTATTTCTATTAAAAGTCTTTTTGTAAGAAAACTGAATGCTTTTTCATTGTTCTCAGATCCAAGGGTTTGGGTCTGTGGTCACCTATGCAAATTGGTGAGGCTTTTTATCCAACATTTCCCTGAAAAAGGGGGGTGCAAGTGTTGGGAGGATTGTTCATTGTTCTTAAGATCCAAGGGTCTGGGTCCGTAGTCACCTAGGCAAATTGGTGAGGCTTTTTACCAAACCTTGTCCAGGAAGTGGGGTGCAAGGTTGTGGGAAGTATTTTGGGGGGAAAGACGTGTCCAAACAGCTCTTCCCCAGTAACCAGTATTTGTCTGGTGGTGGTAGCGGCCAATCCAAGGACAAAGGGTGGAATATTTTGTACCTTGGGGAAGTTTTGACCTAAGCTGGTAAAGATAAGCTTAGGAGGTTTTTCTTTCATGCAGGTCCCCACATCTGTACCCTAGAGTTCAGAGTGGGGGAGGAACCTTGACAAAAACACTGTACTATTATATGTAAATACATTTCTGATTTCATCCATTAATGTAATTTAAAACCACAAAACTTTTTATTTGCAACTTATTGTGCTCTTACACTTGGCAACTTCAAGCATTTTAATGAATGAACCAGCTATATCACAATGCTTAAACTAAGGTATCATATTTTATCTGCCTGCTGCTTTTGACAAAACTAACAATTATGTTTCTATTTAATATAATTATAGTTTAATTATATTAAACTAAAGAGTTAATATAGCATATAGTACCTTATCAATTTAAAAATATAATACCCTGGTATTCTCTTGGTGAACAGATGTTGACAGTGAACACGGGTTTTTTTAATCATTTTGATTGTTTTAAACAGCTGATGATACTTCAGTATAAATTTCCAATCATGAAAGTTATTGTCTATTATAACAAAAATGTCATTGCCTACAAACAGCTGATAATTTTTAAATGTTCCAGTTAATAGTACTGAAATTCCAAATGACCAAGCTCAGAAGAAAGTACATGGCCTGCTTTCTCCTGTTCCTAGAAACCTTTAATGATCAGTCTCAGTTGTGCTTTTGACATTTTTACCCTCAGCTTACTAACGTACACTTCAAGGCTGCAATAACTAGATTAAAGTAATAACCTAGCAAGTGTTGCTGCAGGCTACAGTTTTAGCTGACACAAATCATCTTTCACTGGACACACTTTATGGTTTCTAACATAAAATGACTTTGCTGAAAGTCTAGTGCTTTTGCAAGCTGTGGTTACCTTTTTAAACTATCTTTAATCTGCAGTACTAGTCTACACATTTTTGAGTTTTCTATAAGATTGATCCCATCTAGTAAAATCCCTTTATTAGAATTACAAAATCATGTCAGCTTTAATTGAAGTGCCCTAAGATTAAAAGTTTAGCAAATCTTATTTGCTGTTTTGTGCCTCCTGGGCTGTGATTAGAAGGTTATTTAAATAATATGATTCATTTAAAAATTTACAATTGTCCTTAACCTAAATTGTAAAAACCCCCAACTAACCAACCAACCTGACATTCATAGATTTAGTGCTGGAATGAACAAACATTGGTTATAACTAATATGTCATAGCCTAACACAAAACCTGTGTCTCTACTCACACTACAGAACTAGGAAACTAAAAAGCTACCAGACTATTCGTTTTATAGTGGTCATTACATAAAGTGTCTGAAGTGGGAGAAAAATAAAATAGTTGACAAGCTCCTTTGTGTTCTAATTTATGAACCCTGAGAAACCACTATATATAAAACTACTAAAGCAAACAGATACTCAAAAAATCCCACCTCTTAGAATCTTAGTTAAAATCAATATGTACAGTATATCACAAAAGATGCAGTGGGTGTTTATAATCCCAGGTGAAATCCTGAACCATAGAAGTCAATGGCAATCCTCCCATTTTCTTCAACAAGGCCATGATTTTGCTTGCAGTGTGTGTTATATACCTAATACTGTACTTTACATCCCCTAGGGATAGCAGGGCCAATTTAGTATGGTATCAATGCCCTATCTTTGAATTTCCTTATTCATAGAATCATAGAATATCAGGGTTGGAAGGGACCTCAGGAGGTCATCTAGTCCAACCCCCTGCTCAAAGCAGGACTGATCCCCGACTAAATCATCCCAGCCAGGGCTTTGTCAAGCCTGACCTTAAAAACTTCTAGGGAAGGAGATTCCACCACCTCCCTAGGTAACACATTCCAGTGTTTCACCACCCTCATAGTGAAAAAGTTTTTCCTAATATCCAACCTAAATCTCCCCAAGTGCAACTTGAGACCATTACTCCTTGTTCTGTCATCTGCTACCACTGAGAAGAGTCTAGATCCATCCTCTTTGGAACCCCCTTTCAGGTAGTTGAAAGCAGCTATCAAATCCCCCCTCATTCTTCTCTTCTGAAGACTAAACATCCCCTGTTCCCTCAGCCTCTCCTCATAAGTCATGTGTTCCAGTCCCCCAATCATTTTTGTTGCCCTCCGCTGGACTCTTTCCAATTTTTCCACATCCTTCTTGTACTGTGGGGCCCAAAACTGGACACAGTACTCCAGATGAGGCCTCACCAATGTCGAATAGAGGGGAACGATCACGTCCCTCGATCTGCTGGCAATGCCCCTACTTATATATCCCAAAATGCCATTGGCCTTCTTGGCAACAAGGGCACACTGTTGACTCATATCCAACTTCTCGTCCACTGTAACCCATAGGTCCTTTTCTGCAGAACTGCTGCCGAGCCATTCGGTCCCTAGTCTGTAGCGGTGCATTGGATGCTTCCATCCTAAGTGCAGGACTCTGCACTTGTCCTTGTTGAACCTCATCAGATTTCTTTTGGCCCAATCCTCCAATTTGTCTAGGTCCCTCTGTATCCTATCCCTACCCTCCAGCGTATCTACCACTCCTCCCAGTTTAGTGTCATCTGCAAACTTGCTGAGGGTGCAATCCACACCATCCTCCAGATCATTTATGAAGATATTGAACAAAACCGGCCCCAGGACTGACCCCTGGGGCACTCCACTTGATACCGGCTGCCAACTAGACATGGAGCCATTGATCACTACCTGTTGAGCCCGACAATCTAGCCAGCTTTCTATCCACCTTATAGTCCTTATTGGCACATTAAAAAGAATATAATCTAAAGTTAAGTAAAAAAATCCTTCCTAGAAATGTTTTAAAATGAACACAGACTGTATTGGGTTTTAGTTTGTAAAATGTACTGAAGGACCTTTAATGTGGTAGATTATTGACCAGGCAGGCTCCAGCAGGTTCACTGGAGCCATTATAGATACATCACGTTAATTCAGTGATGACCTGAGTTTCTTTCACAATTCTCCTAAAACAACATGACAGAGTTATTGTGACTGAATGCTTCCAACTATCAATATTTTGGGCAAACTTCCAGTGGTCATACCCTTGGAACCATGATAGGTGATCATGAAAATTAGCTGAAGACAATCCTTGCAAAAAGGTATTGGAATGCATTAAAATTACCTGTAAATACTTACTGATCATTCATATTAACCACTGTTTTTAAACACGTTAGAACAAACTGAAGTTTCACATTAGATTTCAGCCTACAATGACTCTGTACCAGCAGCATTCTAAGACCCCCTGCTAACATAACAGATATGAATACAGCAATAGTGATAAAGTAGTAATAATTTCCCTGTAAGCATGAAATGAGTCATCCTCTCATCCTGCAAGCTGCTGAGTACCCACAACTCTCACTGACTATCCCAGGAGTTGAAGACACTCTTTATGTCACAGAACAGGCCCTATATAATTATTTTATATTCAGAGTTGTTGTAGCCATATTGGTCCCAGGATAATAGAGAGATGAGGTGAGAGACCTGAAGAAGAGCTCTACGTAACCTTGAAAGCTTGTCTCTTACCCACAGAAGTTGATCCAAGAAAAAAGATTACCTCACCCACCTTGTTTCTATAATTTTATAGCAGGATTGTGCTGGTAGCTATATTGTAGGTTATATGTGTCAAGGATTGTATTACTTGGCCAATACAGAGCTCAAAGTCTTCCTTTTTAAGATGTCCATGGTAATTAAGCACCTTTGTAATTAAGTCTAGAATCATTTGAAACAGAGTAATTTACATATTTCATCTTTAGGAACAGTGACAAAATTAGGCTAGGCTGATGTGTGACAATTAATCTGTTCACATCTCATAATTTTAGGAGGAATATTTCTATTTACAACTTCAGTAAAATTAAAAGAATTACTATTGCCTCAAACTGAATCTCTATCTAAAGTTCTTTACCAACTGCAACATTGGTATTTAAAGCACTGGAAATTATAATAAATATAAAACAGTATTAAAGAAAAGATCATTTACTTTAACAGGCTAAGAACATAAGACCATGTCATATTTGCCTTTTATGAGAAGTCCCACTGGACTGCAAGTATACATAAAAGTAGAGTAGAATATGGCCTATTGTCTTTTTTTTTTTTAAAGGCTACCTTCAAAATAGAAAATAAAAAGGACACTATGGTCCAGTGAAGAGGATGCTGAATTTTGGACCATTAATGTTAATTTTAAATTGTCCTGGAGCACTGGGAAAATCCTAGAAGAATGGAAGAAAACTAACGTACCAATTTTTTAAAAGGGGTAAACGGGATGAGTTGGGTATTTATAGGCCCGTCAGCCTGACAATGATCCTGGGAAAGATAATGTAGTGGCTGATATAAGATTTGATTAATAAAGAACTAACAGAGGATAATGTAATTAATGCAAGTCAACACAGGTTTATGGAAAATAGTTCCTGACAAACTTGATATCTTTTTTTGATGAGATTACAAGTTTGATTGATAAAGGTAATGCATTGATGCAATATACTTAGACTTCTGTAAGGTGTTTGACTTGGTGCCACATGACATTTTTATTAAAAAAATTGATAATGATATAAGACTAACTTGGCACAAATTAAACGGATTAAAAACTGTCTAATAGGTCTCAAGATGTAACTGTACATGGGGGAAATCGACATTGAGCACGTCTGTTTCTACTTGGGTCCGACACGATTGGTTCTTGACCTCTATGCTATGTAACATCTTTATCAAAGACCTGGAAGAAAACATAAATATATCACCAATAAAATGTCCAGATGACACAAAAATTCGAGGAGTGGTATAATGAAGAGGACAAGTCACTGATTCAGAGTAATCTACATCAGTTAGCAAACTCATTGCAAATACACAGTATGTTTTAATACAGCTAAATGTAAATGTATACACCTGGAAACATAGAATGTAGGCCATGCTTACAGGATGAAGGACTCTATCCTAGGAGTCAGTGACTTTGAAAAGCATTTGGGGTTTGTATGTGTGGATCATCACACATGAGCTGTGGCCAAAAGAACTAATGTGATCCTGGGATACATAAACAGAGGATTCTCAGGTAGGAATTAAGAGGTTATTTTACCACTGTATTTGGAACTGGTGTGACAGCTGCTGGAATACTGTGTCCAGTTCTGGTGCCCACAATTCAGAAAGGCTCAGAGAAGAGCCATGAAAATGATTAAACAAGCTCAATCTATTTAGCTTAACAAAGTGAACATTAATGGGTGACTTGATTACAGTGTGTAAATACCTACACAGGGAACAAATATTCAATAATGGATTCATCAGTCTAGTACAGGAAGGTATAACATGATCAATGGCTGGAAGTTGAATCTAGACAAATTTGGATTGGAAATAAGGTGTAAATTTTTAACAATGACTAATTAACCATTGGAACACTGTACTAAGGCTCATGATGGATTTTCCATCACTGGTAATTTTTAAATCAAGATTGGATTTTTTCCAAAAGATGTGGTCTAGGAATTATTTGGGGGAAATCCTCTGGACTGTGTTATCTAGGAGGTCAGTCTAGATGATCACAATGGTCTCTTTTGGTCTATGAAACTGTGAATCAGGAGATCTTGGATCCATTCTCAGTTCTGCCATTGACCTGTTCTGTGATCTTGGGCAAAGTAACTTGATCCTTCTGTGTCTCAGTTTCCCTATCTGTAAAATGACCACACTGCACCTTAATGAGTGTGTGTGTGGGGAGGAGGGGGGCATTATCCATTTTTATGGGGGAAGAGGTGGCTCAGAAGCTGCCACAACAGGTGGAGTGGGTATGTGTGGTGACACTGACTTATCACCAGGGACTGCAAGGGCGGGAGAGTTGTAAAGGAATAAGCCCAGCAGGAGAAGCCTCTTTTCCCCAGACCAGGCAGAGCAGCACCCACCCTATCCCTCCCCTTGAGGTGGCAAAATGGCAGGTTAGGTCAGGACCTGCTGTGGGCATCGTACTAGCCACTCCTTTGTAGGGGGGTTGGGAAGGAATTTCCCGCACCGCCAGATTGACCTAGGTGGAGTGTGTATGTGTGTGTGTGTGGGGGGGGGGGGGGGGGGGGGGGGTTGGGGTTTCGCCCTCCCCACAGCGGGTTCAGGTGGGGCTTTGTTATGGTGAGTAGGGCGGGGAGTTAGGGCTTCCATAGGTAAGCCATGCCGTGACCAGATAAATGGCTTTGTAAAGGACTTAAAAAGGAGGTGTTTGTTAAAGGAGTAGAATTGGGAGGGGCTCCTATGACAGGCATGGCAGGGAGCCAACTCTCCTTCCTTATAGCCCACCTTAACCATCATTCAAGGAAGAGGGATGGTAAGGTCCCAGCAATCGGTTGGCTAGGGGACCTGGACGGAAAAAAGGGGCTGGCAGAAACCTTAGGTAGATATTGAATGATCATGGATTTACTTGTACTGTACATTTGTATTCTGCCAGGTAGTCCCAGATATGTAATAATAAAGTTGCAGCCTGATTAAAATCAAGTGTCTGTCATTCTTTAGATACAGCAGGACAATGGAGATAATGCTACTTCCCTTTCTTCACTTTCCACTGAGATCTACATGTACAAAGCACTAAGTATTATTGTGATTATATACAGCTTTTCATTCAGAGTTTGACAGAGTTATCAGGAAGTATGATCAATCTTGTTTGTTTACTGATGGGCAACTCCTAGAAGAAATGAAAAAATTGAATACGTAAATCATAGTGAAAAAGTTGCCCTCCAGTAATGTACAGTACACAAGGTAAACAATGTTGCTGAGTTACAGAATATTTCTTTAAATATTTAGATTTACAAACTTTCTCAGTAAATAATATGCAGTAAATAAACAATCTTTAGAACACTGCATTCCATCATATAAATGGTCAATTCTCACTCTGAAATATTAATATATTAGTAATGTTCAAAGTGACAGATTACTAAATTGCATATTATATTTCCACTGTGCAATTTTCCTGAGTACATAGAAATAAAAGTTTCATCCATTTCATCTTTACCCGAAAACACTCTGAATTTCAAGATAGTAGAGAAACTCAAAGTGGCTAATAGACGGAAACTTTCAATAATTTCAGTAATCTAATAACAGCAGTATAGCATATTATCTAGGACATCTTGCCTTTCAGATAAATTCACCACCTTATACTGAAAAATATAAATGATTAAAAATACTTAAAAGAACAATGTTATTAATCCATTGCTTAATTAAAGTACCTTCAAAATATGTTTTCAAGTGATATTGGACTCTGCTGGCTGGGAACAAAATCAAGCCCAGCTCCTGCTTCCTAAATTACATTAGTTTTTCATTGGTAATTTCTAGATATCTATCAAAAATATATTCCAAAGTTACATACCATTCTGCAAATTAGTTCTCTTCTACTTTCTCCCACTAAAGTTAAATCCTCTCTCCATAAAAGTTTCTAGAGTACTTATTTATATGTGCAGAGACTTTAATAATTTATATTTTTGACATTCAGATATTATATGACCCACTGAATATCCTTAATTAATTGGGTAGGGACGTGTCTGTATAGCTTCACAAATTTTAAACGTGCTTTTAAATATTTTAAATTAGAGCCTCCAATTAAAATTGTACATGTCATATTGTCTCACTTAATTCCACTGTTCTTTTTAGGACACAGCCTTAGCTGCACTGATGTGAGCTGAGCTCAATTAGTTTCTGATGTTCTGCCAGATTGCCTCATTACCTGTCATACTAACACCAGTGACACTTTTAGAGTCAAGCTCTTTGCATCCACATTATTCTCTTTGGGAAAAAAAATTAGACGAGTAAAACTACGTAATATTCTAATAAACTGAACCAACTTATAAATAATATAAAATAGCTGAGATAGGATATATATCTGGTTGTGTACAAAAATTACTTCTGGAAAATACAATGCCTCCATCAAATCCCTAGTTTTCTATTATTTACAAGTGCTCCAGATAATATATTTTCTAAACCCCATATAATGAGGAGTGACAAGTTACTCTGCCTGTTCAGGACCACCTAAAGAAAAGTCATCTTATATTCACAGCTGCTGAGCACCCACAGCTTCAATTACTTACCTTAAACTTCAGTACTACCCTTGTACTAGAGATGGTGACCTTTACTGATGTCATAAAACTGACTCAACTGAACTGGTCACAAAGGCTGACAAGACTGCAAGCCCTTTATTTGTCCCAGCACATTAATTAGGCCACAACTACATTCACTTAATGTATCTGGGAATACCTGGCAATAAATCGCACAATGCAGCTTATCATTCTTTCCTTAATGATTTCCACCTAATTGGGAGGGCTACTGTCAACCCTCCCCCTTCCTAACCTGGTCCCAGCCTACTGCTGGGACCCTGCCACCTATCCTTTGTATAAGGGTTAAGGGGAACTGGAGAAAATGGGGGTTGTCTCCACCCAGGCCCAGATATTAGGACCCCCGCACCTTTTCCCAGTTTCCTTAGGTGATGCCTCCCCCTAAATCCACTTCCAACTCATGCTTATCAGGGAACCATTTCCTGTATGTAACAAGTACATGGACTGGACACCTGCCATATCTGCTACCTACTAAGTTGCAACATCTTCCTGACCTCCTTCCCTACCTTACATAGATCTCTTTGCTGTGGGGAAGATGAAAAATACCACACCACCTTGGCCAATCTCATGGAGAAGAAAATTCCTTCCCAACACAAAGCAAAAAAGGCAACTTGTTCGATGTCCATGGAGATCATAAAAATACCCGGTCCTACTCTGGACCCCTGGCTCTGAGGGTGGGTGCTGCTGATTGATGAGACAGTTTGTTCCTCTTGGTGCACATAATGAGTCAGTGCCCCCCTCTGTCTGGCCACTTTCTGTTCCCCTCTTGGCTCCTCTCAGGGAAGTCCCCCTTTCCCTTCCCTTGCAACCCAAATGCAGTAGGGACCCTTAAAAGAGCTCTGTCCACTTTTCTTCCTGTCAGCTGACCAAAGGCCCACCACATTCTATTGTGGTGAACACTGTTTCAAAAGAAATCACACATTTATTCCCTTTATTTTTATGATAAGTAGATATATAAGGAAGGGTAACCACCCTTCTATATACAGTGCTATAAAATCCCTCCTGGCCAGAGGCAAAACCTTTTAACCTGTAAAGGGTTACGACGCTAAGATAACCTCGCTGGCACCTGACCAAAATGACCAATGAGGAGACAAGACACTTTCAAATCAGGGGGGCGGGAGGAGGGATGGGGGGGGACAAAGGGTCTGTCTGTGCGATGCTTTTTCCAGGAACAGATCAGGAAGGCAGACTCAGAGCTTCATAAAGTTAGTAAGTAATCTAGCTAGAAATGCGTTCAATTTCCTTTTGTTTAATGGCCGGTAAAATATGCTGTGCTGAATGGAATGAATATTCCTGTTTTTGTGTCTTTTTGTAACTTAAGGTTTTGCCTAGAAGGATTCTTTATGTTTGGAATCTGATTACCCTGTAAGGTATTTACCATCCTGATTTTACAGAGGTGATTCTTTTATCTTTTCTTTAAATTAAAATTCTTTTAAAATCCTGATTGCTTTTTCATTGTTCTTAAGATCCAAGGGTTTGGGTCTGTGTTCACCCGAACAAATTGGTGAGGATTTTTATCAAGTCTTCCCCAGGAAAGGGGATGTAGGGCTTGGGGGAAGACGTCTCCAAGTGGGCTCTTTCCCTGTTCTTTGTTTAACATGCTTGGTGGTGGCAGCATAGGGTTCAAGGACAAGGCAAAGTTTGTACCTTGGGGAAGTTTTTAACCTAAGCTGGTAAGAATAAGCTTAGGGGGTCTTTCATGCAGGTCCCCACATCTGTACCCTAGAGTTCAGAGTGGGGAAGGAACCTTGACACTTCTACATTTACAAGACTTCTAATAGTGAAATAGCAAAAATGAAAGTCATTTGGAATTGCCTCTGATAAGAAATTGCAAAAGTCTATCTGGCCTAAGATTGCAGAGATGTGCTATCTAGCTGTGAATTTGTTTAGCTGTAGAAAGTAAAATTACCTTCCACTGATTTAGATCAAGCATAATGGGATAATTTATGGTTGCTTACCTAAAAAATCTCCCTTCTTCAAAGGGATATGTCTGCAATGCCTCAGTGCGATTTGTCACCTGTCTATAGCTGTAGGGGGCAGTTTCAAGATGGTTCTAAAGCTAGGTCCTCTGGTCTCTGGACCACAAGACAAAAAAACCCCCAAATCTCACATCCTGCATTGTGATCTTGCAAAAATAATGCTCATCAAGAGATTATGAACAACGAGAAAAATTAATGGCAAAGAACTTCAACCATAAGTTAAACAGATCTTCCTTTTTCAAAGGGAGCTGGATCTGTGGATCTATCCCTTCAAATAAGGGAAAATTTTCAGCTAAGCACCCAAATTCTCCCATTATGTCTCAGTGCTAGGTCCATCAATCCTCAGTGTGGGATTTTCTCAGCAGTGACAAAATTCCTAGAGAGGGAACAAAATAATGTCATTGAGAGAAAGGATTCCCTTACTCTCAGGAACCACCACACTGTCCAGGACTTACCTGATGATAGCTGCTTTGGCTGAAGACTGAGTTTTTAATCTTGTAAAACTTGGTAAATATATGCAGGTATGACCAAGTTGCAGATTTACAGATTTCATTGTCCTGTCTCAATTATGCCAGTGACTCCTTGTACTGAGTGAGTTCTGGTGCACACTGGAGGATTGAGTCCTTTTGCTCTAGATGCCTCAGCAATGCACCAGCGTATCCATTGTGAGATTGATAATTTAGATGCCTTAGCACCTCTTTTCTTGGATGAAATAAAATTAGTAAAACTGCAGGGTTTTCATGCTCTCAGTTCTTTTCAAATAAAACTTTAAGGCTTGTCTTGCATCCAGCAAATGCCACACCACTCCTTTGGGTGTGAAGGATCTGAACAAAAAGAAGACTATGAGATCTCTTGTGCTAAAAAAACCTGAATTTCCTTTTGAAATAAAGGTTGGATCCATTCTCAGACCACCTTCTCTTTGTGAAAGATGCAGCAGGATGGATCAACTGACAAAGCTATCAACTCTGACACCATTCTTGCTGAAGTGGATAGTGATCCAAAAGGTCTTTGACAGTTAAGTAATACAATGAAACTGATTTTATAGGTTCAAAATGTGCCTGGGTTAAGGCATTGAGCACAATATTCAAATCAAGATGGAACTCTATGCTACTTTAGGAGGATGCAGTAGCTGAACTATGTACTGAGATGGTTGAAGATGACCCAGTTTGCAATAAATCCACGCTGTTGCAATGTTTGGATCACTGATGAGTTATTTGAATGAACCCTTTTGTATGGGGCTCTGACTAGAACGTTGTCCAGGAAAGGGTATAGCTGTAACTCTTTCTGCCTGAGAAAATCCACCAGAATGAGGACTTTTGTGAACACTTGAGGCATGGATGACAATCCAAAAGGCAATGCGTTGTATTGCAAATGATCAGTTCCATCAGTGAATCAGAGAAATCTCCTGTGTACCTGGTGAACTGGCACAAATCAATGGATATAAGGTAACCACCCTGGCAGATTGCCGCCACTATGGACTTCAAGCTCTCCATCTTGAATCTGATCCTCCTTATAAACTTGTTCAGGTGTTCAACACTGCTCTGTCCTCCATGAATCTCTTGGGTACCAGAAACAAGACTGAGTAGTGGCTGGAGAACATCTCCACCTATTGTGCTGTTTCGCACAAGACGATCTATGGTCTTCAGCATATTTTGCCTCTTTTGCGGATTTCCGTTTCGAGAGAAATAGGAAAAGTGGTGATGTGGAATCTTTGAAAATTCTATGATATACCCTGGTCAAAGCTCATCCAGGATCCATTTGTCTGATGTGGAGAGAAGCCATTGCTCCTTGAATTTTAATAGTCTCCCTGCTCATCGGAACTCTCCTGAACTTAGTCAGATATTGTTTCTAGTGTTGGAATTTGCATTGAAGGAAGACTGGTCTCTCCCCTTTCTGGGCTTAGACTTGTTCTAATTGTTTTTGCTGTAGTCTTGCCTTCTGTACTTACATGAAGGCTGGCAATCCCTTTTACTAGATTTGGAGTTAGGAGATTTCTGTAAGGCCTTTGATTATCCGGGGAGCTGTTAGACAAAGTGGTGGAAGAATATTCAGATCAATCAATCTCCTGAATATTTCAAAGCCACTAATGTGATTTTGGCCTGTATACTGAAGGCCATGCCATGTGCTGAAAATATCAAGGCATCCCCGGTCCCATCAGCCATGAATGATGAAGCCACTGAGATTCTTTAACTCTGAACATAACCCTAATTATTTCTTAGCCTTTTTTTTTTTTTTAGCAGATTGGCTGGCAAGTCTGTCCAGGCCAGTACTACTCTTGAAAAACATGTTGCTGTAGCAAAAACCCTCAGAGAGGAAGATGCAGCCTCAAAGGTACAGAAGTGATATTTCTATTCAGAAGTCCTTGGCTTCTTTCAGCAAAAGTCCCATTCCACTGGGATAGCAGTATCTTTGACTAGCACTGAAACTGACCCATCCATTTTGAGAAGAGACACATAATCTGCTTTGCTACAGTGCATGTTGTCGAGTATTTCGGCAGGCCTGAACAATCTCATAGATTTTTCTGGTGTTTCCCATTCAGCCTTAATTAACATAAAGGGGAATGTGTGGTTCAAAATCTGAACCAGTGGAAAATTCTTTGTAATTTCTGTACTAAGCCTCTCTTCTTTCTCCTTAGAATCTTTACTAATGTGTTCATCCAACAGAATATCCAAGCATCTAATCAACTTTCATGATCTAAAAACATCTTAAATGATTCAGTTGGAAAAAGATTCTCTCTTTGCTTCATTCTGCAGTTCAGAGTCCAAGACTGAGAATTCACCTTCCTCCTTTGGAGAAGACCTAGACTTTCCTCTTGAGTTCTTTTTTCTGCTCTTGAACTTGGACAGAACATTTTTTCTTTAATGATACTCATGAAGATGAGGATGAAAATAAAATGATGATGAAGAGGAAGAAGAACCTGACACAAACAATTCTATTTCTTTTATAATGTTTCTTCTTTCCATGTATGAAAGTCTTGTGAGCAGAGCCTTTAGCTCTGATGCCTTCCAATAATGAGTCAGAGGAACTGCTATCCCCAGAAGAACAGCCCCGTTTTCTCCTAAGAGTATATCTACACTGCACACCAGTGGCAGCAGCATAGAGGTCACCGCAGTGAAAAGCAAGCGGTGTTCGCTCTGTGGTGTATAGATATAGCGCCCTGCTGCTGGACCCTTTCCTGCTGCCTCCCTCCTGCCAGAGCCTTTCCCCCATGACAGAACTTTTCCCTGGCACAGGGAAAGTTCCTTGTGAAGTTCCTTGCCTCCCGAGGGCTTGTCAACATGGCAAGTCACAGTGTGAAAAGCCAGCATGTAAATCTACAGTGTACCAGCTTGCCATGCAGTAATATCCTGTGTGGACATAGCTACAGTGACTTTCACTGCATTGTAACAGGGTCCAAATGTCAGGTCACTGTGCGGCAAGCTGCTGTGCTGTATCTTTACATCCTGGTTTACTAGCATAACAATTTGTTGTATAGACAAGCCCACAAGAAATTGAGGTCTCTGAGCTTCTTACTTTTTACTAAGTGCCTGATTCATTGACTTTAATAGGATAGGATCCTAAATGAGCTTTGGTTTCTACAGAGTACCCAGTACCACACAGGACACATCACTACAGATAAGATTCCTACAGAAAATACAGAGTGAACAAAGCAGGGCTCTTACAGAGCATTGTGTCACTAAAAATACACATATTCATGGCAGCCTCCCTGCTTTTGAATATTGGTTAAAAAGTGCTTAAAGACCTGACCATTTTGAACTGTCCATGCACAAAGGCTCATAATTCAGGAAAATCACAATTTTTTTCAGTATCGCAATCAAAGACAATCACTCACTGATAATTACTCTGCTTCACTGCCAAATTTTAACTTTCAGATCCTAGCCAATTTGGTGCTAGAATTGTTAAAATAAAAGTCATAAGAATAATGAGGGAAAAGTATGTTTCCCCTTTTCTCATACTTCCAAATAGCTGAATCAGTTTTATTCAAACTTTCAAAAACTTTTCAGGCAGAGATGAACACTTCCGCCCAAAAGGTGAAAGTGTTAGAAAGAGATTCACATCTGAAAACAGGAACTTTAAAATGTGAGTGCTTATTCAAACTTAACTAAAATTATCACTAGTGCTCCAGCTTTTCAAATAATGAATAAAAATATTTAGCATTTAAACATATTTAGCTTTATCTGCCCTATATCTTTACATTCCTGTACAATTACTAATATATTAATTCTCACAAACCCCCCTGCAAGATAAAAAAAATTAACTAGTTTATAGATGGAGTAACAGAGGCACAAAGAGCTTAAGTGACTCGCCCAAGGTTATACAGCAAGAGTTAAGATTAGAATCCAGAATTTTTTTGCTGCCTGGCCTGCATTCAAGTCCACTAGATATTGTCACATTCACATTGTTTTAACTTGTAGGTCCAGATTTTGCCACCTTGACTCATGTAAAATCAGTGGGACTGTTTGTGGAGTACGGTCCTAATCCTGCAAACATATACACAAATGTTTAGCTTTATACATGTAAGTAGTCCTATTAAACTCAACAGGACTGCTCATATGAGTAAAGCTGTACAGACACTTATGTGTCTATAGGACTGGTGCCTAAGGTGTCACATGAGTAGGCTTGGACGGATTAGATTTTTAATTGATAAATATTGGTAAACATCAATTTCACTGTGTACACACAGATGAAAAAATATTTCCATCCATAATTGAAATTTATAGATAAGAAAAATGCTGCTTGAGAACTAAATCCAGCCGTTTAGACTTCTGAATTAGGCTCGCAACAAATGCACTACTGAATGAATAGTAAAAACAGATGTGATTTCTTTATTTAAAGATATCTATTTTGTTTATTTTGACATGTGATGTTGACAATTTGTGTTTTAGTGGTTATAAAGCTAAGTTTTTGAATCCCAGCATCTAGGGACGCTGAATCTCAGTGTCATTAAATAATTGTCTGACCCTTCCACCCAATTTCATGCAACTGTGAAAAACTAAAATGGATAATCTAAAAAATGCTTAAAAATAAAGATCAATATTATATGTCAAAATTATAAAAAAAAAAAGAGTTGAATTCTGCCTCACCTACACATGAGTCAGGGGGGCAGAATCTGCCCCTTCAAATTTAGGTAACTCATATGTATAATGTCTGTCCATCAGCGATCATCAGAAAGTAGAACATCAAAGCAACTAACATCAAAAACCACCAAAAAAAATGTTAAAGTATCCAGATTCAATTTTGAGCCACAAGGACAGGGAAGATAACATAATTTAACACTTCAAGTATGCTCTTCTACAAATGATGGTGTCGATGGTGGGATGCTATATTTTCCCTGCATAGAACTCCTATTGCCATCAATGTAAGTCTTGCATGGGGGATAAACTATGGAATAGAGATCAGCAGGATCTATTTTATTGCGTGTGTGACATACCAGGGTACAATCCAAATAAATGGATATCTGTGTCATCCCTGCCCTGCAACCTTGGGTGCCTTGCTGAAGTAGCTCCCACATGGGCTGCTCACAAACAGCCTTCCAGTATGCAAGTCACACCCTGAATGTCTGTGTGACTGCAGTCTGCCAACCACACTTAGCCTGAGTGTAACCTATCAGCCTCAGTTATACTGTAGGGTGAACCCAACTCACCTCCCAGTCCCATATTTCACCCAGAAATGTATGTCCTGACCTGTCAAGCCCTATCCCAGACACTAAACAAATTAAGTCTGGTATTCCTTCAAGGGACTAATATTCTAGTTTACTATCTCAAATAGTTACTCCCACATTTCAGTTGAAACACACTGGATTAGGTAAAACAGTAAAACAAGTGTATTAACTACAAAGAGATAGATTTTAAGTGAGTACAAGTAATGAGGCATAAAAGTCAAAAATAAGAAAAATAAAGATTAAATGTTTACTAATGACTAATTTAAATTATATTAGATTCAAGCAAAGTTTCTCACCACATGCTCTCAGCAATCTTATTGACAAAACTCTGGGTCAGGACCCCTCCCCCAGAGACCAATGACTGTTCCCCTTTTCTCTTCAAGTGCATTGAATGTGATGGGCAGGGAGAGAGAGAGAGAAAGAGGTGCCTTGGGGTGTTTGTCCCTCCTTTTATAGTTTGAGGCCCTATCTTGAAAACACATTTTCAGCTGGGCCTCAGGGCCTAGCCCACCCTGTCACAAGCCTGTAATAGGCAGTATAGTTAGCAGTCCAGGGAAGGAGCTGTAATGGCTAGGAGAGTACAGACCTGAGCTGCTGGTTTGGGGGGTTTCTGGATTGTAACCCAGTGTAGAGGGTGAGCACAGGTTCCCCTACAAACCACTGTGGGAGTGGAAAGCTAGGGGCAGCCTATTTAGGGGGTGACCTTGACACTTTGGACTTTGATATTACCCCAGAAGGGTGGGGGGACTTGAATGTGGCTTTGCTGGAGGGCTAAGCCACAAAGAGGAAAGTGCTGCAGCTCGAAGAGCATAAAAGAGGTCGTGGAATAACAGGCTGAGCAACCTCAGGAAGGGGTGTCAGACCATGCAGCAAGCTAATCTCCAGATTAGGAGGTGCCAGAGAGCAGTCGGAGAGTGGTCCTGCCCTGTTATGGTACTAATGACATAGGGAAAGATAAGAGAGATCCTGGAGTTCAAATTTAAGCTGCTTGGTAAGAGATTAAATTTGAAAACCTCCATGGTAACACTTTCCGAAATGCTTCTAGGTCCATGCGTAGGGCCAGTTAGACAGGCAGAACTGCAATCTTTAAATGCATGGATGAGACAATGGTCTAGGTAGGAGTGTATTAGGTTTATTAGGAACTGGGGAACCTTCTGGGAAAGGAGGAGTCTATACAGAAAGGATGAGCTCCACCTAAACCATAATGAAACCAGACTGCTCACACATAAAATTAAAAAGGCTGCCTCGGAAAAGCTGGCAGGTATGGAGAAGCACACAGCTTGGGTAGAGACATCTGTTTGGGATGAGTTTATTAAAGGGGCAAGTCTATATCCTAGTAAAGAAGTTGGTTCAATTCAGGGAGGAGTTAGTGAGTAATAGTCAAACGTAAAAGAGTCCCATTTAAACATAACATGAAGGCAAGCAACTCAATATTGACAAAATGCACAAGTGCTGATATACAAATACTAAGATGGGTGAACTAAAGTGCCTGGCATTAAGTAAGTATATTGACATAATAGATATTGTGAAAATTTGGTTGAACAAAGATAATCAATGGGACACAGTAATATCAGGGTACAAAATATACAAGAATGACAGAGTACGTTCTACTGGTGGGGAAGTGGCACCATATGTGAAATAAAGCATAGAGTAAAATATACAAAAAAATCTTAAATCAACATGTATCATAGAATCTCTATGGATAGATATTCAGTGTTTGAACAATGACAGTATAGCAGTAGGAATATACTACTGACCACTGGGACAGGATGGTGAAGTGATTGTGAAATGCTAAAGGAGATTAGAGAGGCTATTTCAACTATCCTCATATTGACTATTACTTCAGGAAGGGATGCAAAGATAAAATTTCTAGACACCATAATTGACTGCTTTTTGGAACAACTTGCTCTGAAACCCACAAGGGAGAGGCAATTCTTGATTTAGTCCTTAGTGGTACATGAGTTCTGGTCCAGGAGGAGAATATAGTTGCTCCGCCCAGTATTAGCAACCATAATGTAATTAAATTTAATTCTCGTAGGGGAAAGTGCCAAAGAAACCCACTAAAGTAGCATTTAACTTCAAAAAGAAGAACTACACAAAGATGAAGAAACTACTTAAATGGAAATAAAAATGAACAGTAATAACTGTGAAATGCCTGAAAGCTACATGAAGACTATCTACAAACACCATAACAGAGGCTCAAACTAAATATATACCAATAAAATAAAATAATAACAATAATAATAAAAAGAACAGTATAAGAAACATGCCAAAAATGCCACCACAGATAAAAAATAAGGTAAAAAAGACAGAGGCAAAAAGATATTGTTTAGAAATTGAAAGTCAAATCCTAGTGAGGAAAATAAAAAAGAACATAAACTCTGGCAAGTCAAGTGTAAAAGTATAATAAGGCAGCCCAAGGAAAAAATTTAAGAACTAGGTAAAACACACAAAAACAGTAAATTTTCAAGTACATCAGAAGCAGGAAGTCTGTCAAACAGCCAGTGGAGTCACCGGATAATCAAGGTACTAAAGGAGCACTCAAGGAAGACAAGCCATGTTAGAGAAGCTAAAGGAATTATTTTTTTATGTGACAAATGTGAGATACTGTCCTAGATTGAGGTGCGCATAGAGGAGATTTTGAAACAAATTGATCAATTGAACAGTAATAGGTAACCAGGACAAGATGGTATTCACCCAAGATTTCTAAAGGAACTCAAATATGAAATTGCAAAACTACAAATCAGCCTCGGTACCAGATGACTGGAGGATAGCTAATCTGAAGCCAATTTTTTTAAAAAAAAAGGCTCCAGAGCCAATGCTGGCAATAACAGGCTGGTAAGCATAAATTACGTACCTTGCAAATTGGTTGAAATGATAGTAAAGAATAGAATTATCAGATAAACATAATATGTTGGGGAAGAGTAAACAAAGGAATTTATGCCTCACCAATCTATTAGAATTTTGTCCAAGAATGTGGACAAAGGTGATTCAGCCAATGTAGTGTACTTGGAATTTAAGAAAGCCTTTGACAAGATCCCTCACCAAAGGTTCTTAAGCATAATAAGCAGTCATGGGATAAGAGGGAAGGTCCTCACATGGATCAGTTACTAGTTAAAACAAAGTAGGCAACAACTGGTAGGAATAAATGGTCAGTTTTCAGATTGGAGAGAGGTAAATAGCAGGGTCTCCCAAGGATGTGTACTGGGACCAGTGTTGTTCAACATATTCATAAATGATCTGGACAAGGGGTTAACAGTGAGGTGGCAACATTTGCAGATGATATAAAATTGCCTAAGATAGTTAAGTCCAAAGCTGAATGTGAAGAATTACAAAGGGATCTCACTAAAGTTGGTGACTGGTCAATGTTGATATGTGCAAATGAATGCATATTGGGAAAAATAATCCCAACTATACATACAAAATGTTGGGGTCTAAATTAACTGTTACCACTCAAGAAAGATCTTGGAGTCATAATGGATAATTCTCCAAAAACTTCTAATCAATGTACAGTGGCAGTAAAAAAAGCAAACAGAATGTTAGGAACCATTAGGAAAGGGATAGATAATAAGACAGAAAATATCAGAATGCCACTATACAAATCCATGGTATTTCCACATCTTTAATACCGTGTGCAGTTCTGGTTGTCTCATCTCAAAAAAGATAGAATTGGAAAAGGTTCAGAAAAGGACTATTAAAATGATTCAGGGTATGGAAGCTGTTCCATACTAGGAGAGATTAAAAAGACTGGGACTGTTCAGTTTAGAAAACAGATTACTAAGGGGGGATATTATAGAAATCTTTAATATAATGAATGGTGTGGAAAAAGTGAATAGGGAAGTGTTATTTACCCCTTCATGTAACATAGAAATTAATGGGCCACAGCTTTAAAACAAACAAAAGGAAGTATTTTTCCCCACACAACACAGTCAACCCATGGAGCTCATTGCTGGGGCAGTTCTGAGGGCCATAAGTATAACTGGATTTGAAAAAGAATTAGATAAATTCATGGAGGATCGGTCCATCAATGACTATTAGCCAAGATGGTCAGGAATGTAATCCCATGCTCAATGTGCTCCTAAACTTCCAAGTACATTTTGCACTGGTCACTGTTGGAAGACAGCACACTGGGCTAGATGAACCATTGGTCTAACCCAGCATAGCTGTCTGTATGTTCTTAAAACTATTTTGTTGTAGTGTAACTTGGAGAGAAATCTGGAAATTCTGGATTGTATCACTCTAGTTACTTCTAATGTGCCAATCAATGTGGTGACACTGTGATGATGTCTGAGAGTTCCTGGAATTGTTAAAATGTTGATTTGAAAATATAACTAAAATATTCAGACACGTGCATTTCTGGCTACCTTTTCTCTAACACCAACAGGGGATCTAGTATTTATTTAGTACAGTTGGAGTATGAAATAATCTCATGATTGTTTTCCAGTGAAATTCACATGGGTCTGGAGTTGTGGTGCATTAATGTATTTCTATACAGATGTCTTCCCAGCTCTTGTTTATTTATTTTTAAATCTCCATTCCCATTGATTGGAATATCTTCCTAGAAGCCTGAAAATAATCATTTTCCCAATACTTGTGTTGTCTTTTTCTGCTTGGCAAATATTAGAATCTCCCCAACACCTTGTGTCTTGAATGAGCTGACATTAAAATGGTTGGTTTTGATTAAGAATAATTTCAAGCTAGCTATAGCACCCATCTTGCCAAATATCTTTGTACACTGAGATCAAACATATCAGCACAGCCCTGGGAATGATCTTTGTTAATGAACTGCTGCTGCAAAGCAGGTAACAGGAGGACCGAGCATGCTATGTTTTATTAGTGTCTGAAAAACGTATGGATTTGTGTGTTTGTTGCTTTGAAGAGAATTATTGACAGATTTAAAGAGATTTTAGAATTTAGAAGACTTTCACCATTTGAACAAAACAACTTTACTTTACGCCATCCATCATTTTAAAGCGTGACAATATCATGAGACAACAGGATTTTGCCAGTCATCTTTAATTTCTTCCTTAAATGCACCTGGTTTTTTTGGTTTTTTAACTTCAAATCTGTGTGCCAGTTTGCCTAGGTCTATGCTCAGGTTACAAAAATGGAAAGAATTCAAAATGATGTCTGAGAGAAAGACTCTTGTGCCAGTGTTTTAAACTTTGAGAGTAAGATATTCAAAGGGGCTCATTGTTGGTCAATATCAGTTCCCCTTAAAATAAATGGGAGTTTTGCCAATGCTGAGCACTTTTGAAATCCCCACCAAAATGTTTTGTTACCATTTGGCTATACATCTCAGGAGGCCTTCCCTGCACTAGAAAACAAAGAGTTTGTAACTGGAATCAGTTACACTGAATCCGCTTCAGTAGAAATGTCCCAGAGCATCCACACTACCTGTGCTGAACTTTGTTCAGAGCCTTTATGAATCTGCTCTGCATCCATACCAGCACTGTCCTACCTCCTGCGTACCTTATGCCACAGTTCCTAACACAGCTCACACAGTCAATATATTCTGGGAGATTTTGCAAGGAACCAGTGCATTGTGGGATATTAGTGGGAAGACTGGTTGAGCCACTTTTGCTAGTTGGGTTTGCACTGGTACTGAATGAATGATACAGCAAGTATTGATATTTAAATACCAAAGCATTGCCAAAGCAATGTCTACTCCAAGCTTAGTCCCCCTGTTCAATTATTTGGAGAACTTTTGCATGTGCTGGAGAGGTATCTTACAATAATTTGAGGTAGAACAAAAGTTATTTAGCACAATACATTTCTCTATTGTAAACAAGACCTGCTCAAAGAATGAATAAAAATTAAAATAAAGATTTAACTCTTCAGGTGTTGTTGTGAGGTATTTGCTCCTTCAGGAGTGAGACCAAAATAGTGGGCACCAGGTGTGAGTGTGACAGAAACTTTGCTGTTTCCAGGATGCAAGGTCAAGAACATCCAATTCTACTTCAGGTTTAAAAGAAACAGTATTTTATAAGAAACTGAAAAGTGCCTCTAAAAATCTTGACATTCTCCCTTTAATTAAGCTAATATTGGAGCCAATACTGAATACAAGAGACCCTCAAGCAGCTTAGGAACTTACTGCTTTTTGCCCTGACCCTTCCTATTGTTGCAGGCTATAAAAAGAGTCAGCCAGAGTCTGTAATTGCATTTGAGACCTCTGCAGGAAGCAGAGATGGTGAATGCAGACCCAGAGCCCCAGCATGACAAAAGAATAGGGGGCATTATGTTGATGAGAAATAAAATTAAGATCCTAGCAACTTCTGGACTTTAGTTTGGAATTCTGCAAATTGTTAATCCCAGAAATTTGGTTAAATTCCAAATCAAGTAATTACCTTCTGCTTCATTAAACTAACAGTGCACTTTCAATTGAATAAATTCATCATTTCCTGTCCTAAGTTTTTGCAGTGTTTCTGTGCATTATTAAATGGTATACATTATACTCTTGGGTGAATGCTGCTATATAAAATGTTAGATTTTTTTTTTTGACAAAGTGACATTTACGCTACTCAGTAGACGAAGTGGAAATAGAGGTGGGTCAAACAATACTCGTGATATATCTATTTGAGTCTGACTCTTACACTCAGACTCACAAATACAATTATACAGAGGAAGAAGGCAGCTTATTTAAATCAGTAAACTTTGTAACTGTGATACATCACTGCACTGTTGGTAGCAACAGTGAAGTTGTTACTTAGAAAAGGATCATATGCGGTTACAAGCCCTGACACACACAGAGACATATCCAGGGTACAAGAGTATCCCTATATTATGAAGGGGTGAAAAGAGGCCCTTGCCAGCTCTCCCCAGAAGAATATCAAGGTATGTGCTGTAAATCTATAGTGGCATTCCATTTACAAAGAATATTTTGGTTGTGTTTGTGTGCATGAAGGAAAGAAGCGACCATATACAGGTCCTTAAAAATGGACCAATTTTGCCTTAGTTAAGATTTCTCAGATTTCTCTGTTCATCACTGTATTTACTGTACAAAACACTAGTGAATATTGCAAGTAGTGATGTTATGTTATTTTTCTACCTGTGGCAATAGTTAAATTTTTCAGACAGACCAATCTACATCAGTTTTCTACTGTTCTAACAAATGTTTGGCAAAAAAAGGTCATTTGGCTGGGCGAAGTGAGGCCTAAAATTCAATTCAATTGCATTTCTCTGCTTGACTGACAGTAACACAAAAATCTCAGGTAATGTTCTAGGCAGCCATGGGAAAAACCCTGTTGATTTTTGTGACAATTGGAAAACCAAAACACCAGAGAAACTTGATTTCCAGACAGTGCCCATTAAATGCTTCAAGCAGGGGAGCATCATGACAAGGCCCTACCAATTTCATGGCTGTGAAAAACATATCATGGACCATGGAATAAGCCCTTTACCATGAAATCTGATCTCCCTCTGCTGCTGGGAGTCCCCAGCCAGGAGCTCCTAGCTGCTTGTCCAGGCAGGGCTGGGCAGGGACAGGAGTACACCCTCTCTTCTGCGCTGCACCAGCCCGAGAGCTGCGTTTGGGGCTTCTGCCACCTGTGGCTTCTGCCAGTGCTTGGGGTGCCCAGGATCAGGGTGCCCATTTTCCAGGGGGTCCCCAAATTGGCTGGGGCCCCTGGGCATGGGTCCTCTGGGCCCCTGTGTTAATCCACCATTGACTGGGGCTAGCCGCTAGGATCTGGCTGGGGTCCTCCCAGCAGCATGGGGGAGATCGAACCTACCTTTACCTCTGGGAACCTCCTTCTGCTGCAGCTCTGAAGCCTGCACAGAAGTGAGGGTGGCAATCCTGTGACGACACACCACCCCCCCATTATCCCCTTTTGGGTTCAGACTCCCAAGTTACAACACTGTGACATTTTAGATATAAACATCTGAAATTGACCAATTTTAAAACCTTCTGGGCATGAAATTGACCAGAATGGACCTCAAATTTGTTAGGACCCTAATCATGACACAGGCAACTCAGACAGTCACTCATTCCCTCCGATACATTTGTATACTTCAATCCCATTTGTTGAAATTAGACAACAAATAATATTACAGGTCAAGACTGATATGTTTTGATGGAATTGCAAGGCCTGGGGGGTTCAGGACAGGAATAGCAGGAGCTGCTTCAAATCAGGAGCTATATTGGCTGAGTAGGAGTGATGTTAGACATTTGCATTTCCCCTCCAAACTACACCTGGCTCAGCCAAGATAATTTCTTTGCCCCGTCAAAATTGTTTTAGTTAATCTAAACAGTGTCCATTTGATATTGCAGGCAGAGGACTCGACCTGCAGCACCAAGCGGACACTGTCGAAGAGAGAGATAACAATGGCAGGCAGCACAGTTGTTTTAGGGTTACGTTTACTTGAGAGAGTGAGTGATGACTGGCTGAGTTACCTTGGATGTCACAATGCTACGGTTCAGTGCTTGCAGCACCATATGGGCACTGTCAAGGGGAAATTGTTGCTATGAAAAGGATAAAACTTCACAACAACATCTAGATTTAGTGGCAAGGTATTCTAAAATTGGTACAGGTTCTGGGACAGAGGCTGTGTTCCATCCCTGGCAGCTCGGTGTACTTAATCAACAAAGTGTACGACCCTCTAGTTAATTATAGTTAAATTTCACTTGTTATAGGAGAAGAATGGAGGTATGGTTTAGGGCACATTTACACAGCAACTAGGCACTCTATTTCCCAGGTCATGTAGATATGCATGTGCTAGTTCTGCTGAAACTAGTACCTAAAAATACTGCAGTGTTGCCACTAAGCTGCCCAAGTACATGCCTGGGGGGATTGGGCAGGACTGTACTCTGGTCACTGGTCCAAGCAGCTGGCTGTGCCGTAGCAGCCACAATGCTATTTTTAGGCACTAGCTCAAGCAGCATGTCTTCCCATGCTGGGAATTACGCTTCCCACCTACTGTGTATATGTGTACTTTATTCTGCTTGTTCTGGGGTTTTTTGTTTGTTTGTTTTTTGAGAAAGCGCTAAGGAGAAGAGGCAAGGGACAAGGAGTACCCCAGAACACGTTATCTTAGAAACTGTGTATATGCCAAGCTTCCCATTCCCCCTGAGGACAACATATTCAGGAACCAATTTTGTTACGCCCTGTTCTTCAGCCATGTTACAGGAATTTAACTGTTATGGTTCACATGCTAAAGGAAAAATGTGAATGTATTTTTCTTGGCACACACGCAGTGCTTTAATACTGCCATGGATTGGCTGAAACATCATTGAAGCTGGTGGGTGTAACTGTCATCCTTCATTTAAGATATCTGTAAAAAACAGCTAAGTCCCTTTAACAATCAATAAGAGGCCTCCACCCCAGAGTCAGGCATGTGTGACAAGTATGGGGAGTATCTGTACAACTTGTGTATTCCAGTTATTATGAAATTGCTGTATCACAAATGCCTCTGTCTGTGTATCCACCATTGCTGTCAGGACATGCAACAGGTTCTCATCAAACTGAGGACAATCAAAAGTACTTAACTTCTACAACTGTGTTTTGACCAGACCATAGATATGCTAAGAAGCTTGGCTGGAGTGGGAATAAGATATTCTTTTCTCTCATCTGAAGGGAAGGAGGAAGTGAAGAGAGTGGAAACTCCCCAAGCAAGATGAAAAAGACAGAGAGAGAGAGAGGCAGGAACTTTGGACAGAAGAGAAGAAGGGGACAGAGCAGCCGAAGTCAGAAGAGATGTGCTGGGAGAGAAGGCTCCATTTTGCAGAGCCCAAGCCATGTACTGCAACAGACAATTCTGGACCCAGCTCAAAGAATGCTTTGGAATGGTGAGGAAACTGAGGCGGGAAATACATGAATGGTTTATTATTTTTGCATATATCTTTATATTTCTCATGCAATTAAAGAAAATATAATGCTGTATATAATTCCTTTGTAAGGTTTACATTATGTGCTATACCTTATCACATGTCCCCTGAGAGACTGAACTATAAGCCAGAAAGCTCACAGTCACTTGTATTCTGGGAGATGGTGTGTTTAAGCTACAGGGGAAGCTTGAGGGATCAGCACTGATTCCAGGGTGGTGGGCAGTGTGCTGTGTGATCTCAGGAGAGGGTGCTTAAAACAAAGGCAAGGGTGAGACCCTTCAGGAATTTGAACTATGTGGGCATTGGGGGTTTGGCTGGATATAGGTTTTAGTAAAGAAGTGGATGGGTGGGTTAGAGAGAGAAGCAGGAGAAACACCACAGAAAGACACAATGAAGGATCAGAAAGACAGACCCAACCTGAACATGCACTTAAAACATGGCCATGAGAAACCCTAAAATGACAGCTTTTGGTCTGAGTGCTTGCTGTATTGGGGTTGAAACTGTGAAGCAACTATGTTCTGCTATTTGATTCCACCGGTGTTCTGGGAAACAGGATGTTGTACATTATTGTTGGGGAAACAGGATTGCATCAAAGATACCAGTCTCCAACATCAACTTCTTCTCCTAGTGAAAACAACCCTCAGGGCTCCAAACGTATGTCAACTAATTAGGCCAAAAGGGATAACAATACTTACAAAAATATACATGATTTCAAAATGTATGGTTAAACAAGGACAGAAAAATATGAACAGCAGCTCAGGTGCTAAGTTGGTGGCAGAGAAATAAAGGGTGGAAATCTCTCGCACACATGTACACTTATGCCATTTGTATTTGTACATAAACAGTAGCATTAAGACATCATGATTGGGTTCATGCCTGAAACAGGGTTTCAGGTGTAAGCCATAAAATAAGGCTGCTTCCCTCCATGAAGAAAGCAAACAAGAGGATGAAGGAGATAGAGAAAAGAGGAAAAGTGGAGTTTAAGACTAAAGCCTACACCACAGATAAAACAGGAGCAGATTCAGAAGTCAAATACCATTTTACTCAGTGGTACCTTTAATAGAATCTTGAAACTTGTTTTAATGGTAGCTGTAGTTGCTGAGACTATTTATGTGGCCTATAGTGGTTCCTTGGTCAGAAACCTAGGGCTTGAGACTCAAAATATTACATCCACTGAAACAAAAGATGCAGAGATTAAGAGTAAAAATCAGTGTTGCAGAAATAATACTACTAAAGAAATATTGTGTAATACACCATTTGCTAAATGACATAGAATTAACGTGTCATACTGAATAATTTTAGAGGAAAATTTTCTCTAGTTTTACCAAAATTTTTCTCTTCTTTATTATCACCCTTATAATACTTAGTTCTTATATATCACTTTTCTTTCAAATACTTTACAAGCAGTGACAGAATATAGCCACTCCTATCCCTAGCTGGACAGTGAAAGAGTTAAAATTCCCCCTTCATTAACGGAGTGAAGAGCACTTGACCCATAACAATTACCTTAATTACGAGGCATGGAGGAAAGATCTTTCAGTTGTGGTTCATTAAGGGAAGTCATAGATAGGGGGAGGTTTGAATCGCTCTGAGTTTTGGGGAGCAAATCCATGAGTTGGTTCTGAAGCCAAGGAAGCAGGTCTTAGATTAATAGATTCAAAGGCCAGAAGGGACCATTGTGATCATCTAGTCTAAATTCCTGAATAGCACAGACCGTAGCACTTTCCCCCAAATAATTCCTAGACCATATCTTTTAGAAAAAAAATCCAGTCTTGATGGAGAATCCGTCATAACTGTTGGAAAGTTGTTCTAATGGTTAATTATTTTCACTGTTAAAAATTTACACTTTATTTCCAATCTGAATTTGTATAGTTTCAATGTGCAGACATTGGATCATATTGTTCCTTTGTCTGTTAGACTGAAGAGCCGTTTATTAAATATTTTTCCCATGTAGGTATTTGTAGACTAATCAAATCACCCCTTAATCTTCTCTTTGTTAAGCTAAATGGATTGAGCTCCTTCAGTCTATCACTAAAAGACATGTTCTCTTATACTTTAATCATTTTTGTGGCTCTTCTCTAAAACCCTCTCTAATTTATCAACATCCTTCTTGAATTCTGAACTGTAGAACTGTACACAGTCTTCCAACAGCAGTGACACCAGAGCCAAATGCAGAGGTAAAGTAACCTCCTTACTTCTTCTTCCACCTTTACGCATCTCAGGATCACATTAACTCTTTTGGCCACAGCGTCACACTGAGAGCTCACATTCAGATGATTATCCATCACAATCCACAAATCTTATTCAGAGCCACTGCTTCCCAGGATCGAGTCCCCCATTCTGTAAGGATGGCCTATATTTTTTTTTTATTTTCCGATGTATACATTTACATTTGGCCATATTAAAACAGTTTGCTTGGTAAACTGGGCAAAAGCAATCTAGATTGCTCTGAATCAGTAACCTGTTCTCTTCATTATTTACCACTCCACCAATTTTTGGATCATTTGAAAACATTATCAGTTTTCTTCCAGGTCATTGATAAAGATGTTAAATAGTACAGGACCAACGTGATCCACGTGGGACCCCAGAGGCAAGAGATGCGGTCAATGACAATTCCCCATCTGCAATTACATTTTGAAACCTATCAGTTAGCTAGTTTTTAATCCATTTAATGTGTGCCATGTTAATTTTATACTGTTCCAGGTTGTAGTTTTTTTTATCAAAATGTCATGTGGCACCATGTCAAATGCCTTACAGGAGTCTAATAGTATATTATGTCAATGCATCCGATGAAGTGATCTGTAGCTCACGAAAGCTTATGCTCAGAAAAATGTGTTAGTCTTTAAGGTGCCACAAGTACTCCTTTTCTTTTTGAAAATACAGACTAACACTGCTGCTACTCTGAAATATGTCAACACTATTACCTTTATCAACCAAACTTGTAACATCAAAAAAAGATATTGAGTTAGTTTGATAGGATCTATTTTCCATAAAGCTATGTTGACTGACATTAATTACATTACCCTCTGATAGTCTATTATTAATTGAGTCCTGTCTTAGCTACGCCATTATCTTGGCTGAGATTGATATCAGGATGACAAGCCTATAATTACCCAGGTCATCCCATGTACTCTTTATTTAAATTGGCACAACATTAGCTTTGTTCCAGTCTTCTGGAACATCTCCAATGCTCAAAGACTTACTGAAAAACAACATTAGTGGTCCAGTGAGTTTCTCAGCCAGCTCTTTTAAAACTCTTGGATGCAAGTTATCTGGATCTGCTGGCTTATAAATGTCTTACTTTAGTAGCTTTTGTTTAACATCTTCCAGAGATAGTGGTGAAATGGAAAGAGTGTTATCCTCACCATATGATGAGGCTGCATCATCTGTGTTTTTTCCCCAAATACAGAATAAAAATGTATATGACTTTTTGCATTGTTATTGATAATTCTATCATTTCCAACTACTAATGGAGTAATTTCATTGTCAGAATTGTTTTTGTTATTAATGTATTTTAAAAACTCCTCTTTATTGTCCTTAACTCTGCTGGCCATTGATTTATCCTTGTGTCCCTTGGTTTCCATTATCAATTTTCTACAATTCCTAACTTCTGATATATATATTCATCACTGGCATTTTCCCCTTTCTTTCATTTGTTATATATATATATATATATATATTTTTTTTTTACAGCTGCCTTCAATCACCCTCTAAACCAGGTTGCTTTTGAATCAGCACAGCCTTCTTCCTCAGTTGTGGGATTGTGGCTTTTTGGTCATTTGTAATGTGTTCTTAAATTATTCCGAATTATTGTTAGTCTTTTTCTGAAGAAATTCTTCGTCACAGCTGATTTGTCTCATAATTATTTTCAAATTTGTGAAACTGGAACTGCTAAAGCCCTAAGTATACATATTACTGGTTTGGACTTTATGATCAAGTCATGAGCTAAGCTAAACTACCATTAACTTGTAGTTCTGTGATCAGTTCCATTTATCTGTTAGAACACGGTCTTATATGAAATACCCCGATGTTGACTGCAACAGTTTTTGCTTTAGAAAATTGTCATCTATAATATTTAGAAATTCCAAGGATAGTGTAGTACTCCCAGCATGAGACCTCCATCATGTGTCACTCAAATTGAAGTCTCCCATAGGTGCATAAGGAAGCAGTCATCTCTTCTGTGTTGTGATATGGTGGCCTGTAGCAGACACCAACCAGTACCCTGTCTTGTGCTTTATCTGTTAGGACATTGATCAATAAGCATTCAAGGTGATTTTCTTTCAAGTTATCAATGTCTCAGAAACAAGTAATGCCACTTTTGACATATCGAGTCACTCCCACTCCTCTTTTGCCCACTTGATCCTTCCTAAATAGTTTAAAGCCATTGATTTTAACATTCAAATTACTTTACCCTGCTGGAGTAATTGGTTCCAAACATTAACATATTAATTCTCATAACACCAATTGTGAGGTAGGTGCCAATAAATATTACCCCTATTTTACAAATAGGAAAGTGGAACAAAAGTGATTTGCCTAATGCCTCAAAAGTAATCATTGTCATAACTATTATTAAGGTCTAGACCACTACAACGTATTGCTCCTCTTGTACCATAATTGTTGACTAACATATGCTGGCAAGCATACATATATGTTAAGCATTAAGTACACATATTAAATATTAATACATCAGTGGTATACCCCAAGTTAGCCTGTAACTTTGTTATAATCCTGTTCACTAACAGTAAGTATCCCATAACACCTTACATTAGCTGAGGTAAGTTTCAGCTTAAGTACATAGGAAAATTGCCAGTTTGGGGGCATATAATTGTTTCCTTATAGCAACAGAAAGGGAGTTATCATCACTATCTATTTATCTTAGTACAGGCCCATGAGGTATCTTCAAACCCATTAGTACCTGGAATGCATGCAATATCAGAGTGCATCATAACTTGGAATGCATGGTGGGTTCAGAACAAAGATCAGAGATATGCAAGGTACCAAAAAAACAAGATAAAAAGCTAATTGGTTGAATCTAGTTTCAAATGTCATATATGGTACCTTTTACTGGTAAACAAGTACGGTATGAAAGAATGGCTTGCTTTAAAAGTGTAACTTCGGGGAGCACACCTTCAGCATATGATGAATTCAACATCACTGCATGGGACAACTCCTCGGAGACTGGTACATATACAATCTGTTCCTGTACCATATTAATAAACCTGACTGACACTGATTATTTGATCTGTTGAGTATATTTCATAACAAACCAAAGTGTGGTCAAACAATTGACTATACAAATCATCATCAGTAACAGAGCTGTTATAGAAATATACATCCAGCAGCTGCTGTCACCTGTCAACAGTTTCAAAGGGAAGTGCCGGATTCCCAACACTTTTGAAAATGAGTCCGTTATTCCAGCACCAAAATATGAGTTTAGGAATCTACCTGGGTGCTCATTTCCCATAACGTGCCCTAAATCATCCAAATCTCATTGTGCAATCATCATAGTGCAACAAATAGCAAATGTTCCCTTCCTCACAGCGTTCCTTTCAATGAAGTAAACAAACTCTCATGTATTTGTTCAGGAAAAACAAACTCCGCAGTTATCAAAGAGCTCAAATGTCTTAAAATATATTTCAGGTTATAATAACACTAACTTTCCAAATAGGCATGACCAGATTGACCTGTTATCTCACATATTGTATACAATTCCACATTTCAGGGGCACCTGGACAGAAAAGTATCCATAGAGATGGATGTCAATGATGTCAAAATCATGTAACTGGAAGGACATAGAATGGAGGATGTCAATCTCCTTGCATCTCTTTGGCCATCTCTAATGTCACTGGAATCTGAATTAATTAGAGTGTTCTCAGCAGCATGATATAGCTCTGGAGGAACATAAGGTTCATTTACTGCAATTTATGAAGTGCTTATCTAAAAGCCTGGATGCTAGTACAGATAACCCACAAAATACTTCAAAAATGGGCAATTTGACCATCTCACATCAACCTCCACTCACAAAATAAAAACCATGAACCTGTTAAACAATACATCTCCTTGTTCCAACAGAACTCCATGTATCTATCTGGGATGGGATTAGGACTCACCGCCGCTGGCGCTTCCCGCTGGTTGCTCCAGGAATTAGCTCTGTCCAGTCATGGAGCACCTTTTGCACATGGTGCCTTGCCCTTCATCCACTCTGCTGCTTTGGGGGCCCTCGTTGCTCCCCGCTCAGCAGCATCCTCTTCAGAACACTGCCCTCCAGCAGTGCCCACTGCTCTGATCTCACCCGCTTCTGGGGGTTTGGTGTTATCAGCAGTCCCCAATCTGTACCTGTTGTACTGGCCAGCTGCAGCCTCTAAGTCTAGCCCCTTATCACAGGACCCAGCCACAGCCTCCCTTGACCACCAGGGAGAGACTGCCTACTCCCTTCCTGGGCAGCCTTTATATATGGCTGAGTCTGGCTCTGATTGGCTGTCTCTAACTCAGCCTCTGATTGGCTCCCTAGCAGGCCTTCTCTGATTGGCCGCCCACCTGTACCGCCTCCCTGGCCTGCTGAAGCCCCATCTAGGATAGGAGTGGGACAGCCACCCCATTACACACCCTCCCCCTTAAGAACGCTCTCGGGGGGGGGGTTAGAGACCCCCGGTAGGGGAGCCCGGGACCGCCCTCCTTCACTGGGCTCCGACCCAGGACCCTGTCATTGAGGGTGTGATCCACCCCGGGGCAGTGGGGAATCCTACTGCAACACGTGCCCTCATTGTGGTGGGAGATACCACTCCCTTCCCTTTCCTGGGTCACTTCCTACCAGTTCTCCCAACGTAACAGTCCATGTGGCATCTGGGCCTTCAGGTTCCTCAGCCCCTGGGGCTCCCCGGGGTTCCCACAGCTGCCAGTCTCTAGTCCCACTTCCAGGCCCATCAGCTCTTCCCTGTAAGAGTTGCCCCTGCTCCTGGGTTGGAGGCTCCGCTGGGTGTCCACCTTCCTCAGTCGCCCGCCCTGACTGAGCAGCTCTGCAGGCTTTTGTACTTGACTCTCTGTTGGAGCATGCCCAGCAGAGCTTCAGGGGCGTGGCTTCTTCTGCCAGCAGGGAAGAGTTGACCGTCTCCTTCCCAGTGTGGGGCCCGTCCGCCTCGTCACACACCCTCCCCCTTAGAACGATGGTAGGGGTTTCCCTTGCCCTGTCCCCTTCCTCGTCCTTCTTTTCTCCCATCCAGGAGAAAAAGTCTGCATTTCTATGGGCCTTACCTGGACTGTGCAGCACTAAAAAAGGAATAGGGCTGGAGGCAAAAATACCACCTCATAATTCGATCATTCGTTTCTTTCATGCTGTTGATCCAGCGGAGGGGTGGGCGTGATCAGTCACTAAGAAGAAGTGGTTCCCCAGCAAGTAGTACCGCAGTGTTTCGACTGACCACTTAACTGCGAGGGCTTCCCGTTCTATGGTCGAGTAGTGCGTCTCGAGTGGAAAGAGCTTCCGGCTGAGGTATAAAATGGGGTGGTCTTCCCCCTCTACCTCTTGCGACAGTACCGCTCCTATACCTACTCCAGACGCGTCCGTCTGGAGAATGAAAGGCTTCAAAAAGTCAGGTTGGGTTAACACCAGCTCCCTGGTCAGTTGTTCTTGGAGTGCGAGGAAGGCATTCTCGCATTCCTCTGTCCATTGGATCTTCTGGGGCTGGGATTTCTTTGTTAGGTCCGTCAAGGGGGCAGCCAGTGTCGAGAAATTAGGGACAAACCGCCGATAATACCCTGCCAACCCTAAGAATTGTCGTAACTGTTTTTTGGATTTAGGGGTGGGGTAGTTCCTTAAAGCCCGTACCTTACCTACCATGGGGCATAATTTCCCTCGCCCTACTGTATAGCCTAAATAAGTCACCTCCCGCTGTCCTAAATGGTATTTGGCCGGATTTGCCGTGAGGCCCGTGTCCCCCAGGGCTTGTAGTACCTTGGTTAGGTGCTGAATATGGTCTCCCCAGTTGGGGCTATAAACAACAATATCGTCAATGTATGCTGCGGCTTACAAACTGTGGGGGCTCAGTACCTGGTTTATGAGCCGCTGGAATGTAGCCGCGGCACCATGCAACCCGAAGGACATCACTGTAAACTGAAAAAGGCCAAACGGTGTCTCTTCGTTGCCCGGACATCCGGATCTCATAATCAAGGGGCCCCACCCGCCGAACCACCTCGAACGGTTCCTGCCACTTGGCTAATAATTTAGACTCGGAGGAGGGCAGCAACAGCAGAACTCAGTCCCCCGGTTTGAAGTTCCTCATCTTCGTCCCTCGATTGTACTGGATCTGCTGATTGTGTTGTGCTTGTAACAGGTTCTCCCTGGCTCGGGTGTCTAGTTCCTGAAGCCGTTCCCTCAAATGGAGGATATACTGGACCGAACCTTTGACCTGGGTCTCTTTTTCCTCCCAGGTTTCTTTCAAGAGGTCCAAAATCCCCCAGGATCGTCTCCCGTAGAGGAGCTCGAATGGGGAGAACCCGGTGGAAGCTTGTGGCACCTCACGTGTAGCGAAGAGGAGTGCTGGCAGGTACTTGTCCTACTGACAGGGGTCGTCCCCCATGAATTTCCGTAGCATCGCCTTCAGGGTACCGTTAAAGCGTTCTACCAATCTGTCTGTCTGGGTATGGCAGACAGAGGTCTTCAGGGCCCGGATGTTCAGTAGTCTGCAGAGCTCTGCCATCAGTTTGGAGGTTACATTAGTCCCCTGGTCTGTCAGTATCTCTCGTGACAACCTCACCCGGGAAAATATCAGTAACAGCTCATTGGCGATGACAGGGGCCGTAGTTGTTCGTAAGGGTACTGCCTCTGAATACCTAGTCGCATAGTCTACTATGACCAGGATGTGTCTATGCCCCGAGCTACTTTTCTCCAGGGGCCCCACCAGGTCAAGGCCAATCTGTTCAAAAGGGGTGCCAATCACTGGTAGAGGCACCAGAGGGGCCCTAGATACCCCCTTTGGGCAGGCCTTTTGGCACTCCAGGCAAGAGGCACAGTAATCCCAGACCTCTTGGTGTATGCTGGGCCAGAGAAACCATTGGGCTACTTGTAGGAACATTTTTTCTCACCCCAAATGCCTGCCCAGGGGACCGCATGGACCAGGCGGAGCAGTGCTCTTCGGAACCTTTGGGGAACCAACAATTGGAGCACCTCAGCTCGTGTCTCTGGCTCCTGGGCCACTCGATAAAATAAGTTGTTGTAGATTTCAAAATGGGGGCCTTGGGGCCAATATTGCTGAGGATGGGTCTCTCCATCCCGGCTGACCGCTTGCTCCCAGGACCGATTAAGGCTGGAGTCCCCTTTCTGTTCCTCCAGGAAATCTCCATCAACCTCCAGCCACCTTGTCTCTTCTCCTGTTGGAACGTCGGTCGGGATTTGGCTTCCTTCGGTTACTTCGGGCCCTCTCGGTGTCCCCTCCAAGGGGTCTTGTGGTCCAGGTTGGCCCAACAACCCATGCCTCCCATAGCGGGCTCTCTTCCCCTTCCCGGGCTATCCGCTCCACCCCCGCATAAGACCGGCAAAACCTGGCCAGTCATGACCCAAGACCACGGGGTATGCTAATGTAGGGGCCACCCCCACTAAGCAATGCACCTCTTGTTGGGCGACCTCCAGTTGTACCCAAATGGTGGGTTAAGCCTTCACGTCCCCATGTATACATTGTAACTGTATCGGGGCCCCGGCGGGAAGGGAGTCCTCTACCAGGCCCATGCGAATGACAGTCTGGCTGCACCCCGAGTCTTTCCAGGCTTGTCGGTCCGCCGTCAGGGCCTGTCCATAATTACAGTCCATGTAGGGGCACTCTCTCCTGAAATGCCCCCTTTGTCCGCACTGGTAGCACCTATCGTGATTCCCCTCCGAGGGTAGGGTGCCCTGCAGTAGGCTTGACTCCCCGCCAATGGGCCCCGGTTCTTGGGGTTTGTCGGAGACCCCAACTGCCGTGCGGGCAAACGGGGACCTCCCCTGCAGGTCTTATGCACCACTCCCTCCGGGGGTTGGACTCCCCCTCCTGAAGTCCTTGTCTTAAGACCCGCTCGCTCTTCTGGCTCCGCTGCCATGAAGTCTTCGACGAGGGACATAGCCTCTGCGAGGGTCTTGGGCCGGTGTCGCTGCACCCACTGCTTCCCCCAGGTGGGAAGGATTCGGAGGAACTGCTCCAGCGCCACAGCATCGGCCACCTGGCAACCTGTATGGCAGTCAGGCTCTAGCCACCTCCAACAGAGGTCACGGACCTTCTGGGCTATGGCCCGTGGTCTGGCCCCGAGCTGATATTTCTCTCGACACAACCTCTGTCGGTACGTCTCCGGACTGATGCCTGTCTGGTCTAGGATGGCGGCCTTAACCTCATATTGCAGTGCCTCCTGTGGGTCCATATTGCGGTAAGCGGCCTGCGCGGGTCCCGTTAAATAAGGGGCAAGAATAGTGGCTCAATGCTCAAGGGGCCACTGAGTGGCCGTAGCTACCCATTCAAAAGTTACTAAGAAGGCTTTGGGGTCATCCCCCGGCCCCATCTTCGTCAGTCGCACCGGTAGTCCCCCTGGCCCTCCTCCAGCTGGGTTGAGGGGAGGACTGGCTGCTGTTTTCAACAAGGTCGCCACCTGTTGAAAGAGTCGATCTTGACTCGCTTGCTGCTGGGGGAACTATCTCATACCTCTTAGCCCCTAAAAGAGTCAGACAATAGATAAAACTTAGGTGTGTGTCCCTGAAAGTCAACCAATTAGGGCTATTTTAGACCTAGAAGGGACGGTCAGCATAATCACTTCATAGTCACATCACTGTTAAACTCCTACAAAAAGTAGTGCTGCCGGAGTGCTCAGTCAGGATCAGGGTTACACAGAACTCAATACTGTAAAAGGACACAAGAATATATGGCCCCTAACAGGATGGACACACACACACACACACACACACACACACACACACACACACACACACACTGTAACAAACAGGAAGGGGCAAGGAAAAGGGAAGACCATGATACTGGCAATAAGATCAAGTGGAAAACAATGGTACTGATTATAAGACCAAGTAGTTACACAGTTTAGATATTTTCACAACTTGGTGGTTTGGAATCTTTAAAAGATTTGTGCCTTTTATAAACAAACAAACAAACATCAGCTATTTTTAGCTGTCATTATATGTCTGATATCTTGTAAACTCCACAGTAGAAATAGGTCTTGAGGAGGGAATAAGAGAGGTTAGTGGCCTAGCTCAAAGAGAGCATTTCATGTGTTACGGGAAGTATGCTACATCATTTATACAAAGGTGACATCATTGATAGAATGGGGGTAAGGATATGGAACTTGGAGGGGCAGAGCTGTGAAGGACCTGGAAGATGTGAGCTATAGCTCACGAAAGCTTATGCTCAAATAAATTTGTTAGTCTCTAAGGTGCCACAAGTACCCCTTTTGAAATCTTGAATCTGACGTGAAAGGGTAGCCAGTGGGAGCATTCAAAGAAAAGAGCAACTAGTTAGGAGAATGATCAAAGCAGGCAGATTTTGTATGGGTTGAGGGACACAATGTGGCTGTCAGGAAAAACAGAGAGAAAGAGGTTGCTGTAATCAAAATATGAAATGAGGAGGGCCTAAATGAAAGTGCTAGTGATATGGACAGAGAGAAAAGGTTAGACCCTAGAGCTGCTATTAAGGAAAATGTAGCCAGATCTGGACACAGTCTGGATGTAATGGGCAAAGAGAGGGAGGAGTCAAAGATGAGTGATGATGGTGATGTCAACTGTAACAGAAAGTGGGGGTGGGGAGGGTCACTCAGAAAACTTGGAAGAAAAATAAAGAGATTGTCTTTGATTATTTTAAGCGCAAGTTGATGGTGGGATGTCTAGGAGGAGATGTCACCTAGACAGGTACAAATGTGGGAATGGATGAATAGAGAGAAGTCACAATGGAGAGGTAGACAATCTAGTAAAGCCACACAAGTATAATCCAATTAGGAGAGTGAGAGTCTTAATCCTCTAGTGGCTTGGCCATATAGGAAGATAACAGTCTATTACAGATAATAAGAATTATACCTGCAACTCAAGCAGTAAAGGCACATATGTTTAGCCTTAAAGATCTTTTACAAGCCAGTGGTCACCAAAAAGATTGCAAAGGGAGAAGAGAAAAGGCCCAATGACAAACAGAGGAGCTGACTACACAATGCCTCTGCAAATCATAATTGTGGAACAGAAGTGGATTCTAAATTAAACATGTTCCAAACCACTTAGAGCTTTATAAAGTCAAAGCCAACCCCTTATATCCTACCTGGAAACAAACAGACATCCAGTGTAGTCTACAGAGAAGAAGGCCAAACTCACATGCTCAATGATCAAGACTGCAGAAGTTTGTGATATTTTGGACAACAACAATTTGTCAGTTTGTGCAAAGAAATAGTGTGGACTACATTACCAGCAAGCATTTCTTAGGATAAGAAAATGATATCTTACTAAGAACTTTTTACAGGAAGTTCAATGGTCAAATCTCAAACCAGGTGTGATATTATTAGCCAATACTGTCAGGGAACAAGGGGTCTGGCTGGGATCATGAGGAACAATTCTTTTGTACTGGATGCCTGGAGATAACACAATCAAAACTAATTAACATCAACCTCACAGGATATAATGATAGTGATTACTGTATTAGCAACCCATTCCCAAGTATGTTCATGGGGGGCGGGGGTGGGAGGGAAATAGAAAAGAAATCAAGGATAATGTAAGATTAAGCCAACCATTAAGCTAACAGTTTTAGGACTTCCTTCCCAGCTCCTACCATCAATAAGCAAATCTAATAAATGTTTCAAGAAATCGTATCCTCTTACAAATGTTAACTTTTTAAATATGTATTCTGTTTAAATATACAGTGTAGCTCAGTTTTATGTCAGGGAGTAGTCACGAATGGCACATCGCATATATGCAAATTCCCAAATTGTGCAAGCACATACACTCATCACTGCAGTCATAGATGTGCAGTTCAGTCTGAAAATAAAGCCTCAAGATTGCAAGTAATGAAAATGATAGAAGTAAACATATTCAGCTTTAATTTGTTTTGTTATATTAAAGTTTATAGTAGGACTACTGAAGAAAAATAAAATATTGTGGTATGGAAAATACATAAGAGATAAAGGAGCATATTGCCACTGGGGTGCTTTTATCCACTTGATTCAAAACTGGGATGCAGGCACTGGTTATTTTCTGTAAAGAACAGGCTGATGAAACAGATTTAAAACAATATACTGACAATAGTACAAAGTAACAAAAGCTTGTTTCAGATGTCACAGTACCTGTATGATTAAGCACCAGTTAGTTATGTGAAGTGATGCTTTGACAATAACAATTTTGATCTTCATTTCTGAGAATGCCAAAAGTAAACACTGTCAAAGATAGGTCTACTATTATGTCTCTTTAAATCTCTTTGACTGGATAACAGCATTTGGAACAATAATATAAATACTCTCTTCTTTTATAATGGGTAGAATAATGCAATAACCTCAAATGACTGCATAGTTAAACCATTAAATTATGTGCCATAAAATAAGCATAGCTTTTCATTTATTCCTGCTGTATTTTCTGAATTTTTTCTTATGTGTCTTACAGCCTCAGACCATGATTGGTATAACATCTTGTAACATCTCACAGCCATTTTCTTAAACCCTTTGTCCTAGCAATTATTAAATGGCATCAGAAAACTCTGGTGCCAAGAGGTTAAACTCAGTGAAATAATATAAAGTGCTAAAGAAAATAATAATAAAAAACACTCTGCCACAACTGTAGACAGTAGATGTCCTAAAGCCCTCTTGGTATAAAAGAGCGGGATCTGCCAGGCATTCTATGTGAGAAGAACTTTTTTTTAGTTCTGAGACACCAGAAGAATTTTTTTTAGTTCTGAGACACCAGAAGGAATTTTGCCATAATATTTTTTGCTCATTGACTTGTGACTTTTAGAACCTCTTATTCCACGAACTTAGCATGGGTGCATTTGAAACCAATATGCATACAGAGTCGAAATAAAAGAAAAACAAGAGTAGCTAAGGAGAAGAATGGAGTTTCCCATTTATAAAGATAGTTGTCCCTGATGAATGGTAGAAATTTAAGTTTCTCCTTCTCTGTTGATATGGCATGTACCAGCATCAAATGGGATAGGTAGGGTCATATCTTGCCATTCTTTTCAATTGGACCATTGTCCAGCTATACCGAAAGAAGGACAGGAGACACTTGATATGGAATTAATCAGGCTGCAAGTTTACTATTGGATATCTCGGATTACTGGCAGATAAAAGTGTACAGTGCCGTTAACCCCAGTTTATGCTTCCACCAGCTTCCCCTCTTTTCCATCCAAGTCCTCCAGCAAATCCATTGCCGAGATCTCGTCATTCCTGAGGGACTTTTACCAGCTCCCCCTCTTTTTCTATCCAGGTCCCTCCAGCAAATCCATTACCAGGACCTTACCATCATCCCACTCCCCCTCGTAGGAGGAGTAAGGTGGGCTATAAGAAAGGGAGGCTGGCTCCCTGCCGTTCCAACCATAGGAGGCCCAAACTCCACACCGTTCTGTTCCTTTAACCAGCACCTCCTTTTTAAGTCCTTTACCAGGCCATTTATCTGGTCACTGGATGCCTTCCCTAAGGAGAATGAAGAGTCCGGTGGCACCTTAAAGAGTAACGGATTTATTTGAGCATAAGCTTTCGTGGATAAAAAACCCACTTCTTCAATCTAAAACCCACTTCTTGAGATTGAAGAAGTGGGTTTTTTACCCATGAAAGCTTATGCCCAAATAAATCTGTTACTCTTTAAGGTGCCACTGGACTCCTCGTTGTTTTTGTGGATACAGACTAACATGGCTACCCCTCTGATACTTGACTTCCCTATGGAGTACCTGCACTGGATATCCGCCTCAAGGAGGTGCCAGAAATTAGCTTGGCTGCCTCCCCCACACACCTAGTTGGCGTCCCAGACATCTACCAATGGCCTTTTGTATAGCAGCCGAAAAACATGTTACCCCCCAAGTTTGATAGGTGAACTCCCCTTCCCCCAAATGAACTCAGTTGCCCTTTGCACTATGAAAGGATTGTCAATGACTCCCACAGCTGGGTTGCCAATGCCATGTACTGCAATACCCGCCCCTTCCTGATGGATCTTATAGGTGACCAGCATCCCGGATCTTCATATGCCACAGCTCCATAGCACAAGTGGCATCTACTTGACTTAGTCACTAGCTCCTGGTGCAGGCCCCTGCACTCTGTTGAACTGCAATGAGACAGGGCATCCGCTATGCCATCATCCAACTGTGGGCACATACTTGGAAGGAAAAGAGATGTTAAAGCTCAAACACTGTGACACAAATTCCCTCACTAACTTCATAGCCCTATGGGAGCTGGAAGTTTGGCCTGCCATGCTGTCATAGCAGAAATATATAGTTTTATTGGGAGAGAGCTGTAATATGCCCGCCCATGTGTTCCACTCGATACCCAGGTATGCTAATGTAGTGGAAGAGCCCTCTGTCTCGTCTTCTGCAAGAGGTACCCAAATGTTTTGCCAGGCCACCTGGTTCATTGTACTGTTAACGGAGCCTCCTCGTGGGTATGAAAGGTGATGTATTACTCGATATTCCCTTGCAGTGCTGTTGGGAACCAAACCTAGGGGGGGAATCCATTAGGCTCCCTACAGGTAATTGATTTTTTTTTATCTTACGTGGGTGCTACTCCCGAAAAAGGGGATCCGAAATCACAGAGTTAACCCGCCCCACACACATACAAATATGCCAGGTAATCCCATAGGAAATCCCATTGGATCACTCCCTGTTTGCCCCCCTACCCTGCTTGTGTTCTGCACTCCATGACCTTCTTCCACCAAGCCAAACCTGGAGTTCGCACTCCACCAACTCCTAATCCTGTTTTCCCCTTGCAATTGTCCCCTACTCCTCTGGGAAAAATGGGCTGAATGGGTCCCAAAGTGTATCTCGCACGCATGCTTGAAACTACATGGACTGTGGAAACAACCATTGTTATTAAATGCCCAGCAAATATTATGTGACTCGTGCTCCTCCTGAGTTTGCAGTGGAAGGAACAGGCCACTGTCCATGTGATGTGGTATGTCTCACCAGATCCAAGTTTGTGTTGCTGCCCTTAATTGAAACTGCTTGTCATAATTAAACCAAGACATGCCCCCAGACATACTGTATGCCCTCCTGATTATATTCATATACTTAAACAAGGCAGGTCTTCTCTTTGGGTAAGTCTGTATTAGAACACCTGCATAAATAAGGAAGGCAGCCTCTCAATTTCTCACATTCTAGGGACCCGTGGCTGCTTGGTCAACTCCTTATTCTGTTTGCTCTGTCCCAGCTTACTTTCTCTCAACGCCTCCCTGTGCAAGAGTGATAATATGTCCACTTATTCCCCTCTCAGGATTTTATCCTTAGTCATACTGAGCAAGTGAACTTCCATTGGGTCACCCACCTCAGCATAACCATGCTCAGGACTGACTGATGGGGCATCTTCGGTGTCCTGATCCCTCCCACTCCTTCCCCCCACCAGGAAGCTCAACTCTATCCCAGGAGGTTATACGTCTTAAAGACTGGTGAGTTGAAATGTGCCCACGGGTTTCCACCACACCACTTCCCCCCACACCCATGTGTGGGATCTGCCCCACCTTCCTGTCTCCTGACTCCCAAAGTCATGCCCATGCTGGTCCTCCCCTGGAACACAGGCCAGACTAGGGTTGCCATCTTTCTACTCTCACAAAACCAAACGCCCTTGCTCCGCCCCCTGCCATGCCCCCACTCCGAGGCCCTGCCCCACCCCTTCTCAGAGGCTCCACCCACCACTCACTCCATCCCCCCTCCCTCTGTTGCTCGCTCTCCGCACCCTCACTTACTCATTTTCACCAGGCTGGCTAGGGCTTTGGGGTGTAGGACTGGGTAAAGGCTCCCACTGGGGGTGCGGGCTCCAGGGTGGGGCCAGAAATGAGGAGTTCAGGAGGGGGCTCGGGCTGAGGAGGTGCAGGAGGGGTCTCCAGGCTGAGGCAGTGGGTTAGGATGTGAGACGGGGTGTGGGCTCCAGCTGTGGGTGCAGACTCTGGGGTGGGGACAGGGATAAGGGGTTTGGGGTACAGAAGGGCTGGAGGCTCCAGGGGGCTCCAGACTGAGGCAGGTTCCCAGCCGATGGGACCTGCGGAGCCGGCGCTTGGGATGGGGGCAGCGTGCGGAGTTCCCTGGCTGCCCTACACATAGGAGCCGAAGCGGGGACATGCCGCTGCTTCCAGGAGCCACGTGGAACCACAGTAGGCAGGGAGCCTGCCTTAACCCCACTGCATTGCCGACTGGACTTTTAATGTCCCGGTCAGTGGTGCTGACCAGAGCCGCCAGGATCCCTTTTTGAGCTGGCTTTCCAGTCAAAAACCAGACACCTGGCAACTCTAGGCCAGACGCATCACGCACAGATGCCTGAAGTTGTCGCAACAACTGCAGATTAGCTTGCAGCAGCTGTGCAACCCCATTAGTGTCCCCAGTAGGGGAGCACCCTCCAGATGGGTCTGATATAGATTTTGGGACTCCCGTTCCTGGCCCTGGCCTATTTGTTACCCCACAAGGCTCAGTCCCGTCCCCCTCAAGTATACTCTGAGATGGACAATTTGACAGGAAATCACCTGTGCCACCTGTCCCTCCAACCTCTGTCTGTTGCAGAGAACACTCAACCCTGGAATCAGCCTCACCCCCGTCTCCTGGGCTCAGTGTAGAAGAACATCCTGGTTCGGGGAAGCCCACTACACTTTGGAAGCCCCACAGTGCTGTGGAAACAACCTCAAACAACCTCACTGACCACTTGCAGCAAATGGCTGCTGACAAACCCAGCAGCAAACACAGCCTGAAGACTGATTTGTCAGAGGCAGCACTTTGTACAAATAAATATACCCCAAAGTCGTCTATGGCCCAGGGGGACAGCGTGAAAAGCATCAGATGAGGTTTGGTTCATTCAGAGCGTCCTGAATATACAAACACGCTATTGACAGCACTTTAATTGCTACAGGGGTATTTCCTACAATTAAGATACATGGCAGACTCCTGGCGGGAGCTCTGCACTATTAAAGCAGACAAATATACAGTAATTTTGATTTGCATACAAAGAAGCTTCATATCAAGGTCCAGAGAAGTGACAGTCTCTTTCTAAAGACATACCTACAATAATTTGCCCAGTTCTCAGTACCTCAATACCAGGATGATGTTAAACTGGAGAAAAATCAGCGAGCCAAATATAAAACAATTGAAGTGCTGGTTAGATTTTTTTTGTTCTTTTAACTAGTCAAGACTGAGAAAATTTTATGTAATTGGCTTGTACAGATAATACTTCATTAAGAAGTATTTGAAGGGTGTGAATATCACGAAGGGAGAATAGTGTCATAGAAGACAAGGATGATATAAATAGGAGTAATGAGATTAAATTAAGTTCATGAAAATTTAGGTGGAACATTAGAAAAATGTTCTTTATGCATCCGATGAAGTGAGCTGTAGCTCAGGAAAGCTTATGCTCAAATAAATTGGTTAGTCTCTAAGGTGCCACAAGTACTCCTTTTCTTTTTGTTCTTAACTATGAAATCTCATAAGACTGTGGAGTAATCTCTTCAAAGTAAAAGGTGCCAGTTCCATCACTCTACTCATTTAAAACTAGTCAAAGCACAGAAAAAGTACACTATACGAGCCAATTTTGCAATGGTAGGGGAATATATTAGATTACCTAAATCTCTCAGTGGCTTGCATGATTCAATATATAGTATATCACTGCTCATAAACAGCACATTGATAATTTACAAGCCACTTAACATGAATGGTCACGACTATTCTTATAATCCTCTACTTAACAGTACAATAAACGTTGATGTTGAACTATATTTACAAATTTACATTAAGAACAGAAGTCACCAAGAGTGCAGGACATACTTACTGATAATCACATATTTAGGGTGCTTTCTATTAGTTTGATCTAAGCATTAAATGTTGTGATATAAAAGTCAAAGCAAAATAAATTGCAAGTGCCTTGTTGAGACTGCCTCACTGGTTATCCACTAGATTGGTTGGTAGTGACATATGCTAGAGCAGAAATGCCAAAAAGAGATCTTGATGCAAGGCCTGAGAAGTTTGTAGCACTGCAGACACCCTGGTGTAGCATGAGCCTCTTTGGTATACTCTCCTTGCAGCCTATCATGGATGGTGACAGATCTCAGAAAGTGTTTGGCAGTTTGAAATGAGTACTCAACCTGATTTAGGGCCATTTTCTTTAACCCTCAACACATATAACCTCTAGAAGTCCCCCTTTCACAACCTATTTTAAACTAAGCTCCTCACACATTAATGATTTCTTGAATATTGTAAGCAATTGAACCAAGTATGGTTCGTTTTAAATGCTTCCCCTCCCCTCATAGACTCATTATGCTCAAGGTATTTATAAAAACTATGAAAAAATAGAGAATGCTTATTCCTTATTCTTCAGTTTTCTTCTATCTGCTTTTATGGTTGGCATTTGATGTGGGTAATTTCTTCTTCTTAATTTGTTTTTAACACTCTTCCCTTCCTTTTTTCTTCATCATCCACTGACCCGCCAGAATGGCATCTCAAAATAGTATCAACCAGCTGCTTACCAGCATATCAGAATATAAGTATATCACAGAACCTATTTATTTTTATTTTATTTTTTACTACTATTGTCATGAAAATCAACTCAGGGAAATGGGGAATAAAAGTGTTTTGTTTGTTGAGGGATTATTGCTTCTTAGGTATGTCCATGACATCAAGTCAGATTGAACTGTTGGTAAAATTTTCAAAAACGTTGAAGTATATAGGAACATACAACACAGGACTAGAAGGGACCTCCTGAGTCATCAATCTAGTCTCCTGTTATCACACATCTTCACTGCTATTTTTAGTCACGCTAACTAGATTATAACTAGTATGGGTATGTCTACGTGAGATGCAATCACACTTCCAATTGCAGTGTAGACATATCCTTTTTCTCATCTCATAAAATAGGCTCTCCATTTTTCTGATAATCTTAGCAGTCCTTCTCTGCACCTCTTCCAGTATGAATTCATCCAACTTCAACATGGGTTCTAGAATTGTACACAGATGAGATCTTATCAGTGCCTTGTACAATGGCATTAATACTTCCCTATCTGTACTGGGAATGCCTCACCTGATGCACCCTAGGATGTATTTACCTTTTTCATGGCCACAACACACTGGTGTCTAATAATAATTCTATGATCGACTAATATACTCAGGTCTTTCTCCTCCTCTATTTCCAACTGATGAGCAACCAGTTTATAGCAGAAATTTGAATTAGTCCCTCAGTGCAGACACTTTATAGTATTAAATTTCATTCATTTCTATTAATCCCGTCCTTAATATCATCACATTCTTCCTGTATGACATTCCGGTCCTCCCCTGTATTGACAATGCCTCCCACCTTTGTGCCATTAGCAAATTTCATTTGCACACTCCTAAATTTTGTTCCAAGATCATTAATGAAAACATTAAATAAAGTCAGTTGAAAGACCAATTCTTGAGGAACTCCACTAGTAAGCCCCCCTACATCCCAACAGTTCTCCTTTCATTTCACCTTTAACAAGTTGTCATGGCTCATGTTGTCATTTCCCCTTTAGCCAGTTCCGTATCCACCTTATAATTCTTATACTAATCCACATCTTCTCAATTTTACCTAATAATTTCCCAAATTATATTATATCAAATGCTTTACTGATGCCCAGATAGCTTAGATTGACTGCATTTCCTTTGTCAGAAAATATCAGTTATCTTATCAAAGAATATATGAGGTTAGTCTGGCAAAATATACCTTTGGTTAACCCATGTAGCCTTTTATCTCATTTTGCGTTTACCTCCATGTCTTTAGTCTTTCTTTCAAAATTAGTTCTAAAGCCTATTGATGTCAGAATAATTGGTCTGTAGTTGCCCAGATCTTTTTTCCCCCACTTCATTCTTAAATACAGGTATTAGTTTTGCTATTTTCCAGTCATTTACAAATCCTTGAATTTCAAAGGAACTTAGGCTCCTAAGCCAAATAGGTGCTTCTAAAAATCTCTCAAGAGCTCCAACCTCTTTGAATTCCCAAATCACACTGACCCTTTAGCTCTACCCACCCTAGCTACTGTTCCTAACTTGTAGAAATAGAATAACCCATATAGCCCAAAACAAGTGTGTTTAAAATGGTATATTTTCTACTTCAAACACACCAACTTGACAAATGAGGTTTTAAATAAAGTGTATGGCATATCCTTGCATTAATATTTCTTGCAAATGCACAGAGAAGAAATCATAAGTAACTGAAATACTCTTGTATGCAATATATGTGCCTTTAGGGTACAGAAACTTTGGCAATGATTCATGGCATAAATAAATATTTATTGCATTTTCCTGTATTTGCACTTCCATCAGATTTTACTAACAAGAATGCTGTTTGAAGGCTTCAATATAAAGTTTCTTCGGGCAATGAACAACACTTTTTAATGATGAATACAGCTACAGACAAGAATAAGAATGGGTATTTTTGTATGCAGGCATGCTGGTAAGTTTACAGATTTATGTAACATCTGTTCTGTTTTTCTTGTTTACCTGATTTTGTAACTTTTAGTCACTCTTGAAAGTGGTCTTTTATGAAATAACTTGTGCTCTGTATCTGTTACGATGGGGGGCAGAGGCTGTTTGTCCAGACAGAGGTAGTGAAGACAATGGCAGCATTGTTGCCTGAGGAGTCCTGTTGCCATGGGGAGGGGATACAAGAAATCACCCCGGAACTGTAAAATTTTCTTTATTGCAGATCCTCAGATTTAAAAGCTTCACCCTCAGCTTCCTCAGCAAACTCTTTACCCCCTTCCAAAGAACCTCAACAAGGTGAACATGACGGAGCTGTGTGAGTCCTTTGACCTTCTGTCATAAATTTTAGCAGAGGATGTAGGATATTGGCCTAATGCACTTAAACCAGCAATAAAGTGGTTACCAGTGTGCAACTCTTTCCTGCCCTGAGAAGTATTGGACATCGGTAGAACTGGTCAAAATTATTAGAATTTGGATTCCCTGATAAAATTTCTCATTGGAAATTTAAACGGTGATAATAACCCACTGCATCGTTTTGTATTTTCAACCAGCAATAAAGATTGTTGAAATGTATTTGATTTTAGAAATTTCCACTGAATGTTTAAAAAATAAAGATAAAGATTTTTGAAAATTTTTTATTTGTTTTACTCTTTATCCAAGCTGCTATAGTCATGGAAATAGTTATAATAGTGATGGGTTAGCCTCCTCTCCCCATGCTACCATTGCCTCCTCTCCCTGTGCTTATCCAGACTCCCCCATGCAAACGAAGTGCAGGTGGAGAAAGCCAGTAAAATTTTCTTGGAGAAGACTCTGGCTTATTCCATAGAACTGATATCACTTTGTTGCAGTTATAACTGTCTCATTTACTTGGTGAATCAACCATTTGCCTTAGCATTACCTCCTGGTAATAAATGCCCCCAGAAGTGTTGAAGGAGTGTTCAGAAAAGAAGACTGCTGTAATGACCTTTCAGTGAGTGTGGTTTGCGCTCCCAAGTGTACCAAGCTCTGCTGGGCAGGCTGGTGTGAAGGAACGAGCAGGGCCATGACCACTACATACTTGCCCTCCCTAACCCCTCCTTTATTGGGGTTTCTATCACTGTTCTCAGCACTAGCATCTTTGTTCAAGGAGAAAGCAAGTGCCAAGATTGTGCTTAGCTATCTCACAAGCACCTACATGGCTGGTGGGGAGACTTCTTTCATTTTTCCTCCCATTATCCCTTTGCATTTCTATATAGGGCTGGGTTCAATCTAGCCCTACATTGTGAGGTTCTGAGGACAGGGACCTGCCTATTTTTATTTTTTAATGGCTGAAGAACCATAAAAATCTATTCTTCCATTTTAAAAATATTTTTTTTAAACTGCCTAGATCAAACAAACCCAGAAGTACAGTATACTTCAATATCAGTCTCAATACAGTAAGTTTGGCAGTGAAGCTTGAAAGTTTGTTGCAAGAAATACATATTTATATAACTATTCAAATAAACAGTCATATATTTCCCAAACATTTATATTATCGCACCTTAGATCCACGAAATACAGTAAATTGGTCAAATTCCCACCAATACATGTAGCATAAATATAAAAAGAAAAGGAGTACTTGTGGCACCTTAGAGACTAACCAGTTTATTTGAGCATGAGCTTTCGTGAGCTACAGCTCACTTCATCGGATGCATAGCATATCGTGGAAACTGCAGAAGACCTTCTGCAGTTTCCACGATATGCTATGCATCCGATGAAGTGAGCTGTAGCTCACGAAAGCTCATGCTCAAATAAACTGGTTAGTCTCTAAGGTGCCACAAGTACTCCTTTTCATTTTACGAATACAGACTAACACGGCTGTTACTCTGAAACCTAGCATAAATATACATATTTATATTTTGAGGTATTCTTATGGGAATTTTGAATATCTGTTTTCATTCTGTAAATATTGTTTGTAACAGGATGCATATCTGTTCTTTTATATTTGAGGACCATATGTTTTTATAGAAATAATTTTAATTCACAATCTAAGCTGAAAAAATAAATAGATATTGTACACTTGGGAAGCAGTTTTGTCATGATATAATGCCTCAGATATGTAGAACAGCAAGGACTGGCATCGATTATTTGGTCCTGACTGAAATAATTTATAATGTACAGTATATTTTCTCCACCTCAGTCAAAGTGTGCAGTCACCATTATATTAAAAGAAAGAGAAACATAATTATCTCACAATAAAATATTAACTAATACTGCAAGACTAAAATCTTACTGGACTGGACTTTTTTAATAAGCAATACAAGTTTTCAAGAGGATTACAGTGTCATTAGTTTTTTTGTTTTTGTTTTTCTGAACTACCTACATTGAATAGATTTCTTTTTGTGGTTAGCTATGCCTGTCAGAATGGTGGCATGCATTTTCTTAACTCGTTACCACATATCCTTTAATGTCTTTTTCATCTTCAATAATGTCAGATAGGATCCCTCTTAAACTACAGCATTCTCTTTCTTTAAAGGGAACTAAAGTCTCATTTATCACTTCTAAGCTATTTTCTTTGTTTCTTTGACTTTTTTTAGCATCTCAGCCAATATTGTGTTTAAATTCCTAGCAAGACCAAAGCCTATTTGTAGTATCTGAGAAGGAAAAGAAATGTATTTCTATATAGTGAAAAGACCTGGGGGGAAGAGGAGGGGAGACTCAGGCACACAGCACAAAAATAAGCCCACTTGTATTACTATGATTTTCTCCAGAATTTCCAATTGTGCATTTTTATTTTCATTAGTTATAACACACTTTGAGAATTTTGAAATCACTCCGTTATAGTAGATCTGAAATTCTGATTAATCTAAACCATTGCAAACACGCAAACACGCACCAGGATGAGGTCTAGTCAATATATGAGATTGGGAGAGTGGAATCTGATCAAGAAAGAGACATACACAATAAAAGAGCATGATCAACTAATAATACAGAACTAGGAGACCCGTCCAGGCCAGGAACCTGTACCAATGCAATTTTTAGAATTATTTATTTATTCATTACACAAGAAGCCACTTATTTAAGGATGCAACAGAAATCAGTTTCTTTTCAGGTAGCACAAGGCCCAGATGGCTGTGCAAGCAGGATAGTGACTACAGAACAGGCTGATCTTTCTACAGCACTCTCCTGCTCTGCTTCAGAGACTTGTAGAGCTAGTTAAGGGAGATTTCTGCCTCTCACATTAAACTGTTGGTTAACAGGAGAGACTTCAGCTTCTTCTCAACTGCTACATTTTGTGGGCCTAAGGTGATCAAGAAGTCAGATTGTTGATCTTACTCTGTCTCTCTCTGGTCAACAATTTTGTTTCAAGGAGAGAGTTTAATATGGACCACAATCCCTTTAATTGTCTTCCCTGGCTAAATGATATCCAATCAGAAGAAAATGCTGTCCCAAGCACTAGTACCTTGGGGAGGCTGGGAAGATCATCAGTAAAGTCTCTATGATACCATTTTCTTGACCGCTATACCTGTATATTGCCAATTCAAGGACTTAATCACCTACTGCCAGAAGAGAAATGGTCACACCAAAATCATGAAGAACCACAACAAAGAATTTAGGCAGGATAAGGAGTGATTTCCAGGTGATTTTCCTCAGTTTTAAATATTTTGTCCAAATTTAAAGAATTCTCAACGTGAAATAGAACTTTTGGAATCAAAATCATCTACAAATGCCTTATACTTTAAATGTTTGAATAATATATAGACAGAGAGAGAGAGAGAGAGAGAGAGAGAGAGGTGTGGGGGGAAAGTGGAGGAGAGGGAAAAGAGAAAGGGCGAGTACAACAGTAAGGCCAATGCATGGTATTTCTCAATAGCATAGTAAAAGTAAGACAGGTGATTTACGTCTCTATGTCTTCCTTTTCTGAATGAGAGTCACATTTTAAACAAACAAACAAACAAATAAAATCAGCAACTTGCAACATTCCACAAAAAACTTCTTGCTCAAAACCATGAACATTTTATTGTCCCTATTAGTTTTCTTTACTACCTATTTAATCTCACACAAAAACAAGTGTCATCAAACTGCTACATGATGTCTATATTTTACTTCCATTCAGCAAGCACTTTTTTCTGAATCTATCAAGTTAATTCATTATTCTTACTAAGAAAAGAAGAATGACAGCTTGTTCTTTATTTTCAACACAGCACAACTAACACCAAGCCAAAGCCTATGATAATGAATACTACATATTCTTTGTTTTGGGTCTACAAAACTATCAGTCATATAGTCAATGCAGAATTAACATTTTTCAGTTTCTTTTCTAACAGATACGTCAGCAGGCATGATCATTTTAATATAGTATTTCTGAAAAGGTCCTTACCTTTTGAAAGACTTTCCACCTTTGACAGACCCTTAAAATGGAACATTCACCTGTTAAAACACAACATATAATTGATTATTAGTGATATTTCAACATTTTAACTATAAGCAAATCTCTGATTACTCAGCAAATGTATAGAGCACTTCAATGGAAATACTGGCAATCATGTTTATTCATTAATCTCAATTATTATCCATTGTTTAATGTTAATAACTAAGAGATGTACTATTTCAGTGGGAGTTAAGAGCCCTGTGGGATTTTCAAAAGTGTATAGGCACCTATCTACATCTCTAGGCATTTAAATACCTTTAAAATCTAGCTCCCAGTCATTTGTGTGCGCTTTCTTTTCTTTCCTTTTGTGAAAATACATAGAATACCACCCAGTGAAGTCTTGCAGCATAGCGTTTTACCTCTATCTTTTGGGTCATATTTTTTCAAGTGCCTCAGCCAAGCATTTAATTCTGCACCTCCAGTGAATTCTAGGTGCATTACTGTGACAGTATTTAGGCATTTAGCTACTTGATTTATAGATACAAACGACATACATATGAAGTTTTTGAATTACGTAAAGTAAAGTTACCCATTTGGCACAGGGGAAAGATAAAGTTTTGAGCTTTGTGGGGTAATTCTGTTTGGACGAGTAATCGCTGATGTAGAGCCAGGGTATTCCTTGGTGTCTACACATATAGCAGAAATATACACAAAGTCTTGTTTCCTTAAGCAGCGATAGGAACATGCAGCACCCAGATGCTCTTCTTGCTCAGAAATCCTCTACTGACCTCCTCCAGCCAACACTGGATTCGAGAAAAGCCTGTCTCTCCGCCTCTGCTTTTATCCAGGGTTACCCAGAACTGCTATTCCTGGCTGACTTACTCCAACTCATACAGCCTGGAACCAATGCCTAACTCCTGAGTTTGGAATCTCTTGGGGAAATCTTAGCACATCAATGGGGAAATCAAATAGGTGACAACTGGAAGGGAAGGGAAGCGATACCCAGAAAGGGAAGAAGGGGGTGGGTAATTTGGGGACTGTGCCTTTGTTCTGCTCTAGAGATAGAAAGCAGACATAAATATATCTTAAAAGATGTGTATGCTCTGTTTGCTTTGGATTTCTCTGCAGTTACATAAGATCAGCCAGAAGTTACCAGTGAATCTGGCCCTAAAAGTTAAAAGTTTTATAAAGTGATTTAAGATTTATTCTTCATATATTCAAATCATTCGAAATATCACATAGTAACATTGTCTTGAGGTTTGTGTTTACTTTTCATGTATAAATGTAAATATCTTTTTTAAATGAGGAAATTCTCAGACAAAAACTTAGTTATGATGCAGTTAAGGTTGAAGGTACATATCAACACTTCAGTTTGAAAGCTTTAGAGAGATCTTGTCATGATCCCAAACCAAGCATTATAAATCCTGAAACATCTTTTAAAAAACATTTTATCTAATCCGGGACCACAAATACTAATATGGGTGAATAATAATTTTATGGTTATTGCATGACTCTACTGCAGGGATGAGTTGAGCCTCTTTGGATGCCTTAGCTGTGTGTTTCCATCTCATATGTGAGTCTGACCCTTAGTTGTTATTCCAGGAAATACATTTAGTCCAATAGCATGAAAAACAAGGATTTTTTATCATTCCCAAGATAATGATACAGTGAGAACCAAACACACTTGTCACTATATTTGTAGTTTGAGATTTATTTTTCAATTCTTCATTAGAAAAGTGAGAAAATTAGCCAGCACTCCTCTCACTTATATCATTGATGTAAGTCATGGGATTGATGTTTCTCACTGGCAACATAATTATTGAAAAAAATATAGTCATAAAATAAAAATGATTTTAAAGAACAAATGTAGTTCTCCTTGCTTCTTGCCTTGCATTCACCCTTCAGTTATTAGTGGTTCCTTCATTGTGCAGAATAGCATTTATTTTAACAAGTAGGCTTATGCAAATCATACTAAACATGGGCCCAAGATTCAGAAAATTCAGTGAATGCTTTCAGAAATACCAGTCCCTAATGAATAATGCTTGAAGCACAGTAGGTTTTTTTTAAACTTTGAGTGGCTAGAGTTGTTGGATTCTATCCATTATGCTATTTTGTTAATATGAATTTGACAATATGGTGATTCAGAGATGCCAAAAATATGACAGGCATAGCAAATCTGTCTTCCAGTTTTTAGGGAAGGAAAAGGGAATTTTAAGCTTCAGATAATATCTATAAATATATATATGTAAACCAAGGCTTGCTACATCATGTAGCAGTGAAGTCTATGGAACTAGCAAGAAGAACATATAACCAAGGAGTATATAGCACAATTGTTAAAAACTTGACAATTCACCAGTGTTGGGTATGTTTAAAAATCAGAGACCAGGCTCCCAATGCAGAAAGGCTCACTAAAGCTACAGTAATATTGGAAGACACCAACATCTTCCTTCTTCCACCCCTGGTTATAAAGGTAATCTTCGAATTGTGAATCCAAGTAAAGTGATGTAGTGATATCTGAAGACAACATGAAATAATTTATCCAAATTGGGCTGTTAAATTATAATTATTAGGCTTCAAATTTAAATATCAACATAGCTATCATTATCCTTTTCAAGTGATTTAATCAGCTGATGTCACTGCACTCAAAGCACAAGAATATTAAATTAGTGGATAACAGTATGAACTCAGGAAAGAAGAGGGACCATCATGTGATGTAGATCAACATAAGCTACAGTGAGTGGCATTTTGGTAGCATGAATGGGCATAGTCTCCTGAGGACTAAAGTATTTCTTGTGTTCTATTTATGACTACAATAATCACAAAATACATGTATCTGACCAATACTTTAAACCTCTCCAATAAGTTCTGCATCATTGTGTAGTTAGGTGGTAGAACTTTGTGACATCTCAGTGGATGAGCTTAACTTTAATGAGACATGAATAGTTTTATGGAATTCAGAGTTGCATGGGACTACTCACATGCTTAACATTCAGGGCCTAAAATACCAGGTCTCTCCCAGTGTTGTAATTCCAAAGATATGCCATTGGAAGGCATTCAAACAGAAAGTGAAATGGGGACCGCATAAAGTGAAAGAATTAAAATAAACAAACCTAAAATGCACATTCATCTTTTTGTCACAGTAATAGCATTTATTCACATCTATTATATTTATCATTATGCAAAAGGGTGAATTGAGGAGCCTCAAAACCTCCAAATTTTCCACTGCCGAACAAATTAATGATAAAGTAAACTTTGAAAAGTACACCTCAAGACCATTCTCAGTCAGGGAAAAAAGGATGCTTCAAAATCCTGGCCTTATCATAGCTGTCAGCAGCATCTATGGAGAGGGATGTACTTCTTTATATTACTATCATAATAAAATGTTAACGTAATAAAGGGATAGTTGGCATTTAGCAAGCTAATTATTAAATATTTTATATAACAATCTAAACAGATGCAAAGGAAACTAACTGGCACTTTCAAATGAAGAACTGCCTGACCTGTATGTCATTTTCAAATGCATTTTTTACTAGACAAAATCACTTTTACCTATCAATATTTTTTCGGCAACAAAGCAGGACATATTGTACCGGCAGAAAAAAGAAGTGATTTTAGCGCTTGTGAGTTTAGTGCTGGGTCAACATCCACGGATACTGATGCTCTTTTTATCCACAGAACAAGTATTGCACAGGCAAATGTAACTTTCCCTATCAAAGTGCCCCAGACCAGCTCTGAAGGGACCATTTCCAGAGTGTGAGTATGTAGCTTATTCTGCATACCAGCACAATCCCTCGTTTCTCCACTAAAGCTGCCAACTAATGCCAGTTGTGGTGGTAGTTTGTTTGATGTGGACACCATTAGGTACTGAAATAAGCAATTAATTTCCTAAAGGAGTGTTAGATAACAACAATTATGGAAACTGTTTCTGTCACTACTGACTTGGGTCAAACTCAAGCTTTGTCTACTTTCTTGAGCTAATATTTAAGATGAATGCAACCAACCCCAAATGCAGCACTGCTGAAGGAGATGAAAGGCTCACCATTTAAAAATATACCTGAACTAAAAGTCATATGACTCTATGAGCTAAAATGGAAAATCCTTCACAGAAAGCAATTGAAGTTGTATCATATTTAGCCAACATTTTAAAGGGACCACAAAACACATCTAGATGAGATTTTAGTTTTCATAGGAAAATCTCTTGCTCTTTTGTTTTGAAGAAGTGGCATCCTGTGGGATTAAGAATGCCTTCAGCTGGCAGTTTAAGGAATTTTATTCCACTGTTGGCCAATTTTTCAATCTAAGGAGATGCACCTATAAATTTCAGCTGCAATCAATACAGGTGACATCTGGTGAAAAGTGTTTCACGTATACAAAGAATCAAGTTAGGCAAATAACAATTCAGCCACAGTACAAAGCTGTGTTTGCTTGATGTGGATATAAACATGATTAAACTAACCTGCTTCCCCTCTGTGGGAAACCATGAATCACAGAAACTGTATGAATGTGTATGATGGGTGGGATGAGGGGAAAGCCCAGGAGTTGGCCCTGATTGGCATGTTCAACTTGACTATATAAATCCTGATCCTGCAAACACTTATACACAAGCTTAACTTCAGGGCTGCTACTCAAATGCATGAAGGTAAACTCATGCACAATTATTTACAGGATCATGGCCTTAAACTGCTGTTTCCAATGTGAATTTTTGTTTTAAAATATATCACATTGTAAAGCAGAAGGGTTTGTTTCTCCCAACTTGTCTTTTTGCACATGAAAGATAATTGATCAGATTTTTTTTGTGCTTCAGTAGTACAGAACTATTGACGTAAATATAATAATAAAAGTAGAACTCTTACATGCCTTTGATCTCATTATCTTTGAAATAAAGTACAAGAGCCTTTATCCATTAACTGTACAGAATTTGATTACAACAAAGGAAATCTAGACATAGTGTTTTGAACATTGAGAGGATCTCAGATTTTGCAAGTTATTGAGAATACTGAATGGGTGTTTTCTAGACCAAAGTAAAAGCATGAAAATTTCCATAAAAATAAGGTATTTCACATACGTTTTGCTTGTATGAACAAATAGGTAGAATTTGACACTATCAATCCATATTTGGGTTACATAGTGCTGCTCATCACCATATTAACTGATCACCTTCCATATAAAAGCAAAAGTAACAGCAAAGACTCTAATGCTAGAGACTCGATGAATTCCACTTCTCCTTTTTTGGGATAAAAACTCTGCTTGGGGAATGGCACCATTTTTAATTTTTTAAATTAATTATTATTATTATTATTTTTATTATATATTATATTATATTATATTATATTATATTATATATTTTATTACAGATGATTTGTTTCAGGGTAATATTTTATGGATGCTTGATTTTTTTTCAGTAGAAGGGAGTATCAGTAAAGTGATTTGTTCCATAAATTATGTTGATGTTTCATTTTTGTACAGCCTTCATCACAATTATAAAGTAGCATGGAAATTGGAAGTCAGTGAAATAGAGTACTCTAGATTTTCCATCAAGTTTGGTTCTAAATTGATAAGAACAACAATGCACTCACCATGCCGCTTATTCGCTCACTAAGCAGCAAGTCACTATTGTAGCTCAGATACTATATCTGTCTTGATCTCTTTTTTTTGTAGAGAGAGAAACTGTTACAATTTCTTGTTGATAGACCCTTCCACTATCAGGATCAGCACAAGCCATTGCTACAATATCTGAGGGGTAGTACTCCAGGATCTCTCGCAACAGTCACTAGGTAGAGTAGCCGAACTGCCAATGACAGCAGCCCCACTTCCTCACACAGTATGTCATCAGCAGAGGTAGGGATTATTCCAAATTGGGGAATAACAGCCTTTGAATCACCCCAGTAGAGTTAAAAAAAAACATACCCGTGTTAGAATATTAATTGCCCTACTCCTCATATATGCACACAGACATACCATTCACAAAGTCATCGATATGGCAAAACTTTAAAAACATCATGTCTTGAAGACAGGATTTTGATCATTACAGATAATACTACAATATTTGTACTGCGGATATTCATTTATTAACTTACTCATCTTGTTTTGGGTAAAACACTACAAATGGTTGCTTGGGTTTTCCTCATGCTTTAAAATTTATTTCTTAGTGGTGTCTTCACTATTGTTAAATCAAATTCTTTTCTGATATTAGAGCAGTGAAGTAGGATTTTCCCCCCACTAGTGGATAGTGGAATATTTGCTACATCCTTTTAAATGTTTTATATCAGATCATCCTATCACAAAACATATTGTAAAAGTAAGGACATGTTTTATATCTTGCCATCTCTCTCTCTTAAATCAGATACAGTCGTTGTTAAGTTTCAGAATAGCAGCTGTGTTCGTCTGTATCCATAAAAAGAAAAGGAGTACTTGTGGCACCTTAAAGACTAACAAATTTATGAGAGCATAAGCTTTCGTGAGCTACAGCTCACTTCATCGGATGCATACAGTGGAAAATATAATGGGGAGATTTTATATACACAGAGAACATGAAACAATGGGTGTTACCATACAGACTTTAACAAGAGTGACCAGGAAAGGTGAGCTATTACCAGCAGAAGGCGGGGGGGGGAAGGGGGAGAACCCTTTTGTAGTGATAATCAAGGTGGGCCATTTCCAGCAGTTTACAAGAACAGTAGGAGGGGAAATAAACAAGGGGAAATAGTTTTACTTTGTGTAATGACACATTCACTCCCAGTCTTTATTCAAGCCTAAGTTAATTGTATCCAGTTTGCAAATTAATTCCAATTCAGCAGTCTCTCGTTGGAGTCTGTTTCTGAAGTTTTTTGTTGAAGAATTGCAACTTTTAGGTCTGTAATCGAGTGACCAAAGAGATTGAAGTGTTCTCCGACTGGTTTTTGAATGTTATAATTCTTGACGTCTGATTTGTGTCCATTTATTCTTTTACGTAGAGACTGTCCAGTTTGGCCAATGTACATGGCAGAGGGGTATTGCTGGCACATGATGGCATATATCACATTGGTAGATGCGCAGGTAAACGAGCCTCTGATAGTGTGGCTGATGTGATTAGGCCCTGTGATGGTGTCCCCTGAATAGATATGTGGACACAGTTGGCAACGGGCTTTGTTGCAAGGATAGGTTCCTGGGTTAGTGTTTTTTTTTGTGTGGTTGCTGGAGAGTATTTGCTTCAGGTTGGGGGGCTATCTGTAAGCAAGGACTGGCCTGTCTCCCAAGATCTGTGAGTGTGATGGGTCATCCTTCAGGATAGGTTGTAGATCCTTGATGATGCGTTGGAGGTTTAGTTGGGGGCTGAAGGTGACGGCTAGTGGCGTCTGTTATTTTCTTTGTTGGGCCTGTCCTGTAGTAGGTAACTTCTGGGTACTCTTCTGGCTCTGTCAATTTGTTTCTTCACTTCAGCAGGTGGGTACTGTAGTTGTCAGAACGCTTGATAGAGATCTTGTAGGTGTTTGTCTCTGTCTGAGGGTTTGGAGCAAATGCAGTTGTATCATAGAGCTTGGCTGTAGACAATGGATCGTGTGGTGTGGTCTGGATGAAAGCTTAAGGCATGTAGGTAAGTATAGCGGTGAGTAGGTTTCCGGTATAGGGTGGTGTTTATGTGACCAACTTTGTCCCCAGCATGAGTTAAAATACATGGGCAGAGACTTTCAGACTGTAAGCACGAATACTGAGTAACAAATATATTCTGCCATGAATAGCTAGGTCCTCAAATTGAATAGTGAAATTAGTGACCATCACACCTCTAACAAAAATCAACAGCTTCTCTTTGCAGAGGTTTGTGTGAATAATTTCTTGTGACCCATACAGAATTCTACCCTTCAAATTCTGTGTATATATTTTTTTTTTGATTCAGCCTAATTGCAAAGACCATTTGGGCAAAATCTACACTACAAATGAAACTAGACCAAAATCAGGTTAGGAGACAACTGTTACGCTAAAACATTAATAAAAAACTGGTTATCTGCATAGTGCTACTTATAGTGGGGTCAAGCAAAGATGACTTCTTTGGCTGCACCTCAATTGCCCTTTCAGTTCTGTGATCTAAACCTGTCTTGAACTGGGATGATCTTTCCAACAGCTTCTGCTCTGAAGACCCACTCTTTGTCAGTCGGTCACTTAAGCACAAGAGTATTTACATTATGCTGAAGCATTTCATGTCTCAGGTGGATGGATCTGTTTGTTCATAATTACTAGTCACATAAATAAGTATGTTTTCATGTTTCTCTTAATTGGGTGTTACCCATAAAACAGGTTTGTTTAATATATATCGACATTCAGCATATTAATTGTGACACTGTTGTCTTTGATCTGTGATGCCCTTGATATGTTTCAGTGCCAAGAGAATTTTTGGCTGAATTTTAGTACAACAACCCATCTTTAGACTGCTGTCAAGAAAAGTCTGTTGGATGATTTAGTTGGAGATTGGTCCTGCTTTGAGCAGGGGGTTGGACTAGATGACCTCCTGAGATCCCTTCCAACCCTGATATTCTATGATTCTAAGACAATTAACAAAATGCCACTGCCACAATAACTTTGGGGTTTTGTCTATAGTGTTCTCTACTCTTGGCATTCACTGGGAACCTGGTATGCATGTGAAATTCTCTATAGATTCTCCTTTAATTATAGACCCAAACTAACCCATAATGAAAGGGATAAACACTGTATCATTACTCCTCACTTGATATCCTGCTTTAGACAAATTAGTATATGACTTTTCCCTGTAAGAGCCATTAGTCCAACTATTATTTCCAGACTTGCCTAAGGATCCTGTTGTTAGCTCTATAAGTCTAATATATGTGACTTAAAACATTTTAGTCACATTAAGATCAGAAAAGTGTCTTCAAAATGACAATGAAGTGTTCCTTGTTTATTTTCAGTTAGTGACTTCTACATGTAATTTTCAGTGTTTGAGTCAGAGAAAATTTTTTTGTTTGTTTACTGCAAGAACAACAGGTTTAAGCTACCATCCCACCTCCACCAGTTACAACTGTGGGCACCACACATTTTTGTCTTCCCCTAGAGCATCTAGAATATTTAAGATTCTTATCTAGGCAAAGAATTAATTTATTCTATTATGGCAAGTTCTATGTTACTGTTTGGCAACTGGTTGCTTGGGAAGCTGAAATAGATTTTCCACACAGAATAGTTCACATCATTGTCTTAATTACTTTAAAAAAGTCCTAATCCAGTAACATTTAGTGGCTCTAAAGTTATCTCCCCACAGCCACTCCTAGGTTTGTGACTGGCTTGTGAGACCAGTGATCGCTGAAGGCTGCTCAATAAAGAATATAAAAGTAGTTCACCTGGTGGTCTTGGCCAGTCTTGATACACCAAATCCTGGATTGAGATGGGACACAATTTGCAGCAGGGAGCCATAGTTCAAACTGGAAACAGTCAAGGAGATCTAACTCTTGCCATGCAATAGGGATGTAAGTTTTTGGAACTCTGTGCAATGTCATGTGACTGAAATGAAAATAAAAACTGTTCACAGCACTCCTGTGTGTATTATAACAGAATATTTCTTTATTATAGAAAAGGGCATCCTACGGGATCAGAGCTATGAACTGTGCAGTCAGAAGTAGTACCGGGACTTTTATTCCTAAAGAACCTGGCAAACAATGTTTTAGGGGTACTAGTGTCCGAGGCAGGATTGTTTCTTCACATGAGAAATACTTTGCTGTTAAAGGGCTAGCCACATCCTTCAGGGAGAAAGAAGTAGAAGAGGGAAGGCCATAAAATGTCTATCCTTGTCCTACCACTAAAGATCTTTACAGATCCACAGCCTGTCTACAGGTCTGACTACAAAATAGCTAACAACCACAACAGACTAGGCAATTATCATAGCATTAATCAAGTGAGATGAGTCAAGCACCCAAGTCCAGACTGGAGGGGAAGCAGAGGAAACCAACATGGATGCTGGATCCTGGTTGCTACTCTTTATTTACTCCTCCTGCTACAGAAGATGTACACCTATTTTGGACCTAGTCCTATATGAGGATAGACCATGGACTCAAAATGACATATGGTTAAATCAGAAACTAAATTTGAAAGGCCTAGGACCAACACAGAGCAAGGTGGAACTAAATGGAGAGGGCAAAACTGGAAAACACCAACCAGGAATACACCAGCGAGCGCATGCTAGCAGCAACAGTCTACAGTCTACATGGACCAGTTTTGGACTGAGGTCCTGGAGCAGGGGGTCCATTCAGCATTCTGGAGCTTACTAAGCACTGCAAATATTTTGGAGAAGAATGGGAGAGTTGTGTTTATTTAATAAGTAAATAAAATGTTTAATTTACAACTAACCAACATCTGCTAGCTTACTAGGTAGCCAAGGTATTCCCTACATCACTAGGAGCCATGGTTTTGAACGGTTCATATGCTCTTAATTGGCCCTTAGTTCAGACAGTTTAGGTGTAAGTTACAATAGAATCCCTTTTATTACAATACTATGTCTCTCATTCTCACACAAATGAAGAGCTATGCAGTAGATAAAACATTTTGTCTTTTATTTCAATCATGATTCAAATTTTTTTTATCCTTTTCTATATCCAGATTCTGATTAAAAGATAGGCAAAAAAAGCATTCACAAATGGAGATTCACGAATACAGTCTTCACCTACATTCTTGGGCCCTTAATAAGAATTTGTCAATGTAGTGCTATTGAACTGTAAGTATGAGTAATTCCCTTAGCTCACATTGGCTAAATTAAGTGATCTGACCAATTACTTTGCTTGGTTAATCACTTTTTCCACATAATTTGCTCTTGCTAATAGAAATTACATCTTTTTCATGAGCAGGAAATTATCCTTCTTTTTCTTTCATATATACAGTATACCAATGACAAATGAACCTCACACTTCATGTCTCCGAGGGAAAAGCATGAAGTAAATGGGAATTGAAGGGAGAAACATCCCCAGAAAAGAAACTGTAGTTCTCTTGGGTGCGTGGTAGAAGTGCTCCTCCCTGTCTTTGAAAGGAGAATCTGCTGGGTGGCAGCCTACAGTTTCCCTTGCATCTGCAAGAAAAGATTAGTGGGAGGTTACTGGTGGCCTTCTCAACAGCTGCACAGGAAATCACCCAGTACAGAGATGGAGTGGGAAGGAGCAATAAGTGGCAAGGAGAATTTTGTGGGAACTGGAGAAGGACAAGGGACTTTGCACATACATAAACTGCTATAAAAATACCTGCTTCATGGCAAAAAGACTAGTCTTGTTTCAGTTTTCCAAAATGTTTTCAAAAGTAAATGAAATTAAATTTTCTCATTAAATTCTCTTTTGTAAGGTAACATAACCATTTAATAAATCAGGAAGCATGTACAGAAAGGTAGTGCAGACTAGTTGTGCAGACTAAGCACAGACTAAGCTGTCCTATAGATGCATGTGTCATCTTTTTGTTAATAATTATAAAATACTGAATAAGAAATATTAAATAACTGCAACTGCTGCCACCAAGGCTGAGTACTAACTATATTTCTTTGTATTTGATTTATCTCAGTAAAGTATATATTATAGATCCCACCTCTTTTTGGAAAAGAATACTTTAATGCTTTGGTTTGAGAGGTATTCCCTCTATGAGAGGGCATCAAATGTGGTAAGCTGTCTCCTACCTTAGATAACATATGCACTTCCCACCATCTTTGGGAGTGCTTCTGATTTGTTTATGTAAATCTCCCATCATTTTTTAAAAAAAATTTGGAATATAGATGATGGTGAACACTTCACATATAAACAAGGAAATGTTGACTAAATTTTCAAATATGTATATTAACTTTGGGTGTCCAACTTGAGACAATTCAAAGATACTGGGCACCCACAACTCCAAATGAAGTGAGCTGAAAATCAGGCTTTTGTAAGTGGAACCACATTTGTCACCCAAAGACTAAGGCATCCAAAAATCAGCTTAGGCTTATATTCTATACATTTTAGGGTATGAGTTTCTGATGCAGTGCTATTTCATAGACATGGTATTGACATGTTGATTTGCTTTGAGAAAGTGAGTCTGATGAAGAGATATATTGCAGTGTTTGGAGAAAAATAAGTCAAGTTAAACAGTAAAAATTAAATAAAAGGCAATTTTCTTTCTTGTATTGACACTTGTTCTGAAGAGTTATAGCAGAGACAATCCAGAATGATCCAATGACTTATGAATCCTAGTCCTAGTTCAAAACCACGTTTCAGATATTCTCTGAAAAAGAGATAACAAGGATCCTTAATTTTAAAAATTTCTTCAAGGCTATTTGAACTAGTATCACATATAAGACTAGAGAGGCACAGTTTTACTAAGGAAAGAAAAATACTGGAGGTGTTCAGACCAAGTTTTCTTTAAAAAAGTATCTCATTAAGTAATCAACTAAGAAGTATACAAGTTCTCACAAAAGGGCAAGAGAAGAAGCCATAGGATTTTCACTGAGGGTTTGTCTACACTACATAATTAAGTTGACTTTATCTAATTCGACCTCAAGCCTCCGAATCAATTAAGTTGATTGTGTATGGCCACACCATGCTCATTGTCTTGATAAAGAGCATCCTCACTAGCAGTGCCTGCATTGATGCACAAAGCAGTGTGTTTTGGGAAGTTTGTGCAATGTCTCATGGGACCAACACATTGTTCCAGGGGAGAATGGGAACATTGCATTGGCATCCCATGATGCACTGTGCTCAACAGCAAACAACCCAATGGTTTTCATGCCTTAAAACCACCATGTGTACACCGTAACCCCAGAAGCAGTTCAGCAACACAAAAATGAAAGCTGCTCTGACAGTGGAGAAACGAGTGGGGAACGCTATTTGGAAGCTTGCAACGCCAAACAGTTACCGGTCAGTGAGGAATCAATTTGGAGTAGGTAAATCAACCATGGGAGCTGCTGTGCTCCAAGTGTGCAGGGCCATTAATCGACTTCTTCTTCTTCTGTAAGGGATACAGTAATATCAGGGTACAAAATATATTGGAAGGACAGAACAGGTTGTGCTGGTGGGGGAGTGGCATTATATGTGAAAGTGTGGAATCAAATGAAGTAAAAATTGTAAATGAATCAAACTGTACTATAGAATCTCTATGGATAGAAATTCCATGCTCTAATAATAAGAATATAATGGTTGGGATATATTATTGACCACCCGACCAGGATGGTGATAGTGACTGTGAAATGCTCAGGGAGATTAGAGTGGCTACTAAAATAAAAAAAAACTCGATAATAATGGGGGGTTTAAATTATCCCCATATTGACTGGGTACATGTCACCTCAGGATGGGATGCAGAGAAAAAGTTTCTTGACACCTTAAATGACTGCTTCTTGGAGCAGCTGGTCCTGGTATCCATCAGAGGAGAGGCAATTCTTGATTTAGTCCTAAGTGGAGCACAGGATCCGGTCCAAAAGGGGAATATAGCTGGACCGCTTGGTAATAGTGACCATAATATAATTAAAATTAATATCCCTGTGGCAGGAAAAACACCACAGCAGCCCAACACTATAGCATTTAATTTCAGAAAGGGGAACTACACAAAAATGAAGAGGTGAGTTAAACAGAAATTAAAGGGCACAGTGCCAAAAGTGAAATCTTCGCAAGCTGTGTGGAAACTTTTTAAAGACACCATAATAAAGACTCAACTTAAATGTATACACCAAATTAAAAAACATAATAAAAGAACCAAAAAAAAAAGCCACCATGGCTAAACAACAAAGTAAAAGAAGCAGTGAGAGGCAAAAAAGCATCCTTTAAAACGTGGAAGTTAAATCCTAGTGAGAAAAATAGAAAGGAGCATAATCACTGACAAATGAAGTGTAAAAATACAATTAGGAAGGCCAAAAAAGAATTTGAGCAATACTTAGCCAAAGGCTCAAAAAGTAATAGCAACTTTTTTAAAGTATATCAGAAGCAGGAAGCCTTGTAAACAACCAGTGGGGCCACTGGACGATTGAGGTTCTAAAGGAGCACTGATGGACGAAACGGCCATTGCGAAGAAACTAAATGAATTATTTGCATTGGTCTTCACGGCTGAGGATGTGAGGGAGATTCCCAAACCTGAGTCATTCTTTTTAGGTGGCAGATCTGAGGAACTGTCCCATATTGAGCTATCATTAGAGGAGGTTTTGGAACAAATTAAAGAGCAATAAGTCACCAGGATCAAATGGTATTCACCCAAGAGTTCTGAAGGAACTCAAATGTGAAATTGCAGAACTACTAACTGTAGTCTGTAACCTATCGTTTAAATCAGCTTCTGTACCAAGAAAAGGAGGACTTGTGGCACCTTAGAGACTAACCAATTTATTTGAGCATGAGCTTTCGTGAGCTACAGCTCACTTCATCGGATGCATGCTGTGGAAATCGCACAAGACATTTTATACACAGACACCATGAAACAATGCCTCCTCCCACCCCACTCTCCTGCTGGTAATAGCTTATCTAAAGTGATCATCAAGTTGGGCCATTTCCAGCACAAATCCAGGTTTTCTCACCCTCTGCCCTCCCACAAACAAACTCACTCTCTTGCTGGTAATAGCCCATCCAAAGTGACCACTGTCTTCACAATGCATATGATAATCAATGTGGGCCATTTCCTGCAGAAATCCAGGTTCTCTCACCCCCCTCCAAAAACCACACACACAAACTCACTCTCCTGCTGGTAATAGCCTATCCAAAGTGACCACTCTCCCTACAACCTGCATGAAAATCAAAGTGGGCCATTTCCAGCACAAATCCAGGTTTTCTCACTCCCCCACCCCCATACTCACACAAACTCACTCTCCTGCTGGTAATAGCTCATCCGAAGTGACCACTCCCCCTACAATGTGCATGATAATCAAGGTGGGCCATTTCCAGCACAAATCCAGGTTTTCTCACCCCCCCCCCCACACACACACACAAACTCACTCTCCTGCTGGCAATAGCTCATCCAAACTGACCACTCTCCCCACACTGTGCATGGCATTCAAGGTGGGCCACTTCCAGCATAAATCCAAGTTTAACCAGAACGTCTGGGGGGGGGGGGGAGGAAAAAACAAGGGGAAATATGCTACCTTGCATAATGACTTAGCCACTCCCAGTCTCTATTTAAGCCTAAATGGTCACTTTGGATGGGCTATTACCAGCAAGAGAGTGAGTTTGTTTGTGGGAGGGCGGAGGGTGAGAAAACCTGGATTTGTGCTGGAAATGGCCCAACTTGATGATCACTTTAGATAAGCTATTACCAGCAGGAGAGTGGGGTGGGAGGAGGCATTGTTTCATGGTGTCTGTGTATAAAATGTCTTGTGCGATTTCCACAGCATGCATCCGATGAAGTGAGCTGTAGCTCACGAAAGCTCATGCTCAAATAAATTGGTTAGTCTCTAAGGTGCCACAAGTCCTCCTTTTCTTTTTCCGAATACAGACTAACACGGCTGTTACTCTGAAACCTGTCATTATGCAAGGCACTGCATTTAGCCGTATGGAGTGGAAATCTATCAACTGCTGGTGGCTGAACTTTGTGACTTTGTCCTTACCCATAACTATTTTACATTTGGGGACAATGTATACCTTCAGATCAGCGGCACTGCTATGGGTACCCGCATGGCCCCACAGTATGCCAACATTTTTATGGCTGATTTAGAACAACGCTTCCTCAGCTCTCGTCCCCTAACGCCCCTACTCTACTTGCGCTATATTGATGACATCTTCATCATCTGGACCCATGGAAAAAAAGCCTTTGAGGAATTCCACCATGATTTCAACAATTTCCATCCCACCATCAACCTCAGCCTGGTCCAGTCCACACAAGAGATCCACTTCCTGGACACTATAGTGCTAATAAACAATGGTCACATAAACACCACCCTATACCGGAAACCTACTCACCGCTATTCCTACCTACATGCCTCCAGCTTTCACCCTGACCACACCACACGATCCATCGTCTACAGCCAAGCTCTGCGATACAACCGCATTTGCTCCAATCCCTCAGACAGAGACAAACACCTACAAGATCTCTATCAAGCATTCTTACAACTACAATACCCACCTGCGGAAGTGAAGAAACAGATTGATAGAGCCAGAAGAGTTCCCAGAAGTCACCTACTACAGGACAGGCCTAACAAAGAAAATAACAGAACGCCACTAACCGTCACCTTCAGCCCCCAACTAAAACCCCTCCAACGCATTATTAAGGATCTACAACCTATCCTGAAGGATGACCCAACACTCTCACAAATCTTGGGAGACAGGCCAGTCCTTGCCTACAGACAACCCCCCAACCTGAAGCGAATACTCACCAACAACCACATACCACACAACAGAACCACTAACCCAGGAACCTATCCTTGCACCAAAGCCCGTTGCCAACTGTGCCCACATATCTATTCAGGGGACACCATCACAGGCCTAATAACATCAGCCACACTATCAGAGGCTCGTTCACCTGCACATCCACCAATGTGATATATGCCATCATGTGCCAGCAATGCCCCTCTGCCATGTACATTGGTCAAACTGGACAGTCTCTATGTAAAAGAATAAATGGACACAAATCAGATGTCAAGAATTATAACATTCATAAACCAGTCGGAGAACACTTCAATCTCTCTGGTCACGCAATCAGAGACATGAAGGTCGCTATCTTACAACAAAAAAACTTCAAATCCAGAGTCCAGCGAGAAACTGCTGAATTGGAATTCATTTGCAAATTGGATACTATTAATTTAGGCTTATATAGAGACGGGGAGTGGCTAAGTCATTATGCAAGGTAGCCTATTTCCCCTTGTTTTTTCCTCCCCCCCCCAGACGTTCTGGTTAAACTTGGATTTATGCTGGAAGTGGCCCACCTTGATTGCCATGCACAGTGTGGGGAGAGTGGTCAGTTTGGATGAGCTATTGCCAGCAGGAGAGTGAGTTTGTGTGTGTGTGGGGGGGGGTGGTGGTGAGAAAACCTGGATTTGTGCTGGAAATGGCCCACCTTGATTATCATGCACATTGTAGGGGGAGTGGTCACTTCGGATGAGCTATTACCAGCAGGAGAGTGAGTTTGTGTGAGTATGGGGGTGGGGGAGTGAGAAAACCTGGATTTGTGCTGGAAATGGCCCACTTTGATTTTCATGCAGGTTGTAGGGAGAGTGGTCACTTTGGATAGGCTATTACCAGCAGGAGAGTGAGTTTGTGTGTGTGGTTTTTGGAGGGGGGTGAGAGAACCTGGATTTCTGCAGGAAATGGCCCACATTGATTATCATATGCATTGTGAAGACAGTGGTCACTTTGGATGGGCTATTACCAGCAAGAGAGTGAGTTTGTTTGTGGGAGGGCGGAGGGTGAGAAAACCTGGATTTGTGCTGGAAATGGCCCAACTTGATGATCACTTTAGATAAGCTATTACCAGCAGGAGAGTGGGGTGGGAGGAGGCATTGTTTCATGGTGTCTGTGTATAAAATGTCTTGTGCGATTTCCACAGCATGCATCCGATGAAGTGAGCTGTAGCTCACGAAAGCTCATGCTCAAATAAATTGGTTAGTCTCTAAGGTGCCACAAGTCCTCCTTTTCTTCTGTACCAAATGACTGGAGAACAGCTAATGTGTCGCCAATTTTTTAAATTGGCTCCAGAGGTGATCCCGGCAATTACAAACCTGTAAGCCTGACTTCAGTACTGGGCAAACTGGTTGAAATTATAATAAAGAATAATATTGTCAGACATATAAATGAATATAATTTGTTGAGGAAGAGTCAACATGGTTTTTGTAAAGGGAAATCATGCCTCACCAATCTACTAGAATTCTTTCAGAGGGTCAACAAGCATGTGGACCAAGGGGATCCAGTGATATAGTATACTTAGATTTTCAGAAAGCCTTTGACAAGGTCCCTCACCATAGCTCTTGCACAAAGTAAGCTGCCATGTCATAAATATAAAGGGAAGGGTAACAACCTTTCTGTATACAGAACTATAAAATCCCTCCTGGCCAGAGGCACACAATTATTTTACCTGTAAAGGGTTAGGAAGCTCAGGTAACCTGTCTGGCACCTGACCAAAAGGATGAATAAGGGGACAAGATACTCTCAAGTTTGGGGTGGGGGGGGGAGGTTTTGGTGCTGGTTGCTCCGCTGGTTCCGGTTCTGGGACGGGCTCTGGCTGAGTCTCTGTGACTGGATCCACTATTGCTGTTGCAGATGTTGGCATGGGGTCTGCTTTCACCATCTCAGTTTGAGTCTCTGGTAACACAGCCTGGGCCCTTGTAGAAGGCTCAGGAACGGAGCTAGCTGTGAAGATTTGCTTAACCTGGCTGCTGGTGGCCATCCCCACCCTCTTGGCTAGCTTCACGTGGTTGGCCAAGTCTTCCCCCAGCAGCATGGGAATGGGATAATCATCATAGACTGCAAAAGTCCACATTCCTGACCAGCCCTGGTACTGGACAGGCAACTTGCCTGTAGGCAAGTTTAAACAGTTTGACATGAAGGGTTGAATTGTCACTTGGGCCTCTGGGTTGATGAATTTGTGGTCCACTAAGGACTGGTGGATATCTGACACTTGTGCTCCAGTGTCCCTCCACGCGACAACCTTCTTCCCACCCACGCTCACAGTTTCGCTTCACTCTGAGGGTATCTGAGAGGCATCTGGGCCTGGGGAACTTTGGTGTGATTGTGGTGTAATGAACTGAAATTTGTTGGGGTTCTTGGGGCAGCTGGCCTTTACATGCCCCACCTCATTACATTTAAAACATCACCCAGCTGACTGGTCACTGGAGCGAGGTTGGTTGCTGGAGAATGGTGTGGTGGAGCGATAAGGCGTGTGGGGTTTTCCTTGGGATGTAGGTGGGACCTTAGGTGGCCCCCGGTGATAGGGTTTTGTTTTGGGTTTCCCCTTCTGATATTCGCTCCAACTGCTACCAGTTTTTTTCTTCTCTGCCACCTTCACCCATTTGGCTCCAATCTCCCCTGCCTCAGTTACAGTTTTGAGCTTCCCATAAAGGATGTACCTTTCTATTTCCTCAGGAACACCCTCTAAGAACTGCTACATTTGCATTAGGAAGGGCAACTCTTCCAGAGATTTAACACTTGTTCCTGATATCCAGGTATCCCAATTTTTCACAATGTGGTAGACGTGTCAGGTAAATGACACGTCTGGTTTCCACCTTAGGGCTCTGAACCGCCGATGGGCCTGCTCGGGTGTTAGCCCCATTCGAATACTGGCCTTGTCTTTAAAAAGTTCTTAGCTGTTCATGGATGCCTGAGGCATTTCCGCTGCCACCTCTGCTAAGGGTCCACTGCGCTGCGGCCTCAGCTGCACCATATACTGATCTGTAGAGATGCCATACCCAAGGCAGGCTCTTTCGAAATTTTCTAAGAAGGCCTCTGTATCATCGCCAACTTGTAGGTGGGAAATTTCCTTGAGTGGGGAATGGTACCCAGAGAAGGATTGGAAGGGTTAGCTGGTAAATTCAGCTTAGCCTTTTCCAGCTCTAAGCACTTCAGCGCTAACTCTGTCTCCAAGCCGTGCTTCTTTGCCTCCAAGCGTTTCGCCTCTTTCCTCTCCTCTGCCTCCAACTCCAAGCATTTTAAGGCTATCTGTCTGTCATGTTCTTTTTGTCTCTCTTCAGCTTCAAATTTAGCTAATAATAGTTTTTGTTAGACCTTGTTTTTTTGCCATCCTAGCTAACCCAAGAGCTAAAAAGAAAAAAAAAAACTGCTTGTGAATTTCCTGGCTGTAGCTAACACCTTTGTAAAAAAAAACCCTAACACCTCTGCCTCCAGCCAAAGAGAGAGAAAAGGAAAAAGCTCCTGCTTTCCCCAAGCAGCTAAAAGAAGAAAAAAAATTCCTAAGGTTTGTGCTTCTGATTCAAAATGATCTCTGGTTCAAAATGATCCCACCGCTCTGCCATCATGTCAGGGTTCCTTCCCCACTCTGAACTCTGGAATATAGATGTGGTGGCCCACATGAAGGACCCCCTACGCTTATTTTTACTAGCTTAAGTTAAAAACTTTCCCAAGGCACAAATTCTACCTTGTCCTTGAACAGTATGTTGCCACCACCAAGTGATTTAGACAAAGAAATAGGGAAAGGACCACTTGGAGTCCTATTCCTCTAAAATATTCCTCCCAAGCCCTTACATCCCCTTTCCTGGGGAGGCTTGACAATAATATCATAACCAATTGGTTACAAAGTGATCACAGACCCAAACCCCTGGGTCCTAGGACAATAGAAAAATCAGTCAGGTTCTTTAAAAAAGGATTTTATTTAAAAAAAAAAGTTAAAAATCACCTCTGTAAAATCAGGATGGAAAATAACTTTACAGGGTAACAAAAGATTCAACAACTTTAAAGTTACAAAAAGAAAACCAGGAATACACCTTCCTCACAGCACAGAGAAAATCACAAGCCAAAACAAAAATAAGCTTACACATTCCCTTGCTAGTACTTACTAATTCTAATGGAGTTGGATTGCTAGCTTCTTTGATCTGTGTCTGGCAAGCACACAGAACAGACAGACCAAAACCTTTCCCCACCGCCACCAGATTTGAAAGTATCTTGTCCCCTTATTGGTCCTTTTGATCAGGTGCCAGCCAGGTTACCTGAGCTTTTTAACCCCTTACACGTAAAAGGATTTTGTGCCTCTGCCCAGGAGGGATTTTATAGTACTGTATACAGGAAGGTTGTTACCCTTCCTTTTATATTTATGACACATGGGATAAGAGGGAAGGTGCTCTCATGGACTGGTAACTTGTTAAAAGATAGGAAACAAAGGATAGGTATAAATGGTCAGTGTTCAGAATGGAGAGAGGTAAATAGTGGTGTCCCCCAGGGATCTTTTCTGGGACCAGTCCTATTCAACATATTCATAAATGAGCTGGATAAAAGGGGTAAACTGTGAGGTGACAAAATTTGCAGATGATACAAAATTACTAAAGATAGTTAAGACCCAGGCAGACTGCGAAGAGCTACAAAAGGATCTCTCAAAACTGGGTGATTGGGCAACAAAATGACAGATGAAATTTAATGTTAATAAATGCAAAGTAATGCACATTGGAAAGTATAATCCCAACTACACATATAAAATGATGGGGTCTACATTGGCTGTTCCACTCAAGAAAGAGATCTTGGAGTCATTGAGGAGTATAGTTCTCTAAAAACATCCACTCAATGCAGCAGCAGTCAAAAAAGCAGACAGAATGCTGGGAATAATTAAGAAAGGGATAGATAATAGGACAGAAAATATCATATTGCCTGTATAAAAATCCATGGTACACCCACATCTTGAATACAGTGTGCAGATGTGGTTGCCCCGTCTTAAAAAATATATATTGGAATTGGAAAAGGTTCAGAAAAGGGCAAGAAAAATTATTAGGGGTCTGGAACGGCTTCTGTATGAGGAGAGATTAATAAGACTGGGACTTTTCAGCTTGGAAAAGAGACAACTAAGGGGAGATATGATTGAGGTCTATAAAATCATGACTGGTGTAGAGAAAGTAGATAAGGAAGTGTTGTTTACTACTTCTCATAACACAACAACTAGGGGTCACCAAATGAAATTAACAGGCAGCAGGTTTAAAGCAAATAAAAGAAGTATTTCTTCACACAACGCACAGTCAACCTGTGGAACTCCTTGTCAGAGGATGTTGTGAAGGCCAAGACCATAACAGGGTTCCAAAAAGAACTAGATAAATTCATGGAGGATAGGTCCATCAATGGCTATTGACCAGTGTCCCTAGCCTCTGTTTGCCAGAAGCTGGGAATGTGCGACAGGGGATGTATCGCTTGATGATTACCAGATCTGTTCATTCCCTCTGGGGCACCTGGCACTGGCCACTGTCAGAAGACAGGATAGTGGACTAGATGGACCTTTGGTCTGACCCAGTGGGGCCATTCTTATGAAGGGTAGTGAGTCTGGGAAATGTGCAGGACATAGTGGATCGTTTTTCCACAATGGGGTTTCCTAATTGCGGTGGGGGAATAGATGGCATGCATATCCCCATCTTAGCACCAGACCACCTTGCCGAAGAGTACATAAACCGAAAGGGATACTTTTCAATGGTGTTGCAAGCACTAGTGGATCACAGGGGGCGTTTCACTGACATGAACATAGGATGGTGGGGAAAGGTTCATGACATGCACATCTTTAGGAACTCGGGTATATTCAAAAAGCTGCAATCCAGGACTTTCTTTCCTGACCAAAAAATGAACATTGACGACATTGAGATGCCTACAGTTATCCTGGGGGACCCAGCCTACCCCGTGCTCCCATCATGGGCTCCAAAATCGTATAATTTTTGGTGGTGCACAGAATGGGTCCAAGCAGAGCCGTCCCGTCCTAGGACAGATCAGGGCAACCACTCCAGGCCTCACCCTTTGGGGTGCTCCATGCTTCAGGGGGATATGTGGTTCACGGAGGTTAGCGGGGGGCCTGGCACTTGCAGCAGCGAATGACCCAGCCCCAGCCCGCCCTTCCCCGCTGGCTCCTGGCGTCACTCAGGGGAGGGGGTGGAAGCTGGAAGGAGGTGGGGCAGAGGCTTGGCGAAAGGGGTGGGAAGAGGTGGGGTGGAGCAGGGGCAGGAAGAGGCAGGGCAGGGTGGGCTGGATTGCTCACTGCTGCCGGTACCAGGCCCCCTGCTAATCCCCCAGGCCACCCTGGACCCCACATCCCTCTGAAGCATGGGGCCCGGAAGCCCAAACATTGGTGGAGCACGGGGACCATGGGCCCATATAGCTCACCGTCTATGGCTCCTATGGCTCATGAAGCCATGCACAGGCCGTCTGCATAGCAATAAGGAACGGTTCAACTATAGGCTCAGCAAGTGCAGAATGGTGGTTGAATGCGCCTTTGGTTATTTGAAAGGGCACTGGAGAAGTTTACGAACAAGGTTGGACCATAGTGAAGAGAGCATCCCCATGGTTATAGCTGCCTGCTGTGTGCTCCATAATATCTGTGAAAAAAGTGGGTAAATTTTCTGCAGGGATGGGCAGTTGAGTCAGAATGCATGACAGCCATTTTTGAGCAACCAGACACCAGGGCAATAAGAACAGCACAGCAAGGGGTGCTGCGTATCAAGGAGGCTTTGAAAAGCCGTTTCAGTAATGAGTCACAGTAATGTGAGCTGCATGTCTGCACTGTGCTTTCCTAAACCTTCATCTGCCTTGTATCACTGTCCCTGTAAAGCCAACCCCCCCATCCAAGCCCACTGCTTCTACTCAGTAAAGAACATTTATTTCTCGAATCCATTTACTTTATTTAACAAATATATGTAAAAGAGGGAGAACAGAAAAAATGGTAACCTTGTGGAAAAGGAGTTGTAAAGTTGGAATGGGAGAAAGATTTTCAGCTGTGTAACATAATACAGCAATACAGACCATCAGAGGTCTGTGAATGGGCGTCTTCTGTTCCTTGTACCCTCCCCCTGAGTTAAGTGAAAGGGATAATGGACTTTTTGCCCACGCCTCATGGAACGCTTGTGGGAGGGTGATTCTGTGCCAGGTGATGCTGGCTGGCTGTCCACCAGGATCTGCAGAGGGACTCTACCCTCCTGCTTCTGTTCCTGCAGTTCAACTAGACACCTCAACGTGTCTGCTTGGTCCCTTATAATCCGAAGCATCTCATCCTGCACCACACGCTCTTGCCCACTGGAAGCTTTCTTGCTCTCCATGTCCATGTCTAACTTCTCAGACAGTGAAATCCTCCACGCTCTCAGCTCTGTGTCAGCTGTCCCAGAGGCATTCATTATCTTGGTGAACATGTCCTCCCATGTTCTCTTTCTCCTCCTTCTGATCAGTGAAAGTCTACTTTCAGGTGTTGATGACATGCCAGAGAACACATTTGCAGCTATCAGTCATGGGAAAAGCCATTAAACATGAATAAAATGTTTCCATAGAAAGACCGTTTTCATAAAAAAAACCCAAAATCTTATTACACTAGGTGCAAGCCATAACATAATCAGAATCTGTAACTGTTCACAGTGCCATTTTGCTGCTCCAGCCATGGTGAGTAGGTCCCCTAGATCATGGGTGACCACACTTTTAATGAAGTTTATGGTAGGCTCATGTCGGGAGCAGCAGTATCTAGTCGAACAATGGCCCTTCCCCATAGCACCATGGGAAGCTGTTTATGAACGGATGGGGGAGGAACGTTTTCACCCCAAAATTGCAGAATCTTTCATGTGGGGCCCCAGTCCCCTATCAGTCACTTTAAACTACTTGCCGACCCATGCCAAGCACACTAAAGGCACAATAACAGTCGCATGGTTTGGCGACCCGGAATGTGTGTGGGTGTATACATGTCCTTTTTTTTCTTGTAAGAGCACTTTTAATGAGAACTTCCACCATTTCCTCTAGGCAACCCCATGTGATATCAGTCTCCTGAGGGTAACAGAAGTGAAAAGGAAGGAGATGCTGCAAGTGTCTGGGTATAGACCCAGTCCTTATGCAGCTGTGCTGTGTACCACAATGATGCGAGCAGAATTAATTCAGGAGTTGCATGGGAAAGTGTCCTACCATGGTGGAAGAAATAAGTTTCCTATAGATATCCATGGAGGATTCCCGGGCTATCCCAGTCCACGTAAACAGTCTTTTCTGGGGGCCACCCTCTGCGTAGTTGGAGCGGCCTCTTGTAAGCAGAGAACCACAGCACCTTGCAATACCACCTAATGTGTGCGACTATTAAAGTTTATCTGAACTTTGATTGTAAATGTATACTCACCAGAGGTGCCTTCCCCGGCATCACGATTGGCCACTGTGATGTCCTGCGAACCATAGGGCTTCAGGGTTAAAAATATTTCCTGGCTCTCAGAGAGAATGGATCCACCGCTCGCCTGTCTCCCATTCTCCTCCTCCTCTTCCTCATCCACCATATCGTCCTCCTTTTGTCCCTAGACTCACATGTTGCTTCTGGGGGTGCTGGTAGGGTCACCCCCAAGAATTGCATGCAGCTCATTGTAGAACCGACATGTGTGGGGTTGAGCACCAGAATGACTGTTCTCCTCTCTTGCCTTCTTATATGCTTGGCGAAGTTCCTTTATTTTCACACAGCACTGCTGTGTGTCCCTCGCGTAGCCCTTCTCCCCCATTCCATGAGCGATCTTTGCATAGATGTCAGCGTTTCTTCTGTTGGATCAGAGCTCTGCCTGCACAGACTCTTCTTCCCACACAGCAATGAGATCCACCACCTCCTGTTCAGAACAGGCTGGAGTGTGTTTGGGGCATGTAGTCTCCATGATCAGCTGTGCTCAAGCTGGCATGCTCCCAATGCTGATCAAACAGAAAATGGGAAATCAAAAATTCCCAGGGCTTTAGCAGGGGAGGGGCTGTTTCCTGTGTACCTGGCTGCAGTGCAGCAGAGTTGAGAATGATCTCCAGAGCGGTCACAGATGAGCATTGTGGGACACCACTTGGAGGCCAATTAAGCCAAATTACACAATGCTGCATCTGTACTACCTTGCAGTCGACCCATGAAAATTGAATTAACTGCTACACCTCTCGCAGAGGTGGACTACAGAAGTCAACATTAGAGGCTACTTAGGTCGACTTAAAGGACCCGGTAGTGTAGACACATATATTAGCAGGCTGACTTAAGGCAGCTTCCTTCAACCTAACTTTTTAGTGTAGACCAAGCCTGAATTCAATGGGTACCTCACAGTTTACTATGTTTTGTCTCTTGGACTCCTCAGAAATAGTCATTTAAATATGCACATGTGGGTATTTGTGGACCTGATGGCATATGCATACTTACCATGTTTGAAAATATGTCCTTGTATTTTCAAAAATAATTAGTGTACTTCTGTTAGTTAAAATCATTCAGCCTTCTGTCTCATAAATTCACCCAATATATGAGCAATGATCATCTGAAAACACCTTCTCAGTAATGTCTAATTGCTTGTTTAGGAAAGTGCAGTATACATATTGGGATAGTTTACAGATTTAAATGAAGAGATTTCTTGCCCAAAATAATGATGAGTGTTGGTTGAAAATAAGGCATATTTCAATTTGTAGTTTACTATACAAAAACTACACAAATGTGTGTTGAGGATCAGCTTAAAATTTAATATTATCAGCATTTTATTTACCTTTAATGTTTTACATAATTTTCTTTGCCTATAAAAAAAGAGTTGTATTAAAATTAAACTTTCCTCCCTCTTGGTTCACGTTGTCTTACTGTAGCCTGCATTGAACTAATACTATGAGCTACACAAATTACTATAGAGCAGTGCTGTAAGAATAGGCTTGTGATTTCACTGAAATACCAATTAGAAAAAGAAGATGCATTGTCATGGAGGCAAAGTTTCTTTCTTCTTTTTTAATATAAATCTTTTTCCATCTTTGCTCAAGTGTGAAGACATCCTTTAATGAAAAAGTGAGTATTTCTTTTGTAGAAAAAGGGTTGATGTGGCAGCTCATTCAAGTCAGTTTGTTACTGAAGAAAACAAGAAATATATAAAAAGAGAACTGTACTTGTGTTTGTTGTCCTGTCTTCTGCCTGCTGAGTGTCTTAATGATGATTTAGAACTATCAATGATGTGCCTCTTTTTTGGGTTTTTCTTTGTAAAGTAAAATGATATTTTGTATTATAAATAATGATTAATCTTTTGTCTAACACACTGTCATAAATATAAAGGGAAGGGTAAATACCTTTAAAATCCCTTCTGGCCAGAGGAAAAACCCTTTCACCTGTAAAGGGTTAACAAGCTAGGATAACCTCACTGGCACCTGAGCAAAATGACCAATGAGGAGACAAGATACTTTCAACGCTGGAGGAGGGGAGAAACAAAGGCTCTCTCTGTCTGTGTGATGCTTTTGTCAGGAACAGAAAAGGAATGGAGTCTTAGAACTTAGTAAGTAATCTAGCTAAATATGCATTAGATTCTGTTTTGTTTAAATGGCTGATAAAGTAAGCTGTGCTGAATGGAATGTATATTCCTGGTTTTGTGTCTTTTTGTAACTTAAGGTTTTGCCTAGAGGGATTCTCTAAGTTTTAGAGTAACAGCCGTGTTAGTCTGTATTCGCAAAAAGAAAAGGAGTACTTGTGGCACCTTAGAGACTAACCAATTTATTTGAGCATAAGCTTTCATGAGCTACAGCTTGAAGTGAGCTGTAGCTCACGAAAGCTTATGCTCAAATAAATTGGTTAGTCTTTAAGGTGCCACAAGTACTCCTTTTCTCTAAGTTTTGAATCTGATTACCCTGTAAGGTATTTACCATCCTGATTTTACAGAGGTGATTCTTTTACTTTTTCTTCAATTAAAATTCTTCTTTTAAGAACCTGATTGCTTTTTCATTGTTCTTAAGATCTAAGGGTTTGGGTCTGTGTTCACCTATGCAAATTGGTGAGGATTTTTATCAAGCCTTCCCCACGAAAGGGGGTGTAGGGTTTGGGAGGATTTTGGGGGGAAAGACTTTTCCAAGCGGGCTCTTTCACTGTTATATATTTGTTAGATGCTTGTAGGTGGCAGCAATAAAGTCCAAGGGCAAAAGGTAAAATAGTTTGTACCTTGGGGAAGTTTAACCTAACTGGTAAAAATAATCTTAGGGGTTTTTTCATGCAGGTCCCCACATCTGTACCCTAGAGATCAGAGTGGGGAAGGAACCTTGACACACACCATGCAAAATAACTCTGAAATGTGGCTGTTTCAAACTTTATCAGACATATTACATTGGGTACACACTACTCAGTAAATAAAGAGTGCAACTAGACACATTCCTGTGCTATCTAAAATGATTATAAACTGTAATTATGGGTAGCAAACATTAATTAGCCTCTTGCTCCACCTTTTCATATTCTTTGTATATATATCTTCTTACTATATGTTCCATTCTATGCATCTGATAGCTTATGCTCAAATAAATTTGTTAGTCTCTAAGGTTCCACAAGTACTCCTGTTATTTTTATTATATTCCAATGTTATTCTGTTTAACAAGATGTTTGTAGCAATCCAAATTTTTATTCTGATCTCACACCAGTGTAAATATGAAGTAATGCCACTAAAGTAAATAGTTACACTGGTAGAAAACCAGTATAAGATAGATTACAATAAGGTCCAATGGATGAAAAGGGAAACCTCTGAGATGTTACTAAGTATCAGTGTACTAGCTTCAACATTACTGATCAGCCATTGAAATTTTACCTTGAAATTTGTTAAGTTCTGTTTCTTTTTTTGAGCACATTTAACCGATGTTCTATGATATACCCTGATTCCTACGTGATGCAGTTTTTGTCCAGTGACCTAGAATCTACCTAAGACATTGCATCTCCCCTTTAAAAATGCTGTCTCAATTGCAGTAAGCAGAGGTGCCAGCAATGGAGCCCCATGGGTATGAAGAAAGGAAGAAAGCTGGCAGAACTCTATGCTTTTGGAACTCATCCCCCAATGCTAGCACTATGGTCCATATAAAATCAAAAGCAGCTGGAGTTTGTTAACTTTCAGGGCATACTGCAAGGCATACTGTATCAGTGATGCTCAGAGCTTGGAATGGATGATCGTTTGATTAGTATTCCGCAAATCTGATCAAATAATATTTATATACCGATCACCAATGTAGAAAATATAGTTTCTGCCCTATGGAGTTTATAGTCTAGTGAGATTAGTTCAGATATCATAATACATCACATGACCACCTGATGATGGCCACATCTCAAATTTTAGTGGCAGTCATCCTTATATTTGAAGACTGAGTTATGCACTAATTTGGTGGATTCACTTTTATAAGCCCCATGAAATAATGGATTTTAGAATGCTAATACTATTTGAGGCAAAGATTTAGGGAAACCATTCTGAACCTGCTTTAAGACCTTAAAAAAGCTGAAAAAATTGCAGAGAATTCTGAAATATGTACTCCAGTCCTAAAGTAGATAAAACTACTGACAAGTCTAGAAAACCTATCTTGAAATTACACCATTTGCAGTTTTATCACTATGGTTCATAACAATTTATAGAGCTCCTTTCCTCTTGAAAGGTTTTGAAGAAGCAAAAAAAACCTCAAACTAACATACAAAGAAGAGCTTGTCAGAAAACTGAAAACATTTTCCTTGAAATTATTTTATACTCTTTTTCTTTGCTATTTTTCAGTTAAATGTAAAACTTTTCCAGCTAGCTCTTATACAAGCTGAAGACAGAGGGATCACTTCACTAACCATTGAAATGCCTCTCTCTTTCTCTCGGGTGTGATATTGCGATTGTTTCACAGTACACAGAAAATCACTACGTAACATCAGTACATCAGTTGAGGGTAGGATGCTAAGTTAGGCCCCATTCCTGCAAAAACACTAATATCTGAATAGTGCCATTGAACTTCTAGGTTCAGATCCCTCTGCTACAGGAGCTTCAAGATTCAAACTGCAGTTCAGGTGTCCAAAAGAGAAGAATAATTAGGAAAGAGGTAGTATGGTAGGGTGGGTAAAGCAAATGGCTGAATATCAGAAGACCTGGCCTATATGCCCAGTTGTGCTACAGATTTCCTTGACTATGGATATGCTATTTCTCCTTCAGCTATGGCTCAGTTTAAGATGGTGTAGAATGTTCAGTCACCTATGTCAAGGTATATAACACAACAATGTAGACAATTCTCAGATTTTAAAAGTCTGTGTATACCATTGATAACACTATAAATAGTTTTTCTATAATTGTGTATTTTAGTCCTTCATTCATTTGAAATTGTTAGTGAAAAAATGTGGAGCAGAATTCGCAGATTCATAGGAATCTGACAGGGACCATGACATGAATGCTTCTGCTGTGGCCAAAGGGAAAGATCAGGACAGATGGAAGACCCAAGGCACCCACTATACAGTTACACAGGAGTAACCAAATGCCTTAAAATTGCAAAAGAGTTTTATGACCAGTGTTGTGCCTTTGGATATTACAGCTGGCAAGGCATGACTAAGGTTACGGAATGAAAGATTATGTGCAGTCCTCCTCACTGAAACAGATCTGGAACCCCAGGAGGGACTTCCTGGAGGGGCCAGTACAGACTGGTCAATGTGGCGATGCTTGAACTGACTACGCACGCAAAGTGGCAAATTAAAGACTAACATGATCAAATGCGGCTACTCTAGTGACACAAATATACAGAAATGCAGGGAAGTGCAAACCATGGAGCACCTGTTCATTTGCCAACTCCTTGGGAAGACCTGTATGAAGGAGGACCTCACTGCAGTGACAGAAAGAGCCATTGTGTATGCATGGTTCTGGAAAAACATGTAGTTGTGAGAAGAACACGAGAAGATGTCCTTCATTCAACCTCATGTAATCTCTCTCTGTCTCTTAAAACCTTCTAATTATCTATACATTAATTTTTATATAAAATTGCCTGCCAGGTAAAAAGAAACAAAACCAAAAACTCTAAAGTGATCGAAAAAGAAATGATGACATCACTCATGATCCAAGTAAAGAAAAAGGTATTAAATGGAACAAGCTTCAATGACTCAAATCACTATTTCTCATTAGTAGTACAGCATTTCTTATAATTGCATATATATATGATCCTGAAGACAGCTGAAGAGAAATAAAAGAAGAACTGCATAAGGACAATGCAAGCAGAAAGAGCAATAGCATGAAGTTAAATTAAAATTGCACACATGTACCCATTTGCTTGGTAATTGAAATGATCATTTCAAGTCCAACTACTGCAAACAATATTTATGCACTATACATAGGCAGAGAGATTTACAGCATTGGTTGGTTTGTGACAGGATTGACTGTTCGCAACAGGGGAAAGACATTTACACATAGGGAGCGGTAGGTGAAAGAAAGAAAGAAAGATTAACATTAATTTAATCTATTGTATTTCTACTCATCTAATTTTTCAAGTTTCTGTTAATGAATTGACTGTAACTGTGTCAATACACACCATTTTAGAAATACTAATTGATACACTGTACAAGTGAATTTCTACTTTTCCACCTACGATATCCCTACACTGCCACTAGCTTTGGTTTTATAAAGACGTTAATTTACTTTGAAATCTGTTTGCTGTGTGACAGTGAACAAAGTGTACTAAATGGAAAGGCAAGGTTTTGAGATGTGGCACCACACTCTAATGTGTTTGGCTATCAGAGACTGAGCACATGAAACATATGATTTGGCTTGGTATTGACATTCAGAGTTATTGATACACAATATGCACTAAAAGGAGTACTTGTGGCATCTTAGAGACTAACAAATTTATTTGAGCATAAGCATCCAATACAGTATGCACTGTAGTAGAATACAGATATGTCCTTTACCCTTCCAGTTTTTTCAAATGACTTTAGCTTTAGGTTCATACAGAGCACATGAAAGCTTCAACTTTAAATATACCACATTCTAGCAAAAGTTTTAAAGATATCCTTAACTGATCTATTCAGTAGTATTTCCAATGCAGACACAGATAACCAGACAACAAAGACCTGCAGGAAGATACATAAATAAATTAGACATAGACTTCCATTGTGTGAACACAGGTCTTAAGTAACTTCATCATTTAACCCACCTGAACCTTATGGGTACGTACTTGGCAAGGCTCAGTGTGTCTCCACTGTTGCTACCCATGCTACTGCATCAACACTTTTATTTACACTCATGGTAGCTCAATGAGAACTAGTGAGAGTATTTATGTGTGAATCTCACCCCAGCTCACAATGTAGATATAGCCCAGATCAAACAATGTGTTTGCCCTTTACATCCTTCCTGTGGATGGGGAAACTCCTTACTACATATTTTCTCAAATTAACGTGATTACCTAACAATTAGGGATTAGAGAAAGGGGAAGGGGAGAGAGGGAGGGGAGTCTATTTTACAACCAGTGCTACCACGCAGGGAGACCCTCATGAAGGCAGCATAGAAAAATCTGTTTACAGTTATCCTTCATTATTATTCCTGAATAATTTATACTGAGGTTCAATGGGTGACAAGTAAAATGAACAATTTTGGAGGAAGTGTTCAGAGTATAATTGAAAATTGTGAATTCTCAATCCAAGTATTTATATGTGATGATTATGTTCATCACATGGAGGAAATTTACAGTTGTTCTCAAATGTAAAATTTTGTTTGGTGTAGAGGGAAATGCTTTTATCATATTTTTGCAACAGGCTTTGTTGCAAGGATAGGTTCCTGGGTTAGTGGTTCTGTTGTGTGGTGTGTGGTTGCTGGTGAGTATTTGCTCACCCAGAAGTCACCTACTACAGGACAGGCCCAACAAAGAAAATAACAGAACGCCACTAGCCATCACCTTCAGCCCCCAGCTAAAACCTCTCCAACCCATCATCAAGGATCTACAACCTATCCTGAAGGATGACCCATCACTCTCACAGATCTTGGGAGACAGGACAGTCTTTGCTTACAGACAGCCCCCCAACCTGAAGCAAATACTCTCCAGCAACCACACACCACACAACAGAACCACTAACCCAGGAACCTACGCTTGCAACAAAGCCCGTTGCCAACTGTGTCCACATATCTATTCAGGGGACACCATCATAGGGCCTAATCACATCAGCCACCCTATCAGAGGCTCGTTCACCTGCACATCCATCAATGTGATATATGCCATCATGTGCCAGCAATGCCCCTCTGCCATGTACATTGGTCAAACTGGACAGTCTCTACGTAAAGGAATAAATGGACACAAATCAGACGTCAAGAATTATAACATTCAAAAACCGGTCGGAGAACACTTCAGTGTCTCTGGTCACTTGATCTGAGACCTAAAAGTGACAATTCTTCAACAAAAAAACTTCAGAAACAGACTTCAACGAGAGACTGCTGAATTGGAATTAATTTGCAAACTGGATACAATTAACTTAGGCTTGAATAGAGACTGGGAGTGGATGGGTCATTACACAAAGTAAAACTATTTCTCCATGCTTATTCCCTCCCACCCCCACCCTCCACTGTTCCTCAGACGTTCTTGTCAACTGCTGGAAATGGCCCACCTTGATTATCACTACAAAAGGTTTTCTTCCCCTCCCTCCCCCCTGCCCCCCGCTCTCCTGCTGGTATTAGTTCATCTTAAGTGATCACTCTCCTTACAGTTGTATGGTAACACCCATTGTTTCATGTTCTCTGTGTATATAAATATCCCCACTGTATTTTCCACTGAATGCATCCGATGAAGTGAGCTGTAGCTCACGAAAGCTTATGGTCAAATAAATTGGTTAGTCTCTAAGGTGCCACAAGTACTCCTTTTCTTTTTGCGAATACAGACTAACACGGCTGCTACTCTGAAACCATACTTCCCACTGAAGTCAACATAAGTTGCAGGAGCTACCTGACTCTCAGGACCAGACCTTATTGCCCAAATTCAGCAAAAAATCAAGCTCACACTTAAGCCCCATTGAAGTTGTTGACACCTAATCACATGCCTCAAGATGAACGCATGCTTAACTGCTTGGTTGCATAGAGGGGGATGGCTGAATTTAGGCCTATATCAGGAATCATACTCTAAAGCAACCTAATAAAAAACTCTAATAATAACCTTTTGAAAAGAACTGTATTTTGGTTGCATCATACTACTTACTAGACAAATGAAGGGGAAAAAATCTTTAATTACAGAGTATCCTGAATTTACAAAAATAACAAAGGCATGCTCTAACTCTAGCAAATAAAATTGACTGAAGATTGGGTAGTCATGGAAACTGTAGATGAACCACACTTTCCCCCACAAACAAGAGCTCAAAACTTGTATTGTAGCTTACTTAAATATCCTAGGGCTTGTCCAGATGGTGGGGTAATGTGCACTAAGGGGGTATGATTCCTAAAGCATACTAATTCTTTAACATAGCTCGGTTTTCCTAGGTTAAAGCACACTAGGGAACTTTTAGTGTGCACCAGCATGGTCTACACAGACCAATTAATGTGAAACACATTAATACACTTTAGAAACCATACCCCCAGAGTGTGCACACCCTCCCCACATCTAGACAAGCTAAAGTCTATCTATGTAGTAACTATGTATCATTCACAATACAGCCAGCACAAACGAAGAATGAAGTGTTAAGAATTGCATGTCGTCTGCATTCATTGCAATACAACTTACTGTAAAATGGCTGATACACCAATGCTATTTGGCTGTGTTAATGTTTTGAATTTGTTTTGTCCACTAACTTCTTTAATCCAAGTCCAGCTACTTTGAAAGAAACAAATTTGTCAACTCCACATTTAGCTCTTTTGTAATAAAAGCCATTCTATGCACATTAATACTGACAAGAACAGATGGCAATTACCACTTTTTACAATTATTTTTTTCTGTTAGCATTAATTACTTCAGCTTAATTTCAGTTGTGATGTCCATCGGGCATTTGAGAAGGTAAGGTGCTCAAGCTCTGCCTGCATATTTTCATTTAATGACAGTAAAGGATGCTCATTGAAACTGAAGCTCCGCTGTCATTGTAATTAACTCATTAGGGATGCATCCAAATTCATCATTACTGATAGCTATTTTGAAATGGTTTTCTAATATTGTAAAATGAGTAGTGACATTGTATCCTTATTGCTAATCAAACCGTTGAAACATTGTCTGCTGTATTTAAAAGCAGAATTATCCATAAAGATAATTAAAATATCTGAGTCACATAAATCATGAGGCAGCTCTTTGGAGCTTCCTAAGTGTGCCGACAAAACCCCAAACTATTTTTTTGATTTCATCTCTTGGCTTCAGTTTCACTCTAATGAGTGCCTATGGTCCAGAGTACATGTTTTCATAGTTTGCTCATTTTTACATCTTACTCTTTTTTCAAGTTCACTGGATAGCTGTTCTTTGTCTAGTAAATCCTGAAAAGGATGCCTTAGTTAACCAGAGATGGTGGAACATTTTCCGGTACATATTATTTTTGAAACTACTGTACGAAAAAGCTTGATTTTTCCAAAGGTTGTTTGAAATTTTATATTTGAGTAAAACAGTTAATAACTAAAATTCTTATCAAATGATTAGAGCGATAAAGAAAGTAAGATGTAACTTAAAAAGTTTAATTGATATGTCATGAGCACAGATTTCAGCAGAGGCTGGAAACTGACCAGTGCAGTATTTTTATTTTTAAAAAGGTCCTGGAAACACAGTTTGGGGTTCAGACTAGCACTATATTCCCTTAATTCCCATCTGTCTGGCAGAAAGGGAGATATGTTTTGTTGTATTTATTTGTTTTACAGAGGAACTTGTTATTCAGAAGAATAAATTCAGCAATGCAGGGTGAACTTTAAAACTCTAGAACTGTAGAGGATAATATCATGTTGATGACTGTTTCAGAAACAATTACAAACACCCAGATATGCCACTTTTCTGGCATAAACCTGCTTTAAAAACATTGGCTAAACACACTGCAGCACTTCAGAGTGCATAAGCCTGATTCTGCAGTGATAGGAGAATAGGAAAAATAGGGAAAGAACAAATTTAAAATGACTTAGGCCCTGTTTATGCAAGTTCCATGCAGTAAAGCTGCTTTCTGCGGTGTAACTCCTGAGGTGCACACACTGCCAAGCCACTTAGTGCGCAGAAACTGCGCAGTTGCAGTGCTGTAAAAAAAAACGCCCCAATGAGAGGCATACAGCTTTCTGTGCCGGGGGTACAGCACTGCAGTGCCAGTGTAGACACCCTAGTTGATTACATCACTGCGACTGGCCTCCAGGAGGTGTCCCACAATGCCTGTTCTTGCCTCTCTGGTCATTGATTTCAACTCTACTGCCCTGCCCTCAGGTGTCCAACCATCCGTCCCACTCCGTAAATTCCTTTGAAATTTTGAAAGTCCCCTTCCTGTTTGCTCAGTGACGCATGCAGTGGTCTCAGCACATCTTTCTAGGTGGCCAAGCCCGCTCCATGCACCAGGCGATCCCCCGCTTAGAGCAATGCCGAGCTGCTGGACCTCATCAGCATTTGGGAAGAGGAGACTGTGCAGTCCCCGCTGTGCTCCAGCCATAGGAATTATGATACCTACGGACAGATTTCACGATGCATGACAGAAAGGGGCCATGACCAGGACACACTGCAGAGCAGGGTCAAAGTGAAGGAGCTGCAGAATGCCTACCACAAGGTGCGGGAGGCAAACTGCTGCTCTGGTGCTGCGCCCACGAGCTGCCAGTTCTACAAAGAGCTGGACATGATAGTTGGTGGCAACCCCACCTCCACTGCAAAGGCCACTGGATACTTCGGTGGCTTGTGTGCCAGTCGAGAGTGGACCTAGCCAGAAGGAAGGAATCTTGGACGAGGATGTGGAGGGGGACCCAGATGCAGAGGACGACTCGGGGATCAGAGATGCATGCAGCCAGGAGCTCTTTTCTACCCCAGAGGAGGCTAGCCAGTCACTGCTGTCAGATCTTGGCGAAGCGCAAACAGGAGAGGAGGCCCCTGGTAAGTGGATTTGATTTGGGGAATTGCTGAGGCGAGTTGTTGGGGGCAGGAGTGTTTCAGAAAGCACTGCACTCAACACCCATCCCTCTGCAGTTTGGCCCTGCTGAAGAACAGTACCTGCTGCATTGTACTCCAAAGGAGAAGGCTGGATGTGATCCATGGACATATACAAATCTTTAGCCGTCCTGGGACCCCACATCCTCCTGGGACCTTCCCTTCCCCCATATCCCTCAGTGCTGAAGTGTTATTTTGTTGACTCTCTCCTCTGGTTGTTGTTTTTCAGTAAAATAATTATGTTGGTTTGAAAGCAATCTTTATTCTATTAATTGAAAGCAAACAAAGCTCTGCAAAGCAACAGACAATTATGTTAAACCTTCATATTGCATCATCTGCACCAATCACAATCACCTTCTAGCATTACAAGCACTGCACTTCCGAGCATAGCAAAAATATTAGTGGCTTTCAGCTTCAAACTGCTGCCTGTGGGCATCCCTGATCGTTATGGCCCCACGCTGCACCCCTCTAATAGCCTTGGTCTCTGGCTGTTCAAACTCAGCCTCCAGGCACTAAGCCTCTGTGGTCCAGCCCTGAGTGAAGCTTTCACCCTTCCCTTCACAAATATTATGGAGCATACAGCACACAGCTATAAGCATTGGAATATTGTCATTGGCCAGGTCCAGCTCCCATTTAGGCAGCACCAGCGGGCCTTGAAATGGCCAAAAGCACATTCAGTCATTCTGCACTTGCTCAGCCTGTTGTTGAACTGCTCCTTACTGCTGTCAAGTTGCCCCATGTATAGCTTCATAAGGCACGGCATTAAGGGGTAGGCGGGGTCATTTTGGCCTCCCCTACAGTGATCTTCAGGTCCGGGAAGAAAGTCCCTGCTTGCAGCTTCGTGTACAGGCCAGTGTTCCAAAAGATGCGTGCATCATGCACTTTTCTGAACCAGCCTGCGTTAATGTCTGTGAAATGCCCACAGTGATCCGCAAGAGCCTGGAGAACCATTGAGAAATACCCCTTCTGATTAATGTACTCAGTGGCTAAGTGGTCTGGTGCCAGAATGGGAACATGCATGTCATCTATCACCCCTCCGCAGTTAGGGAAGCCCATTTGTGCAAGGCCATCCACAATGTCACACACGTTGTCCAGAGTAACAGTCTTTCGGAGAAGGATGCGATTAATGGTCATTCACACATCTGTCAACACAAGTCCAGTGGTAGACTTTCCCATTCTGAACTGGTTAGTGACCAATCGGTAGCTGTCTGGAGTAGCCAGCTTCCACAGCGTAATCACCACATAATTCTCCTATGGCAGGGCAGCTCTCATTCTTGTGTCCTTGCACTGCAGGGCTGAGGCGAGCTGATTACACAATCCCATGAATATGGCTTTCCTCATCGGAAAGTTCTGCAGCCACTGCTCATCATCCCAGACATGCATGACGATGTGATCCCACCACTCAGTGCTTGTTTCCTGAGCCCAAAAGCGGCATTCCACTGTGGTCAGCACCTCCGTGAATGCCACAAGTAATCTTGTGTCATAGCTAGTACGCGTGATGAGATCAATGTTGCACTCTTGCCTTTGTAGTTTAAGGAATAACTACACTGCCGCTCGTGATGTGTTGGTCAGAGCATACTGGTCAAGAGTTCGGGATCCATTCCTGTAGACCAAAGAGGCAGAGTGTTCAGTACACAAATGGTTGAAAGATGGTGCCAAATGCGGATGGAAGCACAGGGATTGCTGGGATGCGAAGTAATGCATCACGGGGCATTGGGACAGGACCCAGGATGCCCTGTGACCCCCTCCATCTTCCCACAACTCTTAGTGGCAGAAGAGGAAGAGATGCTCTGTGAGATAGTTGCCCAAAGTGCACCACTCCGAATACCACTGCAAGTGCCACAAATGTGAACATGCTATTGCTCAGGCAGCTGACAGTGTGGACACACAACAGCGGTTTCCCTTCAGCGCTCTCTGAGCGGCTCTGTAACTCCCAGAGCTGTAACTCTGCCAGTGTAGACGTACCCTTAGACAAGTTAGATGTCTTCAAGTCACCAGGGCCTGATGAAATACATCCTAGAATACTCAAGGAGCTGACTGAGCCATTAGATTATCTTCAAAAAGTCTTATCTTCAGATATCTGAGCCATCAGAGATTATCTTCAAAAAGTCATGGAAGAGGGAGAGATTCCAGAGGACTGGAAAAGGGCAAATATAGTGCCAGTCTATAAAAGAGTAATAAGGACAACCCAGGAAATTACAGACCAGTCAGTTTAACTTCAGTACCTAGAAAGATAATGAAGCAAATAATTAAGCAATCAATTTGTGAACATCTGGAAGATAATAAGGTGATAAGTAACAGTCAGCATGGATTTGTCAAGAACAAATTGTGTCAAACAACCTAACAGCTTTCTTTGACAGGGTAACAAGCCTTCTGGATAGGGGGAAAGCGGTAGATGTGGTATATCTTGACGTTAGTAAGGATTTTGATAATGTCTTGCATGATCTCCTCAGACGCACTTGCCAGATCCCACATTGGAGACAGTTGTGGGGATCTTTAGTAAGCTTATTAGCATACATGGAGACTCTTTTATTGTTTTAATATATTTTCATGCAGTGCTTTTCCCCTAAGAATAAATATGCTTACATAGGAAGTGTACAGCCTAGAAATATCTGTTCAGTAGGGAGAGAAGCAACGGTTGGGTAGCTTGAACCCTAGGGCTGCTCTATTTTATACCAGATTCCAACAGTCAATCAAGGGGTCAATCAAACAGTCAAAGATTGCTGGGGCATGAGGATATCCTGATGACTCCCTTTTCCTCCAAGATATATCCTTGACGTGGGCACAGGAGCCAGTATGATGCTATGTGCTACCATAGAATTTCTCTACACAAAGAGAATCCTCTACTGGGCAGTTGAGCCAGGTTTACATCTGCTTTGCAAAGCAGCCTTAATATAGTTAAAGATCTGGCCCCTTAGTGCTAATTATACTCACTACTGATGTCTAAGGGAGTTTAAGTCAATGTGACTTCAGGCTCTTAACTTACTCCTCCTTATGACTCCTTGACATGTACATTAAACAACCTTAGACTTCAACATCAGTAGAGTAGCTGTAAGTAGCTCAAAGGGAGTCTGAGCATAAAGGAATCTGACTTTCAAATCACCTCCGTTTTTAGCCCTTTATCTAGACACTTAAAAAGGAACATTGACAGGCACAGCAACACAAATAATTTAATAAGTATTATGCAGTTATTTATTTATTCAGCTATTACATTTTTAAAATAATCTCTTTATATAAACACACACACATACACTCATACAAATCATATCGATAAAATCATACCAAAATCATACCTCCCAGTTTAAGAGTTGAGTGTCTTGGGACAAGAAGGGCAACTTGAAGATTTGTTGTTGCTGTTGTTGTAGAATAAGAAAGTAGTATACTCTTTTTTCAAGGGTGGGAAGCATTCCAACATGTTTAAATTAACAAATTTCCTTGTGCTCAGCTGTTTGTTTTCAGATTGGACTGTAGCAGGTGGTGCTAATGGGAGAGTGGTCCAGTGGACTTGATGCAGATTTGCTGATGCATGAACTGATAAATTCTTTAAGCATTGGAAGAGCAAGAAATGGACTGAAAATTTAAGAGCGACTTGTCTCTCGGAATACTTTGCTATTGCAACAGCCATCTCATATTGTACCCACAGTAGCTCATAAATTCATAATTGTAAACCAGAGGAATAGAGTGGAAAGATACATTTGTTTTCTGAGATGATATTCTTACAAGTTGATTGAAAAGGCAATCAAGAAGTGTCCACTAATATGTTATTAAAATCAAGAGCAATTCACTCACCATGTCCTGCTGATGATCACAAAATTTAGCCCTTCTTGAGGAAGTACAAGTGTTCTTACCCATGCTTTGATATGACTTCCACAGAACAGTTTGGGCTCACCCAAAAATCACTATGAAACCATGACATCAATGGAGCTATGACTATTTACACCAGTTGAGGATCTGCCCCCATACGTCTATAAATGAGATAGGGCAGTGGTTCTCAAACTTTTTTTTTGCGGATCACTTGAATATTGCTGAGGGTCTCAGTGGCCCACTTAATGATCTTTCCAAATATTGTTTGTACCGTTAGCTAACTATTGTAAAGTGCTTTGGATAAAAGCACTATATAAAAAATCTAATAATAATAAATGTCTTTTTGTTCTTCAAATAATAGCACACAACTTACATTTTAATATCAGTAGTCTTACCTTTCAAATGCAATGGATGTGCCCTCTCTTCCCTGCCCTAGCAGCACCCGAGCTAGGGCTGGAGAACATCGCCTCTTTCTCTGGCAGCCACAGCCCTGCGTGTCCCAAATTCCACCTACCCCCTCTTCTCACCCCACTGCCCCCTGCCACCTACCCTGTATTTCCCCCAAGGCCACCACCTCACCTTACATATGCGTCTTCTCCAGGATCCAGGCACCTAATTAGTGGAGCCATGTCTGATTATGATGATGATAGAGATAATTTGCACCCAACAGAAAAAAATGATACAAAATGCACATGAAAGTGCCCATTTGAGATTAAACTGGGGACATTCAGAGATAAAGGCATGAGTCTCCATAGATTGAGCCAAAGGGAACTGTAACAGACCCATGTTCTCTGTGGCTTGGGGATACTTGAGACATACTGATTGGTGGGTTACACACACATACACATTTGGCTTCTTTTTGGTGAAGTGCCTTAAAATCTTTAAAATCATTTTGCCTAATTGTAGGTTTCACAGCACATTCTATCTGTAAAGACAACACACCTCCCTTTTTTATTTTATACTGTTCATGTCTTTAGACTATAAAAAAAACCTATTTCAATAGCTGTAAAGTCAACTTAGGCATAGGTGGAATATATGGCTTCACAGAGCACCATATATAAGGGGTAATCACCCAGAATAGTGAAAATATAGGAACAATGGGGTCACTTAAGTAACTGCTCTACTCTACTGTATGGATATGGTCTCCTCCCTTTCTGCTCAGTTATTTGCACAAGTACTTTTAGGTCTCAAATACAGTCTAGATTTTTTGTGTCAGCTACAATAACGTCTCATTGGAAGAGATGCAGAGGATTCTGGGGTGTGTTTGGGAATTCCAATGTAATTGCTTTGGGGAAAGTTTACATAATTTTCAAAACTTGATTTAAGACTAATGATATAATAACTGCATATAGCAGAAAAACAGCAGTTTAACAGCAAAGCAGTTGTGACTAGAAATATAGTTCAATCTGGAGGAAAACAGGTAGAACACTGTTGAGGCTGCCAAACTGAGTGGGTTGGTGAAAGAAAGGGAGGAGGAAGTCAAGGAAAGACAAATCCAATCTTTACATAGAATTGCAATCTACTAGTCCTAGGAGAACTGCCGCTCTAGGCAAGGACTGGATTTCCCACCCCCCACCTTAGCGTCACTGCTCTCTTTCTTCCACCCACGATCCTATGAGCAAAAAAGTTTTTCATGCTGTGAGGATGGCATCTTCTAAGGCCAATGCTAAAGTACATCAAAGTATGCCAGCAGAAATGCCACCCACCTGCCTCCATGGGTGGTGGAACTTGATGGGGCCGGTGGTGAAATGGAGAAAGTCTCAGCAGCAAGGAACGGAAACACTCACCCAGAGACAATAGGTAGCCCTGGACCGCACTGGCCAGCCGAGGAGGCCTCACAGCACCTTCAAGCTGAAGTGGGATAAGTAGGAATGCACTTACTACCTAGCTGAAGTACAGGGGTGGCTGAGGAGAGCTTACGCTGAGTTAGATCCCTTTAACCTCTGCACTGGAATCAATCAAAGGCTAGGTATAGGAGAAGATGGGTGATGGCAGGGAGCAATCCTCCCCTGTGTTAACATTTAATACAAGTTGAAGCCTGCCACTTAATTCTATGCATGTCTGTCCTCAGTTTGCTGCTGTGTCCACAGCAGGGTGCTTGAGTATCAACCCCACCCACAGAGTATTCAAGAAAGTATCTCTGAAACAGATGTGGGTTCCAACATCACAGAGAAGAGGATAAACTCGAACTCTCTCCCTGTCCTGTTCAGCACCTTTCCCTATAGCTTGACAGTCTGACACCCTTTTAAAAGTTTTTGTACTACACTGATTTCTCCCCACTCAGCTCCTCTCTTCTGTCTGACCTCGATTACCGCAAAATGTCAGTGTCAGCTTTCATTTCTGAAAACTGATATTTATTTTTTAAAAGTATTACACATTTTGGAGAAAAGGTAGAAAGAGCATAGTTTGGTCATTTGAGTGATTTGTTCCTGAAAGAGCTTCCACAGTGTGATTGATTTGTGTTGTTAATTGCAGATGTGCACAAAGAGGCTGTTCCTCATCCAGACAGTTATGACAGAAAAGATGCTACTTCCATAATCAGGTACGGCATGAAGGATGCTATGTAGATAGAGGATGTGAACAATGATGAACTCGACGTTTCATCCATAATTGATGACACGAGGAATGTATTATTCTAACAACAACATTTCTAGTCACAACTTCTTTGCTGTTAAATTGCTATTTTTCTACTCCACACAGTTATTCTATGCATGTCTTAAATCAGTTTATGAAACTGATGTAAACTTCTCCAAAAAGCAATTAAATTGGGAAATATCTATGAATACTCTGGAGTCTACATATTTTTATATAATCAAATGTCATAAAAGTACACAGAAATAGGCAATATTGCACCTGAGGCAGTCTAGCATTAAGCAGATGATCCAAAATTACAGCTTCTACCATATGCATCCTATTTGTCCCCTGATAATACAGTACTAACATATTCACATGCTCACTATGTTGATGAGGTTGTGTGAACAGGATAAGAGTATGTCTGACAAGATAGATCAGTGTTCCAAATGCATGAAAAAATGAAATCTACACTGTTTAAACTGGTGACCAAGTTTTAAAAGGGGTTTAACTTAATTTCTAGTGTTAAACATAAAACCATGTGCATGTTTAATTCTTCAGGAAATGTTCCCCCTGGTGTCAGGGATGGGAAAGTGGCAACAGCTCCCTCAGGACCACTTACTTGCTAGCCATCTATGTGCCTACCACAATGACCCTGATGCAGTTGACTGTGGATGCTGTACACTTGTGAATCAGGTACTCACTGAAACATGCATGCAACAGAATAAACCCCTTCAGAAGCATCTGCCTGAGCTCCTCTTCAGCTCCACAGGGTCATCAATGAATCAGGGTACTTAAGGGGTGGAGAGGGATCATGCAGTAAGGTAAGGAGGGATGAAATTGTCTATCAAAAGGAAGGTAGGGAGTGGTGTGGGTGTGAAACTGTGATCTGAAAATCATTACATATCCAACATGTGTGTATAAATAAAAAAGTTTTATACAGTCCTGCAGTCTTACAATTTCACCTCTCTGACAAGGAGGGAGTGCTTTATTATTACTGCAGAAGTTTGTGTTATTCACTGAAATTTACCCAGCACCTGAGGTGGACTGTTAAAGTTCCATGACTGCAGCATTGCCTCCTCTTACATAATATGTAAACTCTAGTTTTCATTCATTGTCTGAAACATCTAAAAGTTATATCTGTGTGTCAGCAGGCAATGATGGCCTGACACATTTCTAAATGGCATAAATGTTATCAGTATTATAAATCTTAAATTAGCGTAGTATTAATCCTTGAATTTAATTCCGAACTATTATAGTTGAATAAAAGGAGCTTTATTAAATCTAATCTAAAATAAAACTGCATACCTGTAAAAGGGTCTTTAAATATGAGAAGATGTAATAAAAATAGGAAAATATGTCTAACAGAAGTAATGAATAAACTAAAGAAGTTTGCATTCGTCCATTCTGAGAAAAAACAGAAGAGAGAAATGTAGCTAAATGCTCTATTTCCAAATCACTCACAGTATCTTGAGATTATGGGGGTGGGGGCGGGTAATTATTATTTTTAGATAAAACTACAGATTTTTTTTAAATGCGAGCACCATTCTGGACACAAACCAACCATATAATGGCAAAGAAATAGAAGAACAATCTCCCACATCAAAATAGATAAACAAATTAGATTCCTATCCCAATTGCCTTAATATAATTCCATTCAGCACTTTCTCATATGGAGTAGCCTTACACTATAGGAGACACTTAAGAAAACACTTCGTTAGTATAGCTTTTCCTCTACTGGCAATGACTTCTATTTGTTCTGGGGCATGTGATACAAAAATTGTCCTTCTGGACAGCTAATGAGGTCAGAGAAGCTCTACCTATGATACACATGTTTTCTTATGGGACAGTGTGCTGCAAGAAGAAACTTGAAGAATATACCCATACCTACGAAGACAAAGAGTGTTATGATTTCAGCATTTATTAACCCTCATATTTGCAAGGCAAAAAATAAAAACCAAGTAAACATTGCTTCAAGGATATGTACAAGATCAACTTTAACCTCACAAACATATATCCTGATGAATTCTATCCTGATACTCTGCCTCAGGAGCTCACAGATATAATGGAAACTGAGTGACTCAGAAAGTGATTAACGGTGAACGCTTGTTCTCAATTTTTCCATCTCCATCATGCCCTCTCTCTCTCTCTCTCTCTCTCTCTCTCTGAGGGCTTAATGTAAGGTTATCTAGACCCCTTACTAGTCCTCCTAATCAGTACACCAGCTCTGTTGATCAGTCATTTGCAGATTCTGCATATCATGGCCATATATAGGTTTACAAGGTAGCCCAAAACTGCCCTTCCCTTAGTTACATTATAGTAAATTTCCTCCCTGGAAAGCCTAAGAACTACGCATGAAATCCTGGGTCCACTGAAGTCAATGGAAAGCTCCCATTGACTACAAGGTGGTCCAGGATTTAGCCCTATCTTTCCTCTGAAAGGATCCAATTGTTAAGGAACTGTTACCCTGTGTGTTTAATGTATAGATTATATAATCAGTAACACATCAGAGACTTAAATCTGTACCGTTTAAAACCTCCACTGAATTGAACCTCCTTGGTCAAAGCCATTGTGAAGGTGTTACTCAAAACCTTTACACTAATTGAGCCAAATAATTCAAGGGAGAAAAAACCTGATCTTCGTCCAGTTTTTATTTGTCTGGGACTAGAAACCAAATTAGATTTAAATTTTAATTTCTCATTACAAATGAAATTGAAGAGAAAAAAATAGAATGTCACAAGATCAATGACTAGAGTAATCTCAATTTGACAGAAATATCTAAGATCCACTTTCATGTAGCTTATTATAGAAACATCACTTTCAGAAATTATAAATATCAAAATCTTACAAGTTATATAAGCTTAAAGGAGAAGAGCATCAAATATGTGAAGTAGTTGTAACATACGAAGGACTATGAAAACGGCAGAAATAGCTTAATAAAGATATAAAATATTTGAATTTTCTGTTCCTCAGGTATGGAAGAACTATAAAAACACCTAATGAAAAGGTCATCTTATTCCACTTCTTCTTTTGTGTGGCATTTGAAAAGCAATGGGCTGTGATTATAACTGAATTTTAAGATTTGAAAGCCATTCTAATGCTTCTGGTTTAGCGAGGTGGATCCCCCTTGTACCACCACTGTAAGTGTGAATGGGGCAGTTGTCCATGATGTGTCGCATGGTTTGTACTTCACCACAGCCACAATTTGGTGATTCTTTGATTTTCCATTTATGGAGGAAGTATCCACACCTTCTGTGTGTTGACCGAACACCGTTGAGTGAAGTCCACTGCCTATGGGGAAGGCAGAATCATGGAACTTCACTGGATCATCCATCTGCTTTTTGGGACATCACGAGTAGCCCACGATTCAAGCCAGTGAGTGCTAGTGTTCTTTCTGTTGGTCTGTAGCACTGATGCATGGATACAAAAAGGCTTCCTGGATCTGAGTTGGAAGAGCAGCAGTGAATTGAGATCTTGGTGTATTGACAGGTCCAGAGCAGCCAGGATCTTATTGTACTCCTGGGCCACAGCAGCATCTTGCCGAATGTTAGCTGGCACAATGCCTGCCAAAACTGGGAGCCACAGTATTGGTGTTAATTTGAGAGAGCCACTAGCAATCCTCAGAGTGGCACTGATTTCAGTGAGAACGAGATTGGTGTGGGAGCTGTTGCATCAAACTGGCATGCAGTACTCTGCTATTGACAAGACCAGGGTTTGTACTGACATTCAAAGTGCATGCATCACATCCCCAGGGCCAGCAAGCTTCTGAATGATGTTAACCCTTATTTTTTTAATCTTATTTTTGGTGCTGTGAAGGTGTTGGTGATAACTCAGCATCCAATTGAGGGTAACTCCAAGTTATCATGTGAGAAAAGCAGACCACAAAAGTCCACTTTCAGCAGGTACTTTGACCCCGTGGCTGTTCAAGTGGAAGGCAGTGACAAGTGTTTTTGAAGCATTGGGTTTTTGTCACAAGCTTTGAAATACATCAAGTATCTGGAAGTCATTGATCATGACCTTTTCTGTGACCTTCAGAGAGGACACTTGCATAGCTGGCACAATATCATCTGAATAGATGAATTTACAGGATTATGTCACCAGAATGTCAGTGAAAAAGAGATTGACTAGTGCAGGCACAAAAGTGGATGTTATTCCACTGTAGTTTTTGTGGCATACCATCATTTGTTTTATGTTTTGTTTTTTTTTTTAAAAGTGCACCCAAGCACAGATTCCCAGATATATGTTCCCAAAGATTTTGTTTAACTAGATAGATCTAAATTTAATTTTAGAGGATTCATTTTTTTTCATCAGAATTTATCAGATTATTAAAATGATCCATTGGGAAATACTACATTTATGGAACCACATGTCATTTTGTGATTTCCAGTGTAAAGGTTGTGCTTCCTATATTTGTGAACAATGCCTAGTACATTGTGAAAGTTACAAGTAAACAAACAAATAATTGTATAAATATTAAATATCGTACCATTCCATCAAAGGGTAGTGAACTATAGAAACCAGAGGTTAGAATGAAATTGACTGAAGTAATCTGCTATTGCAGGGCTGAAGAAGGAGCAAAGGGTATTTTGTTTAGCTACACAACAATATTAGCCAGGAATCCAAGGCCTCAATCCTGCAAACTCTTATGATTATTGTGTTTAAGCATTTGAATACTCCCATTTGTGTACCTCAAAAATTTTAATTAAGTACATGCTTCAGTGTTTAATATATATGTGGCTCATATTGAATTTTTAACTTTAGAGATATTAAAATAAATGTTGTATTTTGGGTACAGTCTCATCCTTTGTGAGTTCACACGGGTTAAGGCTAGGGATGAAACCTGTGGACCATTAAAACATTTAACATATGAAGCTGGATTCTGTAATCTGATCCAGCCCCTCCTGAGTCTCCAAGGAGGTTCAAAGGGGCTGGAATCTGTTTACTACTGGCCAGAAAATAATTTCTCTATTTAAGTGGAACACCTGCTGGTCTAAGAACCCTCACGCTGGGCTCTGCACCCGCTTTCCCGCTCCACCTCAGCTTAAAGAGCAAGTTGGGGAAGGGAAGTGGGCCTTACATAGTTCTACTGAGCTGTGCCTATGTTCCACTGACAGGCCATGGTGGAGCTCCACTAAGCAATGCCTATGCTCAATTGATGTTGAGTCTATTAAGAACTCTCCGTCAGTGGTACCAGTTAGAGCTCCTAGAAGCTTGTTGAGGCAAGGCCTTCATCCCTGGTCTAACACTGTTGAAATCAAAGGAATTACACCAGAGATTAAATTAGATTCCGCCCCCTCTCGTACTGAATGCAGCTGAAGCACATAAGAGAATAAAGCCTATCACCTTTAAGAAAGCAAAGAAAACTACAACTCAACAGACCCTTCTTGCATTTAGCCATGAACAGGAGCTGTTGGGCAGCACATAGGGACTGGAGTAAAGTATACACTTTTGAATGTGTCCATGACTCCTATGCATCTTAGGCCAATTACCCATCCTCCTGGCACAAGCATCAATGTCAGGCAGCCTGCATAGCAGTGTGAATCAATGCTACTTTTCAACATTAATATTTATTTTTCCCACAAAACTGATAACGAGTCAAAAATCACAACTTACAGTTTGCTTTTGTGGCAGTGAGTTTAATTATGTAAATAATTATGAATGTAAGGTGGCACATATGTTGCTATCACTTGCTTTAAATTCATTTGAATGGTCCAATCTGTGGTAATGGTTTCTATTCTCAAAACTCCAAAATTCTCACATTCTTCTTTCAAGTATAGTAAAAAAGTGAATCTAAAAGAACACCACTGAAGCTGTATACCTCAGATACCAGCTGTTTTCACTTCAGACCTGCTTTCTTTCTACTCAAACAATTCTGCTCAGTCCATTTCCTTCTACTGTTACCAAACCCCTCCATCTCAATGATTAAGGACAAGTTTCTAACATGGATATTAAGATGTATTGCTTGAGAAAAAAAGATATCAGTAATTTTCAAAATATTTAGGCATAACAGTGAGATGCTAACTCATATACAGCCCTATCTTGCTAACATCTAAATAGTTGGTATCTAGTTTAAACAAACTTTTATTCTTTAGTCTGACGTTAACTATTTCAAAGATAGTTTTGCCCCTTTCCAGTGGATATCCCAAATATTAATATAAAATACATCAGATTAAAAGTAGCAAGTACTGTTGGTGGGAGTACATTTGTCCACAGCAGCCTGATAAGGTCAGAATTATATGGCTCCTCTTATTTATGATTATCAACCTGTCGCCTCCAGGCACTTCCCAATGAAACTCCTTGCTACTGGCAACAATTTTCAAGCTGTCAAAATGTGCAAGTGTAACAGAAATGAAATATAAATATATTTAATGTGCAGGATGAATCTAGCACAAGACACTGCTACAGAAAAGCTAGCAAACATTCATATAACTGGAAACCTGGTGTCTGGCCTTCAGTCTGTTTACAGAAAAAACTCTTTTTCATTTCCAAAAGGATAAGCACTTTTCGCTGAAAAGGGGCTCAGGCCACAAGAATGCAAAACATTAATTTTTGATGCATCAGAACTAGAGCAGGGTGTCAATTCACAACAACAACTGGCAATGTTAGCCATTTTTTGTTCATTAATTGCCTGTGAAATATTTAATATTCATAAATGCACTCACCAGTCAAAATGAGTTGGTGAACAGTTTATGCAAACCCATTTCAGCTTTTGTACTGCATGCAAATTATTTGCTGCCACCTATTGGTTGAGTATTTACCATGTGTGATCTACTCTTTGTGCAGTCAATTGGTCACTTAACTCACATGATATTTTTTCTGTTCTCTAACTGGATGACTAACAAACCTACAAAGGCACAGATTAAGCAAAACACTTGAGAACATGGTTAACTTTAAGCCAATTCAACTCCAAACTAGAACTCTCAAAAATAAACATCTGAAATGGCCAGTTAAGGGAAGTCTAAAATTGAGCAGACTTTTGGGGAGAGATGAAGAGACAAGATAATTAAATCTCCACCTTTTCTGACTCTTGGCATAACCTAGAACTGAACAGGTACAATGAGTGAACTGCTACCTCAGATCAAGGCTGAAACATGTTGGAGGGATAGACAGCACTGGATTGCTCAGAGGAAGATATGGAAACCCTAAAGTTTTAATATGTGTTATAATCTGTCTAGCCCTTAAATAGTCTGATTTAATAGGCCAGTTCCTATGTTCCTACATGTTAGGAAACCCAAATAGACTGACTGATCAGGAATTTAAAATTATATATATTTAAAATTTATATTTAAAATTACTCAGTGTCTTGAAATGTAGCTACTTTACTGATAAGATATTTGTGAATGAGCATTAGCAGTTCAAGTTTCTCTGGTCAGATTATAACATGTTTAAACTACTGAGGAGTTCCTATTCTTGGGAAATAGATATATTATTGTGCTATTCCACAAGAAGCTTTTCTGAGCCTGAAGTAAATCTCTTTGCAGACAATCACTGACTTTTGATCTCATAGTAAATAGTGTAAAAAAGCTGACAGTATATGGGAAGTTCTGAGGTCACAATTGCAATATATATTTAAAATGTTAGTGCATTCTTGTATTTACTAGCTTTATATTAAACTTTACACAAATATACTACTTTAGTTTGAAACTCCACCTCTGGGCAATGATTCCTATTAGCCACATTTCGTGAACCTCCAGAAAAAGTGGAAGTGTCTTGTATACTTTTGCCATAAGAGCAGGGAAATGTCAGGCAATTTTATAAGATACTTCAGTTTGAAGTTTCCATCTCTCATCATAGGTCTTCCAATTTACTGCATATTTTTATACCAGAAATCATTAATTTTATTTCTACTTCAGTGCACAGATTTCAACTTTAGTTATTTTCAGAATTTCAATTTTGCACACCAGAGAATGGGAAGCATGGTTCTTGCAGAAGAGGTCAAAGGAGTTTGTTATGATCTTTCAACTCCATACAATTTGAGAGATGATCCCTTCTACTGATCATTGGTTGGCTTTATGGAATGCCTCTCCCTACCAAATCTTTCTGTGGAATGGTTAAAACGTTGACTGGTATCTGTACTGAGGGTAGGGTGACCAAAAGGCAAAAATGAGACACATGCAGGAGCCCTGCCCCCTATGTGGCTCCACCCTATCCCTCCTCTTCTCTGGGACCCCACTCCACCTCTTTCTTCTCCTGAAGACACACCCCCTGTCCCGCCTCCTGAGGCCTGCTCCCTAGCCAGGTTGGAAGCCAGAGCCAGCCATGGTAAGAGCCTCCCAGGGAGCCTGGGCCGCTGTGGGGACGCCTGGACTCTCTGCCTACTCTGGATGAGGCACACTGCCCAGGGCAGGTGAAGGGTCCGGGGCTCTCGAAAGTGGCCCAGGCTCCCTGGGTGGCTCTTACTACTGCCTGGCTGAACCTGTGATCATCATTCTGATCCCTGTTTTTCATTAGTTGTCTTTTGGTATTCATTTGGTTCCTGGGTCCAGTGGTCCCTCCCACTAGGCTGGGGGAGGGGTCTGTAAGAGTAGGTGGGCTTGTGCCCGTTCACCTCCCGGGTTTTCCAATAAGTACTGCCTGGCTCCAGCTTCTGGCCTGGCCGGGGGTGGGGCCTTGGGCGGAGAGCAGGAGCAGAGGGCAGGGCCTCATGGTGAGCAGGCCTAAGACCCACCTAAGCCCCCCCACACCATCGGGAAGAGCCTGGCGCCACCTCGGGCAAGTGTGGAGTGGCATCGCAGGGAATCCAGGACAGCATTTGTCCCGGACTCATTCAGCCTGGGACTGGGACTTGAACTCTGTATTTTGGGTCTGTCCCACCAAATTCAGGATGGGTGGTCACACTAACTGAGGGCCATAAGGTATGAGCTGGGTTTAGAATCACATGGCCTTTGGCCACATGAGAAGATTGGGTGCTCAAACACCCAGTGGTAGAGTGATCTTCCTGACAGGAATCAGTGCAGGAAAAGGGAAACAACTCATATGAGAAATGAGCACTGCTTTTCATACATTCCTGTTGTTATACTTCCTGCCCTGGAGTTTAAAGTTGTAATACATTTGAAGCCTATTCAATCATTTTAAAAGTATGAATGAAAGACAAGCAGCTTGTAAGTCGAATACACAAATCAACTTTGTTTCAGTGAATACACAACTCACTACTAATCATTACTTACTTACAAAAAGTATAGAGCCACATCATCAGGTCGTGCAAATCACTGTAGCTTCACTGATTCCAACTGAGCTATGTTGATTACACCAGACTATAGCAAAGGAGTTAATATTTTACCCAAAAAGCTGAGCCCTGACAACTGGCTGTTCTGCATACCCTCTTATCATTAGGTACTCATTCCAAACATTTTTTACAGATTTATGCTTTCAGGTTGTCAGGTACTTTGAAAAAACCTGCCACTGTGTTTGTAGGAGTAGTAGTAGATATTTCAGAGTATGCAGCTTCTACACAGATGAGTGATCAAGACCCTTATTCAGAATTTGCCAAAAAGATTTTAATTACATGGTATCACATTTCTTATCTTGCTATAAAAATCATAAAGACATATTTTAATATTAAAGAATCAGTGAAGTGCTAAAGTTAATCTTAAAAATGCTTAACACCACAGATTGAACAATTCTGGTTAGAAACTATATCAGAATCAAGATAAATATGAGTCTTGGGTAGTGAGGAAATAAATAGAAATATATAATGAATCACACACACGACTTGAACAACAGAATCAGAAATTGAAGTCCAAACAAGAGACTGATAATATAATCAATCTTCAGCAGTTACTTGGGGTCTGAGCCAGGCAAAATGAGGCATCTTTGCACATGGCTCACATCAAATCCATGGGCCTCCTGCGTTATGCAACAATGAAAGCTGCTCTCTGCATGGAAGGATAATTTACCTTGAATTGAAGAAGAATGTATTTGGCATCAGAATACACGATGAGGCTGCATTCTGAGCACTACTAGATTATACAGAAATCTGGTTCTTACAGATAATGTGAAGGGACCACTGAAAATACTCAGCATGTCCCCCAGTATCTTAATGCATGGTTACATTCTCCTTTGGAAGGCTGGATGTCAGTTAGGGGCTCTTTCTGGCTGAAAGCTCTGTTCTTTCTAGCTCCTTTAAGCAGGTCAGGTCTGCCATTATGAAGAGAAAAAGCACCAGGTGGCCTTCCCCATGGGGAAGAGAATGCCCTGTAAGCAGTGGTGAGCTGGAGCTGGTTCGCACCGGTTCCCGAAAACTGGTTGTTAAATTTTGAAGCCGGTTTAGAACCGGTTGTTAAAGGGGTGGGCAAACTCCGGCCTGCGGGCCACATCCAGCCTGCAGGACCACCCTGTCCGGGCTGCCTGAGCTCCCGGCTAGGGAGGCTCCCCTGACTGAGAATCCCTTTTAAATTTTCACTCATCTGGTGGTGCTCCCGGTTTTCGGTGGCACTTCGGCAGCAGGTACCTCAGTGCTGCAGAAGACCTGGAGCGAGTGAAGGACCCGCTGCCGAAGTGCCGCCGAAGACCCGGAGCGACTGAAGGAACCGGTTCTTCAGATTTTGGCAGCGCATCACTGCCTGCAAGTCCAACAATGGATGAAGAATATTGCACAGACCTAAAAGAGATAAATGTTCATAACTCCTTATCGCCTCCATTCCCAGACTTGGTCAGGCCACAAATAGGGACCAATCTTCTGCTGTTGCACTCTCAGACCAGGGTGATATTAAATCAGTCACTTTTTATTTAAACTTTTTCAAAAGTCAAACAACCACTCACACAGATTTCTAAACCCGCTGCTTGCCAAGACCTCCAAACCCTGCATCTCAGAGCTGCTGACCTCGCAGTAGAGTGCTGGAAAACAGAGCTCTGGCATTCCATCCAATTCTGTGTAAGACAGACATTTTGAATGCTGCACTGAAACTACACAATTTTCTCCTTCTCCCATATTGGCATAGCTACAGCTGTGAATCTTTAAACTTACTACAGCATAAAAATAAAATGATCATATTAGAGAGCAAAATACAAAAGATATTTGACTTGATGATAATAGCAAAGTCTTATGTAGGGTACTTAATGGACTCAGTATACTGTAATGATTCAGTTCATGAAATATATCTTCTTGGTTTTATTGTGTTTCCATATCCATCAAGAGGGTATGTGTAGTTTGTAGAAATGGACAGGTAGTGAGTTGGAAAAGACTTATCTAAACTGTACTTTAACAAACCAGCTGCATCTCCTGTCATTGGAGAGGCTTTGCAAGAAGCCTGGGGAACAATGTATACTTCTCTGTAGGGGGTCCAGGAGAACATTCTATTCTATTTAAGCTTTTGGACTGCACTGTGTCTGAAATAGACAAAAAAGTGGGAGACAAAACAGTTGTACAACTTCTTCCACCTTGGAATCCACTCACCCAGGAGAGACAGAGAGAGAGAGACCTAAAATTAGAATACTTGTCTGACTATACAAATCTATACAAATCTCAACATTTTTGCAATTTTCTGAAATCTCTAAGGAAAAAAAAAGACTCTACAGGCATTTCTACGGTTTACAGCTTCTAGTCTTCGCTAAAACTCGGAATTGCCAGGATGAATGATAACAAAAAAATATGAGAGAGGTGGAATAGTAAACTATATTTTTCAAACCTGAAAAACAATTTGATTCAAATTGTTTCACTGGCCAATCACTGATTGAAAAAGCTACAAATGAGAAAAAGGCAAACTGGTTAGGACATATAAAATAAGAAATATGCTTCTAAATGTTTTAGTTTATGTAAATTTATATTTGTATGTCACTGACACTGTACAAATGCCTCCATCTACTCACCATTGGCAGGCCCACGATGTTTAGCATACTAAACCCACCCACTACTGTGCTACATATATCTATGCTCCAAATGCTGAATATTGTGGAGGCAAAAAGTCTAGTCTTTCATAGAAAGAACCCTTATACTAATATGAACAACATTTTGAAGAATAGGACCATTAACATTTTAAAGCACTACAGAGAATTTAGCTACACAAATAATAGAAGTGGCTAATTCCTAAGCCAATCTGAACATTTAGGGTGACGGTAGAAGGTTGCTGACTATTTTAGGCTAAAACAAGCAGAGTCTAACTGCTGCTAACATTTGTCTAAATATGTTTGTCAGTTCAGGTTTCTGTATTAATGAAAGTTTAATGCAGTTTAGAAATCTTCTCTGGTATTGCAAATGCATTCATTAAAATGTTCCATTGTGCTTCCTTGAATATATTCATTTGTAATTCACAGTGCAATACAAGTGTCAAAAGTCAGTTGAACACTGTCTTGCTTTCCTGCCTGGAACACAGGTTTATAGCTGTTTATGAAACATCATCCTTCAGTAAATATGAATTTACATAAAACATCTGATTTGAGGTTTTGATTTATGTTTTCCTTCTTAGTTTTTACTCTTTTTTTGGTATTACTTACCCTCTGCACTAAGGAAAGCAAAGTATATAAAATGAATTATTTTAAAACATGTTTACAGTTTGAATTTTATAATAATGCCATGGTAGAAATATAGAATGGTACTTTCTAAAATCAGTAGGATACTATTATGCAAAGATTTGAACACCAAATAAAATGCATTGTGCATTTCTGCCTATTAATCCTGGTTACAGGCACTGCTTATATGAAACTTTAAAAATAAACCTTAGTATTTTTGCATGTGCCCAAGATATTACATTAATTAATAAACAAATGTTAGTTATGTGGTACATTTAGATACCATTTGGATCATACAGTGAATACCTTGCTGTTTAATACTTAATAATTAATATTCAGATGTGTGTACAGTATCTTAATAAATACAGGAAGGATACAACATCAGTTTAACATTCAGTATACTGGCAGAGAAACCAAACGTGAGCAACACGTGGGGCAGTTTTTCAGAAAATATGTATGAATAAAAAGAAACTGCTATGGCATCAGGAACATTATCTACATAAGTTAGCAATAAAAGTTACAAAATAAGGAGTTTAAAATCAAATTTGCCCCAAAAATAATTCTCAGTAGAGAAACAATTTCCTTCATAGATTCAAAGGCCAGAAGGTACCATTATGATCACCAAGTAGAATCTGGGCAACGCCAAGTAGAAACAACTAAGATGTTTGCATACCAAGGCAAGCATCCTATGTAACAAAATGGAGAAACTAGAACTAGTGGTGCAGGAAGTGAAACCAGATATTATAGGGACAACAGAGACATGGTGGAATAGGAGTCATGACTGGAATACAGGTATTGAAGTGTTTGTGCTGTTCAGGAAAGACAGAAATAAAGGTAAAGGTGGTGGAGTATCTCTGTATATTAATGATGAGGTAGACTGTAAAGAAATTAGAAGTGATAGAATGGATAAAACAGAGTCTGTCTGGGTCAAAATCACTTTGGGGAAGAAAACTACCAGAAGTTCCCCTGGGCTTTTGCTTGGGATGTGCGACAGACCCCCCAGGATCCAATCTGGATATGGATAGAGAACTCATTAATGTTTTAAATGAAATAAATACTATTAGAAATAGTGTGATTATGGGAAACTAACTTCCCGGATATAGACTGGAGAGCTCAAAATTTTTCTGGATGGGATAAACTGACAAATTTTTTCACCAAATAATCACTGAACCAAAAACAGGTGATGCCATTTTAGATTTAGTATTGTGAGTAGTGAGGACCTTATAGATGAGCTGGTTGTAGGAGACACCCTTGGTTTGAGTGATCATGAGTTAATTCAGTTTAAACTAAATGGAAGGATAAAAAAAAATTGTTTGCAATTAGGGTCCTTGATTTCAAAAGGGCAAATAAAAAAAAAAGAATTAGTTAGGGAAGTGGACTGAAGAACTCAAGGATCTGAATGTGGCGGAGGCTTGAAATTACTTTAAGTTAAAGTTGCAGAAGTTATCTAATGCCTGTATCCCAAGAAAAGGGGGAAAAATTATAGGGAAGGGCTGCAGACCAAGTTGGATGAGCAAGTATCTCAAACAGGTCATTAAGAGAAAGCAGAAAGCCTACAAGAAATGGAAGATGGCAGGGTTCAGCAAGGAAAGCTACCTCTTGGAGGTCAGAAAGTGTACGGGAAAAGTGAGAACTGCCAAAAGCCAAGTAGAGTTGGACCTTGCAAAGGAGATTAAAACCAACAGTAAAAGGTTCTATAACCATATGAAGAAAAAGAAAACAAGGAAAGAAGTGGGACCACTAAGCACTAAGGATAGGGTTGAGATTAAAGATGATCTAGGTATGGCCAAACATCTACACAAATAGTTTGCCTCCATTTTTAAATAGGGTAATGAGGAATTTAGGGATAGTAGAAGGGTGACTATTGAAAATGAGGATATGGAAGTAGGAATTACCACATCCGAGCTGGAAGTCAAACTCAAACAGCTTAATGGGACTAAACCGGAGACAGGGTGGGGGAATGGGGGCAGACAGTCTCTATCCGAGAATATTAAAGGAACTGGCACATAAAATTGCAAGCCCAATTAATCTGTAAACTTGGGGGTCATACCCTATGACTGGAGAATTGCTAATATAATGCCTATTTTTAAGAAAGGGGAAAAAAGTGATCCCAGAAACTACAGTCCCGTTAGTTTGACCTCAGTTATATGCAAGGTCTTGAAACAAATTTTGAAAGAGAAAGTAGCTAAGGACATAGAGGTAAATGGCAAGTGAGATCAAATACAACATGATTTTACAAAAGGTAGATAATGCCAGACCAACCTGATCTACTTATTTGAGAAGATAACTCATTTTTTTAGACAAAGTAAATGCAGTAGATCTATTCTGTCTGGATTTCAGTAAGGCTTTTATTCAGTTCCACATGGTAAATTACTAAAATTGGACAAGACAGGGATTAATATGAGACTTGAAAGGTGGCTAAAGAACTAGTTAAAGGGAAGACTACAACAGGTCATACTGACAGGTGAACTGTCAGGCTGGAGGGATGTTAGTAGTGCAGTTCCTTAGGGATCACTCTTGGGACCTATTTAATGTTTTTATTAGTGATCTTGGCACAAAAAGTGGGAGTGTGCTAATAAAATTTGCAGATGACACGAAGTTGGGAGGTATTGCCAATACGAGGAGAGCCAGAAAATACAAGATCTGGATGATCTTGAAAACTGAAATAATAGAAATGCCTTGAGCTGAAGGGAGGAATGCTGTCTGAAAGGCATTCAGGCAGTAAGGCTGCTAAAGCATGTGGTGAGAGAAATCTTTGCATTGAATTCACTTAGCATGATAAGTTAGGTATTAGTTTGATTTTACCTTTTATTTCTTTGTAACAAATTCTGACTTTTATGTCTCATTACTTGTAATCACTTAAAATCCATCTTTGTGTAGTTTATAAACTTGTTTTTATCTAAATCAGTGTCTGTTTGGATTGAAGTGTTTGGGGAACTTCATTTGAGATAACAAGATTTGTGCATATCATGTTCTATTAATAAAATGATGGACTTTTTATGATCTTGTATTCTCCTGGAGGATACTGGGTAATACAATACGCACATTTCTAGGGACAAGTCTGGGACTGAAAATTTGCTGGTTTTGCTCTATAATATAATTGAGGAGTGACTAGCTATATCACTCTTGCAATATAGCTGGGAGTAATTTACATGCTGGACACTCTGATTGAGCAAGCCAGGGGTGGATGCTTCCAAGGCAAAGCAGTGTAAAAGGTACACTGGGTGGGAATACTGAGGGGCCACAGTTGTTCAACAGTCCAGACCGTACCCTGGGTTAATGTCACAAATGTAATTTTAGAAGTCCAGGAGCAAACACAGTACAGTCTTACCAAATCCATAGTCAAAAGTGATATCACTTCTCTACTGATGCTTGAAATTTTGGCCTTACTAAAATCAGCATTGATTTTATATGTTCTTCCAGATAACTGACAAAAAAAAAAAGGAGTGGTGGACTGAAAGGACTTTATTAGAACCACCCCCACTAGAACATGATTCTCCATTTATAACTATGTTGAAAGTTCCTTTTGTAGTCTCAGAGCAACAATTTTCCCACAAAGATGGTTATTGGGAAGAACATTCAAACTGGACACCTCAGCAGATCTTTGGACCAGAGATACCTGTATTATCTGCTGAATGAAACTCAGTCAGTTTCTTAACACACAAGTCAATAACTTTCTACTACAAAGTTCAACCTGCAATCAATATATATGCATGTACAGTCTATGACATGCATGCACCCACATGCTGAAAAAATAGTTATACAAGATCTACACTTATATCTAGAGATATTTGTCTGTGTATTTGGGTTAATAGGTCTGATCTGAAGAATAATACACTCAAGTTTTTATATTCAGTGAAATACATTATAAAAAGATTCTCTAACACTTTTTTTTTTAATAAACATTACAAAGTCCTTGGCTCTTAGGAAAATAATACAGGAGAGAGAGACTGTACATTAGATGACAGATCACCAGAGTATGCAGTATTATTGCGTTAAGAGCTTTTTCAGTGTTCCTTTTCTTCCTTGCCTAATTTTTCCTTTTTCCTAATATTCATCTTTTAAATACACAATAAGATCCACTCGTGTAATCCTGGAACTGGAATTTTTGAGTTCCAATCTGGTCTGTAACACTGATATACTATGAAACCATGGATACGTCACTGTACCTTTCTGTATCTTAGTTTCTCACTTGTAAAAGCCAGCAGCTATCTATGCTGTGTGTGTGCACATGTGTGCACATGGAGGTTTGATGCTGGGAAATTTTCATAAACATACATAATAATGTGTATCGTATGTATGTATACAAAAATCTTAGCACAGATCATGACATTATAGTAGTTACATGAAAAGAGTATGTTGACCAAGCACTGATACCTCATGTCATATGTGCAAGCTATACAAATATAATTTTCTTCTATTGCAAACTTCAGAATTAAGGGCCAAATTGTCTGCTGGGATAGTTCAACTGAAGTTAGAGGAGTTACACAAGTAGAGAATTTAGCCTTTGAAAAAGAGATGACAAAGGGAAAATAACTAAATGTAAGTACATTGGCTTTTTCAAAACTTAACAGAAAACACAGCTATAACCTGTGAACTTCTTAAAACCTTAAGAAAAAGTGCTTGATCCTAAATAACACAAATCACAAGATAGAAGACCCCTTCTGCAAAACATTAATCACATGAGAAGGAGTTTTCAAGGTAAGACCCTAAGTAAGACAAGAACAAAGAGAGGAAGATTAGGTGCTGGCATCAGATCCAAACAGTTAAGGTTGTTTGAGTTCCTTATTCTTTTCAACATACCACAGATTGATTAGTTTTTATAATGACATCTTCTCCAGAACCATCAATTCATGGCCTTTAAAGTTCCTCTCATATGGCTTTGCATTCACTGGTGTATAGAGTGTAGCCTAGAGAGGAAGTGAGTAGTCAGTGTTCAGACAGGACTTAGGGATGCCTAAATGGCATGTGCTGGTCTCATAGATTCCATTGTCAAATGACCGAACTATTAGGAGAGCAGTCATTCTTGTGAAATTTTGGTTGAATCTGACTTAGAACTGGAAAACTGGGGTGACACTCTGGCCCTGAGAGTTTTGCCACAGACTTCAAAAAGGGCCAGGATTTCACTCAGGTCCCTTCTTATTTTACATTTGATCCACAGTAACAGGCAAACTGTAGCTAAAATCCAAAATGAATCGTATGTGTGATGTTAAATACTTTATTCAAGGCTTTTTACAAAATTTAGTGAAGATTTACACTACAAGTTCACATAGTTTCTCAGGAATGTTCTCAGAAATATAAAAAGTCAAAGGCAGCAATGCTATAGCTGTTGTTTTGAGTATCTGTCGTGTTGAGAGGAAAACCAAAAAAAGGGTTGTTCTGTGGTTACTGCAAGGGAGCAGTATAACATACAAGAATAAAGGAGCCACCTGTCCTGCCAGCACGAACGAATATCAGTGAGAATACAGAACATCATTTTAAAACTTTGCAGCCCTGTTCAAAGAAACGCAAAAGATGCAAATTCCATGGTTTCAGAGTAGCAGCCATGTTAGTCTGTATTCACAAAAACAAAAGGAGTACTTGTGGCACCTTATATTACTATTCATAAAAAAGGCTTTTGTGATTATCTGGGATTTAGTTTTATTCTGATAAATGAAAAGTGTTAACTAACAAAATCCACATTAAAGCTCATATAGGTAATTTTCTTGGAATATTAATCTCTTTGTTAACATCTTTCACCTGAGAACTTACATTTGGATGATTTTCTACATGATGCTATCCATATACATCTGTTGGGTTGGCTTTGTATTGATACTTATTTTGTTTTGTGAACTAGAGAAAGGTTTCTTTGTATCTGTAGTGGATATTTATCTCTGTACAGGCTTTTTAAACTCACTCACATTCTATTTCATTCTTTATGTGTGTTTTTTTTTCCTCTTATGAGTCTCTCAGGTCATTACAGCAGGACAAAACTATATTATATGCAATACAAATTTCCTGCATATTTTTGAATGCTCCTAATTGAAATCAACTCATGGAATAAAATTTTGTGAATTCAAAAGTTCACATGAAAGTACTTGGTTGTGGATATAATATAGGGAGGGACATAATAAGTCACATGTGGCCTTTCTTCATCTGACAGAGACCCTTTCCCTAGTGAGTCCTTTAACAGTGGATCAGCTACTAAAAATCCCTTAAAGTGCCTCTCTCACATCCTAGGTTTCTTCTGGGCAGGTAACCTTCCTTCCTTCCTGTAGTCATGAGCAGCACTGATTTGCTCCCTGCTACTACTGTTGATATCTTTTTCTTACCGCCTAGGAGAAACTATAGAAAATGAAACTTCTCCCTCTGAGAAAATGACTCAAAATGGCTTCTATTAACTTTTTAGGCTACCGAGGGTTCATAGATTGTAAGGCCAGAAGGGACCATTGTGATCATCTAGTCTGATCTCTTGTATAACACAGGCTATAGAACTCTCCCCAAAATAATCACTATAGGATATCCTACAGCATGGATAAATCAGGCAATAAGAGAAACAGAAGAACCAATACCAGGTGAATTATATGACCAATCATAACCATCAACCTAGCTCACATTTCAAAAAGTTAGCACAAATCATATCCAAACAGTAAAACCACTTATGAAAAATGTTAAAATTTTGAAATTTCATAGAATTGCTCTGATGTTAAGAACATTTAGTAAACTTGAATACAGGAAAATTTTGATGAGAAATCATTTTGATACTGATATTTTCTCTCCCTTAACATATTTCAGAGAGCACAATATAAAAATATTGAGTTACCTTTATTAATCATTGCATAGAAGCTGGTTTGAAAAGAAGAATCATTTTAATGAAAATGTTTGCAAATAGTTTATGTTTTATTTGTCAAAAATTTGAAGCTTGTAATTTTTTAACCAGGTTTTGAAATTAATAAATTCTTTTTCATTAAAATATTAATTCACTATAAGATAAAACCACCCTATAAGATAAAACCATACTCAATAACTTCAGTGAAAAAAGTCTATCAAATAAGTCTTTAAACACAAAAGACCTTTGGGTATTAATTTTATTATTAAACATAATATTAACAGATGAGGTAGTCTTTTTATACAATGGACTGACTTTCTAACAAATGTGAAAAACCACAGTTATATAAAATCTGAAACAAAAGAGAAAACAATTCTTCATTTTAGCAAGCTGTTCACTTTCACTAAGAATTTCAAATGAGCATCAAAATGCTATTATAATACCAGGAAACTTGAAAAAGTACAGGATAGAATAGGATAAGCAGTATCAGCCATATGTGTTGTGGGAAGGGGACCCAGGCTTCTGACCTCAAGTTTCTCTCCTTAGGTTGGTGAAGGTCAATTGCATCCCCAATAATTTGTGGTGACAACATGTTTATTTACAGTGGTTAATTGGTTCCTGTTCATGACACTGGTTTATGTTTTCTGAGTGACAGTTGTAATGGAAGAGAGGCTCCTTTTACAGTTAATGACTAAACCATATCCAAAATATAGTGGATATAAATTGTTTGGTTCTTTCCCTAGGCAAAATTAATTGGCCAATTTATTTTTTTAAATAATCACTTATATCAAGGCAATTTAATCAACCCAGAGTGCCATTTCTCAAAAATGAAGGTATTATAACATTTCACATTTATGTAGTACCTTTCTTCCAAGGATTTCAAAGCTCTTTAAAGATATTTATTAAGCTTCACAACACTTCCTGTATATACGGAAGTATTATAGCCATGCTGCAGGTGGGTTAAGGCACAAGAAGTTTGTGATTTATTTATAGTCACAAAGCAAGACAAGGGAGATCTGGAAATAGGATCCAGGAAACCTGACTCCTTGTCCTGTAATCTAACTACCGTATTTGTTCCATTGCTTTTTGTTATCACAACAGACTCCAGACTGGTAGCTGATGTCTACTGACTAAGCATGGATGCATGTTGCCTGTATCTTATTATTTCAATCATAATTTCTAATTTCATCTATGATACAATTATTTCATCTGATAAACTTTTAAAGTAATTAATTCTTTTCTTTCCATGTGGATTTGACAATTATAAGTGAAATAAATTGAAAAAGAAGAAAAAACTTTTACAACAGAACATACACTGATCAATGGATGCAGGGTACCATTATAAACATCTTTAGTCTTCCTGAAACCCCTCTGAGAACTTTCTTTTGGGGGGGGGGGGGGGGAAGGGGAGAAAGGAGACTGCATGGCCTCGAGTGGTTTTCCCATCACTTACCAATAGAAGTGCCTAAGAATTTTTACTGAATCCCGGGCATCTGACATTGCTTAAGCTTAAGTAAGAAACTGGAAAACAAGAATGGTGCTGGATGTTCTAAAGGTTTTTAAACAATTCTGGTAAGCCTCTATTTATATGAGAATGCAGTATATTTGCAGGCCCCTTTTACTAGAGGGGCCTCTGAACTTTATTAGGTGTGTTCCAGTTGGGAAATCCTGTGTGCTGCAATCTAGTTTTAGAGACTACAACTCCCGTGATGCATTGCAGAAAGAGTGAGACACTTCCTCTGCCAGGGAGTGCAAGGAGAGCAGTTGGGGCTCCATTTTTCGGGGGAGGAGGGAGAGAAGCCAGATTGCTGGTGCGGAGCTCTGTCAATACCAGGAGCTGCTGCTGACAGCCTGCAGGGGCTTTGATCGAGCAGGGAGCTTCAGAGATGGTTGGTGGCTTCACTGGAGCCAGGGCAGAGACTGTGCCTAGAGCTCACTGAGGTGGGCCTGCAGTGAAGGAACTGTGAGTAACCTCCACTCTTGTTTGGGAAAGCACTTACAACAGAAGGGGCACAGCAGAGAGACTGAGTCTGAGGAGAAGTAGAGTGATCTTCCCATCAAACCAGGACCCAAAGCTGCTGACATTTGGTGGTGCAGACTCCAATCTCCAGAGGGGTTGTGCAGCTTGTTGCCTTGGCTGGACTGATACACAGAACCAACAGAGTACTGTCTCCAGCTTCAGATCTTCAAGTGCGCCCACGCAAGCATCTAGAACTCTGAAAATCAGAGCAGTGTACACGCCGGGGTGGGGTAAATGGTGGCAGTGTAAATGCCAGTTACATAAGTTTCATTTATTACTGTAACCTATATTTGTTAATTGATTTTGTTCAGTTGCCCCCTGTGGATTTAAATTAGTAGTGACATTTAATCTTAGTCAGTTATATCGTGTTTCTTTAAGTTTCTAAATAAAGGTGTGTTAACTCAAATTTAAATATATTGGATGTATATTATTTATAATTGGTATTTTTGAGTTAGACCCATGCCACAGATTATATTAATTATGATTATGATTATTATTAGAATAGTTTACTCCTGGAGGTTCCCAAGGGACACCGTTGAGCGTGTACAGGCGCCAGCCAGGTGGAGGCACCACCAAGTTTAAATTCCTTTAGGAGTAAAGGGACTGCAGCAGAGGGGTGGATAGAGGATTCCCACCTATCCAACATCACCAATGGGATACTCAGGATCTCCTTTAATGTCAACAACATCATGTGCCCAGGCACACAGGTGAGTGTTGGCTACTCCCAAGTAACCCAGGGAGGAAAGGGTGGGGGGGTTATATATTCATAGGGAGTCTTTTCTGGTACCCAGAGACAAAAAGCACATTGCCCAAAAGTTGCTTGAAATATAATATTTCAGTTTTACCATAAAGTTAAATCATGTATCAATTAATGGATTAATATGGGAATGATAAAATAAAACACATATATGTTATGTAAATATTCAGTTAGTCAGGCAAATGTAATTTTTTTGGAGACCACAAAAGGTTATTTGTAAAAGATTCAACACAATTATCTTCGATAGTTTGCTTGTTCCAAATAATTTCAACCATAAATTGTATATGTGCTTCTTAAAATATGCATTACCACCTGTACTTTTTCAGTGGTAGTACTACATTAAAAACGTTAAACAGAAGTGCAGTGTTGTCATCTCCTGTGTATACGTTAAACTAATTTAACAATACTTTAACAGAGCTATCTTGTTAAATAAACATGGATTTTTCACAAACCACTTTTAAATGGAAATAGTCTTTATTATCCCAAAAGACTGCAGAAATGTACACGATCAAATTACTAAACAAAAAGTGTGAAACCAGAAGGAAACCACAAGTTTTCTAGTGCTTGCTACCTGCTGCAGATTTCAGTGTCACCGTCAATAGATTCAAATGGTTGACTAGATGTGACTGATGGGCCCTGGATCAATACAATGCCATATACTCTACAGAGAGGTTGCAATTACTGACTTGGAAAGCAGTCCAGAGACATTTCAATATTAAGTCAATGCACTAAATGCTTCTATTTTGATCTATGTTATGCTAGCTAAAATAAAGATATTTTAAGCTGCTTCTTAAAACAGGTTTATGAGTATATGCAGAGTTTACAATGATAAACTATGCATAAAAGAGGAAATAAGGCAGCCAACTCCGAAAATACTTTTTATGTTATTTCATAATTGTTAAATAAAAAGATGGAAAATGTCTGCGATGAAATAAACCACTAATTTTCTATTGTACTTTAATCTAAAGCACAACTAGTGGTTACGCATGGATGATATCACAATCTCATTTTATTAAGAACTATAAAAAGAGAAAAAAAGTGCCATATAAATACTAACCTTTCAAAAACAAACATTTTAAATATAACTATATTTTACACACGCACACACACAGAGCAAATAAGAAACCCTAATTGTAAGTTTTGTTGTGAAAAACTTTTAAACAAGCCTTTTTGGAAAGTTCTGTGTGCACACAAGATAACATTTTATCAGTTGAGTATCACTCCAAATATTTTCTAAAAGTTCCTAGAAGCAACCCACCAACTATTAATAATACTTACATCTTTAAAGCTCTGTGTAAATGTTAACTAATTAATCCGCACAATTAATCCTATAAGGTAGTTGCCTCCACTGGATGAGAAACAGGTCAAGTAAAAAAACCACAACAAATAAATAAAACAGATATTTTCGTGATATATCCTATTCAATACTTCCAAAGCGCCTTTCATTTCAGTATGTCATAGACCTTTACAAACATAAAATAAGTAGGCTCAGAAGGATTAGACTTTTATCAATAAATGTCAGTAAACATCAATTTCACTGTACACATACCAACCAAAAAATGTCCATTGATAATTATCAAAATTTACAGATACCAAAGTAAGAAAGATGCTGCTTGAGATCTTCACAGAATTTAATTTAAGGATATTTACTGTGTATATTTTGATATGTGATATTGACAGCTTTAACTTATTGAATCTCAAAATCCACTGTCATTAAATTATTGTCTGATCCACCACAAATTCCTGTAACTGTGAAAATTTAAACAAATAAGAATAGAAAAAATGCTTCAAAAAAAAGTACTGTCAGTAAAATAAGAAAAGCCTCACAACTAGAGCTGCTTGAAATTTTTCAAATTTATGCATTTTCTGATAAAAAGGGGGACAAAGTTTTTGTGAACATTTTTACCATTTCTCTACCAGGTTTACTCACAAGATACTTTAGATATGAGTAAGAGATATGCAGGAAACCAATTCAACAGCAATGGAAATGTTTCATCCTGGTGAAAAACTGTTTAACGAGCCTGCTATCATTAAAAAAGACTTCAAGACAAGAAGTGAAGAAGATCATTATATCCAATTTCAACTGCAGTGGAGTTGCTTAGGGTGGCAGAATGTTTTTCCTAAGTTGGAATTTGGCCAGGATCCAAAATGAAAGCTCCTACTAAAACAAAACAAAACAAAACAAAAAAGGCTCTGTGGGATTTCTATCAGTCAGAGAGGGAAGAACTTCAGGTGGTGTGTATTTTCATAGCACGAGTGACTTAAATGGGGCTACAACAATTTAAACCAGCTCAGTTTCTGCCCCAGGAACTTGAATTTGTCTCACCTGAATGAAAATATGTTCATCAGTATGGTGCCTCCTCACACCATGATGTTCAGTAATTCTGAGGGAAGAGTGCCACCTACTGAGGCCCCAACTCTGCAAAGAACTTTAAACACATGCTTATATTCCACTGACTTGTGTGCTTTTCTGAATCAGGACCTGAATCATAAACATCACTACTTGCACCACCTTGCTGTTCCTGAAATATTTCTCATCCAAGTAACAACCTTGCTGAACCGTGCTTAGCTTGTGATATCTTACAGCATCACAGAAATAAGCCTGCATAGCAAGTTGGAAGGGAAAAAAAAGAAAATTCAGTCTATTCTATTTTTGAAGGTTCCTTTTCAGGCAAAATTATTTTTGCTAATCTCTGCATTTCTCATGGGTTTCCCTTATTGATGTGCAATAGCTTCAACTGCAGTCATTCTGCATGCAACAAAAAACAAGTATCAGATACGTGTGAAAATATCTGAAAAGCTACAAAAGTGACAAATCCAACAAAGTGACCAAAATTGCACTAAACACCTATTTTTGCAAGTATAGACATATAATAAAACTCCACTTTTTAATAATTTAATGCCAAAGTGTCGCTTATTACTATTTAAGACTAATGATAATATGACCCAACATTTGTATTCTGCTACTCCACACAGCCCCAGAAGGCCACAGATATAATAGAGAAACCTATCTAAATTAGATGTGATCTGCTACACGATGACATAAAACCTCCAAACTATCCATTTTAATTCTGGTCATTTCTTAGTCAAGGGAAAGCTGTTCAGATAAATATTAAAGGTGCAGCATGAGAACCTGAATAGAAGAGAACAGAATGCCACATGTAAATTAACTCCCTTGTCTCCCATGTTCCCACTGTGGGAAGAGGTTCATTCATCTTCCCATCTCACAGGATTCATAGCTGTTCCCACGCCTCTAGGACTGGATTAATTCCGCTGTGTACCCTGGCCTTTGGTAGAGCAGGATACACTTCCATGGAAGAAAGAAGGAACCTTCTGCCACTCACTCCTTGCCACATGCTGCTGATAGAAAGTTTCCTGTGGTCTGAGTTCTGCTTGGAGAGTTCCTTTATCACTTCAGTTTGAGAGATAACAGTGATGGCCAAACGGCTCCTTTTGAGTTTCCTGCACAAAAATGCCATTTCTCACCTTAGTCAAGGTTACCATTTTCCATTCTATGGAACCTTTAGATGTCTTCCCTTGCTGAATGACATTCAAACTCAAATGCATAATGCAAGGGGAAGTTAAGTTTTCCTGTGAATCAGGAGCTTCCAAGGACACAACTTTGAGTTTGCGAGGCCCTTTGGAGTTTAAGGGATACATTTACAGAGGGCTAAGCCTCCCTTTTTGTAGGCACCAAATGAATTGCTGATTGAGATCTGACTTGCATCTCTAACTACCTGCTGTGAGCCTGACAGAAAGACAGTAGAGGCCAATCCATTTTAAAAACTTGCACCTGCATACATACAACCACAGCTGAGAAGACACAGAAAACTAAGAACTGTGTCTGAAAAAAGCTTTACTGAAAATTGTCCAGACAGAAATATACAAATCAAACATCTGAAATGCCTTGCTAAATTGATTTCTCTCATTCATGCACCAGAACCCATCATAACAAACATGAAATGTCATCACCAAATCAATTCAAGCTATTGAAGTTCAGAAAACTCTTAAGTAAACACAGGGTGAATTTAGAAAGGGCAGCAGCTACTCATTTAGAGAAAATGAAATGACTAATTTTGCTTTTCTACTGTTCAGTGCCCTGTGTTCCATCAGTACAGCACTGATACGAAACAGCAAAGAGCAACAAACTTCTGTCAAAGAAGGGAAGGGGGGAAAAACAGCAAGACACTGAAACACTTTGTTTTTCTTCCTCCACCACCCAAATACAAACTTCTCTATTGCAGGAGTTGAAGGGAAGTCCTCCAGACCCAAACTGCATAAGAGATGGATGAGGCTAAAACACTTGGCCCTGCTTCAAACAGTAGCATTAAGGAAGTGCTGAGTCAGGAATTCTATTCTCTTCTCAGTTGAAGTTGTGCTCTACAATGCTCTTCCTGTTGGTAGGCTGAAGAATAGGAAAGGTGAAGGAAAAAAACCTGCTGAAAGAGGGCCCATTGAGAACAAGCACTCTAAGAAATGAATTTTCTGTGATTGTAAACTCTTTGTGGCTGGAATTTCTTTTATTCCCTCTGTGTACAGTGGGTGAGCATATTGGGGTCCTTGACTGAGCAACTTTAGGTGCTAGTGCATTTCAAATAAGTAATAATAATAGGAAAAAGAAACCTGAAAGCCCTGGCTGCAATATTGCAAGTGTAAGCAGAGTCTCAGTGAACTCTCCCCTGACATCTAGTGAAGAGCTGTGGAAGAGGACTTAAGGAGCTGATCTCGTTTGCGTGGGCACACCTGCCCTGCCTAAGTGCTCAACATGATGGGATTGCTTGCCCAAATGGTCACTTTTGGCTGATGTGGGATCCCTAGTCTCCTTGTTATTGGGGCAGGAGTAATGAAGGGTTGTTATCCTTGTTGTGTGAATCCAGGGCAGCAGAACTGTACTTGGCATTTCCCAATTGAGGGACTCACCCTCAACTAAATGGCACTCGCTAGGCAGGGTACATGGGTTCCAAAGCCCAGTGAGTTCAGAGAAGGTGGTGACAGGTACTTGTATCTAGGGGTGTGGGCCCTGTCTAAGGGCCCCAGACACCATCTGACCCTTTCTCTCTCCACAGTGAATAGCAAAGCTAATCTAGACTTAATTGAGAGTCTTGTTACATGCTACAGAGCTGAAATCACTGATACTGAGGTCTAAGTATTAGACCTGCTTTGGGATAATATTTCTGATGCAAGAGACTACCCGGTGTGCACCTGCAGTGAGACTCCCCCACTAACATCTGAAACCACTGAGAGCTGTGTTAAGTGGTGGGTCCTGAAGACATCTTGGTGAGCAGCCAGCAGGGCGGCTGATGGAGGGGTGTGGTGAGCAGCCAACAGGATGGTTGGCAGAGAGGGCCAGAGCAGAACCCTGCAGAGAGGGGCAGCAAGTGAGTGCCCAAGAAGCGGAGCGAGTAAGGTGCATCCTTACCCCACCCCTCCACCCAGGGTGGGAGGTGAATGCTGCAGATGCACCTCTGAACTCTGGGTCTGCAAGGTCCAAGGACAACAACTGTGAGTGGGGTACAGAGAGGGGATGGGCACATTAAAGGGACTTTTGGGTTGTTGGACTTAAGAACCTGGGGGGAAAGGGACACTGCCCAACTTACTTGGGGTGGGTCTTTCGCTCATGTTTTATGTTTATGAGCCCTGTTTGCAGTGTTTCCCCAGATTATTGCTGAGTTATTTTCCCTCCTTTTATTAACAGTGTTTTGCTATGCTCAGACTCTGTGCTTGCGAGACAGGAAGTATTGCCTCTTAGAGGTGCCAGGTGGTGGTGTAATTGTCCCAGGTGACTGGGTGGGGGCTTGAGCTGGTTTTGTGTTTTACTGTTGAAAAGGAATGCCTAGATTCTGAACCCAGCCCAAGTTGCTGCCAACTCTGACTGGCAGAAGGGTTTCACAAGAATACCATCAGGGTGAAAACAGCTTAGAGTAGGGGTAAATGAGGAAAGGAATCTCATATCTCCTTCTGAAGTACAGGGTGTAGGCAGAAAACCAATCAATACTAGGTTGACGGAGCAAGGGTTACCTGTACTGAAGAGCATTTCTCAACAAAAATGGTTTTATTAAGCAAGTTGTTTAAAATTTTATCACATTGGGATTACTACCACTTCTTCATTTTTAGCAACCGACAATGACTCTGTGATACAGTAAACTAGATCACAGGAAGAGGAAGAAGAGTATGTCCCAACTTTGATGTACTTATTAGTCCTTTAACTTGAAGTCTAACATTCTTTTTAGGGCAAAAGGTATTCATGTAATACCAATCAATAATAGTATGAGAAAGATCAAGGAGACTGCCAATCAGTTGCTGCATGAGGAAGATGTAGACATTTTATTCACAGAAATCTGAATAGAAGTAATCTTTAAGACTCTAATTGTGCAGGTGATCCTGATTGTCATTGTGTTGTTTTCTCACTGAAGTTGTATGATTAAACAATGAAACAATGAAACGATTAAACAATGAAACAAACATTTTGTATTGTATTTCTTCCATACTGCATACTGGAATGTGAACCCTTATAAAGTTTGTATGTTAAATGGGTTACTACTATTGAAAGTAATTAGTTTAAGGTAATCATTATGTAATGTGTAAACTGTGTGCATATGCAAGAATACATGTACAAAATCATGTGGTACCATGAACTAATCTCACGGTAACGTGGTGGCAGATCTGTTGATACTTAAAAGATTTTAAGCCTTGCCTGGGAGCAAGACTCCCAGGATGCTTCACAGCTAAGATGAAGCTAACTTTAGAGAGTAGAATTTTACCAAGCAGCAACACTTAGTATATTTTGAAAACTCTTGTAGGAGTTATCTTAACAAGTTACTAACCACGAGGTATGAAACGAATAACTATGTCTAAAAAAAGGGCATGGATAATGACTAACCAATAGGTGTTGAGACAGTTGGAAAGTTTCAATAGAACAAGGAGTTAGGGAAATAGCCTAAGATTAGAAGTGTGTACCAAAAAGAGGAAATAGAGAAGGACCAGTATGATAGACAATAAGGATAACAAAGGTAACGAGGAATCCAGTGGCACCTTAAACCTCGTTGTTTTTGTGGATACAGACTAACACGGCTACCCCTCTGATAATTGATAACAAAGGTTTAATTGCCACTAAATCATATGACAAGTAAGACCATCTGGAGTCTGGATGCAATTTACAGGGGAAGGTCTTCTACAGCTGTTGGTAATGGTATGTCTTTCTGTGTATGTGCTGTCTTTACTAACTCTTAATCGATAAATCCGATCAAGCTGATTTATCCAAGGTTTGATCAGGACTCAAGAGAGCCCCTTGACTAAACGTATCACGGTTAATTTTTATCAGTTATTGATGATCAATTAATTGATTATTGAGTGACAATTAATAATAGATAATAGATAAGCAATGGTTTTCTGGTACTTCTCTAAAAATTGGAGGTAAGTGGAACAACTGTGCTCATGAACAACTCTGACTGTTCTTTGATATAGTGATAAGCTTCAATGGAAATCTAACAAGTTACTGATACAAGCAGCATTTATTGTTTTACTAAGATGTAATAAAAAATGTATTTTAAAGTTATATATGGATTAAAATACAAAAAGTGATAAATATATCAAATATGTGAATTTTATACCTCTTTTTAATTTTCTATTTCATACCTATCCAAAAGAACTTGAAAATAAAGAATGAGAATCTCTTGGGCTATATGGTATGCATTTCATGAGAGTTGTCAAACACTGCATTTTTTCAGTATTCTTTCAGAGTGATATATTGGAATTTACTTTAATCTTTTGTGATTACTTACCACAAATATCTATGTGATTGACCTTTGTTAGCCCCGCAGCCAAAAACTGGATAACTATTACATTCATCCAGTCACAGGACAGAAAGGATACCATGTGCTCAACCTTACTTAAGCAATACAACATGAATTTCAAATAATAAGCTGAGTAAATGAAATTTTCAGAAAACTATCCTGCCAAATACTAATTTTAAAAATGTATGCTTGAAAATCATGATCTTATTGTGGTCATTCCACAAAAAGAAAAGATGCCAAATAAATGATTCATTATGAATTTTTCAAAGCCAACCATTTAAGACTTTTCATTAGGAATTTATGACATTATAATTTACTGCTGTTTGTCTGAAATAAATGTGAAGGAAAATAAAAGCACAAACAATATTTCTGACTGAAGTGTTCAGTGCATATCTGTGATACATACCATTCAGAAGAGTGGAATTCAACAGAGTAACCAACCAAAGGTGTTAAAAGTGCATGAGAACATCTGTTCTTCTGCATCATTATTACCAAAGTATGTCCCCTTTTTAAAGTACTGAATGTAAAATTGTTATTGAACATCAGAAATACATATTTTTTCTGATCTAGTTAATTATTTGATGCACAGCTGATGGTCCACAAATTGCATATATTGTCATGCAGCTCAGTGAGAACACAAAAAAAAGTCTGGATTGTGCACAAAGTAATACGCAAAACATGTATGAATTGGACCCAATCCATTTTCATAATGTTTGTAACTTGTAATGTTAATTTCCCACGTCGTTGTTAAATATTTACCAGGTACCAGGAGATGAAGTTACTGGATAGAAAACAGTGCCATGAGAAAAAATAAATGTACTGCATACAGTACTCATTCCTGAATTAGGAGTCTATTTAATAAAAGTACCTCCTCAAACATAAACAAATAATAATCTTCATTTAAATGTTTAGATGCTGTTCAGTGCATTAACTCCATGGTATTTACATCCAGTTTTCCAGTGTGTACATAGTATCACAAAAGATCCACTGAGTTGTCTTTTTATTATTATTATTTTGCATGCAATGCAATTTTGTATTGAGTGATAAATGAAACATACTGTAGTACACATGATCCAAGATAATTTATTGAACTACTCATATCAGAAGGAAAATGAATTCAAAGGAGATTTGTGACTCTAAGGGATGACATCATAATAGAACTAATAAACGATATGATGGATACCAGCAAGATATAATTCTCAGTCTCTAGATAATAAAGACTGACTTCCTCATAAAAACTGCTGATTCATATTACTATTCAGACTAATGGATCTGATAAAGTCAGGTTAATATCTGTAGCTGTACATAGAGGAAAAAATACCATTATGATAAAAATCACCCTGATGTGTTTTAATGTATTTGAAATTTTATTACCAAAGAGATTAGACTGGCTGTGATACAACCAAGGTGGATTTTCATTCCACCCCCCAAGACAGAAGCATTTCTGGCATCTAAACATAATTACAGGTTCCCCATAATTTATTAATGTGTATATTCTTCTACTCATTTTTAATCAAATCCACATTTCAAACTTTAAAATGCACCATTTTAGTCCAATGACAAAAATATTTTGACTACAGACCAGATTAAAAAGACTAAACCATAACAATATGAATTAGATACCAACACAAAGTGTATTTCATATACAGATCTACTTAGTTCATCTGTTATTCAATTATCCCATAAATACTCTAACAAGTCTTCACAAGATAAAAAAGCCACAATGCTTGATATGCTACAAAAATCCTGCCTCCACACAGAAAAATAAATAAATAAAACACAACACAATACAAATACAAGACTAGAGCCTGATCTACACAGATTTATACCATCCAAGTGTCTGGCTCACAACTTTTTGTGATAGTCACATATCTGTATAGTGGCAAAACTACAGTAATTTTCCTTTATAAATAAAAGAAATAATACATTGTCCCTTAACTGTCAAGTTTTCTAATTAGCTACGATATTTCTCTTCATGTCCAGCCATAACCTGTGTTTTAAATGTAATGCAAGACATTACAAATTTTACAGTATTCCACCTCCTGCCCCCAAGGCAAAAGTAACTTCTGGGATAAAACAAGTATTTCAGCGTAGGTGTGTGTATAATTATTGTTAGGATATAGATATGCAGGCCTGTCTGTAAAGGCCTATACTCTAAGAATTTAGGTGTATTCTTATTACTCAGCTAGTTACAGAGGTATAAAAGAAAGAATCAAAATCACTGTCTGCCGGTGTAAGGGCCTTCTCTTACTGTGACAGTCTGAGGCCCTGTGCTTAGGCTAAGATCTTTGGTTAAGCAGCAGCGGCAGCCATAAGCTGGGAAGCAAATGGTCACATCCTCACATTCCAAATTAGTCACACTGAAATAAGGCAATCGAGGGCTGTTAGAAAGGTGATCTGATCTATCACCTTCAGAGAAAAGGAAGAGCCTAGAGGATGTAAAAGGAAATTTAGTTTGATAGTTTTCTGTTCAGTAAGAACTCACTTATCAGCAGACACAGCTGGGAAACCCTTATGTCTTTATAGATGTAGTTGTGAAATCCTCACTTCTGTATTGTTTTGTCATTATAGTTCCCACTTTGCTATTGTTTATTGGCATGGTCTCTGTCTGGTTCTGTGATTGTTTCTGTTTGCTGTATAATTAATTTTGCTGGGTGTAAACTAATTAAGGTGGTGGGATATAATTGGTTAAATAATCATGTTACAATATGTTAGGATTGGTTAGTTAAATTTTAGGAAAATGATTGGTTAAGGTATAGCTAAGCAGAACTCAAGTTTTACTGTATAGTCTGCAATCAATCAGGAAGTGTGGGGGGGATGGGAACAGGGAATGGAGGTGGGAAATTGGAATCATGTTTTGCTAAGGGTGGGAATGGGAACAGGGACACAGGTAAGGATCTGTGGTGTCAGAGCTGGGAAGGGGGACACTAAGGAAGGAAACTGGAATCATGCTTGCTGGAAGTTCACCCCAATAAACATCGAATTGCTTGCACCTTTGGACTTCGGGTATTGTTGCTCTCTGTTCATGCGAGAAGGACCAGGGAAGTAAGCAGGTGAAGGAATAAGCCCCCTAACAATTATGTGCATAAAAACACAAAAGCATATCATGAATGATATATCCGATTCTCCTCTCATTTACTCCAGTGTAAATCAGAGTAGCTCCATCGGCCAATGGATATTAGAACTGATATTAACAAAATCAGCAATTTTCCCTCTCCTCAGTTGTCCCTAATTAATCTTGAGCCTAGGCTAGATAGTAAATAAAATAAGTGGGCCAGATTTGGCTCTTACAGTAGTGTAAATCAGGAATAATTTCACTGACTTGGAATTATTCCAAACTTGCAACAGTTTTACCAAAGCAGAATCTAGACCATATGCAGATGTTAATAGGAAAGATGCTTGTGATATATTACAAGGATACACAAAGGGTGGGAAGGTCTATATGTTGCTGTTCAGATGAAGGTCATTTTGGTCCAGTTTCAAAAGACCCTTCACTTAATAAACCCTGTTAGGATATAGATATTCAGGCCTGTCTGTAAAGGCCTATACTCTAATTTAGGTGTGTTCTTATCACTTAGCTAGTTATAGAGGTATAAAACAGAGAATCAAAATCACTGACTGACTGTATAAGGCCTTTTCTCACTGTGACAGTCTGAGGCCCTGATCTTAGGCTAAGGTCTTTGGCTAAGCAGCAGAGGCAGCCACAAGCTGGGAAGCGAATGGTCACATCCTCCCATTCCAAACCAGTCACACTGAAATAAGGTGCTATTGGGCTGTTAGGAATACAGTCCTGTCCTGATAATGCCTATCACCTCCAGAGAAAGGGAAGTGCCTAGAAGATGTAAAAGAAAACTTAGTTTGATAGCATCCTGTCTGGCAAGAACTCACTTATCAATAGACACAGCTGGGAAACCCTTATGTCTTTATAGATGTAGTTGTGAAATCCTCATTTCTGTGTTGTTCTATCATTGTAGTCCCCATTTCCCTATTGTTTGTCTGTGTAATCTCTGTCTGGTTCTGTGATTGTTTCTGTCTGCTGTATAATTAATTTTGCTGGGTGTAAACTAATTAAGGTGGTGGGATATAATTGGTTAAATAATCATGTTACAATATGATAGGATTGGTTAATTAAATTTCAGTAAAATGATTGGTTAAGGTATAGCTAAGCAGAATTCCAGTTTTACTATATAGCCTGCAGTCAATCAGGAAGTAAGGGGGGGGAATGGGAACAGGGAATGGGGGTGGGGAATTGGAATCATGTTTTGCTAAGGGCGGGAATGGGAACAGGGACACAAGTAAGGCTCTGTGGTGTCAGAGCTGGGAAGGGGGACACTAAGGAAGGAAACTGGAATCATGCTTGCTGAAAGTTCACCCCAATAAACATTGAATTGTTTGCACCTTTGGACTTCGGGTATTGTTGCTCTCTGTTCATGCGAGAAGGACCCGGAAGTAAGTGGGTAAAGGAATAAGCCCCCTAACAAACCTTTCCTCACAACTTAAAAAAACCACCAAACAAACAAAAAAAACCCCCTCTTCCTTGTTTGCTAGGCTGTCCTACATTTAAGACTTCTGATTGAGGCCCAGCAATTATTCTCTCTGCTGAAATTGGGTCATCTATTCCACTGAAATTTCATGCACTTCAAGAGATTCTCCTTCACTGTTCATTAGAGATATTACTTTTAGTGGTGGTGTTGCTGTGTTGGTCCCAGTATAACAGAAAGTCAAGGAAGGTGAGGCAATATCTTTTATTGGACCAACTTCTGTGAAGCTTGAAAGATTGACCCTTCCATCAACAGTCTTTCTTACTAAAGAAAAGAAAGAATTAATTTGGGTTGCAGGGGGAGAAGGTGTAATGGTCCCAGAGAGGGATGAAAGTAAGAAGGGAACATAAGAGGGCTAAATTTCATCTAACAGAGCTGTGAACAACATACTCAGATCTTCCCAATTCATTATGCACTGTCATGGATATCCATCCATCAATGCTATGGCTACCAGTGACAGCATGCACATAGCCTTCTCTGCCCTGTCCTGGATGTGTTGTCACCCTGACACACCCATCAAAAGAAAAAGTATCATCTGGGAAAGAGGAGCAGTAAATTTAGACCTCCAAGCACTGCCTAAAGAAATACCTCAGTCTCCGGGACCAGTAGAACTGATAAAACTTGGTTCTCCAGTGGCTAGAAAGGCCAGTAGGGGATAGTAGCCATTTGGGTCCTACTAGGCAAGGTAAGAAGGCTTGTCTGCTTATTCTAATTGGGAGTTCTGGGTGATGCTGAAAAGGAAAAGAACTCCACGGCCCTAACCCAGAACACCCAGGCCAAGGTCAGGGCCTAATAATATGACAGCACTTTCAGTTAAAACATGTGACAAGCTATTCTGTTGTGGAGTTTTGAAGCCTAGGTGGACATTTTTTAATTGAATTTCAATTAACTGTAATAGGACTCGCAAGGGGCTTGTTGCCCAAGATGCCTTGCTTCTGGCAAGCTTTAACACTACCACTTTAAAACATGTTTTTGTTAAAATGTGATAGCTAACAATTCTCTTGTTGAAGTTTGAACTACCAAGACAACGAAAAAAGTTACCTTAGATAGCTTTATGGAGGAGTTCAGTTATGTCACAGATTCAGGACCATATTACTAATGTCACAGGATTCCAGCATGATGTCATCCCTTAGAGTCACAAATCTCCTTTGAATTCACTTTCCTTCTGATATGAGTAGTTCAATAAATTATCTTGGATCATGTGTACTACAGTATGTTTCATTTATCACTCAATACAAAATTGCATTGCATGCAAAATAATATCATATGTCACAGGATTCAGGACCATATTACTAATGTGTACACTCATTATGGACTTGTCCCTGCCCTAGTGAAGTCAATTGGAGTTTTGTCTTTGATTTCAATGGGAGCAGCATCAGGCCCAACATAAGCACTAGAAGTAAGTGACAGGTTTCTGAGTGGTAGCAGTGTTAGTCTGTATCAGCAAAAACCATGAGGAGTCCTTGTGACACCTTAGAGACTAACACATTTATTTGGGCATAAGCTTTCATGGGCTAAAACCCACTTCATCAGATGCATGGAGTGGAAAATACAGTAGAGAGGTATAAATACACAGCATATGAAAAGATGGGAGTTGCCACCAACTGGGGGGGAGGGGGTCAGTTCTAATGATCCAATTCAATTAAGGTGGAAGTGGGCTATTCTCAACAGTTGACAAGATCACACTTGGAGTTGCAGCTAGCAAGGGATGTTAAGAGTAACAAGAAGGGTTTCTACAGGTATGTTAGCAACAAGAAGAATGTCAAGGAAAGTGTGGGCCCCTTACTGAATGAGGGAGGCAACCTAGTGACAGAGGATGTGGAAAAAGCTAATGTATTCAACGCTTTTTTTGCCTCTGTCTTCACGAACAAGGTCAGCACCCAGACTACTGCACTGGGCAGCACAGCATGGGGAGGAGGTGACCAGCCCTCTGTGGAGAAAGAAGTGGTTCAGGACTATTTAGAAAAGCTGGGCAAGCACAAGTCCGTGGGGCCGGATTACCTGCATCCAAGGGTGCTAAAGGAGTCAGTGGATGTGATTGCAGAGCCATTGGCCATTATCTTTGAAAACTCCTGGTGAATGAGAGAGGTCCCGGATGACTAGAAAAAAGCTAATGTAGTGCCCATCTTTAAAAAAGGGAAGGAGGAGGATCCGGGGTACTAGAGGCCAGTCAGCCTCACCTCAGTCCCTGGAAAAATCACGGAGCAGGCCCTCAAGGAATCAATTTTGAAACACTTAGAGGAGGGGAAACTGATCAGGAACAGTCAGCATGGACTCACCAAGGACAAGTCATGCCTGACTAACCTAATTGCCTTCTATGATGAGCTAACTGGTTCTGTGGATGAGGGGAAAGCAGTGGATGTGTCATTCTTTGACTTTAGCAAAGCTTTTAATATCGTCTCCCAAAGTATTCTTGCAAGCAAGTTAAAGAAGTATGGGCTGGATGAATGGACTGTAAAGTGGATAGAAAGCTGGCTAGATTATAGGGCTCAACAGGTAGTGATCAATGGCTCCATGTCTAGTTGGCAGCCAGTATCAAGCGGAGTACCCCCAGGGTCGGTCCTGGGGCCGGCTTTGTTCAATATCTTCATTAATGATCTGGAGGATGGCGTGGATTGCACCCTCAGCAATTTCGCAGGTGACACTAAACTGGGAGGAGTGGTAGGTACGCTGGAGGGTAGGGATAGGATACAGAGGGCCCTAGACAAATTGGAGGATTGGGCCAAAAGAAATCTGATGAGGTTCAACAAGGACAAGTGCAGAGTCCTGCACTTAGGATGGAAGAATTCCATGCACTGCTACAGACTAGGGACCAAGTGTCTATGCAGGAGTTCTGCAGAAAAGGACCTAGGATGAGAAGCTGGATATGAGTCAACAGTATGCCCTTGTTGCCAAGAAGGCTAATGGCATTTTGGGCTATATAAGTAGGAGCATTGCCAGCAGATCAAGGGACGTGATCATTCCCCTCTATTCGGCATTAGTGAGGCCTCATTTGGAGTACTGTGTCCAGTTTTGGGCCCCACAATACAAGAAGAATGTGGAAAAATTGGAAAATGTCCAGCGGAGGGCAACAAAAATGATTAGGGGACTGGAGCACATGATTTATGAGGAGAGGGTGAGGGAACTGGAATTATTTAGTCTGCAGAAGAGAAGAATGAGGTGGGATTTGATACCTGCTTTGAACTATCTGAAAGGGGGTTCCGAAGAAGATGGATCTAGACTGTTCTCAGTGGTAGCAGATGACACAACAAAGACTAATCGTCTCAAGTTGCATGGGGGAGGTTTAGGTTGGATATTAGGAAAAACTTTTTCACTAGGAGGGTAGTGAAGCACTGGAATGGGTTACCGAGGGAGGTGGTGGAATCTCTTTCCTTAGAGGTTTTTAAGGTCAGGCTGATTTAGTTGGGAATTTGTCCTCCGTCGAGCAGGGGGTTGGACTAGATGACCTCCGGAGGTCCCTTCCAGCCCTGATATTCTATGATTCTATAAGAAGGGAGGAAAAATCACTTCTGTAGTGCGAATGAGTTGAATGTAATCAAGGTGGCCCATTTCGAACAGTTGACAAGAAGGTGTGAGTATCAGCAGGGGGAAAAACCTTAGATAGAGCAGTCTAGCTTAACAGGTTCTTCCTTCTTCTGCACAGTAACTGGATTAGTTGGCGGTATAATTAAACAGCCACAAGGCAAACCCATTCCTGGCATTCATAGCTAAAGCCTGATCAGGATTTCCAAAACCTCCTCAAAATAAATCAACAAAATATTTCATCTTTTCGTATTTTACCCACATTAATACATTATTTTGCCAGGTATATTAGAAAACAAAAAAATCTCTATTTGTGTCTATGGAATAATAATTAAAAAAAACAGTTGACATTTGTCATCACTCACAACAGTCAAAATATCTAGGACAGTAGTAGTTTCTGCTGCAACTGTGAGGTTCCCTCATCACAGATGTACTGACATCAAACAAAAGAGTTGTGCAGGGTCTGTTTTTCCCTTGATGTACACCCACAGATCTCATTAATATCAAATAAGTCTGTATAAATCATATATCATTAAATACTTATTTTACAAGTGCATAATGTTAATAATATTTAGAATTTCATCCAAGAAGTCAGTCACTTACAAAAGTGGTAACCATTATCTTCATGTTACAGATAGGAAAATGAGGCACAGAAAGATTGAAGTCAGTTGGAGCAGAGGCTGCTCAGCACCTCTGAAATATCAGGCCTCTTTTTTAGATGCCTAATTTTAGGCATGTTTCATGTTTGAAAATTTTGAAATAAGTTCACACAGAGAGCCCATGGCAGAGCCTGAAATAGCATTCAGGTCCCTGACTCCCGTTCTGGTCTCCCATCCTTTGAACTGCCATCCCTTAATAAATGAAGAAGAGTTATAGAAAGTAAAAAAAAAAAAATCTTCATAATCAAGCCAGCGTGAAATATTTTTGCAAATGTTGGTTGCAAATAATGAAACACAAGGTACAAAATTGTTATCTTTCTTATCTCCAGTACAAATTGGAGATTTATATGCATGTGAACACATGCAAGACCAAACTGATAACGACCTCAGAGAGACAGAGGAAAACTTGAAGAAAAAATGTGTGTGTGAGGGGCAGGGGGAGTGAGGAATGGGAGTAGAAGGGAATATCATGGAGGGTTGTAATGAGGAGGGAAATATTGGCATCCAAAGTTGTTTTTTTTTCCTATTTTATTTCCCAAAATATTATCCAATGAAATGAAGATAAGATTTGAGTTAACAGAGATGGACAGAGACATAGATTGAGTGATAATATGTTCAAAAAAGAAACTCCAGACACATAATAGAGTATCTCACAAAATAACCCATTGCCATTTTGTGAACCCCTGCAGAATTGCTTTTTTACTGCACAAACTTCAGAGTCTCTGTGCAGCTTTCAAGCCACCTATGGTATGTTTCTATTTTATATCTTTCCATTCACTTTCACTCAGATCCTTGAGCCCAAATTGTAGCCATTATAATTCCATCCAAGGGATGCACATCATGAACATGGAAAGGGGTCTATGCCTTCTCGTCAGTCTCATTCCTGACATTTATCACAGATACTCACTGAAGAATTTATTCTTACTCCAGGTGAAGTCAATGGCAAAATTCTCAACACACTTCAGAGCATTTCTCTTAATACTATTATAGCTCCAAAGCTAATCGACAAGACTGATACTCTAAAAATATTTCCCACTGTCTGTTAAAAGCTCAGTTGGCAACCTAGTCTCAGACACACATTTAGTGGGCAAAACATTTTGCACCTTAACAAGCCCTTAATGCAAGCATGAAAAAGACTGATGTCTCAGGAATAACAGTGTGGCACCCTTATGCTCTTTTAACACATTTACAGTGTATTATATTGACAGAAGAGAGTTTAAAAGTCTTTGGAGACATATTCTTGGGGAGAATAGTTTGAGAAATATGAATCCCATGAGATTTTACTTCTTCAGCAAGGATATTAGATGTTTAGGTAATAAGGACAGGTTTCAGAATAGCAGCCATGTTAGTCTGTATCCGCAAAAAGAACAGGAGTACTTGTGGCACCTTAGACACTAACAAATTTATTTGAGCATAAGCTTTCGTGGGCTACAGCCCACTTTGTCGGATGCATAGAATAGAATATATAGTAAGATATATATTTAGCTAAGATGAGCTATTATCAGCAGGAGAAAAAAAACTTTTGTCGTGATAATCAAGATGGCCCATTTAGACAGTTGACAAGAAGGTGTGAGGATACTTAACTTAAGAAAATAGATTCAATATGTGTAATGACCCAGCCACTCCCAGTCTCTATTCAAACCCAAGTTAATGGTATCAGTTTGCATATTAATTCAAGCTCAGCAGTTTCTCCTTGGAGTTTATTTTTGAAGCTTTTCTGTTGCAAAATTGCCACCCTTAAATCTTTTACTGAGCGGCCAGAGAGGTTGAAGTGTTGAATTGCCTTCTATGACGAGATAACTGGCTCTGTGGATGAGGGGAAAGCAGTGGACATGTTGTTCCTTGACTTTAGCAAAGCTTTTGACACGGTCTCCCACAGTATTCTTGCCAGCAAGTTAAAGAAGTATGGGCTGGATGAATGGACTATAAGGTGGATAGAAAGTTGGCTAGATTGTCAGGCTCAATGGGTAGTGATCAATGGCTCCATGTCTAGTTGGCAGCCGGTATCAAGTGGAGTACCCCAAGGGTTGGTCCTGGGGCCGGTTTTGTTCAATATCTTCATTAATGATCTGGAGGATGGTGTGGATTGCACCCTCAGCAAGTTTGCAGATGACACTAAACTGGGAGGAGAGGTAGATACGCTGGAGGGTAGGGATAGGATACAGAGGGCCCTAGACAAATTAGAGGATTGGGCCAAAAGAAATCTGATGAGGTTCAACAAGGACAAGTGCAGAGTCCTGCACTTAGGACTGAAGAATCCCATGCACCGCTACAGACTAGGGACCGAATGGCTATGCAGGAGTTCTGCAGAAAAGGACCTAGGACGAGAAGCTGGATATGAGTCAACAGTGTGCCATTGTTGCCAAGAAGGCCAATGGCACTTTGGGATATATACGTAGGGGCATTGCCAGCAGATCGAGGGACGTGATTGTTCCCCTCTATTCGACATTGGTGAGGCCTCATCTGGAGTACTGTGTCCAGTTTTGGGCCCCACACTACAAGAAGGATGTGGAAAAACTGGAAAACGTCCAGTGGAGGGCAACAAAAATGATTAGGGGACTGGAACACATGACTTATGAGGAGAGGGTGAGGGAACTGAGATTGTTTAGTCTGCGGAAGAGAAGAATGAGGGGGTATTTGATAACTGCTTTCAACTACCTGAAAGGAGGTTCCAAAGAGGATGGATCTAGACTGTTCTCAGTGGTGGCAGATGACAGAACAAGGAGTAATGGTCTCAAGTTGCAGTGGGGGACGTTTAGGTTGGATATTAGGAAAAACTTTTTCACTAGAAGGGTGGTGAAACACTGGAATGCGTTACTTAGGGAGTGGTGGAATCTCCTTCCTTGGAAGTTTTTAAGGTCAGGCTTGACAAAGCCCTGACTGGGATAATTTAGTTGGGGATTGGTCCTGCTTTGAGCAGGGGGTTGGACTAGAAGACCTCCTGAATATCCAACCCTGATAATCTATGATTCTATATACCATGAAGTTATGTGACTATGATTTTCTTAGATGGTCAGACAATGAAATCTGACTACGAAATGTCTTCCTGTGAAATAGACAGAATACAGATAAAAGATCAGAGAATTGGATGGAAATTCAATACAGACAAGTGCAGAGTACTTCACTAAGAAGGAAAAGATCAACTTTACAGCTGCAAAATGGGGAATAACTGTGTAGGAGGTAGTACTGCAGAAAGGAGACAGAAAAGGATATGGGTGTTATAGTAGATCATAAACCGAATGAGTCAATGATGTGATGTAGTTGCAACAAAGGCTAATATCCTGGGGTGTTTTAACAGGAGTGTCCTATGTAAGGCATGTCCTGCTCTACTTGCGACTGGTGTGGCCTCAGTTTGAGTACTGGGTCCAATTCTGAGTGCCACTCTTTAGGAAAGATGTGGACAAAATTAGAGAGATTCCAGAGGAGAGCAACAAAAATGATAAAAGGTTTAAAAACCTGACCTATGTGGAAAGGTTAAAAAACTTGGGCATGTTTATTCTGGAGAAAAGAACCTGATAACATTCTTCAAATATGTTAAGGGCTGTTATAAAGAAGATGTTGATCAGTTGTCCTCCAGGTCCACAAGGTAAGATAAGAACTAATGGACTGCAGCACGGGAGATTTAGGTTAGATATTAGGAAAAACTTTCTAACTATAAGGGTAGTTAAAATCTTTAACAGGCTTCCAATGGAGGTTGTGGAATCCCTATTATTGGAGGTTTTTAAGAACAGGTTGGACAAACACCTGTCCTGGATGGTCTAGGTTTACGTTGTCCTGCCTCAGCCCAGGGGACTGAATATGATGACTTCTTGAGCACTATTCCTGCCCTACATTTCTATGATTCTATAATGGGAAGTGTCAAGAAAACTTAGTAATGGGCAGTACTTCCAAATAGAGATCAAGATGTTAACCTAGATATTATCCATACATTCCATACACACACATATATATCAGATTTAATACATCTGTAGCATCTCTTGGGAATTACTGGTGCAATCAAGACAGAGTACCACAAAAATTAATAGACAAACACAGAAGCCCTGCAGTTTTTCCTATAATGATGGTAAAGGATACCATCATTTTTAAAGTAACCATCTTCAATGGATCAAGTGAAGTCTGTAAGCGGGGGTAGCTGCTAAACAAGTCATCAGGGGAACAGAGCAGCAATGTAATACTAACAATCATAGCAAGAAAAGACAAAAAACAAGTAAAAAAATAAATACAATCATACATATTTTTTTTCAAATATGAGACCTTGGCTCAATTTTGTTGCATCTTGCTTGCTTTTATGTCTGAAACCAAATGTGAAATAAATTAAATATCTATTTGATAAATTGAAAATTTCTGGCTAAAGTACCCTCTTGGATTTGGGTTATGGAGCACACAACCAGAAACCCGATGACAGAATTGGAAAGAGAATGAAATAAAAGTTTAACAAAAGATCTGTAGAGAATGAGTGATAAAATCAACAGGGAATCACTAGTGCTCCAAACAATAGTCCAGGCAGCTGACTAGCGATCACCAAAAAGCCAATCAAAGTGATAAAAAGCAGCAGGAAGATAGGAAGAAACAGCAGGAAACAATGCAAGTTGCCAGGGGGTCCATTGAAAAGTTAATTGAAGCAACAAGCTGAGAGCCATGTCAGGCAGAATGCATCAATGTGGAAGAAAAGCAAACAAACTGTAGTTGAAACAGCCAAAGAAAATGTGGCATGACAGAGAAGGAAAAAACAAATCATTGGAGACAGACAGACGGACAGCCCACTGGAAGGGAATATCAGTAGCCTGACACCAGGCAAAGATGGCACCTAAAATCAAAAGGATAGCCAGAAACACTCAGGCTATATTCCGCCTGACCCTTATATTGATGTACAGGGGTAGGGTACGTACAAAGAACTGAACATTTTGATGGTGCCCAGACCAGGTTCAGGCAGATCTGCAGTCACTGTAATATGCAAAGGGAAAGTGCTGTTCCATCCCAATTCACTATGGAGCAACATAGGAATAGGAAGGGTGTGGCCCAACTCCTAAACATCAGCCAGCAGAACTGACAAACTAAACAGCAAGTAAATAGCTACATTCACAACGGAATGTACTAGTGATAGTGTAGAATTTTCAATGCCTGCTAGTACTCCCTCCGGGACTTGTTATGGGCTGTGCCTAAATGGATCAAGCAAACCCAATTTATTATTGCCACAGATAGAAGTAGTAAATACCCAGCATAACCGCTGAAAGTCTGAAAAATGGATAAATCTGAAGATAAATTTACTAATTTAACTAACTAAACAAAGGTAAAAGCTCATTTAAAAATAATTACGAAGAATCTATCCACATAATGATTTTTGGTGTGATATCAAGCACATCATCCTGAGTCTAGAAAAAGAACCCTTGTGACTAGTCTATTGATCTGTTACCTGTTATGTATTTCATGACCTGAAGTGATTTATACCGGTTGTATTTTAGTTTTGTGCAATATTTTTGGCTTAGCTTGGTTGAGCCACTCAACTGGATGACATTTCTCTATTTGTCGGTCTTTCTGTAACAGGATAACTTTTGAATGTTGCATCCAATTAATTCAAAAGTTTCAGGGAATGCTTTGGGCATCAATGGGAAGAAGCCCATTGATCGTGGTGAAATTCAGAAAACCAGAAACGGAAAATGGACATAGGGAGCCCTTGCATCTAGTTAGCAGATCCAGCAGATTCAACCAGGTCTGTAATTCTTTGATCTGTAGACCCAGTCATTCAGGGTGTCAATAGTTCTTTGATGACAGCCACTAATAGCTCCTAGAATAACAATAACCTCCATCTCAGATCTGCCCATCCTCCCAATAGAGTTCAAAATGTTGCAACCCTGAATGACTTATCTCCCAGACCCCAAAGAAAATTAAGAATGGGGAAGGGGGAGGCAGAAATGGAAAGGCAGAGTGAAGAGGGAAAGAGGGGCACACAGAACTTATGGTGGTGTGGGGAAAGAGGTCCAGTTATAGGGAAAGGGAAAACAGGAGAGGAAGAGGTGAATGTAAGGCTTAGTGGGAAAAGAGGGAATAGAGGGCATAGAAAGCCTCTGACATTGGAGGGGAGATGGAAACGGGAACAATGGTATAGGGGAGGATAACATGAGGACACACAGAGTCCTTGGCATGTGGCCGAGAGTGGAATGGAAACACACAGAATCCTTGGCAGGGGGAGAAGAGGTAAATGGGGCTGCACAGCCCCTTTGCATGGGAGGAGGGGGAAAGGGGATATACAGAGTTCATGGCATGAGGAGACGGGGGGGTTGCAGGCAGTCCCTGAAATAGAGAGGAATGGGAAGATGGCACACAGAGAGAAGTGGAGGAGAAATGGAGGAATGGAAGGAGCCCCTGGGGTGTGAATGAATTTAGGCTACAGAAGCAACAAAGTGTGTGACCTTCTAGTAAATTATACATTTAATGTTGTTCATCATCCATGTTATGGTGGCATGTAATAAAAGGATATCTACTGAGTTGAGGCTATGTTTATAAACCTTGCAGATAGCATACTGTGTGGTCACCAAACAGTCTAAAAGCAACTTATGCTAGTTTTCATGGTCAGAGGTTTGAACATTGATTGTACAAGGTGTGATATCTTTTAATAAAACAATAATAATAATTAATAATTATAATAAATTAATAATAAACCATTGTATCCCCAGCACTAATAAAACAGTGATTACAAATGACAATATTTAGAGAAATGTATTGTAAATGCTATACATAGTTTGATGCTGGCGGAAGTATAACACAAGATTTTTTAAAATCCATAAAAGATACCTAGAGTAGAATTTAGTGTTCAGAAGTTAATTTCCTGTGATTTTGGTAATTCACAGAATACAGTGGGTTAATATCCTGACCCCAAGTATGTAAATGGCAAAACCTTCATTGACTGAAGCGGGGCCAGGATTTCAAGTGATAAATTTATACAAGAAATGTCATATGTCTCAAAAGCCAAAATAGTTTCTCTTACGTCACATCAACCAAAAGTAGATCAAATATACACTTCATGTCCATATGTAACCTATCATATTCGGTTACTTTATACATGATTTTTCTTCAGCTCTGTCAAAAACAGTGTATGTGGCAGGAGCCGTCTGATCACCAAGAAGCAAACAATGAGACAATACTGATCAGCATGATGAGTAGAGGGCTCAGCACACAAAGGGCCTAACCACTGTCAAGAAATAATATAGATATGTATAGATATATGGGCTTCATTCTCAATCACCTTGCATGTTTTATAGTCCCTTACATCTTTGCAAAGTGGACATAAAATGCAACTATTCTGATTTTGTCATGCTGTATGCTGATTTTGTACTCACTTTGCATAAAGGACTTCACAGGATGCAAGACACTGAAGAATCTGGCCCTGAACATATAATTAGTGTTTTAAATGAACATCATTCAGTGGATGCAGTAAATACTGATATGTTATGTGAAAGTTATTAAAACACAAACTCCTGACACTATATAGATCCTAAAAACCATTATCATGCAAACACCTATGGAGAGAATTTTTAATTCACAGATCAATGCCCATTATAGTCACTGGTCAATGATTATCATAAGTGTATAGCAAGTCTTTGTGCTAATATTGCTGAAGAAATTGCCAGTGAGAAAACTCTATCGTGCATACCCATCTCCCTGCTTTTATAACATTGTTTATTTATGTAAACCTTCTGCCTGGTAGTTAACAGCAGCACAAAGGGCCATGATCAATATTTCTAGGTTTCCCAATGACAAATAACTAAATCACCTCATCCAGAAACCTGAGAAAACTAAATGCACCAACCCTGGGTTTCTTTAAAAGGCAGAATTTTCCCACTTGCATGCACTCAAGACCGTATACAAACAAAGAAATATTTATTCGGGGAAAGGGAACACAGTCATATACCCCTTCAAGTAAATTTGGCAGAAGTCTGTCTATCTCCCTTCCCACCTGCCAGTGAGATGTTTCACAAATAATAGCCCTTTGGCCTCACCACCTCAGCCATTTATCCCACCATTCAAGATTTGGTTCAATGAATAGTAGGAGTCCAAGTATCTTTTGGCAGATCTGTCTACAGTCCCAAGGGAGCTGCTTGCCAGGTCTCCTGTGGAGCCGTCACCACCTAACTCAGCTAGAGATTTAGATTTATTAAGGTGCTTGGTTGGTGGGGCCTCACCAGAGTTAGCTCTTCTGCTGTCCTCCACATCATCTCATGCAGCAAAGTCCTCAGCCTATGTTGCCTTTCACAGCAAAGCCGTGTGCGCCTTCTCCTGCAGTGAAGTCTTTGGTGTGCATTGTCCCTTGCACCCAAGTCCTCATGGGAGGGAACTCTTGAACAGAGTCCTACCTGCTTGGATATAAGCTCTTTGTCACAATGAAAGACCTCTTTCTCCTCTCTGGGAGCCTATTACCCGCCATCTTTCCAGTTCATATACAGCTATGGCAACTTCACAAGCTCTCTATGGCAACACTTTTTGTTTCTTTACCTATAGAGGGAGTATAGAGCTCCTTTCCTCTGGATTTTTTAGCCATTTTAAAAAAAAATTAGTCAAGGCAGTTATAATATGAACTTTCAAATTCTGACCCCATGGAAGTCAACATGAGTGTGAGAGGAAAAGATTCTCTCCTCCTAGACCACAAAGAAGTTGCGGAATTGAATGATGAAAGAAACTTCTGGTCTTCCACTGCAGGAGAGCACACGGAGATACAAGTAGTACCAGATGCATCCCTTCCATTGTCTGTCATACACTGCTGACCTCGTGCAATAATTTACAGAATACTCACATATAGTGGGATGCCACACAGACACACCTCCAGCACACAATCACACCCATCCAGTCCCCTGCACAGTGTAACCACATTGGCTCTGCAGAGGAGAACTGGATTTGCCCATAATACATAAAAAAAGACATCTTGTTGTATAGTGAAAATACTGACAAAATTGTTCCAAACTGCCCAATTCTATTATTATATTATTAGAATTCAAAAATGGATCTAGATCACCAAGTACTGTTTTCTAATTCTAGGTCAAAAAAAATCTCCTAGTATCCACAAATGTTAGTTTATTGTGCAGCAAATTTGTATCTATAGAAAAAATCCCTACCTATCCTAAACAAAAAGTTTCAGTAAAAAACAGTTAAGGTTGGCCCTATGTTTCAGTGGAGTCCAGATACCATCCCAAGATTAATATTACAGTTTCTGATTAGATGAGAGACAACTACTGCCCTCTTTCTCCAATCCAACAGAGGAATGAATCTGCTCCCATACCTTTAAACCTCCTTTTCTGATTCTTTCCAGATCAAGTCACTGAAAACCATGGAAAGACTATCCTATACTATAAACTATGCATTTTCGTTATGTTATTAAATAGAATTGTATATTTATCTAGAATTTAAACCAGGGATGGCTCATCAGGCAAGTGAGAAACCTGAACCAAGAATTCCCAAAAAGCTACAAAATTCATTTTGTACATTCTTGTTATTTAATTGATAAATATTATATACATATTTAAGGACTAATTGTGATTTGATTAAAATATCATAACTCATTCTCTCCAGAAGTGAACCCCAGTGCCAGAAAGTTAGAAGAATGTAGTTCTGCTTGCGGCGCAAATCTGTGTGTAGCAAATAGTGCCTCATGAAGTTGCCTTGTTACCATGGCAATTTACCGCACCCAGGTGATACTTTATAAGGGTGTTACTGTGGTAGCCACTGCTTGGTGAGGCCAGGGGAGGGCAGTTAAGCCTGGGCTGCAGAGAGTTTGCAGGAGGCAGGAATGGGGTCTGCGTCCTGCACTTCCCTGGCCCGGGTGGGCCCATACGTATGTGCAACAAGCCACTGCCATGCCCTTGGCCTACCTTGTGCTCCAACCCCGGCACCAAACTTGAGCAGCTCTAGCTCCCGGATCTGCCTGCTGCTTCTTCACTATAAATAACGTAAGCGTTTAACAGCTATTAAATTATACATTGGGTGGAATAACTACTTTGTGATTTGTGCCTTACCAGTCAAAAAAGTCATCAGACACCACTGATGTGAACTAAGGTGTTCAAATGCAATGAAATAAGCTAAGGGACAAAAAAGATTATTTTTACAGGTTACTACATGATGAGAATAAAATAATCTCCCCACCCCATCCCATTATACTAAGGAGAAATGTGAAGTATGCTGCAGAAACTGGACTGACAAGATGCAGTTAGTAAAAGGGTTAGTAGTACCAACTCTGCCTTTGATTTTGTAAAGTCTTCATTAAGTGTAAGCTCTGCACTAGGCAGCAACAATTATAGACAGAAATGGAGGGGGAAATGCTTCAGAGACTCACAGAACATACTGGAATAAACAGATATAAACCAGATTGCTCTATAACAGAGACCGTGTGATACATGGACTCTTGTTTATGGAACACAGAGATCTTTTATAAAGAAAATATCATTTAAAAGGCTAACATGCAGACATATTAATGTCTATTTCCTTATTTATTACAATGTTTTACTGTAAATATTTGTAGACCAGGCCAGGTTGGTGAAATAGTGTAATTGAGAATCAGACTCAAGATCTACTTGTACTCTGAGCTAGGCAAAATGGGGTAGGTTGGGTTTTGTAATTCCAAAATTAGAATGTTTTGGATTTGGTCTCCTATTTTCAGAACTCACTCAAATATTTTGGGGAAGTCTGAACATATGACCCTACCTCTGACCTAAAAAAAAAAAATGCATTTGCTACCTTTAAAATAAAAATTACACTTGATGCACTATAAGTGTGTATACATGAGGCTCTGAATTTTTATATACAATAACTTTGTATGAATAATGTTTTTTCACATTGATCATATTGTGAATGGTTATATTATTTGTTCTGAAATTACATTTCCTTAAAACTATACTAAAATGAAAAGGGAGGAAAAAAGCAAAGAAAAAGGAAAAAAAAGATAGTGGCATGAGAAATTTCAGCGAGGTTCTTTTTTTCCTAAGGTGCACACGTAGTTGTAAGAACAGCATGCAAAACGAGTAATTTTTCCTATAAGTAAAATCCAGCGGTGCCTGTATACAAATGCAAAAAGAGACCCAGTTTTCATTCTGGGCCTCTAAATCTCACACACACACACACACACACACACACACCCCTCGACAACTAATGGTTATAAGATCCAATGGCTGGAAGTTGAAGTTTGACAGATTTAGACTGGATATAAAGCATAATTTTTAACAGAGAAGGTAATTAACAATTGGCAAAATTTGCCAAAGATTGTGGTTGATTCTCCGACATTGACAATTTTTAAATCGAGATTGAATGTTTTTCTAAAATATATGCTCTAATTCAAATAAGAATTATTTTGGGGAAGTTCTATGGCCCATGTTATACCGGAGGTCTGACGAGAAGATGACAGTGGCCCTTTCTGGCCTTAGAATCTATATGCCCAGTTAAAAAGGCAGGAAAACTGATCAGATACATACATTATTTTTGTGGGGGAAAGGAATGTCACCTTTGCGCTAATTTCTAGATAAACGAGAGTCACTACTCACTTCAATATTTCTGGGGTCATCTACATTTCATTAAAAAGATCCTCCATTAGGGTTCCAGAATAAATTTCATGGTGCAGTGCATGTCATCGAGAAGTGGTTAAATTTTTTTTGTTGAAAATATATATTCAACAAAAACAGACTTTTTTTTAAAAAAACTTTTTTTTCACAAATCATTTTTGTATTTTGGAATTTTTCCAGTTTCTCAACAAAATCATTTTTCTAATTTTCTTTCTCCCCCACTCATCCAATGGGAAAAATGGGTGGTGGGACGGGGGAGAGAAAAAAAGAGGAAAAGGGAAAGCAACAAAGGGTGAAAAAGCCCAAAAGCCAACAACTGGAATATTTTTGTAAGTATTTTTTTAAATCATTTTTAAATAAAATATTAAAATAAACAAAGAATTCCATTTGAAAACCAGAGGAATGAAAATTATTTTTTTAAAAAATGATTTTTTTCCACAAAGGATTATTAGCACTTCTTATTCTTAATGTGAATATTAACTTGTGTTCTGTGTGGAGTTATGAATCTGATTCCTACACAAGAACAAACTCTTCCCAAGTTCCTAGCACACAGAGGGAATGTGAGGCTGCATTATCCTATAGGATGGTGCAGCTTGTACTTCCACAATCCATGCTCTGTCCGTTCATGGGAGCCATTGTAGAAAGGTGTATTGTGAATGAGGTAGGCAAATGTCAGAAGAAAAAGGATGATCTCTTGATTAAGATAGCTGAATGCTGCCCTCAAGAACTGGATTCTATCTCTGCCTCTGCCAGAGAGTTTCTATGTGATGCCAGGCATGTAACCTAAACCAAACTTGTCAGTGGTAATCACTAATTGTGTGTTCCTCATTTTTTGGGTGCTCAACTAGATACTCTGGGGGCTGATCAGCAAAATGGCCAAGTACTCATAACTGCAGCTGAAATCAATAGGAGCCATGCTTTGAACATATCAACCTTGCTACGTCAAGGTTCCTTCCCCACTCTGAACTCTAGGGTACAGATGTGGAGACCTGCATGAAAACCTCCTAAGCTTATTTTTACCAGCTTAGGTTAAAACTTCCCCAAGGTACAAACTATTTTCTTTTTTCCCTTGGACTTTATTGCTGCCACCACCAAGCATCTAACAGATGTATAACTGGGAAAGAGCCCGCTTGGAAATGTCTTTCCCCTCAAAATCCTCCCCAAACCTTACACCCCCTTTCCTGGGGAAGGCCTGATAAAAATCCTCACCAATTTGCACAGGTGAACACAGACCCAAACGCTTGGATCTTAAGAACAATGAAAAAGCAATCAGGTTCTTCAAAGAAGAATTTTAATAGAAGACAAAGTAAAAGAATCACCTCTGTAAAATCAGGATGGTAAATACCTTACAGGGTAATTAGATTCAAAACATAGAGAATCACTCTAGGCAAAACCTTAAGTTACAAAAAGACACAAAAACAGGAATATCCATTCCATTCAGCACAGCTTATTTTCTCAGCCATTTAAACAAATAGAATCTAACGCATATCTAGCTATCTACTAGATTACTAGCAGTAGTAATTATTAGTAGCATATCTACTAGATTACTAAGTTCTAAGACTCCATCCCTTTCTGTTCCCGGCAAAAGCATCACACAGACAGAGAGAGCCTTTGTTTCTCCCCCCTTCCCCCGCCCCCCCGCCCAGCTTTGAAAGTATCTTGTCTCCTCATTGGTCATTGTGGTCAGGTGCCAGCGAGGTTATCCTAGCTTCTTAACCCTTTACAGGTGAAAGGGTTTTTCCTCTGGCCAGGAGGGATTTTAAAGGTGTTTACCCTTCCCTTTATATTTATGACATGCTATCTAATACAAAGTACTCTGAAAAATCAAGTCCTAAATATCTCAAGTTGTGTATCCAAAATTAGTGGAAACTTTTGATCTGCATTTTCTTGTGCACCAGTGCCCTGTATAGTGAGGATAATTCCACACCCTCATCTCACTGTGGCATTTTGAAGATATATAAGCTAATGTTTGTGAAGCACTCAGATACTATAGTGATGAGTACCATAGAAAAGTCCCTAAGGAAATTAATAATTGTCTTTAGAGCAGGGTTTGAATAGTGTGCACTAAATAAGACATTGGACCACATATTGACTAATGAAGAGAATACAAGATAGCGAATAGCTGCTTACTAAGTGAGCATTGTCCAGCCTTTGCACTTAATGAGGCAGGAGTTCTCTGGAAAAATTGTTATCAGATAATTACAGATTGTGTCATAATGCATAGGCATAAACAGGTTGAATTAAGGTTCACAGACAGCCTTAATTCTAACATTTTCTAACTTATGAGTGCTTGATTTTGCAACCTTAATAATAAACTTTTAATGTAGATTTTTTGTGTGTAATGCACACACTATGCATGTGTGTGTGCACGTGTGTGTGTATATATATATACCCATACACACACACATGCACACACAATGTTGTGGTTATATATATACACACTTAACTGCTACATTGGTTGGAAGACAATATAGAAATACTATATTAATGAACAACAAACGTGAAAGAAAGACAGATGTCAAAGAAATTTTGTGTTGAAACAAAATGTTAAAGGTCAAAATAATTCACAGTTAAAGAACTGGGAAGATTCCTTCACATCCTAATTAATTTTTGATTTGCACATTTTAAATATACATTTTCCTTTTTTTGTGTGTGGAAACTTTCATAAATTTTTGCCACAGAAAAATGGGGCCATGAAAGTTTACTATTAAAGGCAAAAATAGCAGAAGCTTTATATGGATCAGAACAGTATCAGAGTAGACATCATTTCTGAATCACCAGTTTTTACTAATGTATGAAAGTTTTAGAGCGCTGAAAAGAATTATTGGGGAAAGGCTTTTCTAAAAATTATGACCAGTCTAATGTGAGTCTTCTTTGTCTTTTAAACAGCAGGATTTCTCCAATACTGTACATGCCTTTATAATTACTTTACTTGAATGTGATACTTTAATGAAGACCAGTTTAATTAAATTAAATTTCTCCCTCATGGTAACTCAATCAAAATGCATTCTACCCTCATTATATTATCTGTAGGAGTCCAACATTGTAAGTGCTATAAGAGCTTGTTTTAATGAGTGGTCATAATGTACTATACTTGAGAGTCAAGTTACAGACAATTTAAATGTCATATAACAAAGACGTTTATACTCAGATGAGAGGGTAGACATCTTAGTATCTAATTGGTACAGTCTGTTTATTATAGGTATAGACACAAATTATATTTTATGGGTGACTTATGAACGGCTTCTACATAGAATGTTATAATGAATACAAATTGTAATCATAATAATTATAATTAAATGCATATAAACTTATACAGACAAATATATTCCCTATCTCAGTGATTAGGACAGTAACCAATGAAGTTTATTCTGAAATACTGTTCATTCCTACTTCATGTAGGGTTGGGTGAAAATTCTACACTACTAATATAATGGAAGTGTTCTCATTTTCAATGTGCATTTTCAAATCAAGATCTGTCTATCTTAGGGTTGTTCGTAGTATACATTGCTGTCATATTACAGTGCTTTTCTTTAAAGCAGGTCTCCCTGGAGAGGTCCCTAGTTGACTTTTCATGACAGGTATGTCCTTCTGCCCTCAGTCTGGGTGGAATCACACAGTCCAGTCATTCTGGGACTGGGTTTTTTGGCTGCAGCCCCCATTTCCCAACTGTGTCAATGCAACAGACCCAAATGCATTTGGCACTTCTAAGCCATTTTACTCCATGGACTTATGACCAGCAAATTTATTAAAAGTGACTCAAAAAACTGCATCTTCAAAACAAAACATTTATTGAAAATAATACAAAATTACTCAAGATACTTATGTACATAGCTGACTGTAAAGAGTTACAAAGGGATTTCACTAAACTGAGTGACAGGGTGACAAAATGGCAGATGAAATTCAATGTTGATAAATGCAAAGTAATGTGCATTGGAAAAAATAATCCCAACTATACATATAAAATGATGGGGGCCTAAAGAAGCTGTTACCCTCAAGAAAGAAATCTTGGAGTCATTGTGGATAGTTCCCCGAAAACATCCAATCAATTTGTAGTAGCAGTCAAAAAAAAAAAAGCTAATACAATGTTAGGAACCATTAGGAAAGGTATAAATAATTAAACAGAAAATATCATAATACCACTATACAAATCCGTGGAACACCCACATGTTGAATACTGCATGCAGTTCTGGTCACCTCATCTCAAAATATGTATATTAGAACTGAAAAAGTACAGAGAAGGGCAACAAAAATGAATAGCGGTATAGAACAGGGGTATAGATTAAGGAGAGATTAGAAAGACAGGAACTATTCATTTTAGGAAAACAATTACTAAGGAGGGATAGGATAGAAGTCTATAAAATCATGGACAGTATGGAGAAAGTGAATAAGAAACTGTTATTTATCCCTTCACATGACACAAGAACTAGGCATTATCCAATGAAATTAATAGACAGCAGGTTAAAACAAATAAAAGGAAGTACTTCTTCACACAACGCAGTCAACCACTGGAACTTGTTTCCATGGTATGTTGTGATGGCCAAAAGTATAACTAGGTTCAAAAAAGAATTAGATCAGTTCATGGAGGATAGGTCCATCAATGACTATTAGCCAAGACGGTCAGGGATGCAACCCTATGCTCCAAGTGTCCCTAAACCTCAAACTTCCAGAAGATGGGACTAGATGACAGGGATCATTCAATAAATTGCCTTGTTCTGTTCATTACTTCTGAAGCATCTGGGACTGGCCACTGTCAGAAGATAGGATACTGGGATAGATGGACCACTGGTCTGACCTGGTATGGCCATTCTTATGTTTTTATTCATTCCCCAAAGGTACAAAGCACATAGAGCAAAATCTTAGCTTTCTACACAATTGACCACAAAAAGTGCTGCTACTTATTTACATAACTGAGTTGGAGAAGATGGTGAAGAGCTACAAGGCTTCAAACTTTCCTTTAAATTAAGGCATAAAATTTGGTTATATGCATTGCCTCCTTAGCTCTAAGAGCCCTTCACGTGAAACCTGCCAGTGTCATCCCTCTAGCTCAATGCCAAGGCTGTGAGACACTTTGATCCAGTTCCATGTCTCTTTCAGCTGATGAGACCAAATGCTGTCATAAAAATGTCACAACAGCTACAAGAGAGCATCTCCTGATGATGGTACAGGAGATGTCTCAAACTGAACCTGGACAAAAGCAAAGTGATACTGTTTCAGAAGGAAAAATACTTTGCACTGAAAGCACTCACCCTCTGTAAAAGTAGTATGTAATCTGTTATTCCTACCTGACTCATCACTAAATTTAGATTCACAAGTAACACTGGCTCCCTGTTCATTTCCAATGCCAATTCAAGTTCTTGATCAATTATCAGTGCACTGAATGGGTCAGGACATGGCTACAGCAGACAGTTTTTCCATCTTTGATCTTTTGAGACAGCTGTATTCTTCTGGTACAGTACATTTTACATAGCCTAGAATCAAATGTGGGAGAGGCAGGTCGAACTTGACCTATCAAAGACCCACAATTGTGGAATGAACTGCTGAAGGCAAAAGGATTGAACTAACCCTTATCCATCTTCAGAGAATGCATTAAAACACACATTTTGCAAAAGGCTTTTCACTATAAAGCAAAATAGAGAATAATTAAGAGTAATATTAAGACATCACTATGTAAATACTGATTGGCGCTTCGGATGCTATTGTAATACAAATACATATGATTAATAATAACAAAACAACTTAAATAAATGTATTTATGGCCATATTTCCAAAAGTGGTCTACACTTTAGTGTGCTTTGATTTTTGGGTACCCAGCTTTGAACATCTATGGTCTGATTTTCAGAGGTGCTGAGTAATCCATGTTCGTGTTGAATTCACTTACAATTGTGGATGCCTAATACCTCGGAAAATCAGGCCCTAAGGTAAAGTCAGGCACCGCAAATTAGGAACAACTTATGAAAATGTAGGCCCTAGCACTTTGATGCTATGGTGATGGGCATTCAAGAAATACCTGGGACAGACAGTTTGCATTTTAAAAAAATCACCTTTTGGAGGCTCATTCTTTTTCGATACCCCCCCATCCCACCTCCCCACCCCTGAGATGAATTTCAGGCTGTCCTGTGATAATTTATAGATACTGTATATTGGCCTGCTTATAGGTGTGTTTTAATTTTAACTCCACAAGCCTCTGTTTGGAAAAACAGGCAGGAAGGTAAAGAGTGATTCAAGATAAGTCACTCCTTAGCAACATTTGAGAGTTGTTAAGGAACAATGCCAAAATGACTGGCTCTGAGGACTCTGGTTCAGTCTCCTGCTGAGCCTACAGGACTTGTTTTAAACAACAAAAGAACTATAGAGGGGCTTTAAAGTGTCCATATCTCAAGACAGAGGTGATTGCCTGTTGTAGGGAACCAGGTGGGGACCCAAAGGGGATGTTTGAAGAAGTTAGTCCTGCCTAGGTTACCATCAGAGATAAGTTTTTAGGTAAAACAGACGTGAGGCTAGATTCAGTAAACTCTACTCTCTCATTCTGAGGCTTCCTGATCTTTCCTCTTCTTAATTGCTGCAGCCAACATTGTGGGTGCTGTTTCCAGTGTGGCTGACTTGTATGCTTCATTTTCCATCAGCGTTCTCGTTCTTTCTGTGTCTACACTGATGAAAGATATGTTTTGAGCAATGCCAGGTGGATTTATTTTCTCTGCCCAAAGCTTTCTAAATTACGGCTGATATACACTGCATGATGCTTTCTTCCTCAGTCTCTCATTGTGTCCCATTTTTTGTAATTCACTTGTTCTAGTCCAGTGATCTTTGCCCATTTTTTTTCTAGCAGCTCATTTACAATCCCTACCTATTTCTGGCTGGCTGTTTGCTGATTTTCCACTTCCATCTCCACTGTTTTACCTTTTATTTCTTTCCCAGAGCATTTCCCTGTCATGCGTCATCTTATTTTCAGTGCCCATCACATCTTATCTACCTTAACACGATAGCTAGCTGAAGAAGTGTGAAGCTCACTGGAGGAAAAAAAACCCAAACACACAAACAGGATGTAAACAAATGTAATATGGACACAAAAACAAGCAGCTATTGCTCAAAACATGACACTTTACAGTCATTGTAGTTCTCTTGCTACTTCCCTGAGCTAGACATGTGCGTAAGTGTATCACCCATTTTTTTGTCTGAAAATAATGGGGAAATGGAAACACTTTATTGTTTCAGCTCATATGATAAAGTGAGACTAATTTAATGTAAAAAATGTTTTAAATATTCAAGCACCGAATATTACACCGGAATAAAAAGGAAAAATATACAAACTAGTATGTTTTCTGGGAAATGTCAGAGGGCTGAATTAGCTGTGTGTTTATCACCTTCTCAGACACTATTTTAAACACCATCTATCCATTAAAAATATATGTCAGGATAACTGAATATTTCCTTGTCATCTTTTTAACATGAAGTGAATTAAGATATGAATAACTGAGTGGCTGCTGGAATTTACTGACTGGCTCACTAACCATGTCTGACTGTTGATGGAGCAGACTATTTTATATTAGTCTCCAACATGTAGTGAAAAATTCCCAGACTTTATTGCTAGAAATTACTGAGACATAAAACAAATAAACATTGCTTACAATGAATTTGCATTAAGAAAGCAGATATCAAAGCCAGCGTGCAAAAGATCAACATACGAATAACTGGAGTGTAATGTGTGTTCAGCCATCTTGAATGCTGGCAAGTCATACCAAAAGCACTATTATAAAATGTGGCTATGATGCTTATGTGTGCAGCTCTTTTTTTGTCCTGTCAGCTGGTACAGTTGCTTAATGCACTATTGCTCTAGTTATTTATTAATATAGAACTCTGCCAGAGTATATCGTGCAAGAAATGTTTGTAGCTAAGTGGTAACTATTACATTCATAATAAGTCCCTACTGAAAAACTGAGAGCATGAGGTGCTTGTGCTATTTGCTTTAGCAGAATAATCTTTGAGTAAAAGGAGATAAAGTGGCTATGCTACCTTAGAATAAAATACTCAAAAAAGATAGTTAAAAAATAAAAGCTATTGAAGTATAATGCAGAATATCTCTCACATATTTGTCCAGCTGGAGGCACATTCTCACTCCCCATACTTTTAATGGGCCAATGGGTAGAATTTTTTTGTCCCTAGAAAGTGAAATGCATGCCATGGAAAAGCTGTGTTGAATCTCTGTGGAAGGCCTTCTAAAGTCTATATAGGTTCGTATACCACCCTTATAATACCTGAGTATCTTCCAGTAGTGCATTATGTGATGTCAGTAGCATCTGTCACATGTGGTTAGTTCTTTCTCTCTCATAATCTCACCGGGGGAGAATTGTATATGCAGTGTAGTGTTTTCCTAACTTTTTAGTGCTTGGCTGATGTAAAGGTTCAAAGCCTTTTTTAACATGTGATTTTTATATATAGACTTCCTAGCTGCTTTTTTTTTTTTTTTTTTTTTTTTGCATACAAGTACAAATTCTACCATGCACAACTGTAACAGCCCTATCATTGCAAGAATCATTGCAAGAGCTTCTGCTTCACCTGAACTACATTCTTCCTGGCAGGCAGAATGGCAAGTTGAGATTTGGGTCTGAAATATTATATGTGTCTTCTATGTCCAGCTCTGCCACAAATTATTTAGTGTAGTCCCTAAATTACTCCTTCTGTAAGACAGAGGAGCCTGAAATGTACCTCTTTTCTAGGCATATGAGGCCTTGTTCAATAACAACAGTGGTGATATTAGCAGAATTATTAATACAAGTAAAAGGCATCTAGAATGCATGACCTCCTCACTCTAAGTTCAGTGAACTTTCTCCTAGGCTGAAGTTATTTTCATGGGGATGGTGCTAATAGCATCAGGAGCATGATGCTCAGTGCAGAAAAAACGTTCAGAGATTTTAGAAGCAAGACTCTGATTAACTCAAGTGCACAGGATTTTCTATGGTTTCTAACTTGGCTATATCTGAATCATAGAATCACAGAAGATTAGGTTTGGAAGAGACCTCAGGGGTCATCTAGTTCAACCCCCTGCTCAAAGCAGGACTAACACCAACTAAATCCCATCCAGGGCTTTGTCAATTCCTAGAGAAAGCAAAGTGCACTTTCTGACCTCAAGACAAATCCTACATTAAATTTCAAGTTTCTGCTTCAAACCAGATGAGATTCCATTGCTATTCAAAGAATTGGCCAGAAAAAAAGGGCTAATATTGTTAAAATTATCTATTTTCTCCAAACCTTTTTCTCAAAACTGGTTGAACTTTTTCCCCTGAAACGTCAAAACAGAAAAACAAAACACAGAAAACAAATAAACAAGAAACCAATCTCAACATCAGACCAAACATGAAACATTTCAGCACAAAATTTCCCAGTTAGAAGAAAATACTTAAGAAGATGCTTATATGTCTTTCTGAATTAGAGTGAAAGTTTGGTAAAGTTAGAAGCACTCCAAAATGATTATAATGAGATATAATGCTACCAGTACTCCTTGTAACTAAGGACTAGAAAGAAGAAATAATAAACTAAAGACCTGTAAGCAATATGCAACAGTCCAAAATGTCACGTGCTAGGGATGATAAAAAGAACAGGCATGTCCTCATGTAAGCAACAAGTACTATTAGTTAAGTAGTCTATGTATGAAAGTTAATTTTGTTAGACGTGTTTTCATTTCATTTCATCACACACTGAATGGGTTAAAAAACAAAACAAAACTGCAACTTGAAACCAAAAAATAACTGAGTCCTAAGGGACTTTACTGAATTTCACATAAAGGGTATTAAAATTGTGAAATGTATTATCAAAGACAAAAATGGAAACTGTTGACATGAATATATTCAACAGAAGAAAACAGACCATTCTATGCAATAGTGAGGAAGATAACTAAAGGAGATGTTCCAGTCAAATGAGAAAAGTATTTCTGACCATGACTATTAATTTTTGTACAAGCTAAGTAGCCAGTCTGAAACATAAAGTGCAACAAGTATTTAAGTAACAAAATTGTAAAAAATGAAATTAACAGCCCAGAAAGACTATATAATATTCACAATAAGGCTACAAAACACACAATGTTTGCTATGTTACCTAGAGTTAATATTATCTTCATCTAAGCTAATTAAAGTCAGGCAAAAAAACAAAGTCAAATATCATACATAAATGAAGATACTTAAACAAGGACGCAAATATGAAAGAAAATCATAAATCCTTGCTGTTGCTAAATATATGGCAGGAATTAGAGTTACATAGATTGGTTTCTCTAAAATGCAGACTTCAGAAAGTATAAGGGGAAGAGGGAGGAATGTGGGGATAGGGATGGTTTATGAGACTGGTGATGGAAGCTTTTCTTTACAGAGAAAACTTTAAGCATGATTTTTTTATCGAGAATATTTTTAAAGTTTAACACTGAAAAAGTCTGTCCTCCATCTGCAAGTACCCCCAGCTCTCTCAACACCCCTTCATAACCTCAAGCATTCTCCTCAACCCTCATCACCATGCCCATTAGTTTCTGTGAAACACACCCACATGCCAAGCCCAGGTAGCACAGCTCCACGTTACACAGTCCTCTTCAATAAAGTTGTGCCTACCATGAGAACAATGAATGCGGCCCAATGCTGGTTAAACATTGCTGAATGTAGCTGACTAGGACAAGTGGGTTGTAAAAGAAAGGGGGAGTTCAGAGATTGTTCCTTAAATTCATCCTTAAGTTCCTTAAGAGGCCTTAAAGAGTAAGATGAATACTAACAATTAACCCTCTCCTACATTCCAACAATACTGTACACATTGAAGAAACAACACACATAGCAGCAGAGCCAAGGTACATGGCTGGGGAGAAAAGGGAAAAGCTGCATGCACCTCAGTAAGAGTATCTGCTAATAGCTGCAGTCTACTAATGGCTGCAGAAGTCTGTGGTGCATGAAAGGAGCTCTGAGAAAGAGGCTTGGGGAAGAAAAAGTGCAGCTCTATTAAATACACATTAAATTATCCATCATATTGAATTCAACATTATGCTGTATGGCATATGGTATCTGGAAACAAACAAAAAATTCCAAATTTTAAAGAAGAAAAGCTATGGTGATTTTTTTTTAAAAAAATCTTGGCATTATTTGACATTTACTTAAGATTATTTTTACAGTTTTAACTATTAAGTGTTCCACAGTAAAATAACTTTGATGACTGCTCTTCAAAAGGTGACATATTTTGTCAGCCTATTGCTGCCTAAAATAGACTTTCTTTCTGTTCAACAAAGGGTTTGAAAGTTTAAGGTAAGAATCACATTCTGTTCAACCACAGAAATGATGTTTGCAAGTTCAAAGAGATCACCACATTTACTGAAGAAAGTATTCTTAATGGTATCATTTAAGAAGACTGGTACATGTCCACCTTTCCTGTCAGACAAGATACAATATAATAGTAGTCTTGTTTTCATTACCAAACACATTTTACATAGATTTTAAACTGGACTTATTAGAAGTAATAAGAAATAATAGAAATGTTGCAGTAGGTGTACAGGAGATCAGACAGAAACTGCAAACTATTAGTTTAAATCAATAATTTGGGACCAATGTCGCTTTAAGACCGCACCCTGCAATGCAGAGTGGAATGTGTTTAATGCATGCTGTCTGACCAGCTGCCATGGCAAAATCAGGCCTTCTGTGGTTAAAATATAAAGCTTCACATCATACATCCAAACCCAACAAAAATAAAATGAAATAAAAGGATTAGGCTTTTTGCAGTCAGAATGTTTAACTGTTTAAAAAGGGTGCAGCAGCTGCAGCCTTTCCCTCTAGACTCAGGTTACAGTAAAATGACCTTCCAGTATGAGAGAGAGAGAGACTAACTTTCAGATGTCTCCTCCTCTTTATCCTCCCTTCTAATGAGCATCCATTTCACCATTTCCAGCTTGCTCTCACTGAAGTTTCTGAACTGAATAGACATCTGTGATGCTTTTTCCTGTTCCAGGAGAGGGTTTTAACTCTCCTGTTACTCCACAACACAATGTAGAGGATCTATACTCTATCTCAGCCAATCTGTCAGAGTGGGAGTGGAGATGGAGGGCAGGTGAGGAGAGGAGAGATCCCACAGGAGCATGGTGGAAAATGATACAGTATAGAAGGAAGAGAGTGTGTGATGAAAAGACTGATATATTTGCGGAGATAAACAAGATAAAAAGGGAGAAGAAAGCCATGTGAAAAGCATTACAAAAACCTGACAAGATTGCAAGAAAACAGCAGCATAGTACAGAAGAAAGATGTAGAAGAAGTAATGGAATGGAAAATAAGGTAATGGAGGAGGGAAGACAAGGTGGCATTGGAAGAAAAAGCCTGACTTCTTAAAACTACAAAGAAAATGAGTCAGTGGGAAAACAAAGATCTGGAAATGAAAACTTACGAAAAAATGCAAGATATGGATGGGGGAAAACAAAGTGTAAGAAGAAGAGAAAGGAGAAGAAAAACAGAAAAGAACAAAAAGCATAGTACATGGTTATTTTTTTTATATTATGTAGAGTTTGCTGGCAAGGAACCATTGTCTATCCATACTGGAAGAAAGACAGGAGGCCATGGATGTGATCACAACTTTATTCACTTATAATATCTGGCAATACCCAGCAACAAATTGTTCAGTGCAATAAGCAGAGGGATTGGCTCCCCACTGTTCAAACCGTCTTCTTCAGCCTCCTTAAAGGGGGCCAGGAAAAGGAGGGGATCAGGTCCCAACTGACAAGATGAAGGAGCCCAAAAACCTCCCTTACTTGGGTCCCTTAAGAGTTACTTTTCTTCAAATCTTATTCCAATACATTTTATCTGATAACCATATCCCTTCCATACTGAACATCTGCCACAAGTTTTATGTATGTTGTGACATTATAACCTAACTCCCCTTCTTCACCCCACTGGGTCCCAGACTAGCTGCGTGGAAGGCAAAAAGCTCCACTCTACCTCAGCCTGTCTGGCTGTGCGGGAAAAATTCCTTCACAGCCCCTCAAGGAAAAGAGCAACTAGTGTAATGCCTACAGTGGGACAAAAGGCAACCCGTTCCTTTTGCCAACTGGTGTGTGGGTGCTGCTCACCCAATCCTGGTAAAGAAGTCCTCTACAGGGCTGCATGGGGTATAAATATCTCCCCACTCTTCCACTCAGCAGGAAGGGCAACACAGTGACCTTGTCCTAACCTAGCTCCTTCCTGTCCATTCCCATAAACTTTCCCCCTTCTTGCCACTGGCTGTAAGGGAGCCCTTAAAGGGGCAGCAACCCTTTTCTTCCAGCTAGCTGGACAATGACTCACATGCAACAAAGGTTGCAATGGCACAATGCTCTTTTCTTTGTTCTCTGTAGTGTCCATCACAGTTGGGCTCTCTATATATGTTGATTCAATTTCCATTGTATTGTATTTGTGTTGAGAGCTGAGTAGCACTGTTATTAATTATGCTGGAGAGCTAGGTCTCAAGTCTCACAGGGAAAACAGAAGCATAATACCTATTCCCCAAACTTGATCTGTTGTGAAATTTTCCTCACTCAGCAAATGTGTAAGGGAATGGACATCTGCTCTACACATTTGATATCACACACACACACACTACCCAAGAACAGAAAAACAAAATAGAAAAATTACATATAAAATCTTCCATGAAATAGCAGTCATACGTGATATCTAACTTTCCCAAATCATGGAAGTCCCTGACTCTCACAACACAAAGCAGAACAGAAGTCTGTGATTAATGCAGCACTGGAGGAAGAGAGGGAGAGAGAGGAAGAGGGACAGGGAAAGAAAGAAACAGAAAATTAATTCCAAACTCCCAATTATGGACATTTATAAACACAACTCAATACAGATTAGAGAGTTAGGATACTGATGAATATCATTCATGTTAAATGCTTCAGGTAAATCATCCTGCAATTACAAGTCAGAGAAACTAATCAATAATTTTTACCATGTGATTCCTGGTGACTCTTTTTTTTTTTTTAAACAAATGTTAAAAAAAAAAATTACCAATAATTGCTTAATAAGTACACAGTTATTTCTAAATTTAGCTAAAGATTGAGCCAATTTCATTATTTCATAGTCTCATATAATTTTGAAATCACGGAACTAGTGATTCAACACTATTGTTTTCAATCACTCATTTTTATGGAGAATCATGTTTTACAAAAATCTAAAATTGTACTTTTATTGGAATGGTAATAATATGAAACAAAGTGAAATAATAATATTCAACTTAGAAGAAGAAGAAGAAATCACATTTAATGTATTGTTATAGTATGTATGGAACAAACCTTCTTTTCTTGTTAACAAACAGAATAACTACAGCCAATCCAACTTCCTTTATGGGCTGGGGGTGGAGGGGTGAGGGGAGAACAATACCAAGGTTAATCTGCTATCCAGTTGGCCAACATTCAGCACTGTCTAGAATTTCAGTGATACGGGTCTGGTGAAATAGAAAATATCTGCCCTGTGAATGTGACACAAGTGTTTTATTCCACATGCACACACACACCCCTAACACCAAAATGGATATTGGAAGTATACAGCACAAAGTAATATATATGCTCCATGGCTAACAAATATTGATGCAGAGATCTATTGATGTGTTATACAGATATGAATATATGGAGTTCTCCCAGACAAAAGAAAATGATTCAGTTGAGGCTCACTTTGCCAAGTGAGCTGATACTTAAACCATAGTACAAGAAAGTTAGAGTTAAAAACAAAACTTTCAGAGCTTGAAAATGATTACTTAAGATTGCCCTAATAATATAGATACACATGTACACAGAAGGGATACAATCAGAATTTGATGTGTGTGAGGTGTCTAGCACCTTCCATAACCAGTGAAAAAGCCAGCTCCACCTGGGAAGCATTCAGCACCTTCAAGGATCAAAGTATTGTAGGACTGGAAGGGACCTTGAGTGGTCATCTAGTCCAGTCCCTTGCACTCATGGCAGGACTAAGTATTATTCTAGACCATCCTTGCCAGGTGTTTGTCTAACCTACTCTTAAAAATCTACAATGATGGAGATTCCACAAGCTCCCACAGCAATTTATTCCAGTGCTTAACCACCCTGACAGGTAGAAAGTTTTTCCTAATGTCCAGCCTAAACTGCCCTTACTGCCATTTAAGCCCATGGGCAGGGGGCTGGCTGGGGGGAACCGCCCCCGAGCACTCACCGGTGGCGCCGCTGGGGCCGGGTCGCTGCACTTCCCGCCGCTGGTGAGTGCAGGCCCCGCCCCTGTTGCATTCCTCAGGGGAGTGGATCTGGGGCTGGGGTGGAGAAGGGGCGGGAAAGGGTGGGGCGGGGATGGAGCTGGGGTGGGGGCCATGGGGAAGAGGTGGGGCAGGGGCTGGAGCAGCATGCAGCTGCACAGAGCACCAGGAAATTTGGTGACCCAAATTTCCTGGTGCCCTACGCAGCTGCGTACTGTGCATATGGGTAGGGATGGCCCTGGTAGTGTTGTTTGGTATTTTTAAGCAATTGCTTTGTTCAACCCTACAATTGCTACATTTCACTCAGAGGGTTCAATGATCTGTATACATTCCTTACATACTTCATAGGAGCTTTGTGAGACTAAGTTAATGTACACTTCTTATGAAGTAACTGTAACCATCTGAAAAGGCAGGTGGCATTTAGGTAGGCAGAATGAAGAGTAATTACTGAATTGGAATGTGGCATTTGAGAGTGCTGAGGTTCACACCTCTATATTTAAAAATAGTGGCATGAGATTGTTAATGACTGTGAGGGTCAGGATCACAGTTTTACCTCACATTGAAAATATGGAATTTGGAGTAGCATAGTGCACCCCTATGCCATCATGGGAATTGGCTTCATAATGATGTAGGAGTAAGAGTGTTACTGAATATCTGACAATATCACTTTCTGGAAAATATTACTTTTTTGGGCAAATATTCTATCCAAATACTTGCCAATCTCACCCTTGCTTAGCTTGTGAAATCTGATAAGATCGCAGCCCAAGTGGTGTGGTTGCATACACAGATATACACAAAGAATTTGCTCTTAAATGAACTACAACAATTGCATATCTGACAGGTTTCAGAGTAGCAGCCGTGTTAGTCTGTATCCTCAAAAAGACAAGGAGGACTTGTGCCACCTTAGAGACTAACAAATTTATTTGAGCATATGTTTTCGTACGCTACATCCGATGAAGTGAGCTGTAGCTCACGAAAGCTTATGCTCAAATAAATTGGTTAGTCTCTAAGGTGCCACAAGTCCTCCTTTTCTAATTGCATATCTGTCACTTATTAAAAACAGGACTTTTTTTCTTAATTATGCATCATGTAAAACTAAAATCAGCAAATATAGGATAGACGTGTAGACAGAAATGTGTAGATAAAGACACATGTATTATAGCTTCAAACTGTGTCCAAAGTAGCTTTCAGCACAAATATACCATCAGGCAATGCATGGCAAGCAGGTTGTCTGATATCAGGTATTTAGAGTGTTAACTAAGACCTCAAGTGGCCAATTACAAACTACATACGCACATTTAGACTAATTAAACTCACACCTAGGTAATAATTACAGTATTTTGATTTGCAGAATTTAGAACATAAAACCGTATTGCCCTCTACTGAAAAAGTGCAAGCAGTAACAGCAGAAATAGAAAAGGAGTACTTGTGGCACCTTAGAGACTAACCAATTTATTTGAGCATAAGCTTTCGTGAGCTACAGCTCACTTCATCGGATGCATACCGTGGAAAGTGTAGAAGATCTTTTTATACACACAAAGCATGAAAAAATACCTCCCCCCACCCCACTCTCCTGCTGGTAATAGCTTATCTAAAGTTATCACTCTCCTTACAATGTGTATGATAATCAATAGAGCAATCTATTCATCTGCGATCTAACATGTAGCTGTTGTACAAAAACAATACAATTTATTTACAGGGAGGAATACCTTATTAATTTGAGGAGTAAGAGAAAGGGCTGATCCCATTCTGCATAAAGTTAGTGGAGTTTTGCCATTGACTTAACAGGGAGTAAGATTATGTCCACACTCTTTGCTTTTTCTCTCTTGACTGACTAGTATCAGAAGTATCTCACCCATAGGATAAATGGATCTCACCCAAGTCTATTCTGTGTTTAGTAGTGGAGGGCACATCTGAAATCCATAATTAGAAATTCCTAACCTACTGTATTCAAAGGTTTGGTGAATTTTTAAGAGGGCTATTCTGAGGGAAAGATATATAGATAATATATTGTGACGGGGCAAGGCCAGATGGCTATAGAAAAGTAGTGGGAGATAGATATATTAGCTCCAGGCTAAACAAATCTCCGGTACCAGGTTAAGTGAAATGGAAGCTGCTCCAGGTCAATTAAGACACCTGGGGCCAATTAAGAACTTTCCAGAAGGCAGGGAGAATGCTAGGTTGATTGGGACACCTGAAGCCAATCAGGGGCTGGCTGAAACTAGTTAAAAGCCCCCCAGTCAGTCAGGTGGGTGTGCATGTCAGGAGCTGTGGGAGGAAGTTGCGCTGTTGGAGTGGCTGAGTAGTACACACCATGTCAGGCAAAAAGAAGGAGGCCCTGAGGTAAGGGTGAAATGGAGCTTGAGGAAGTGAGGGCTGCTGTGGGGGAAGTAGCCCAGGGAATTGTACATGACATGTTTCTAAAAGGTCAGCTACCATAGCTGATATTATTAGGGTCCCTGGGATGGAGCCCGGAGTAGAGGGTGGGCCCGGGCTCTCCCCGCACCACGTTTGCCCCCTGATTAATCACTGAGACTGGGAGACAACAGAGACCGTGCAAGGAAGGATAACTTCTCCTCACCTCCCTTGCTGGCTTCTGATGAAAATGGCTCAGTAGACTGTGACCCTTGTCTCTAGAGAAAGAAGAGTTACATGGAGGGTCACAGTGAGCCTCTGAAGCTAGCGAAATCTGCCAGGAAACGCGGGTCCCATGGAGGCAAGGACAGAGCTTTGTCACAACTGATGAAAGAAGTGGGATTTCGTTCACAGCGTGGCGGAAGAAAGAGGTTTTAAAAAAAAAAGTGCACTGGGGTTTTGGATTTTTTTTCTTTTTTTTGTTTTTGTTTGCTTTGTGCCACAATGGAGGAGGTGGTAAGAGCTCTTGTACAAGCCATGGCAGCCCAGCAGGAGGCCACCCGGGTTCAGGCAATGGCACAACAGGAGTCTATGCGGCTACAGCAGGAAACCAATCAATTATTGATGAGCCAGGTGACCCAAGATCGTGCCCTCTTGAGAGAGGTGGTGGACCAGCTGAAGATCCTCACCACCCAGGCCTGGGGGTCCAACGGGATGCAAACCCTGAGGGCCACTGGTTGTCTGCCAAAGATGATGTCAGGAGATGACGTAGAGGCATATCTCCTCTCATTTGAAAGGACTGCTCAGTGTGAGGCATGGCCTCAGGAGCAGTGGGTCAACATTCTTGACCCTTTTCTGTGTGGAGAAGCCCAGAAGGCCTACTTTGACTTGCCTGCCACTGACTATACCCGTCTGAAGGCAGAGATCCCAGCACGATCGGGGTAACGGCAGCGGTAAGGGCCCAGAGGTTCCATGAGTGGAAATACCAGGAGAACAAACCCCCAAGGTCCCAGCTATTTGCCCTCATACACCTCGCACGGAAGTGGTTACAGCCCGAGGTGTGCAGGCCGGAGGAGATTTTGGAGACCCTGGTCATAGACCATTATATGCGGGGACTGCCGCCAGATCTCCACAAATGGGTAGGCCAGAATGATCTGTCCACGTACAACGAGATGATCACACTTGTAGAAAGATGGATGACAGCCAGGGAACTGACCCGATTACCCAAGAAAGGCCACTTTCGAAGCAAGCACCCGACCCCAACCCTGGAAGGTTGGGCAGCCAAACCCCTGGGGAGTCCTAGGTGGAAGAAGGGGGGGGGCGAAAACCAGTGGGGACCCCAGAAGGAAGAGATTGGCCTGAGTGGGGGGAACCCCGGGACTAAACCCCCCAACCCCTGGGATAGGGGAGTGATTAAAAACAATTATAGATGTTATGCATGTGGGGAGTGGGGACACATAGCAGCACAGTGTCCCAGCACCGAGGAGCCTATGCAATGTAACTTGGGGGATTGGGAGATTCCATACTCCCTTATCCATCGCGCGGGGGTCGCATTAGCCCCGCATAATTACACCAGGCCAGTGAGGATAAACGGAGCAGAGACGACAGCGCTTGTGGACTCTGGGAGTGCTATCACCCTCATATTGGGTAAGCTGGTAAAAAACAGTCAGCTGCTACAAGCCAAACGCATAGCAGTGATGTGCGTGCATGGGGCCATGAGCCATTACCCCACCATCCCAGTGGAGACAGAGGTTCAGGGAAACCCCATTGAGGTGAACTTGGGCGTAGTTCCTAAACTTCCATATCCTGTAGTCATTGGGAGGGATTATAGAGGGTTTGATAACTTACTCCCCCCGGAGAGGCTGGAGGGAGGTGGGGACCCTGAGGACAGTGACTTGTCACCGGGGGAATGTCAACCCCCGATGTTCGCTGAGATTTCTCAGGATCTGTTCTCAGCCACCCGGAAGACAAAAAAAAGAGAGGAAGGCCGCGAAGGCCTTGGGAACCCGGATCCTGACCCAGGGCCAGAAGACCTCCCTAGTAGGCAGATGGATGCAAGCAGCCAACAGAGAAACTTCCACCACAGAAGGTGAGCCAGAAGCTGCCCCCAGCCATGACGGTGGCGAGCTGTTGGAAGAAGCAGAAGCCAGCCCCTGGGAGCTTGGGCAGCTTAACATTGGGAGAGAGACTTTTGGGCGGGACCAGGCGGAGGACCCCAGATATGATAACGCCAGGAAAGAGGTGGCTGAGATCAATGGGATACCCGTGGATGGGAAGGTCCGGGGTCCCGTATCTTACTTTATAGTGAAGAAAGATCTCCTGTACCACATGGTGCAAATGCAGGAGCAAGAGATACAACAACTTCTGGTGCCATGAAAACATCAAAAAGCCATATTGAGTCTCACCCACAGTCTCCTGTTTGGAGGACACCTAGGGGTAGAGAAAACCCAGGCACGGATCCTGAGGAGGTTCTTCTGGCCAGGAGTACATGAAGAGGTCCGGCGATACTGCACCTCTTGTCCAGAGTGTCAGTTACATAGCCCTCGCCCACACTTGCGGGCTCCTTTGATATCTCTTCCAATAATAGAGGTTCCTTTCAAACGGATAGCCATGGATCTGGTAGGGCCCCTAGAGAAGACAGCTCGGGGCAACCAACATGTGCTTGTTGTACTGGACTATGCAACCCAGTACCCGGAAGCTGTTCCCCTGTGCAACACAGCTTCCAAGACAATAGCTAAGGAGTTAGTACAGATCTTTGACTGGGTTGGGCTACCCAAGGAGATATTGACTGATCAAGGGACACCTTTCATGTCCAAGTTGATGAAAGATCCATGCTCCATGCTTGTTCATTGCTCCATGTACAAGCCCTGTGGACCTCTGGATACCACCCGCAAACAGATGGCCTTGTGGAAAGGTTCAATAGGACCCTCAAGGCCATGATCAGGAAGGTGGTGAGCCGGGATGGGATACCCTATTGCCTTACCTTACCGGGAGGTTCCGCAAGCCTCCACGGGTTTCTCTCCATTCGAACTACTATATGGGGGCCACCCTCGGGGCATATTGGATATGGTCAGAGAAGCCTGGGAAGAGGAGCCAAATCCTGGAAGGAACATAGTTGAGCATGTACAGCAGATAAGAGATCGGATAGCCCAAGTTATGCCCATTGTACGGGAGCACTTGGAGAGAGCACAGGAGACCCAGCGAACCCATTATAACCACCAAGCAAAGCTTCTAAGATTCCAACCAGGGGATCAGGTGATGGTACTGGTGCCCACAGCAGAAAGTAAACTGTTGGCCCAGTGGCAGGGACCCTATGAAATATCAAAGCCGTGAGAGAGGTGAACTATAAGGTGTGGCAGCCAGGCCGCCGGAAATCGGAGCAAATTTACCATATCAATCTTCTAAAACCGTGGCACGATCGAGAGGCATGCTTAGTCATGCAGGAGACACTTCCCAAGGAGGATAACTTACACGAGCAAGTGAGGATATCATCTGACTTGACGCCGATCCAAAAGATCGAGGCAGCCGACACGATTAATCGCAACCGAGATGTGTTCTCTACAAAACCAGGGCGGACGACTGAGACCTATCACCATATCCGCACGATCCCTGGAGCGAAGGTAATATTGAGACCCTACCGAATCCCAGCAGCCAAAAGAGAAGAAATCAAGGCTGAAGTAAAGAAAATGTTAGAATTAGGGGTTATTGAAGAATCTTAGTCAGTGGTCCAGTCCAATTGTTCTAGTGCCTAAACCTGATGGTACCATGAGATTCTGTAATGACTTTCGCCGACTGAATGAAATATCCCAGTTTGATGCATACCCCATACCATGCATTGACGAACTGGTTGACCGACTGGGTAGTGCCCGATTCTTGACTACACTGGATCTGACAAAAGGGTACTGGCAGATTCCTCTGACCAAAGAAGCTAAAGAAAAGACAGCATTCTCCACCCCAGATGGGCTATTCCAGTACACCGTGGTCCCTTTTGGGCTACACTGGGCCCCAGCCACATTCCAGCGCCTCATGGGTAAGCTGCTGCGCCCCCATACTAGTTATGCAGCTACATACCTAGATATCATCTGTACACCAGACTGGGGAACCCACTTGGAGAAAGTTGAGGCAGTACTGCGCACCTTAAGGCGGGCTGGCCTCACTGCTAATCCCGCTAAATGCGCCATAGAGCTAGCAGAGGCTAGGTACTTGGGATATATTGTGGGAAGGGGCATAGTGAAGCCCCAAACGAATAAGCTAGAGGCAATTCAAAACTGGCCTCGGCCAACCCGAAAGAAGCAAGTCCGTGCGTTCCTAGGCGTGGTAGGCTGCTACCGACGGTTTATTCCCAACTTCGCCACTAGGGCAAGTCCTCTAATGGACCTGGTGAAGGCCCGAGGTCCAGACATGGTAAAGTGGACCGACACAGCAGAGGGGGCATTTAAAGACCTTCGGACAGCCCTCTGTAATGACCCAGTACTCATAGCCCCGGACTTTAACAGGGAAATTATTTTACAAACAGACGCTTCTGAGGTGGGGTTGGGGGCAGTTCTGTCACAAATGGTGGGAGAAGAGGAACACCCGATCCTCTACCTAAGCAGAAAGCTTCTCCCAAGAGAACAGAAATACGCAGTAGTCGAGAGAGAATGCCTTGCTGTCAAATGGGCTATGGAGACACTGCATTATTACCTCTTAGGCCGGCAATTTACTCGTGACGGACCGTGCACCCCTCCAGTGGATGCAGCAAAATAAGGAAAAGAATGCAAGGGTCACCAGGTGGTTCTTATCCCTCCAACCATTCCAGTTCCGCATACGGCACAGGATGTCATGGATGCATGGATGCCACCATGGCAACGCTGATGGTCTGTCATGAGCATACTGCCTGGTGTCCCAAGTTGCCCAACTCTATGGTGTTGAGCAGAGGGGGGGATATGTGACGGGGCAAGGCCAGATGGCTATAGAAAAGTAGTGGGAGGTAGATATATTAGCTCCAGGCTAAACAAATCCCTGGTACCAGGTTAAGTGAAATGGAAGCTGCTCCAGGTCAATTAAGAACTTTCCAGAAGGCAGGGAGAATGCTAGGTTGATTGGGACACCTGAAGCCAATCAGGGGCTGGCTGAAACTAGTTAAAAGCCCCCCAGTCAGTCAGGTGGGTGTGCATGTCAGGAGCTGTGGAAGGAAGTTGTGCTGTTGGAGAGGCTGAGTAGTACACACCATGTCAGGCACAATGAAGGAGGCCCTGAGGTAAGGGTGAAGTGGAGCTTGAGGAAGTGAGGGCTGCTGTGGGGGAAGTAGCCCAGGGAATTGTACGTGTCATGTTTCTAAAAGGTCAGCTACCATAGCTGATACTATTAGGGTCCCTGGGATGGAGCCCGGAGTAGAGGGTGGGCCCAGACTCCCCCCCACCACGTTTGCCCCCTGATTAATCACTGAGACTGGGAGACAACAGAGACCGTGCAAGGAAGGATAACTTCTCCTCACCTCCCTTGCTGGCTTCTGATGAAAATGGCTCAGTAGACTGTGACCCTTGTCTCTAGAGAAAGAAGGGTTACGTGGAGGGTCACAGTGAGCCTCTGAGGCTAGTGAAATCCGCCAGGAAACACGGGACCCACGGAGGCAAGGACAGAGCTTTGTCACAATATTAAATTGTAAAGAGAAATTGATTTGCACTAGCAAATTCTACAAGTCTTAATGAAAATTATAGCACTTTGGTGGTTTCAGAAACCTCAAGTCATATAGACCCACTTCTGTGGAAGCATGAAAATGTAAACAAAAGGGCCTGATTGTGCCTCCTGATCCAGATATTGGGCTCCCACTGAAATCAATAGGAACAGCATGCATTTATCCAATGATGTAATTTAGCCCATACATTAGATTTAGTTTTAGATTGTTTTAGTTTGGCTGTACAAAATTAATCATATTTTTCAAATTAAACTGTATTTTATCTCTTCAAAATTTCTGGCCGACAAATTTCAGTATTTGTCCTTATGGTCCAAATAAATTCCTAGTGTAATGCAAATGCAGTCAACAGAATTGCACCACACATGAATTTGGCTGTATGTTCTATTAAATCGTTACAGATGTTAATGGTACATGAAGAACCACTAGTCTATCTTGAGTTATAGTGAATAAAAACAATCATTTTCATCATTAACTAGCATTAGAGACATGAAGACGATATAGTACACATGTGAGATGTCACCAAGTTCTTATCTTTGACAAAGCAATTAAATGAAATCAAAGTAACACTTACATGCTTTCAATCCATTTCTTGCAAAACATGGATCCAATTAACATTCTACATAATAACACTCTGATTTAAGTTAGAGAAACATTACACTGTGAATCTGCAAAGATTTGATGAATACCCTATTAAGATAACAGTTCAGTCAGCTGCAGTATTGTTTGTAATCTTAATGCTTTTTAGGCAGGAATGAAAAAGCAATAATTTTATTCCATTTGGAACAGGGTAGCACTGAAATAACTGAAGGACATTCAAGGAAACTATAATTCTGTTATTCTTTTTTGATGTATATTTGATTACACATATTAGATTTTGTTTATTTCACACAACGACTTTCCTTAAAAAAATCAATCTAATATTAAAGACTTTCTAGCAACATGCTGTCTTATCTAAAATAGAATTGTTCAGAATTTTTGCCATTATTTACGTGCCCAACCTTACATTTTGCATTTGTGTAGGTAGTCTTTACTCACATGAGTAATCTGATTGAAATCATTGTACCACATCCTGAGAGTTTATCAAAATTTTAATCATTCTTTACTCAAGCAAACTCCTATTGAATTCATGTACTCAACACACAGTTAAGGGCTCCTTTAAATGAGAGGCTGCCTACATAAAGACTGAATAAATTATGCACACTACCTCCAAGGACCACATTACAAACGCTGCAAATTTTTACACATATAAATAGTCCTAAATCAATCCAGTTGTGCTGTAAAATACTCACATAAGAAAAGGTTTGCAGAATTGGACTCCAAATAGGACTAGGTCTTTAAAAATGGACCAATGATTCATCTAATCTGGTACTCTATCGCCAACAAAGGCCAGTGTAAGGCCTCCCCTCCACCCCCCACCCCGCCCAAGAGAAAGGTATAAAACTCATCTAAATACTGTGATGATAGGCATCTTAGATATGTGTATGATGATAATATTAATCTCATTGAACCACTTAATTGTGCAACACTGTTGTATGGGAGGAAATTTCTTTTTGCTGCTGTTCAGTTTAGGCCCTGAAACACAAAGATTGAAATCCACTGGTGAAAGTTTTGCCATTGACTTCAATAAAGTCAGAATTTCAACCAATATAATGTTATTCGAGCTACAATAATGTAATTGCAGCTTCTGTTCTTATTTATATTAATGACTAATCTTTTCCTAAATCTTATTTGACTCTAATATACCCTTCATCAGAGAGTTTCTCATGTTAATTAGACAGTGTTAGAGGTTAAAATTCCAGCTACCCATCAGAATTGGTGGCCTGGAAAAAAAACACATTAATAGCACAGGTTCTCAATATTATCCAAGAGAATAAATTGCAGAGGAGGTAGAATTTGAAGGCAGAACCACTGGATGTTGCATAAATATTTCCTTTTTTTCTGGTTTCAATGAGATGCTTAAAGTTTGATTATCTTTTTCTTGTCTTTAAAGGCAAAAGTAAATAGGAGAAAAGGGAGTATAGTTTTTACATACTTGCTTTATTTTAAGCAGGTGAGAACTGTCATTGAAATCCCATTCAAGTAAAGCTCATGCTTAAATACTTTGCTGGATTATCACCTATAAGTCTTTGTTATTCTCCATTATTTCTCATACAGTAGAACATCAGTGTTACGAACAACAGATTTACAAACTGGCTGGTCAAGGTAAGGAAACTGTTTTTGTGCTTGTTTAATTCAAATCAAGATGGTTCAAAGCAGCATTTTTCTTCTGCACAGTAAAATTTCAAAGCTGTATTAAGTAAATGTTCAGTTATAAACTTTTGAAAGAACAACCATAACATTATGTTCAGAGTTACGACCATTTCAGAGTTATGAACAACCTCCATTCCTGAGATGTTCATAACTCTGAGATCCCCATTATTTTGAAATTCTCTTTTTCAAACTACAGTCTGAAGAGCCAAGAGTAATAAACACAAAACTGTATATAAATGGGTTTGAATAGACACGTATGCTTTAGTTCATCAATGCTACCTTTCAAATATCCAATTGCGGAAAAGCTAATCAGCTATCGTGCCAAGAGCAGTCGCCAAAAACTGCGAAGCTCATAAATATTTTCTTCAATTTAATAGCAAGAGCATACAAAAATGTTATTAATTATTGGAATTTGTATACCCTGTTTGGTAAATTTTTAAATGCAAATCACAACCTTCTCTGCTTTTCTTGTTTGTTTGTTTGTTTTAATCTAAATTCCCTAATCCCAAGAAGAATTTTAAAGATTAAGAGGTATTTTATTATTACCTTAATTGTTACCAAAAGCTGCCTAACAGGTAGGTGTTAATTTGTACAGTAATCTCTATTTATTTCAAATTTGCTTAATGAAGGACTATGAGAAATCAATAACTTTGGCCTTGTTAGTCATTGATGATATGTACTGCATATTAACTGCTAATGCACTGAGCAAGGATTTGGTTTGTAGATTATTAATCAAAATCTTACGGTTCAATTGAAAAGAGTCAAATTCTGTGCTTAAACTCCACACAACACAAACAAAAAACCCATTTTACAAGATTTCAGGAATGCCTCCAACCTTGCTGCAATATTATTCAACTGACAGCTCCAAAATTTGTTAAAAAGACAAATTTTTATAGTTTTTTTATTTGTAATATCTTCTCAGACACTTCCTCATTATTTTTATTTTCAACATTGACATTTCTTCCCCTGTATTTTTAAAGAAGCATCAGATCAAAACATCTTTTTTTGTTTTGTTTACTACTATGTTTGTGTAACAGTATCTGAAATTATGTCAGCACAGCTCTCCAATAATGTTGTTTATTAAAAGGCCATGTCAAAGGTTTGGACCCCTACCTGTACTGTATTTAGAAAGAAAACAACCTTTAGGTAAGACTTAGGTTCTTATTAGCAGGGCATTGGCAGACAAACTAAGGGCGGCGGGGGGGGGGGGGGGTGAAAAAGCTTGCTGGGTATGGATATGTAGATTATCCTTGCAGGTATTGCAATGGCTGATATCACAGTGCAATGTAGGTGGTACTAGCTTAGGCCCCAAGCCTGAAAACACTTATGCACATGCTTAATTGTATTAGCATGAGTAGTGTATCTGGTGATGGCACCATAAAAGCCTGAGTGCCACATTTGATTTCGTGTTAAAGGGAAGGTATTTCAATGTATTTAGTTTTAAAATCACATTATTTTAGATGCCGTGAACACAGTGAATTTGACACCCAGTGTATATTTACACTGCATGATTGTTTTTGAAGTTAGGTAATTCCCCTAGCTTGGATTTTATAGAAGTGTAGCCGGAGAAGCATGGCTTAGGCAAGTAAAGATATGGCTGAAGGGTGTGGGTACATATGTGAATACATATCCTACACAACTTTCTACTCACCCAAACTGTACCTCCCAGTCTACACTGCTGCCTCTCCACTGCTGGAGTCTTTCCTCAGCACAGTGAAAGATTCCATCAATGGGGAGCTGCTGAAGCTTTTCCCTGATATCCGTACCAGAGCCTTTCACTAACATGTTTAGCTATACACCGCAATGTGGACACAGCAGGCTTTTCATTATGATGTGTAGCTACACATCCTATATGCTGCCACCATTGGTGTGTAGTGTAGATGTAGCTCTAGTGGTGATAGTCACTGTCTCGTTACCAAGACCCTTCATCATTGAGTGCAGGGATATTGCTACAAAAGAAATATGGGGGTTGTGGAATCTTTTATATCTTTCTGAATGAGGTTCAATACTTTTCTATCCTTTTAAATACTTTTAAATTTGTCTGTTTTTTTGTTTTTCTATGTTTTTGTTTTTCTGTAAAGGTATAGTTACTAAGTATCAGGGGGTAGCCGTGTTAGTCTGTATGCACAAAAACAACAAGGAGTCTGGTGGCACTTTAAAGACTAACAGATTTATTTGAGCACAAGCTTTCATGGGTAAAAACCTCACTTCTTCAGATGCATCTGTTAGTCTTTAAGGTGCCACGGGACTCCTTGTTGTTTTTGTGGTATAGTTACTGGAACAGTGAGTTACCATTGGATTTTTAACATCAGCTCAGTTGCTTGGTATTTTGGACCTGTTGACTTTTTACAACTTGCTATTAGCAATATTATTAATAGATATCTAGTGACTGACTAATTTAAAGCTACTGAAGTTAATGTAAGTCTTTCCATTGAGTCCAGTGGGCTTTGGTTCAGGCTCTTTGACCCACACCTTTGAGAGCTTTACATTATATTAGTATTTTGATTACAATATTTTCTATCATCAGTGTATATAAAACAAAAGAGTTTGAATAAAGAAGAAAAATGAGTCCTGCCTAGGCAGGGTAACACCTCTTTGAAGATAGTAGTAATCTTACTCACTATGTATTTTAGAGATTTAAGCCCTGATCCTGCATTGTGATTTATGTGGACCCAGCAGCCTGATTGCAAAGATCACATTAAAGTTTCAGGACCATAATTAAGAAAACTACATTGGAAGTATAATTATGAATATCTTTTACTCATTATTATTGGATAAAACTGGGATTTCCAAAAAGAAGCCCAAATATTTGCCTTTTAGCCCTGTTTTTTGGTTTTGTTTTGTTTTTTAAAAATAAAGATGCTTAATTGAGGAAACAGGTTAAATACTAAAATGTTCTGTATTTCAAACTGTGTTGCTAGCCCATCAATATACAAAGCTTTTCTTGCTCTCTTTTTTACACCAGTAACGGCTTCTTTTGGTACCATTTGCATGTTGTAACTTTGTCATATTCTCTGTCCTTTTCACACTTTAAGAGAATGCCAGATAAAGAATTTCACTCTGACTGCCAAAGGTTTTCAGAGTTTAATTAAAAGTTTGTCACCTTGTTTTTGTTTAGCTTTTCCTGACTTTTGACTAACTTGGCAGCTAATGGCAGATTTTTTTTTTCAGCTTATGTATAGCAATTAAAATAGAGACCACACAGCCATTTCAAGAAGAATCATGCCCCATTTATATTTTGGGGAGACACCCTTTTTTAAAATCTGAAAATAATCAAATACTGTTTTGATTTTTAATTCTGAAATCTTGAACATGTACAGGAACATGTGACTTGTATATGCTTGCGTTTGGATCGTTGATAGAATCATAGAATCACAGAAGGTTAGGGTTGGAAGAGACCTCAGGAGGTCATCTAGTCCAACCCGCTGCTCAAAACAGGACCAAACCAACTACATCATCACAGCCAGGGCTTTGTCAAGCCTGACCTTAAAAAAAAAAAGAAAAAAAGATGGAGATTCTGTCACCCTCCCCAGGGAACCCATTCTAGTGTTCACCACGCTCCTATTGAAATAGTGTTCAGCCTTTATAAAAATATATGCCTGATCATTACATATAATGAATTTCACAGGTATGCTGATCAACTGAATGTGTGTTCTAAAGAGTGAGTTCAGAAAGTGCAACACAATCATTCATAAAGTACATCTCTTTTAGGAGTGAGACGGCAAAATTTCCTTTGGCACAGAGAAAACTCCATGGATCAAAAAGTCTAAATTAATTGTTTAGTCACTTGAATTACTTGACATTTGCCTTGGGTGATGAAAATCAAAATTTAAAATGCCCGTCCATGAGGGGATAAGGCTATGGCTATACTACAGAGCTTACAGTGGTGTAACTGCACTGATGCAGCTGCACCACTTTAGTGCTGCTAGTGCAGATCCTCTAAGCCAATGGGAGAGAGGTCTCCCATTGACTTAAGTACTACAGTCCCCATGAGCAGCGGTAGCTATGTTGGCAGGAGAGCTTCTGTGATAAATGAAGAGGAGGAGGGAGGGGAGCTCCCTTTTATGGACACCCAGACAGCTATAAAATCCCTGTTAATAACTGTTCTCTACTTGCTTAACATGTAAAGGGTTAAAAAGTCCATAGGTAAAAGGAAGAGAGTGGGCAACTGACCAAAAGAGCCAACAGGAAGGCTAGAACTTTTTAAAATTATGAAAAAAACCTTTTCCTTTGTCTCTGTTGTTCTCCCGGGAGCAGGGACAGAGCTGGAGCTATGCTGTAAAAGCTCAGGGCCAGGTATGAAAATCATCAGATCATACCTAGAAACTACTCATTTGCAACCCCAGATATGTAAGTAGATCAGGAAATGTCTAGGAAGATGCAATTAGGCTTTTCTCTTTTATTTCTTTATGGCTTGTGGACTCCTCTATGCTAACCCCAGGTGCTTCAGTTTTGCTTGTAACCTTTAAGCTGGACCTCAAGAAGCTATCTTGATGCTTAATCCTTGTAATTTTTTTTTAAAAAACCTAGCAAAAAGCCTAAGTTCCAGATGTATTTTCTTTTTTTGTTTTTAATACAATTTACCTTTTTTAAGAACAGGATTGGATTTTTGTGTCCCTAAGAGGTTTGTGCATATGTTGTTTAATTAGCTAATGGCAACAGCTGATTTCCTTTGTTTTCTTTCTCAGCTCTTCCCCGGGGTGTGTGTGTGTGTTTGTGTGTGAAAGAGCTTGAGGGTAACCCACAGGAAGGAATTCCCAAGTGCTCCTTCCTGGGTTCTCAAAGGGGTTTTTGCACTTGGGTGGTGGCAGCATCTACCCATCCAAGGTCAGAGAAAAGGTTGGGCGTTTAATACCAGCCTGCAGTGGCCAGTATTAATTTATAGAATCCTTGCAGGCCCTCACCTTCTGCACTCAATGTGCCAGAGTGGGAAATCAGCTTTGACAGTTTCTATGTAGTGCTGTCCACACTGATGCTTTGGTCAGTGTAACTTAGGTCGCTCAGGGGGGTGACTTATTCACACTAAGCTGTGGTGTGTACATAGATTGAAAGGCTTCGGGACCTCTGCAGCCCATGTTGGTCTGGAAAATTGTGTTTGAGTTAATGAACCAGAGCCTGGAAGAGATTTGGGAGTGGTGTTTAATCTTCCCTGAGTTGGAGAAACAGGGCATCAGCCCTACATATTTCCTTTCCATTAGCTACTTGTGACAGGACTTGAACATAGAGATGTTTATTAAAAGCTATTGTTTTGCTTTTAAATATTGTATGCAATGTTGTACATTTAATTTCCTAGTCAACTAGAGAGATGATCTCTTTTGGATTAAAACTATATAAAACTTGCTTTCTGGGTAAAAGCATACTTTGTTTTGTATTGTTAACCCTTTTATTCTCCATGAGCTAATGCTGAGTCAAAAGTCATCATGATCACTTTTGGTAATATTCTTTTGTCTATTATTGGCCATTAGACCAAACTGGACCACGTAAGAAACTAAACCCAGGAAGCTAAAATGCTCTCCTCTCTCATTTTTTTTTCCTCAAATGTTGAATAATATTTGTGATGAGAGACAAGGCCTCTAAGAACCAATTCTAGAAAAGAATGTCTGATATGGGTAAAATGAATTATACTAAGACGTACAAAATATAAATTACTTTCAAACAAAGGAAGAAAGAATCTCTTCATTAATTGCACTAACAGAAGAAAATGATATAGAGCCTACAAGCCAGTAAAGACTTATTTGATAGTATCTGAAAATCCTTCATAGATTAAAAAAAACACAAACATTAATGATATTTCTAATGCACAGAAATAACAGATAATGTACATGTAAAAGTCAATCAGGACTTTTACAGATGTGACCTCTCTTGCCAATCTAAACTAAAAGGATTCATACAGTTTAGTAAAACTAATTTTTCTACTTCTTTGTTTAAACTGCTTTGTTTTATATATATTCATATTTATTTATCTGGTTAAATTTTATTTTATTAGAATAATTATTTATTTTATATATCACCTTTTATCCAGAAGGAAGCAAAACCACTTTATTGCAGACTAAGGGCTAGATCCACAAAGGAACATAAGCACCTCAGTCCAACATGCCACTGAGATCCTCAAAGACCTTGCTTAATTGTAGATCCTGTAGATGTCTAAGTTTCTGCTAGTGGGCATGTGCAAAATGTTGAAAGGAAATAAGAAACACAAAGCATTCACCTGAAATCATGCAAACGATAATAAAGATCTCCATAATTAAGTCAAGTAAGCTATTCTTCAGCATAATTAAATAAAATAAGCTATTCTTCAGAGGTATGGAAAAAAATGACTGCCCATTCAACTAAGTTCCAGATAAGGAAAACATGCATTAATAAGCATTGAAACACCTTTTACATGAGGTTTCAATACAGTTATAATTCAAATCAGAGGGGGAGAGAAAGTAATCCATACCACTTGAAGATCTGTACCAGAAAGCAACCAATTTTTAGATTAGAAATGGTCAGGGAAGAGAAGAAATTTTACACTGTACATTAACAGTGTCTCTATTTCTTCCATTTTGCTTTCATTGCTCACAAACTCTGTGTGGATGCAGGCTCTTAAGATTTCTCAGACCGTTCTGGAAGCTATTTTCAAGAAGCAGGATAAATCAGGCCAAAGTTCCCTCCATTTTTTTAAGTTTCCACAGTTTGTTATATTTTTCTATGAGTAAGACATATGAATGGAAGACATTGTCACCTTTCAGTTTATCGAGAGATTCAGATTTAGTAGTACACCTGTTGATAAGTAATATCTATTATATTGCTTTACTTAGTCAAATCACTAATGTTTAATTAGGCATATACAAAACATAATCTTGCAGAAAATATATTTCCTAATTGTGTAGGCTTCCAATTTCTAAGAAGTTGTAAATTATCTTAATTACAAATTACCAAATTTCACAGATCAGACTGTTAAAAATTAACACTTTTGCACACACCTGACTAACAAGCACAGACTTGGACCCAGCCCCTAATTTTCACATGCATGTGTGCATGTGACATGAGTGCACACACTTGAGTTTGTGCACATGCAAGTCAGGAATGCACAAAAGTGTGCATGCAGTTTTGAAACTCTGGCCTGGAATATAGAACAAAATCCTCAGCTGGGGTAAATCAGTGTAGATCCATTGAAGACAATGGAACCAATTAGCACCAATTCAGGATTTGGCCCTTTAAATATGCAGTTCAATTAATTAAATGGGGCTGATCACTCTTTTACTTCTCACAATATTTAGCCCACCTTATTGTTTCTTCAGTTAATATGGATAATATCTCCTGAGTTATATTCCAATATTGAGATCATTTTGGTTAGAAAAAAGACTATAATTTTCCTATCCCCATGGTTTTATTCTTCTGTTCATCTATTTGGTACCCAATAATACCATAGATAGACATACCACTAAGACCAGCTTCCAGTTTCTAGTTGTGAAAAGCTCATCACTTCTCCTGCTGGCTTGGCCAGAGAGAACTCCCTTTATTTCACTTGGTATTGCTGGTGCCTACAGCGTATGGCTTCTGCACTGCTCATAAATCCTAAGGTGGTAGAAGGACTACATATGCTGTACATCAAGCCACATGCAATAACTAATCAGAATAATCATTACCTGCTAATGAGCACACTTCTGAAAACCAACCATTTCCATTTACTCTCACTGGCAGTATGTCTGATGTGCATTGATGAGGAATCCTATTGATGGTCATAGTACAGATAAAACCAGCAGTTCTGCAACTTTTTCATTTTGCGGACTCTATCGTAAGACTGAGGGAGAGATTATTTCCTAGACCACCTCTCTTTCCAAACAATCTTCCATTGCTTGGCTCCTAAAATGTTCTTTTCTGTGGTCCGTAGTTTATAGCTTGAGGACAATTGAGATAAAGCATTATTGCTAGATATTTAATATCTCTGTGTCAAAGACATGATGTGCCTTCTGCAGAGAGAGATTTTCTTGTAGGTCAGGAATAGCAGTACCAGCACTGCAGGTATCATATCTCATTAAGGTCATTCACTTGACTTTGATTTAAAATGCACAGCAAATAGAACAAACCTGTTATACTGCATTAATTAGCAATTCCAGTGTTTAACCTGGAACATGTGCATATTTCTTTGTGCTTAGTCTTGAGGGTAGCAGTTGCAGTGACAATGATCAGGCAGAGGGCAGTCTGTAAAAAGAAATATCAACAAGTGCTCATCCAGATTAAGTATGTATCCCACCATGTCTTTGATCCCCAGTACTGTTCCCTAATGTCCTGTGTGGAATGGATGGTATTATTATGTAAGGGTATAAGGTGTGCCGCAGAGACTAAAAATTTTCCTCCACTTTGGAATACAGGGCTCTAGAATGCAGGATCAGGACACTGCAGCCAAACTCCACACCCTGGCTGCTGTGGTATGCAATGTTTTAAAAAAATAATTAAGTTTTAAATACAAGCTGTACATGCCTTAATAAAAGAACATACTGTCTCACTCAAAAATTACATCCAACTATGTTATTACTAAGAATATTTTCTGCTGTAAGCACCATTGTTGTAGCCCTTTTGGTCCCAGGATATTAGAAAGACAAAATTGGTGAGGTAATATCTTTTATTGAACCAACTTCTGTTGGTGAGAGAGACAAGCTTTTGAGATTATACAGAGCTCATCTTCCAGTCTGGGAAATGTACTTAGTGTCCTAGGAATTACAACAATCTATAACCCATTTAGCCACCTCCCCCTTAGCTGTTTTATTTTTCATCTCCCTTCCACCCACCCCCAAGTGGAGAGGTGTTAATAGGCTACTTAATCTTGAATGGTCCCTGGAAACAGGTGTTAAGTGCTAAACAATCTGTTCTACCTTGTATTTAGCTGTGACACTCTCTGCCTATGTCTACACAGAAATGTAAGGCTATGGTTAGTGGGACTCAAGTCAGCTGACCCATGTGAGGGAGCCTTGGCCTTAAGCATCTACATTCCATTTTAACCCTAGATTAAGGATTTTCTGACCTGTGCATGAACCTACGGCTCTGGCTTCCAAACTTCAGTGCACAAACCTGAGTCAAAGTAACCCTATCCCAGAGTTCCTAGCTCTACCCCCCCCCCCCATCATCAACACTCTAGCCTTACAAATGTGTTTAAGTGTAGGAAAACTCTACTGCCCCACCCCTGTTTCCTAACAGTAATGATGCTGTTGATGGGGTTCAGGTGACTATAAGGAGCACACAAGTACATTAACTGCATTATTAGCTCCTTTGGTGGCTGTCTCAGTAGAATGACTGAACTGCCTTCAGATCTGAGAATTGGGCTCTGAACTGCCAGGTTGAGTCATATTGGCAGGACAATGTATACCTGTTCTGAAGATAATTAACACATCAGTCTCCAGGGCTGTCAAACTGTTAAAATGAAACTTGGCAATTCTTAATTTTTAAAATGGGATGTTCGATGAAGATGTTTTTTTCTTTTTGTCTGTTTTAAAGTTTGACATAAAATGTAGGTTTCAGAGGAAAAACACACAAACACACCCTAGCCTGGTTGATGCCAGTGTGCTCCAGCACCCCTGGGGATCCCTTATCTTTTTTATAGGGACAAATGCTGGAGTCCTGGTTTCAGTCCTTGTCCAGATATAAGACCTATTTCCTTAAACAGGAATACTTACATGAATAAGGCAAGCAGGATTTCACCCTATGTATTACCTTTATGGCATTGAGAACCATCTCCGATCACTCACTCTCTTGGGCTAAAGACAATCTTGCATTTCTCTAAATAGTATTATTGCATTCCTTTTTGCTGTCCAATATTCTTTCTTCTTATTACTTGGCTAAAGTTCTTAGGTGCAGGAGGATGGTTGGTTCAAATGTATTAAATAGATATTTAGCATGGATATAAAAGCTAGTGGGTTTTTTTTTAAATGAAGTATTGAACCCACAGTGATCCAAGTGGTAATAGAAAAGTCATGTAACTGAGTCACTCAACCTCACTTCCTAGTCCTCCTCATATCTGCTTCATGAGTGCCAAAATCCTGGCTCTTTGTGGATTATGGCAACTATATTTTAAACCTGAAAATTAATCCATCTCAGATCAGGACTAGCTACCACTGAAGTATCAGAATGCAAACCAGATGTTGCTACCCAGCTGACAAAATGTCATCTTTTTAATTCCTTTTTCTCATTTAAGCTGGGTTTCCTTTTTGCTTCACTCAAAGACCACATGTCCTAAGCATCCTTTATCCCTGCCCCTGCCACACCCAGAGAAGCAAGGGTAAGAGGTCCCCAGGATGCTGTAGGGAGGTTTTGGTGCTGACAGTGCACACAGCCCAGGTGCCCCTAAATATGCATCCCCAGGGAGGGCCAGAGAGCGGAGCAGGGACCAAGCAACTGCCAAGCTGGGAGGGGAATGGAAGGGCTCCTGAATCAGCACAGCCAGAGAAGGGATGACACCCGACATTGCAGAGAGCAGGATCTATCTCCCACCTGGCAACTTTGCTGAGTCCCTGCTCTGGGCAATCTCCACACAGCCGCAAGGAGGAGGAGCTGGTACCACCAGGGTAGGAACAGGAAGGAGGAATGCACTCAGCCAGGCAGTAATGGTGCTTCCTGTTGCTGCACTGTCTGCCTCACCTGCAGCACTGCTCCTCTGGAAGCAGGAACTCTGAGATACATCCGGAGGACTTCTGGGACCCAAGTCAAGCCAGGACCACATGCACACAGGAAAACAATAGGGTTCAGATCCTCTAGTCCTGCAGGGTCCTGGGAGTCTTGGTCTGAGCCCCAGGTTAGCACAAGTGGTGTGTGGATGCAAGGGAGGTTAGGCTTGAGCTGAAGCCTTGGCTTCAATTGCTCTGAAGACAAACCCTCTGAGTACATTTCCCAGAATTGAAGAAGAGCTTAGTGTAACCTCAAAAGGTTGACTCTCTCCCCAATAGAGACTGGTCCAATAGAAGATATTACCTTACCACTTTGTCTCTCTGTTTTCTGTTGTGATATTTATTCTGACACAGAACAATCAGAAAAATAAATAGTGAGTAACTCTTCCCCATAAAGAACAAAGACAACATTACTAACGGTGAAAAGAAGAGCTAGAATGTGGCCAACCCTGTGCAGATGAAATAAGTGGTGAGTAGAGGGTGCAAGGAGCCTTCCTCTGCCCCTTGTTTAAGGGTTGTCCACAATATGTGACAGGAGAAGAGCTCCTGCTCCATGCTATTGCCAATGCTAGCCTCTTGAAAGGATCCTGCGAGGGCAGAAGCATGGCTTTCCCTCCACATTGGCCCGTGGAGTTGAACCAAAACAGGGAGTGCAAGCTGTTCTAGCATGGTAGAGCTATTATGTGTGCTCCCCACATATTGCCAGAGAAATTACAGTTATGTCAGCAAAAATTCCTCCAGGATCTCCCAGAGTCCTGCTCCACTTCACACACTCCCAGTGTCAGAGATAGCTTAAAGTTACAATCTGTATGGTAATAGCAATGTAGTAATCCAAAAATGTAACATGATTTTTTATTATTTTTATCTTTATGATTGACAAGAACATAGTTATGTGACCATAATCTACAATACTGCATGAAAATCCCTGCCAATTGAGGCAACTGGAGAGGCATTCACACAAGCAGGTAGCAGACTTCCTAATAAACTCTGAACTACACAAAGACCCTGAAAATGTCTCACAAAATAAACAGCACAGAAAACACAGTGATTCAGAGAGGTATTGGCAACAATTTCCATCTAAAAAAACCCCACACTACTAAAAATACTTTAAAAAACTGAACTAGAAGAAAAATGAACAAATGGATATGGCTTCTGAACCTGCTGAAATGAAAAGTCTGCCTAGTGATGAGCTAAGCAACATGTTCTGGTATGCTATTTATCCCTGACAAGTGACTTACTGTGTAGAATAGTAAAATGTGCATTACTCACATATCTACTACCTCTGTGTCTTATGAGTACGGCTAAGATTTAGTCACAGGTATTTTTGGTAAAAGTCATGGACAGGTCACGGGCAATAAATAAAAATTCATGGCCCGTGACCTGTCCATGACTTTTACTCCAAATATCTCTGACTAAATCTCTACTCCTGGGACCCTGCTGCTGTGTGTGTGTGTGTGTGTGTGTGTGTGTGTGGCTTCTCCAGTGCTGGACTGCCGCTCCCAGGGACCGCTTTCTGGATGGCCTCCAGGCGCCCCTGAAGCCGCTGCTCCAGCTGCCTCAGGACCGCTGCTGCTCAGGTGATCCCCAGGGCACCCCCAGAACCGATGCTGCTCAGGGCCACCCGAGAAGCAGCTAGTGCAGCTAGCCCCAGGGCAGCCCACAGGACCACTGCACAGATGCTACCCTGGGGTGCCCCCAGAACTGCTGCTTGGGCAGTTCCCGGGACCAGCCACACCAGCTGCTGCTTTCACAGTTCCTGGAGCCAGCTGCCCGGGGCCTTCTGAGCAGTGGCAGGTGCGGTTGGCAGTGGGGCACCCGAGCAGCTGGCCTCAGGGCCAGCCACTTGGGTGGACCTGAAGTCAGCTGCACCAGCCACTGCGGAAGTCAAGGATGTTGCGGAAAGTCATGGAATCCGTGACTTCCACAACCTCTGAGAAAGAACTGCAGCCTTATTTATGAGTCATATTTGTTTGGTTTCCTGATTAAAACAAGTTGTTAGTACTTTCAGCCATGAATATAGTATTCTGTTCTATTTCTTATAGCAACAGATTTGGCACTTAAGTTCTGCATTTCTTATTGCTGATATACAGGTCCTGGCTCAGTTTTTATTCAGTCCTTACTCGGGCCAATTCTTGTTGACTTCTGAGCTGCAGAGAACCAGAGAGAGAAGAAAATGCTATGAAACTGAGTACCAAACTTCATGCAACTAACTTCATCAGAAATTTGCCTAAATAAAAACTAAAAGATTTAAAACAAAGATAAAGATTAAAGAATCCAACCCCCAAAACATATAAACATTTGGAGTATTAAAATGTACATAAAAGGTTATATTCAATTGCATAGAGACTTTCCACAAGTATGTTTGTTTGTATTTTTGTAAAGTATGTGTTTCAGTCCAGGCACAGAAATCCAGTTGGAAATTCAGATGAGTAACTGTACATATATACATCTGAATGGAGTGTGTGTGTATGTACGCACACACACACAAACGCACATAGAATGAGAAACATACACATTTTCTTTTTATTTGTTCAGTTGTGGAAGGACTTAGTGAATCAAGTGGAAAGCCAAATGAATGCACTGGTACTCAATTATATGACATTTCTGGCCCTCTGTAGTCAAGAATTCCACAAAGATAAATGCTTTGACCTTCTACCCATCCAACCAAATTCTCCATGTTTGTTTACTAGCTCTAAGAATTGCTCCAGTTTCCCTACTTTATATCTCACCTCTACACTGCCTTAAGGTCCCACATCAGAGCCATGGTAAATGTAAATGTATCACATACAAGTATCTATAAAGGTTTTAGATGTGGTACGGTTATATATAATTAAAAACTCATTCATTGGAGTGTTATATATAAGAGTATTTGCAGATACATGGTGCAGTATTGTTATATCAGTATATATGCAGGAGTTTGATATAGTCTTTAATACCCATTGTCAAAACGAACTTTTCTTTTCCAAAGTATAATTTCTTTTCGTGGTCTAAAGACTACTGATTAGATTGTTACTATTCCTATTTTCTGTACTTGACAAGCCAATCCTACTGTAAACTTGCAAACTGACAGCAAGGTTTGGTTCCAACAAGGAATACTGTAAGCTTCAACTCCTTATTGGCTACAGCATTGTTGCATTCATTAATCAGAGGTAATTTATGTTAATATAAATGCATTGATCTTACTCTTTGGGCCCTCTCTTGTGAGTAATTTCATCCTTTAGCAGACATTATGAGATACATTAAGTGGTGGCATTCCAACAAATGAGATGGGCTTTATTACAGGTTAAACACCCAATTAATAACCAAATATGAAGCAATTTATTTATTTCTCCATGTCCCAGTGGCTACTATTACTGCAATATTCCCAGAAAATGCTTAGGAGCCCTTTGAGGATAAATTCAGGGGAAGGAAACATTGCTGTAACACTGATTAAATCAATTAAAATAATCATATTCACATTACTCCTGTGGTATTTTTTAATATACATCCGTTTAAAAGAGTCCCGTCCCCTGCAGTACAGGGAATTCAGGAGAATATGATCTTTAGTTAAAAACTATTTCTTCACCCTGGGAATGAAACAGTAATATTCTCATTGCATTTGACTGATCCTTTGGACTCAGCCATGAACAGGAGTACATATATCAGCTCTGCGACATGAACAGACTTAGGAGAGAATTGTGACTCAGTGTCTCTTGTCTGGTGAGAGGTAAATTGCAGCAGACCTTGAAAGAGTGCAACTTATTTCACAACCTCACAGTGGCCATCTGCTTTGGCCAGGAAATAAGAGGGTAGAGTCAAGGCTTCCCCACATTCTCAGCTCTTCTCCACCTACTTCACATCCTCTTGGTTTACATCAGCACCACACCTGAACCCAAGATCTGGTTATAACATGTAAGTTGGGGGGGTGGGGGGGCTGAAATCTCTTACTCCCCTGCTTGACTGAGTAACATAAGGACACAATCTAGTCCAAAATGAACACATTACTTACAAGGATTTAATCTGCTAAAATTTGTTTTACACACTATGTTAAAAATCAACATATTTTACAACATTTTAATTTTTTCTAATGGGCTATATGCACATGTGCATATTTAATTCTAATTCAGACTAACTGCCTTAAAATCTGGTCTCATTGACCAGTTGGGGACTGCTTTATAACCCAGACTTTCTATTCATCCTTGTTATCTTATTTATTTCACTTTTCCCCTTTCACCCTCAGCTCCCCAACCCCCCCTCCCCCTCCCCACCAGCCTGGTCTTCTCCTAACCTCACACCTGTGTATTTTGGGCAAGCATCCCTTTTCTCAAAATGTTATCTATCAACAGGCTGATTACTCACCCGTGCAGAGGCTGAAAGAATTTTGTCTAGGGGTTACAACAGGGCAAAACATGCCAGGGCTACCTAGATTGTATACCCACATACAAAATGGGATCTTGGCAAGTCCCTGCATTCTTTTATGTCTCAGTTGTAGTGTCAGTAGAATGAATATCCTGTAATAATTATCTGCTGTGCAGAAATATTGTGAAGCTGAATTAATGCTGACAAAGTGTTCATATAATCTTTGGTGAAAGTTCTCTCCAAGTGAGCCAGTGGAGTTGAGCTAAAACAGGGAGTGGAGGTTGCATCTTCTCTAAGATTGGTAGAGCTACTGCTCCAGCAAGCTTTCCCCACATGTTGCCAGAGCAATTATAGCCTCATCAGTCAGAATTTCTTTAGGATCTCTCACAGATCTTTCTTTAGGATCTACTTCACTGTACACGGTCACAATGCCAGCTACAGTTTAAAACTACAATCTGTACCTAAGTGTACAGTAACAGCAATGCAGCAATCCAAAAACCTAAGATATTTTTTTAATTATTTGTCTCACAAAATAAATGGCAGACATAGAATACACAGTGATTCAGACAATTTTAACTTAAGAAAAACCTACTCAGAGTAACTTTAACTTCTAAAAACTGAATAATAAGAAAAATGACTGAGTCTATTCCAAGTGTTTTTTGAGCAAATTGATATGATTTCTGAAACTGCCGAAAATGAAACAGAATGTATTAAAACTAATAAAAGTTTTAAGGAAAATGCATTAAAAAGGGCTTTTACTCTCTCTTACACACACACGAGAAAGTACATGAAAACCTATTACTAAATAAGGAAAGTGACCACATTTATGATTATAACATGGTTGTGTTATTGAACTCCTTTTTAAAATCTGCCTAACAAGAAAAATAAGGGAAAGAGCTATTAGACAATTAGAAAGTAACGAGGATCTTGCCAATATACCCTTTAATAAAAAAATAGATAAGGGAATACTTGGAATTCTAAATGTGCATCAGAGAGTCCAAAGGAAATTAGTGAATGAACTTAATGAATAACTAGCAATTATTTTTGAAAAACCATGAACTAAGGATTGGAGTTATGGAAAACCTCAGAAAAGGCGCTATTTGAGTCTTTTGACTCAGCCTAATTTTAAACATGTTCAGTAGTATGGTTCAAAATTGCAGGATTGATCTTCATATTGATTTAGCTTTTAAACACCTAGACTGATGATAATTAAATTGTTTATCTACCTTGTTACTTCACCATCCACAATCTGTGTGCCTGCCACTACAAAGCTTTATGGGGTGCAGATTACTACATGCATTCTACTACCCATGTCCCTGACTCCTCCTTGCTGTCCTTGCACTCATTCCCAAATGCACAGGAACTGTGACATTTGTGTGTGGGCATTTCAACATCTCTCAACACACACTGGGCACACATCTAAAGAACCTGCACAGTATGATCCTTGACTATTTTTTCTTCTTTGATTTCATGGCATTACTCCTAGTCCTTCTCTGCTTTAAATACCTTGAATATTTCTCTCTCTCTCTCTCCTATTATTTGTTCTCAGGTATTTATAGACATTTTTCTCTAAGCCATACATTCTACGTTCCTTATCTTTTTTTCACAGATCATAACCTTTAATCATTTTTTCCACCCTTCTTTACATTCTTTTACTTTTCAATTACCTTAAAAGTAAAGAATATACATGGGAAAGGATAAGATAATCAAAGGAAGCAATTTGAGAAACACAAGATTTAACCTCCTGAACATCTTGTGACTCCACTATTGGGTTTTTAGTTGACACACGAAGAGCATAACATTTTAGTGAATTCTCTGCTTACCTCTGAAATCTGAAAACGATATTCATCTTCACTGTTAGTAACTATACATGGATCTTTCTGCCCTTCTATGGCTTACTCAAGGTAGGATGTGGCAAATATACAGATGCAGGATTTCACATTTTGTTCTGTTGCTACTTTATAACATGCAACAGTATCATAGACAAATCACTTCAGTCTAGCATTTCATGTTGTTCAAAATGGTAGCTAAATACTATTTTACTGCTTTACCTCTTTTCTTATGCTCTTCTATATATTCGTCCTTTGTCATCCTAACCTACCTTTTACATGATTTTCAGATGTGTTTTTTATCCCAAGTATAGTGCTTAAAAGATATTACATGATTATAAGAGGATTCAGATGCTAGAAATCATATTATGGATCAGGAATATAATACTATCTTCATATATAACTTTAGTGAGACCACACCTGGAATATTTTATTCACTACTGGACACTTGAATACCAGAAATATATTGACAATCTGGAGAGAGTTCAGAGAAGAACAATTATAAAGTAGCTGGATGGACTGAGTAATGAGGAAAGAAAAACAAAGTATGAATAGTCTAACTAAGAGACATCTAATGGGAAACCATAATAATTGTCTACAAATATGTGAAAGGAGGAAACTCCAGTGAATAAGAAGAAATCCTTAAGATGGTATAGGGAGATGATATTAAAATTGGAAAAAAATATGGTTGAAATCAGTAAAGCTTTTCTCAGAGTGAAGGGGTTTAAAGTGCACTAAAACATAAGCAGTTAAAATCTTGTACTGACAAATTCTGAGACACAGTTGAAACCATTTTTAAAATTTGACTTTTGATATTCAAATATCCACTCACTGGGGATTGTTATGATTCACATAATGCATACAGGCCTCAGACAAACTTTTGATATAGATCAAAATTTTGGAACACTTTTATAAAAGGAAGTTTGAAACTGTCTAAGAAATCTACTCAGTAAACCAAACCTCACAATAAGATAAACACCAGTTACTAAGTCATTGTGCCATATTTCAGACTTACTGATTATTTTCTTACTTCAAAAACAGAAATTGAGACAAAATGCTTCACAAGTTTTTTTTTTTAAATGTATAAATTAAAATAATCCCTGTCAAAAGCAAGTGCAAGTCCCACTGCAGTACCCATTTATGCTGGGACTCAGATTCGCCCAAAGTGAGTAATTTAAACTAAGTGGAGTATGTACAATGTCTGGTTCAGTTATTGACCAATAGCACTGTCTGATTCCTCTGGGAATGCTATGTCTGGCTGTTCTAGGGCTGATGTGTGAAACATTCAAATAAACTAGAAATCAATACAGAGTGTACGATACACAGATGCAGACTAATCGTGATCTATTTTAAACCTCCAGTATAATTGGCATGTAGTCATTTTATAAACTATATTCAACAATATCTTTTTAATTAATCTCCTTCTTATGTTTGGAAATAAATACAAGTGTAAGGAGATTCATATAGTTTATGTTGTTATGAAGGTTTGCTAATAACATGAAATTGTGTAGGTAGATAATTAGACAGCTCATAACACTGCAAATCAAATAACCTATCACATCTTTACATCCTCTGACAGGAATTGTCTTGTAAATACTTCAGTACAGCAGCACTGAAAAACAGGTTTCTATATGTGATACATTTAACTGGATGTTTCTGACTGATAAAAAGATAAAACATTCCAGATGCCTTTTTATACAGTAGTGTCTCCAACCTACAAATTTCTCCCTCCAAAAGGCAAAAATATAAAAGATGGGCATTAGGAAATTATCAGTGTTTATTCTTAGGGTTTTTTTCTGTCATAGAGTCCTGTTTTATCAGTGTAACCCTAATTAAAGTTGGGATGGACTGAAGCTAGCCCTTTCTGTCTGCAATCAAAACAAAACAAATGAAGAATCTATGAGACTTTCAAATAATTTTTAAAAATCCTTGTCTCAGCAGGTAAAAGGGGATTTTGTCCAGGGAGTGTCTGATTTGCTGTGGGTAAGTGGTCAGGTGGCAGTCCCTCCCTCAGCCCTGGCCCAGACATCACAACTTTGGATGGAGTCTGAGGAACAGGGAAGGGGGGCAGGCCATAGAACTTCCCCAGAATAATTTCTAGAGCATACCTTTTAAGAAAAATATTCAACAATATCCATTGCTTCCCAGGATAGAGTCCCCATCCTGTAAGTATGGCTTACGTTCTTTGTTCTTAGATGTAAACATTTACATTTAGCTCTGTTAAAATGCATATTGTTTGCTTGCACCCCATTTATCAAGCGATCTAGATTGTTCTGAATCAGTGACCTGGCTACTCCTCCAATTTTTGTGACATCTCCAAACTTTTGTTTTCTTTCAGGTAATTATTAAAAATGTTAAATAGTATGAGGCCAAGAACTGATCCCTGTGGGACCTTACTAGAAACACCCCATTTTATGATGATTCTCCATTTACAATTACATTTTGAGATCTATCAGTTAGCTTTCAATCCTTTTAATGTGTGCCATATTAATTTTATATCTTTCCAGTTTTTTAATCAAAATGTCATGGGGTGTCAAATGCCTTACAGAAGTCTAACTGTAAATGAGATTGGGCATGTTGAATGCCAGGCTTGCTCTGCTGCCCATCTTCCATCCCATAGAGTTTGCAAGGCCCTCTCCAGCTACAATCACTATCTTGGAAGCCTGGTTTTGCATACCAGACCAGCCTCCCCATCCATTATTTGGTTCTTCTTGGTACATGTGTTGGGCTTCCAGATCATCTTTGGGGATCGGGACAGAATCTTCTATTTGGCTTGTGGCTTGTTGGCTTTTTGGCTTCCTCACAGAATCCTGAGGGCTCTGTTTGATTAGTAACTATTGGTCAGTATCCAGTGCAGGGTATGTGGGGTAAACCCAAGCACAGGACCAAGCAAGATGCGGATTAGGTCTTATTTGTTTAAGATCTTTTGTTATCACACAGATCAAGACTCCACTCATCTGTACCTTCATCCCTTGTACCAGGGAAGGGCGGTTAGGATTAGGCTGAATCCTTTCTTTGTTGACAACATGCTTCCCTCCTAATTCCTGGTGCCCAGTTTAAAGCCAACGTCCTTCTAAACTGGACTTGATTACCTGCCAGTAGAATTTGGGAACAAGTTATCCCTGTTGCAATGTTTATTTAAGAAAAGTTCCAGCCTGACACTTAGACTCATCCTCTCTGTGTCTGATTTGCCTGTGGGTCTTGATCAGTTTTTACTAGCTTCCTGAGTTTTGGTAGTAAAGGAGAAAGATTGCATTCACAGATTATGTAGATTTCAAGTGAGGATTGTCTCAATCCTTCTAAAAATCATATATTTTTTTAAACAGTTGCATCTGCAGTGTTTATTAATTGTTAGTTCAGCATTTTTAAATGAGAAACACAAAAGGGTACTAAATCCTGAAGATTCTCTCTCCAAAAAGATTTAGGCTGCATCTACATCACCACTTATGTCGGTATAACTTTTGTCACACAGGGGTGTGAAAAAACCTCCCCCGAGTGACATAAGTTACATCGACATAAGCACCAATGTCAACAGCACTATGTCGGGAGAGCTGTTGAGGGTGGATTAAGTCAACGGGAGAGCTGCTGCTGTGCTGATGTAAACTCTCTAGCCTTAGGGTTGAACTCTAACATGGATACTGCTGAATGTGTCAAAGAAATACGATCTAATCCCTTTTCCTTGTGGAGCTACTCATCTGAATTGTTGTTCTTTTGAAAGAAATTGGAAGGCTTTAAATATATTTCTAAACCTTGCTAATTTGTTCAGAAAAAAAAAACAATATAATGGCACAAACCAATATAATGTTCATTTTTGCGAGCATATGACTTAGGAAAAACAAAAGGTGGCAGAGACCCCAACAAAATTCCTCCCTCCAAGATCATATATACAGTGCCCAGAAGAAGCAGCACAGTATTATGGAATGCTTATATACAAGGAGACTGAATTAAGGTTCCTTGAGCAAACAAAACTGGAATTTCCAGATTTTGGAGTCCTTGACTGTGCACTCTTAACATTCGTTTAATGTCTTTTTAACATACTATAAACTTCATATTATTAATATACTAATATCACCAGGGGCTCATTTCTCAAAGATTACAACATGAAGAACTCCCACTGTAGTCAAGTAGATTCATGACATATCTAAGAAACACATACTATGCAAACAGATTAAAAATAAAATGTTATTTGGGGTTTCAGCCTCAGAAACAGGTCTTTTAAGAAATGTTTTGACAGTGTTCTCACAATAGAGTTTAATTTGGATCCTCTTTGTTTCACAAAAAGACCACTAATTTTGACAAACCCAACATACTATAACTGATAGTACTATGACTATCACTGAAGAATTTATTTACAGTACAGTGAACTAAATTAAGTCATATCAAATCAGTAATCCTAAATTAAAAAACATGGAAGTTATCCACATCCTATTTTTAGCAAGATGATCACCTAGTGGCCCTTTCCAAGCCTTATAATGCAGTGTTCCATGTAACATGATGCTACCCAGTTAGGAGCTGGAATGGAAAAATCTCAAGTGCAGTATGACACACAACTATTTCTCCACTGGTTCACATTTTGGTGATGATGAGCATATGATACTTTAAGGCGTTTTGAAATCCCACATAACACCTTCAACAAAACTTCATAAAGATATGAAAGAGCCTTTCTGAAGAATATGAAGATTGTACAAGGTCAGCTACTGTCATAAGTATGATTAAAGTTTTGCTTGAAAACATTAAAAAGTGCAAAACCAGCTCATATTTCAACCATACAGTGTCTTCTAGGCCTGTATAAATAGATGATTCAGAGTTTGTTTCTACAGCTATGATTTCAGCCAATATTAGATACTTGTTAACAAAAAATATTGACTTTGTACAATTTATTATAATTATCACTTTATATGTTTTCCATTCTCTACTCTTACTGTGATTATGTCATAAACCAAATGCTGTTGCCCCCGTTTTATCTAGCAAACTTTAGATGACTATACACTTCTTTTGGTAATATGGTCAGCCTCTATGCTACCCATTACCTTTTCCCATCATTACCTCCTCTTTTTATCACTTTTAATCTCTATAATTGATATTTCCCCCTCTAATGGGGAAAGAGGGTGACACAACCTTCTATTAAATAATATTTGTAAAACACAATGTTGAACAACACATGGGATCTCTGTAAAAATGATTACAATGCATACTCTTCTTCCCTTATATCTATTTACTTTTATAGCGTAGAATCAATCTCTGAAGCTGGTTCATCCCACTTTCTGGGGGTAGAGGAAAACTAGAAGGCAACAGATGAGCTGAAAATCATTTGCAACTAAGGGTGTGAAAATATAGGGTTTAAAAAAATCAAGAGTGTCATGTACTCTGTATCAGAGCTCTGTGATAAATGAAGTAGGTCCAGCAAAGTAAAGAGAGAGTCAACAAATAATAACTGTTTCTCATGTAAACATGCCTACAAATTTTCAAAGTTGAATGAATATTATCAGAGAAGGATATCTGATGGCAAAATGCTACTCTGGTATAAACCGAACATATCTTCAGTTGTAGGGTCATCTTGTGCTCTCTGTATTGTAAAATCTCTAGAGGTTTTTTGCTTCATTCTACCCTTCCAAAATCATGATTGTCTGACTCAAGACAAAAGCAGTGATTTGATAGATTGTATAGCTCTCAACTGGGACAAGACTCAATTTATATACCACACAGTGTACATAAACAATAGATGTGACCATGTTTAATGCTTCAGATTCAAAAAATGAAGCAAGCAGCTTAGTCAAAGAGAAAGATCAATGACACGAAGATTCTGTAATTCAGACAATTCATTTCCTTAACAGTATTTCATATTATCACTTCAAATTAAAGATTGCAAATATACAGTAACTGTTTCCTTTTATGTTCCCAGAAAGATTACAACTCGCTTGCATAAGTGCAAATAAAATCCTGTTTATCATTCCACCCAACCACCCTCCAAAAATACTAAACTATTTTCATTTAAAAGAAATGGGCTATGAATGTGAAACATCATCTTAACAGATGCCCATAAATAACACTATTTACCTAGAAGTACTCTTAGACAGCAGGGGGCTGTCATAGTTTTACATCATTCCCAAAAGCAAAGGCCCTAGAAAGCTGTATCTTTAAATGTCAGTATAGGCTAACTAGAGTAACCTAGCAACACAATACTATTCCCAAACAATAACGTTCAGGATGGTTGTACTCACCCATATAGAAATAAACTGAGCTCCAAAATTCTTTTTGGTAACAAATCTGAATGAGCCCCACTCAACTCTTTTTGTCAATATAAAAAATAAAACAAATAAGTTCATAGCAGTAGTTTTAAGTTACAAAGACACATGTACTGATTCCCAGTTTTGACACTGTCCAGTGTCATAAAACTCTTATAACTATAGAAATTATTAGTTCTCCAATTTAATTGCATATGCCTTTGTATATATTATACACTGCAGGTAAACCCACAAGTTTTAACATTATAAAAATTGATTTTCGTTCTGGAATCCTTTCTGAAGGAAAGAAAAAAACAGAATAAAACAACAACAAAATGAACAGATGATAAACTAATATGAAACTGGTGGCTTGAAGCAGAAGAATATACTTTTACTTGATTGGCTATTGTATAAATGGAATATTTTTATTACAAGTGCCAAATTGATATATGGTTGACAGGATTCTCAAACTTTTTCATATGGATCACTTCTTAATAAAGACACAGTATAGACTTTTCAGAAATACCTAAGTATTTTAGTGGCCTAAGTCCCATTTTCACAAGTGACTAAGGCTAATACACCCAGTTTTTTTAGAAGTATTAATTCACCTAAATATGCAGATAGGTACCTACTGAGATTTTTAAAAAGCTCTATGGTGTCTAACTTCCAATGGGCATTAATCCCACTAGGTGCCTATCTACATTTTTAGGTGTCAACATACTTTTAAAAACCTGACCCAATGCGAAATAGACTCTTAAGCGCTTATGGCCCAGATTGTGAAAGGTAATTAAGGCATTGCCACGCTCAGAATTGCAATCCCTACCTGATTTAGTAACCTAAGTCTCATTTTAACAGGGATTTAGCTTCTTAAATACCTAAATTCCATCAACTGTCAATGGGATTTTGGTTCCTAAGTGCCTAAATCCCTTTTTAAAAATGATATTTCAGCTCCTAAATCGGTTAGGTGTTGCAACGCTAAGGAGCAGAAAGGCCGAAGTGCCTTTAAAGAGCTGGGCCTTTATACTGTATAAATGTCGTCACTCACGGGTGTGAAAAAAACACCCCCAGAGTGACATAAATTACATTGACAGAAGTGCTGGTGTAGGCAGCGCTATTTCAGTGAGAGATGCTCTCCTACCAACATTGCTACTGCCGCTCGTTGGAGGTGGCTTAATTAAGTTGAGAGGAGAGATCTCACCTGTCGGCACAGAATCGCTACACGAGTAATCTTACAGCGGCACAGACTATGCCACTGTAAGTTCACTAGTGTAGCCATGGCCTAAGTCACTTTTGAAAATAATTTTTCCATAAGAACTAAATCCCATCTTTTGTCTCATGGGCTACTGCCCTCCCGTTTCAGGTCACCTAGCATCCCTGTGGCAATTCCAATAGTTGCTTAAATGGATAAGCAATATCAGGAAAATATTTCATTTATTATTAGCTTCCCTGATGCAAGTTATCAGCTGGAAACAAGGAAGGAAAACAGCACTAATATGCCCAGTCATCTCTCTATAATCAAAAAATGGCTCTCAGACAATAGTTTGTGAACCTCTGATGCACAAGGCACACATATGACCAAATTTTGGAAAGTGCTCAACACCAACATTGGGTTTGGATTTCATATGAGCTCAGCTCCCATTTTGTCACCCTGCTGAAGTGGCCAGATTTAGAAAAGAGCTCTCAATGGGAGCTGCTGGCTGCTGAGCACGGCTAGAAATCTGGCTCATAAAAGTTTTGGTATTTCCATGAAATAAAATTACCCCAATTCACAACTGCATTTCCCTGTTTTATACTGCTGTAAGCCACTGAAATCAAGAGAGTTCCAACAATATGAAATTGGAGAAATGCAGTGGTGAATCTATAGATGCCTGACTTGGATCCATTCAACTATCTTTCTGTTGAAGATCACAAAATTCACATGTACTCAGAAACAACTTTCACCTTCACCATGATACAAGGTTCCCAGTAAAGAGCCTGATTTTTGAAATGGAGATAGCAATGGCAACAGGCCGTCCTGACACTTTAATACTGGTAACAAAAGTAGGAATAACAGAACTGGGCTTTTTTCAGATGAAATCCTAGCAGATGCAATGAAATAACAACAAAAAATACAACTCACTGCCTTTTTGGCACAGCAAATGAAAATGATCACTGAGTTCCTAATTTAATGGTTAAATATAATATACAGTAATTTTATAGCGCGTTGAGATAACTGAGTCTATTGCTACCTTTAATCTTTTTCTTTTAGCGAATTAGGTGTAAAATTCTCCTCACAGTATGAACTAAATGATCAGAAGAATTAAGTTTTGATCACAAAATTAAATATATTGCCAAATCATCTTATACATATAAAGCATTCCAGAAAATCACATTTAATTTTTAGTAATTATAACCTACACCAAAACTAGCTTTAACCATTAGAAACTAGAAAAGTTTCTTATTAGGTTCCTTTTTAAGTAAAAAGGTTAATCTTTGATTTCTCTGACAGTGGTGCAACAACTGAGTGACATTCTGTAATTGTGTGGTGGCTACAGAATCTGTTCCATTTTCTTAAGTAATTTAGAGCTTGGACATTTTAACTGTTTGCTAAACAATTTACCAAAAAAATGAATTAAAGATGGGGCTAATAGTGCTGCTGATAGAATCATAGAATATTAGGGTTGTAGGGGACCTCAGGAGGTCATCTAGTCCAACTCCCCACTCAAAGCAGGACCAACCCCAACTAAATCATCCCAGCCAGGACTTTGTCAAGCCTGACCTTAAAAACCTCTAAGGAAGGAGATTCCAGCACCTCCCTAGGTAACCCATTCCAGTGCTTCACCACCCTCCTAGTGAAACAGTGTTTCCTAATATCCAACCTAGACCTCCCCCACTGCAACTTGAGACCATTACTCCTTGTTCTGTCATCTGCTACCAGTGAGAACAGTCTAGATCCATCCTCTTTGGAGCCCCCTTTCAGGTAGTTGAAAGCAGCCATCAAATCCCTCCTCATTCTTCTCTTCTGCAGACTAAATAATCCCAGTCCCCTAAGCCTCTCCTCATAAATCATGTGCTCCAGCCCCCTAATAATTTTTGTTGCCCTCCACTGGACTCTTTCCAATTTTTCCACATCCTTCTTGTAGTGTGGGTCCCAAAACTGGACACAGTACTCCAGATGAGGCCTCACCAATGCCGAATAGAGGGGGAATAGGAGCAGAGAGGTACAGGAGCTCTGGTAGGGAGGAGGAAGAGCAGAAGGAAACAAAAACAGACTGAGGGCACCTGGGAAGAACAGTCCACTATGACTAGGGTACACTCCCCCACAAAACGTGGAGTTGAAGCCAGCAGTCCTGAGTCTCTGCATTCCTCTGCAAATAGCTGGGAAATCCACTGGCAAAATGTGTCTCAGACCTGTGCCGTCCCTCTTTCACCCCACCCCACCTGCCAACTGTTCCACATAGAAAATAACAGCCTACTGCTGCTAATAATTATTCAGTTATCTCAAGTGGCAGAGGTCTGTGCTATCCATCTAAAAGATGTGAACCCTGATGATGACCCAACTTGGAGGCCAATATGATTCACATGATAGAATTTCTGTGAGTTTTATGTTTTCTCATAAAAAAAGAAAAGAAAAAAAATGAAATAACACAAAACATATGTTAAAAGAACATTAACATTGTGAAATCAAACATACAAAAATTAGGAAATGCCAGACTTAAGGTTTTGCATGAAACCTTAATTCATCCCCCTAGGGAGTATGCAGTATGATACAGCCTTTGATTACATGATCACATACTATTTTTTTGCACAGGATCCCTGCCTCATTCTGTGGAGAGGACAAACAGTGCTCTTTGAGTGAATCACGGTTATGTAATGAGGGAGGCTGATGTCTTGGACCACCGCCTCATTTGTTGTAGAAATTGGAATGTGTGTAGTTAGTGAGGTGGCGGGATGGGGATGGATTGCAGGAGGAGAAAGGATGGTCTCATGGTTAAGGCAGTGGAAGGCTGCCCTGGAGAACTAGATGCTATCGCTATCTCTGCCTCTGCCCTGGAGTCCCTATGTGATACTAGGCAAGTCACTTAATCCAGACATCACAAGTGGTCACTAATTGTGTGTTCCTAATTTTCTGGGTGTCTGACTTGATTATCCTGGGGTTTCAAATTTACAGAATTCTGAGCACACAAAGCTACATTAGAAGTCAATGGGAGCTGTGTTTTGAACATATAAAATGCTACATAATGCTAAGTAATCTGAAAAATCAGGTCATAGCTCTCTCAAATTGGACACCCAAACTAATGGAAACCTTTTACACTAATCTCTTTGTGCCTCAGTTCCCCATCTGTAAAATAAGGGTAATGCGACCACCTCATCTCACAAGGGTATTATGAAAATTAATTAATTAATTATAGTGAAGCACTCAGATAAAATAGTGATGAGAGCTCTAGAAAAGTCCCTGAGGAAATTAATAATTCTGTCTTCAGAATAGCATGTGGTAAAAAAGGCCTGGGGCGACCCACTGAACAATGAAAAGAAAACATTGAATAGCTGCTCAATAAGCGAGCAGTTTCCACTCTGTGCACTGAAAGAAGCAGAGGTCTTGCAGAAAAATTAATATGTGATCATGTAATTAAAGATTGTATCATAGTGCATATACACAAGGGAGGCAAATTAAGATTTCACAGGCAACTTTAACTCTGGTATTTCCTAACTTTTGAGTGCTTGACTATGCAACCTTTATGTTCTTTTAACATATTTTTGATGTAACAATCAATTTATACTGCAAGCCAGGAAGAGCACAGCATTATCTATAAATGAACAACCAATGTTTTATAATGTTTTACAATGTGTTACAGTAAGTGATAAACAGGGGACTGTATATGCCTTATATGAATAATGCACTATGGTTCTTGATATGTTATAACTTTTCAATAAACCATTATCACAAAGGTACACTATTTAAAATGACATCTGTGACACAAAATAAGAACATTTGTAGTGGTTATTGGCATGCTACACTTGTTCAATAAATTATTAGTGCTAAAATAACATTAACTAGATTATAAATAAGATATAAATTTAATATAAAGTCATGCATAGGCAACAAGTGAGCACCTTAAAGGTTCCTCCTGAATTAAAATGTGAATTCTTCTCAATAACATAGTTCATACAAAGATGACACTCCCTTCTTGCAGGAGAGATAAATTGTAATAGTTCAGGACGATACATTGACTATAAATGTTATATAATTGGACCAGCCAATTAGCTTGATAATGAGTGCTCTGCACTGACATGTAAGAAATTCTGGACTGATCTTGCCCTGGTTTCTTATTTTCCGGAGGCCGTAAGGTACTCCTGAGGGCATTCTGTGCCAAAAAATAAAAAAATTCGGCAAGTTTTATTTGTCAATAAATAAATGCAGAGGCTCCAGCATGAGAGTGGAGAGCACAGGCCACTGGCCACACAAAGGTAGGAGATCACCGTACAGCCCGCCCCCCCCCCCCTCCCCGGCCCCACGGACTCAGTGGTGAGGTTGCACCTGACCCTGACACAACAAAAGGCCTAGGCCTGCCCCAGAAACATTCAGAAACCAGGCGCACTAGGTATGGGACAGGCAGGCTCAATCAGAGGATCCAAGTGTGGAGGGGCTCAGTGTGGGGGGCTCCAGGTGTGGGGTGAGAGGATTCTGTATGGGTCAATCTGGGTGGAGGCAGCTCCGTGAGGGGTCTAGCTGTGATGGGATCTGGATGCACAGAGGTTTGTTGCGGGGATTCCAGTGCAGGGGCACTGGAACTCTGCAGGGTCTTGCAGGTGAAGGTGGTTGGGTCTCAGTGGAGGGGTCTGAATGTGGGGGTCTCAGCAGGGTGCTGGGGGAGTGGGGCTTGGTGGGGTGCTGGTCTAGGTGAAGATAGTTGGGTGTCAGTGGTGTGAGGGTCTGGATGTGGGGGCTCAATGTGGTGCAGGGGGGGTGGGGCTCATCAGGGTGGGGGTTTGAGTGAAGTGAGGTCAGTGGGGGGTGGTCTGGGTGCACGGGTGGGGGTCTGGAGGCAGAGGCTCTGGGTGCCAGGGGCTCCGGATGCAGGAGATAAGGTTCAGTGGGGTGGGGTTCAGTGTGGGGAGGGCTAAGGGCATTCAGGGCATATAGGGTGATGCTTGGCAGGGGTATCTGTAGAGGGGAGGTCCAGCTGCACGGGGGTTGGGCAGATGCGGGAGCATACACGGGGGAGCATACAGTGACCCCTCCCCAACAGCTGAGGAGCGATGGGGGGCAGGAATTAGGGGAGCATGCTGAGCTTTCTGCAGCTGGGGGAGGTTTCTGGGGGTGGGTCTAACACAGCCCCAATCACTTCTTGCAGGGGAAGAGGAAGTCCTGTCCTCTTCTGCCTGCAGCCCAGCCGGGGTTAGCAGCTATTCCGGATCAGGTCAGGAACCACTAGCTGGGGTGTCCCCAGTCCTGCAGTGATGTACCTCTCTGTTGGCTGCTCCAGGTGCCTGAAATGATGTATCTGCACAGCTAGGGAGTTGTGTGTGACTGCTCTTGCAGCTTCTGTTTGCTTCCGTGTCAGAAAGTAATTTTTCTGCAGGGAAGCAAAGAAATCTGTGGGGGACATGAATTCTGTGCACATGCAGTGGCATAGAATTCCCCCAGGAGTAATAAGGGCTTCAATTCAGACACCACTCCATCACCATGCTTCTGTATTCAGAACGTGACCCTTTCCACTGTACATCTGAAATAGCCACCCTTTTTTGACACAACAAACCCCCACATTTTCAAAACAATGTGTATGTTAAAAATCATTGTAACTCCCAGGAAACACATAAAAAAAAGTTAATCATCAAAACTCATTTATCCTGGCTAAACATCTCTGATAATCCAGAGTTATCAACAGACCTCTTCTTATGACACCATATTTGGATGGGAACAAAACAGATTGACTCACCTAAACCAGTTATGTCAAATTACACACTTAAAAAAGAATTTGAACTGCTCCAACAATATATACTAGAAATATTGGATAATCAGAAATAACTCATGGTACAACACCATTTTCTCACCAGTTCTTAATAGAAAAGTATACTTCAACCCATCTACAAATTTGACACTCAACTAAAAATCCTGGACAAACAGGAAGAACTAAAGGGCCAGTAGGCACACTGCATTCAGCCTTCAATGATACAAAAACACACCAGGTCCCTGCATGTAAAGGAGAAATAAAATTCAAAAATATCAGAGAAGAGCACATTTGGACAGACATATTTCAAACAGCTCACTCCATTACCTCTTTACCAACTTGGAGACAATTCCAGTTGAAATTTAACAGAGCTTTCCTTTACATACAAATTGTTATGATCCATACACTCCAACAACTTCTGTAGACCTTGCAAGTAGATAGTCTCTACACATGAATTTCTTGAAATTCTTAGAGCCAAAATTTTGGTCACACATACAAAATAGCTGCCAGTTCAAGGAAAGCTAAATCTCACCAACCTGTTATTCACATCACCTAAACAAACAACAACAACAACACAGCAGTCCCAACCTTTGAGCCAAACTTAAATATTAAGGGGGAGATTTTCAAAAGCTTAGATCAAAGTAAATTCCATTGAAACACTGAGTCATCTGTGCCAGTAAAAATCTCCTCCTAAATTGTCAACACAAAATGAATCTGGCTTTCCAGAGCACTCCAACCAAATACCTTAAATACTTTTGCATAATGATGTCACACCAGGCTCTGAAGAAAATGCTGTACAAATGCTAAGTATTATTAAAATTATATAAGTATTTAAGTGGGAGGAAAATAAAGTTAACAAGGACATTTTTTATAATATAGATTTTAATATTTGGCTGACGATGAAGTAAGAAAATAAAATGGTTTTCTAGAACTTAATATAACTCTTGATGTAATATTTTTAAAATTTCACAAGGACAAACTCCTCCTCTGGTATATCCTTTATAGCAGCATTCTATTTCCATTTTATGAGCACTATGTTTTTAAAAGTGTGTTGAAAAACACAGGCAAAAGAAAAAAATCATTAGAGTACTAAGTCTGACTTACATCTTCTGGTAATAAAATCCCCCTATATAGCAACGCAAAATCCCACAAACACCATATTTTCTATGCTATCTTCACTGATGCATAAAAGTAGAAGAGACATTTCTAGCTAAAGAGTGCAAACATAATTTAACATTTATAATTCAAATGATATTCCCAGTTCAAAACTTAATCTACAGCAAAGGTTCTGGCTCCATAAAAATTGAAGTCTAACTCATGGTACAACACTATTGATACAACATACTATGTGGTACAGGAACAAGATAATATTTAATGTCCTCTTCAAAGTGAGGATTCAAACTTGAAAGTAGTTTCAGAGTAATAGCAATATTTAACCTGAGCAGTCCAGACATTTCCATGACACTGAGTGCAGTTTAGTCTCTTTCCAGGAGAAATACACGAACACCATTGCATACTGCTCCAGGTCTACAGTGGAGTAAAGGTCAGGGGTACTTAACATTCTGAACCATCCTGAAGGATAAGTATGCAAAAGCTAACTTTTGTGTGAGCTGGATTAGTGGTGGCAGTGAGGAGCTATTTCTATGTGTGATATTGGGGTTAAATATGGGTACAGGGCTAGCTTCATCGCTGTCCCCTTTCACGGTTTGGCTGAGTGAACCCTCAGCTCTCAGGCCTCATGCCTTCACCTCTCCCAGGATGCAATCATATGATTCTCCTTAGACCTGGTCCTGGACTACTGTGACCTGTATGTCAATCATGCTTATCCAGAATGTCCAGCTGTGTTCAGTACCTAAAGTTCTTCCTTTTGTGAGTCTGTGACCAGTGGATTCTTCAAACAAAAGTTCTTTTTATTTCAAGATAGAAACAAAACATTTTACAGAAAAGAAACCTAGAACAACAAAAGGTCTACATGCATGCTAATCTTAACTAGAGACTAACCATCCCACCGATGGGGATCGCACTTGGTCTAATATCCCCCACTCAGTAGGCTCTGAATTCTCAATCTCAAAAATTTGTTGGGCAAGCCCCCCAACATGGGATCATGTCAAAGCAAAGAGCTCTTGCATCGTCCTTTAACTGTTTAGTGAGAAGTGTGTGTTTGAATCTACCTCCCCATTCCTGAGCGCATATCCTGACAATTCTGCTATTGATTTAACTCAATATATGCATACAGTATACATCACGTCAACTAGGTAAACACATAATCATAAATTATTACAAGCAACTCCAAATCTGTCACACAAGGCTATGGCATAAATACCACAATCTAGTTCTATATAAAGCCACCATGAAGGTACTATACACAATATTCAATAATAATGATAATAATAAATAATAAATTAGACATACAGATAGAAGTACTCCTTGTTTGTTAACATAGAATTCTCAAAGGAGTACACAAAAGAACACAGATTTCAATATGCTAATGCTATGATTACAATCATCACAAATTATATGCTGGTCTTGTAACACCACCTATTATGCCAGATACTTCCCATTACAAGACCATGTTTTCAGTTTCTTATATCTTTGTTAAACTGTTTGGGCTAAAATTTTCCATGTTAGGTGTCTACTTAGGATGATTTTTTTTCTTTAAATTTCAGCCAAAACAGTTCAATCATTTCAGAAAACAAATCTAGGAAAAAAAATGTTGTTTTTCCTCTGTTAAAAAATTCTGGTACTCTCTTTTTGAAAAGCTCTGGCACCCCCATTCTTTAGAGACAAGTCATGAATTTTGCAGGGGGTAGCCTTTTTCTCCAGGATGTGCCTTTACTGCAAAAGAACCAGACCTCTGTGTGCATGTAAGGGGGATGTAAGCTGGGACAAGAAGCGTGGAGTGAGAGGGAGACACTGGGAATAGATGCTGGTGTGAGAGAGGGGGAAAATATGTCTGGAAGTTGAGAAATCAGGGAAGACTGGAACCAGACAGGAACAAAGATGCAGACAAGATGAACAAAATGGGCATCAGGCAGAAGGGAAATTTACTGGCAAAGTGCCCCATTCCTTCTAGTGCTGGTTCAGACAAAGGGTGACAAGCTACTACTGCTACTCTATTAGCTCAAGTGCCAGAGGTCTGTGTGGTGGATCTAAAGATTCCAGCCTGCTAATCATCCACGCGGGCATCAGTATAATTCCATATGATGGATTTTATGTTTTTCAGTTTCCTTTTAAAAAACCTAGGAAATTACTCAAAAAATCTATATTAAAACAACATTAGTAATGTTGCAAAGCCTAAGAATCAAAAGTTAGGAGAGGCCAGTCTTAAGGATGCCTGTGCAGCCTTAATTCCCTCCCCCTTGTGCATTCATATCATGATCCAGTCTTTAATTACAAGATCATATACTCATATATATATATATACTTTTTTTTCCAGAGGAGCATTCTTACAGTGAACCAGAAGGGCCCTCCTCTTCAGAAGGGGAAAAAAAACCAAACCAAAACAACAACAACTAAACAGGGGAAGTAACTAATTCTAGGGGACAATAAATGAAAAAAATAGGAACAGGAGTGAGGGTCACAGATTTAAAATCTGGGGACAGCAAGGAGATAACCCACTGATCCTGAAATGATACCAGGGAGCTAGTGAATACCGCCCAGAGGAACTCTGCCCAGAGGTGTGAATGGATGAGTGCACATAAATGGGCCCCACAGTCACAGTCAGAAGGAATCCCTTCATTCAACCCCTCCTCATTCAGTGCACAAGATGGACCTGTTTTGGGGATGACTCAAGAGTTGGGTAATGAGGGAGGCTGTTCTCTTTGGATTCTGACTTCATTTGTTGCAGAAGTTGTAAAGTGTGTAGTTAATGAGACAGGCGACTGCAGGAAGAGAAACGATGGTCTTACTGTTAAGGCGAGGGAATGCTGGGGAAGTGGATTCTATCCCTGACTCTGCCACAGAGTCATAGGTGCTGACTTTTGGTTTTGCCGGTGGGTGCCCTCCCGAGACCCCACCCCCTCCCAAGGCCCCACCCCGCTCCGCCCCTCCCGAGGCCCCACCCCCACTCTGCCCCTTCCCCCACCTGCCCACCGCTCGCTCCTCTCTGCCCCCTCCTCTGAGCACCTCTGCCAGTTTTGGAGGGAGGCTATTCACATTAGAGAAAAATGGTGGGTGAGGTAATATCTTTTATTGGACCAGCTTTTGTTGGTGAGAGAGACAAGCTTTTGAGCTTTCACAGAACTCTTCTTCAGGAAAAAGGACACTGTGAAAGCTCCAAAGCTTGTCTCTCTCACCAACAAAAGTTGCTCCAATAAAAGGTATTACTTCACTCACCTTGTCTCTCTAATTTCCTGGGAACAACAGGGCTACAACAATACAGCATACAAAAATGCAGGATTCACATGAACAGCACAGAGTGACCATCACACCAGGGCACTATTTTCAGGATTCATCTTAGCATAATATCATCATTACACCAAGGAAGTAGCACTACCAGCACAATGAGATAAATATAGCCACATGTGCATGCCAAAAATTCATGGTACAAGCACACTGGGATCCACACAGCAGGATAGTAGTGTCAGTTTAGCTCTCAGTTTAGTGAGGATACACTCAGGGACTGAGTCAAAGGGTTCAGCTAAACACAAGGACACCTGCAAATAGCTGTACTAACAGCAGGATCTACACTGGCCCAATAGGAGGAGTTGCACATCAGGGCACTAATTCCCAATCCCAGTGCAAGGCAATATGGGATCCAGGCACCAGGTCTTTAGTACCAGAATCTGTACTCCCAGGAAAGTGGGATGGAATTATAGAAGTTACAGGGGAAAAAGCCCTCTGTGATCATCCTAGCTCAGTCCATCTCCCTGCCAATGCAGGGCTGATCCTTACGGCATGTTTTGTCCAGTCTCCTTTTAAAAGTCCCAAGCCTTGGGGTTTCTAGCTGTGATACTCTATATACCTCGGGGGAGTGGCGTGCTGTGCTCTATAAGCCCTGTAGTAATCATTTGTATATATTATTTATATTTCACATAAAGAATGCCATATAAGGTATCATGGGAAAGGTTATGATTTGCTAGAATTAACTAGAATTAGTTGCTTCCCCTGTTTCCGCCCCCCCCCCCTCCCAATTTGGGCCCTTCTGGTTCACTGCAAGAATGCTCCTCTGGAAAAAAAGTATATATATAAGTATATGATCTTGTAATTAAAGACTGGATCATGATCTTATAATTAAAGACTGGATCATTGACTTTGCAATATTTATAAGATTATTTCAACATAGTTGTGTGTGTGTGTGTGTGTAATATGATCTAAAAGTAGAAAGAAAATTTGTAAAAATGAGTGCCCCAAAATAAACACATCAGTAAAGTCATAAGCAAAATACAAAAAAGTGGCTACTCTACAGATATAACAGCATGTATAGCAGTGGCCTCTGCTGTATGTGCTTCAGAAGCATTGTGCCCCTCAAATAATGACTCCAGGAACTGCTGTAAATACAGAGCACCCTCTCATATCCTGTGTCAAGGTTCCTTCCCCACTCTGAACTCTACAGTACAGATGTGGGGACCTGCATGAAAACCTCCTAAGCTTATTTTTACCAGCTTAGGTTACAACTTCCCCAAGGTACAAACTATTTTACCTTTTGCCCTTGGACTTTATTGCTGCCACCGCCAAGTATCTAACAGATATATAACCGGAAAAGAGCCCACTTGGAAACGTCTTTTCCCCCCGAAATCCTCCCCTAACCCTACACCCCCTTTCCTGGGGAAGGCTTGATAAAAATCCTCACCAATTTGCATAGGTGAACACAGACCCAAACCCTTGGATCTTAAGAACAATGAAAAAGCAATCAGGTTCTTCAAAGAAGAATTTTAATAGAAGACAAAGTAAAAGAATCACCTCTGTAAAATCAAGATGATAAATACCTTACAGGGTAATTAGATTTAAAACATAGAGAAGCCCTCTAGGCAAAACCTTAAGTTACAAAAAGACACAAAAACAGGAATATCCATTCCATTCAGCACAACTTATTTTCTCAGCCATTTAAACAAATAGAATCTAACGCATATCTAGCTAGATTACTTACTAAGTTCTGTTTCAGAGTAGCAGCCATGTTAGTCTGTATTCGCAAAAAGAAAAAGGAGCACTAGTGGCACCTTAGAGACTAACCAATTTATTTGAGCATAAGCTTTCATGAGCTACATCCGATGAAGTGAGCTGTAGCTCACGAAAGCTTATGCTCAAATAAATTGGTTAGTCTCTAAGGTGCCACTAGTACTCCTTTTCTTTTTACTAAGTTTTAAGACTCCATTCCTTTCTGTTCCCGGCAAAAGAATCACACCGACAGAGAGAGACTTTGTTTCTCCCTCCCTCCAGCTTTTGAAAGTATCTTGTCTCCTCATTGGTCATTTTGGTCAGGTGCCAGCAAGGTTATCCTAGCTTCTTAACCCTTTACAGGTGAAAGGGTTTTTCCTCTGGCTAGGAGGGATTTTAAAGGTGTTTACCCTTCCCTTTATATTTATGACATCCTGCTTCAGGCTATGACTTATAAAACACAATATAGGTCCTTGTCTTTAAGAAGTCCTACTATTTTTCAACATGAGAACATTTTTAAAGATGATATCTATTTAGTTTCTTATTAGCTTATTCAAATAACAGATTATTACTGATGCACGGTGTTTGACATTTGCATCTTATGTCACAAAGCTTAAAACATACGGCAGTTTCAATTTCTTTACAGATGACAATATTTCAAAATTTATCTTTCTGAAGATGGGAATATGCTCTATTTGTTAGAACATGGCATGAAACATCAGGAAGCCAGAGGAGGAAACTTGTTCAATAGGTGTCAACTTTGAGGAAATGTGGTCAATTAGGAGTCGTCTCCCAAGTAATGTAGAGTGCCTGTCATATATGTTTCTTTTGTTTGTTTGTTTTTCCCTTTCCCCCCCAAAAATAGTTATTTATGGTTCCATATTCCCAAGGACTCCTACATGCTTATGAGTGCGAAAGAACCACCTGCAAATGTAACCAGAGATTTATTTTAATTTTGCAGAACCAGCAATAGCAGTACAGCTCTCAGTGGGAGCTTGAGCTGTAGTTTTATTATTTTAGAAGAGGACCCCATGACAGATTAAAACCAGCCCTCATTGCTGCCATTGACACTTGGCATAAAGATTACATTATTATATTCAGGCATATTAGGCAAATTAATCCCTGATATAACTCAGCTGCAGCCAATGAAGTTATATCAGGGATAAATGTGTCACATTTCATTGGAATATGTCCTTTCTTTTAATCATTTTTAAAACTCTGATCATTTCTCAGATCTGAGTGTAACAATATTAAATATCTTAGCTATTTGATATTACACAAGTAAGGAACTATATTTAAAATAAGCATTTCTGAGCCACTTATGAATTGCTTGGGTAAGCACGCCAAACTAACTCTATGAGAACAGAGCACAAGGCACAGCTCTTCAGAGTGCACTCTGAATCATTTCTACTGGATCATTATCCTTTAACAGCAATTCAACAATATTATCAACTGATATTGGATTGAGAACAAAGTGCAATTGAACTCTGTAAATGTAGAGTATTACTAAACAGATAACGAAATACAATATACAATAATAGGCCCTAAATCTTTTATTGATATATTGAAAGAATAAACAGATCTATTCCTTTTTCAGAATTTTTGTTTTGAGTACTACAGTAACAAATCTAGCATTTATTAACACCATTTTTAAATACTCATGTAATGCAAACTAAAAATTCAGTATTTATTTCATTATTTTATTTAATCAAGAGATTGACTCATAATTCCATTTATAGGTATTGTATCTAGTTTTAAATTAATCTAATATATGTTACTTCACTGGCATTAAGATTTGTGTGACTTTTTACAGATTATCAGAATTGTGACTATATTTTTATTATATCACTTTCACTGTGCATTGGGTCATAGAGCTTTTTTTTTTTTTTAATCAAGCCTTATTTCCTCTATATTTTACACACATTTTGAGATATTTTGCCAAAACTAGTACAATCTAATGCATTTTTTTAAATGAGAGAAAATAATAAGCTAACTAACTGAAAGTTGCATTCTTAACATCTTGTCAAAACATTCCCCCCACCCCCCCGCAACTAGATAGACCTACAGGATTAGAAAAATAGAAATTTTAAAAAGCTCTTACTCTACTTTGACATTTTAAACATGCATGAATCAGTTTTACAGCATTATATCAATGTTTGTTTCACATTATCTAGAACATGGAAGTAAAATCACTTACTGAGAAACAGCTTCAGGAAAATATTCTTCAGTGCTATTTTTATAAAAAAGATTCAATGCTTTCTGCATAGAATTTTGGCTTGACTAGTATAGGTGATTCAAATCATTATTAGCAGCAGGACTCCAATGATGTTTATTCTTCACTGCTGGCTACTTTGTGTAGTCATTTATATCTGCAGAAACTGGCGGTAAAATAGTACAACATCAAAATGGAAGATCTTTTGCTCAGTTCACTCTCACTTTGCGAGGGCATAAAGAACCAATTCAGCAAACCAGCCCTAGTCAGCAATAATTTAAGCACATTCTTGAGTATTCTGATGAACTGAGCCCTAATGACTATACAAAGTATAAGGGTGGAGAATTAGCATGAGCAGTTTGATAAGGAAGAAGCAGAAGCTGGAAACAAAGCTAAAGCATCTGGTGAAAAATAAAGATCCCCTTTCAGATTGGGGATATTTTGGCTGTTTTGGGTAAATTAACATGGAGATAAAGGTCCTGATCCTTAAGCTGATGTCTTCAGTGCCTGATTTGGAGCAACTCTGCAGAGTTCCTGAGCACCTTCTGCCTTCTCCCAGCTGAGGGAACTGCAGAGTTTGGAGAGAGGAACTCTAGGTAATGTCTCCAAAGAGTTTTCTAGGAAGGGTCTCTATAGTTAAGAGTCCTCCAGGACTTTAGAGACCCTGCCAAAGGTAGACCAACCATAGAGACTACCTAAAGCACTTTCTCCTGGAGCCACCGAGATATGGTTAGAGCAGCAGCAGACAGAGTGATATAAGGCATTAGTCTGACAATATCTATATGGCTATGGGTATGCTGTGGGTCACACTCAAGAGTGCTGGGAGGAAGGACTGTAGAGACATTGAAAGTGGGCAATGTGTAAATCAGAGATGGGGAGGACTACCTGGGGGGAAACTCAGTGGGGAGTGGGGAAGGGAGGGAAGGCAAAACTCCAGGGGTTTGAACAAGTAGGAGCAAAGAATTGAAGGATTTTCAGTGTTTGTGAAAGTGTTTATGTAATTGAGATACGCCTATTCATTAGTATGCAAATTGGGGGTATTCAATCATTTATGTAATATCTCCAGCTTTCCTAAAACACTGGTTCAATGGACATACACACATAGCAGCAGTCTCTGCTAATAAGTGCATTTTTACTGTACCAACCATAACCACTTACATTTATGTCCCATTCTAAAATATGAGAGCTTTGGAATTTCACTTTACGTGATAAATGTTAGCAGAAGCTGAGTTTTTAATGGCAACCATTGTATACAATAGGTAAGGTACACACAAAAAGGGACAGGGGTACATAAGATAATGCAAAAGAGGAGAACACAAAATATAAATGTCATCAAACAACAAATGAGCAATATTTTCTTTTGAACCTTCTCACGCATATTTTCTTTCTGGAGGATGTAATAATTGACCTGTATATATGGCATTCACGATCCTGTTAATAAGAGTGCAGCTCAATTACTAATATGTCTAAAAACACAAACTACCTATTTTAAACTCCCTTTTCAAAGAACATTCAAGAGGACAAAGTTTTGGGGTCATATTTCTACTATTATAATATCACAGATATAACCCTCTGTGATGGGATCCCCGGGGTGCAACCTGGACCGCTATGCACCTTTTAACTCACTAATCTGGGTTGTCTCTCACAATGCCTTTCTGTTAGCAAGCAGCAAACCCCTCCAGGTGCTTTTACCACTCAGTGCAACAGCATGTGGAGCCCCACACCCATGAATACTCCAAGAGCTACTCATGAATCACACAGAGAAAGGCACCAGCCAAATCTCCTGTCAGGGTTCCTTCCCCACTTTGAACTCTAAGGTACAGATGTGGGGACCCACATGAAAGACTCTCTAAGCTTATTCTTACCAGCTTAGGTTAAAAACTTCCTCAAGATACAAACTTTGCCTTGTCCTTGAACAGTATGCTGCCACTACCAAGCGTTTTTAACAAAGAACAGGGGAAGAGCCCACTTGGAGACGTCTTTCCGCAAAATATCCCCCCAAATCCTACACCCCCCTTTCCTGGGGAAGGCTTGCTAGTAATCCTCACCAATTTGTACAGGTGAACACAGATCCAAACCCTTGGATTTAAGAACAATGAAAAATCAATCAGGTTCTTAAAAGAAGAATTTTAATTAAAGAAAAAGTAAAAGAATCACCTCTGTAAAATCAGGATGGAAAATACTTTACAGGGTATTCAGATTCAAAACACAGATGATCCCCCTCTGGGCAAAATCTTAAAGTTACAGAAAACAGGAATAAACCTCCCTCTTAACACAGGGAATATTCACATAAAACAAAAGACAAACTAATCCGCCTTGCCTGGTTCACCTTTGCAATATTGGAGTCTTGGATTAGGATGGGTTAGAGAAGATGGATTTCTGTCTGGCCTCTCTCAGTCCCAAGAGAGAACAACCACGTAAACACAGAGCACAGACAAAAGCCTCCCCCCAAGATTTGAAAGTATCTTGTCCCCTTATTGGTCCTTTGGGTCAGGTGCCAGCCAGGTTAGCTGAGCTTCTTAACCCTTTACAGGTAACAGGATGTTGCCTCTGGTCAGGAGGGATTTTATAGCACTATATACAGAAAGGTGGTTACCCTTCCCTTTATATTTATGACATCTCCCCTGTTCCCAGCCTTGGACCTCAGGAATGTACTGTCTTGCACTGCTCAAGACCCTTTCTTAAGCAATGCAATTATTAATTGATTCACCACTTCGTCAATAGAAAGTGGGTTTACACCAGCCTTTGTAATTCTGAGTACAATTATCAAGCACTTCAGGCAAATTCACAGCTAAAGATAAACAGTAAAACAATTTTACTGATTACAAAAGTTAGATTTTAAGTGATTATAAGTGATAAGTAAAAAGTCAGAGACAGTTACCAAAGAAAACAAAATAAGTGCCCAATCTAAATCCTAAACCTGTAAGACACTAGGCAGTATTTAGATCAAGCAGTTTTCTCACCCCACTAGATGTTACAGTTCATAATACAGAGGTTTCACACTTGAAACCTGGACCAGCTTCTGTTGGAGTCTTCAGCATTCTGAGCATCCTTGTTACTTGCAGCATAGGTTGAGGGAGGAAAAAAGGCCCAGTGGGGTCACAGTGTTCTGTTTTATACCCTTATTTCATGTGCTTGGAAAACATAAGCCCAGGTATGTCTGGTGGGCATTGCTGAGTCACCAGGAAAGACTGACCAATTCCCCTGGTGTGGCCTTGTGCAAGTGAGTCATTGAATTGTAACTCCCTTGCTGGACAAACTGTTGATGGTTGTGCAGTACCCACACAAGCATTGGTTATCCCCCTGGTTGTTGTCTTTTGGGAGCCAGTATCTGGGCGCTTCCCAACCCCACAGCATATTTTAGTGATAGTCGTACAACACAATTCTCTGAACTTCATATGCATTTATGATATACATATTTAGCTGGAACAGTGGGTTTCAGCAGATCATAACCTTTCATTTGATATGTTACAAGTTATGCTTTATATGCAATATCACAATTATATAAAAATGTTGAATATGGGGGTTACAGAGTGCTCCCCTGAGATGTAGAGTATGACATCCTCAAAGCAATGAAGACATAAATATAAATATGTATTAGATAAATTTCAAGAGTAATGTTTCTGCAATCAATAAGTTTTAGACTATGGTAAGAAAATACAGAATATGAGCCTATGGGCCATAGGCCAGAAGGTACATAGACAAAGTAGGGAGTGAAGAGTGGAAGCATTTGTTTAGGTACACTTACTGCATCTATATTCTATGGAAGTTTGAAAAAAACTTGTCTCTAGAAAGTTGTTCTTTGTTGGATCATATTAAAAATTATTTTAAAATTGATAATTGTTAACCATAAACTGAAATCAAGTGTTATATAATGCCACCTTTACATATGTCATTTTTCAGTGGAGACCTATCAATGTGGGACATGTTCTTGCAGAACCTCAACTATCTCCACGTTCTCCACACAGAAGACACTGCTTGATCACCTGCTCCCCAGTTTAAAGTTTACATGGAGGAGATATGATATATATATATATATATATATATATATATACACAAAGGAAAACAGTAGAAAAAAAAGCCTTCAAATCAGTGAATATGTAATACAAGGAGATGGCTCACAAAGTGTGATCAAAACTGCAGTATTCAGGACACTTACATGCCCTTTGTGTTTAGTAAGTATATGAAGGTAAATTAATTCCACATCATTTCTTTATATATTTTTTTCTGTCCCAGAGATAGAAATGGATCTGGACAGAGAAAGTCTTCTCTACTGTTATCCTCTCAAATGCAGCAAAAGGTAATTCATTATGCCAAGGCAATTCAGGAAATATGTCATTCCACCACTGAAAGCAGATTTTCCCGGATAAAATGGACCAACCTGGATTTGTCAAGGTTGTACCATTGTAGAAACAGGATCAGGACAGAAGTTTAAGATAAGAAATGTCCACGTTCTCATGAAATTCAGACTTTATTCAGGGAACAAACCCAGACTGGTTTTAAACAAGCATGGTACCTTATATTTGGAAAACTAAATAAGGAAAATTAAAGAAAAATGCTGCCATTTCCCCATCTCTTCTAGTGGAAATAATAGTAACAAATAAAGCTACCATAAGGGAGAGAGATAAGAGAGAAACTGATCCTAAAGGCTCAAATGAAGAGCAGCAGAGTTCTTTTAAGTGTAAATTTAAACTCTGAGGAGCAGTGATAGGATGAATATAAGAGTTAAGTTTTATAAAAGGAACTAATCAGTGTATCCCAACAAAAAAATCCAAAAGCTCTATTCCAGACAGCACTAACTGCTGAAGCTAAAATCAAAACTTTCATATAATTACTACTGAAAATATTCTAAAGTTTTATAAAATAAATGATCAATAAATATAAACATATCTTCAAGAAAGCCTACAGATCACTAAAGCCTGACATTTTAATCAAATCACTTTATTACAATATTTTCATCAGATAACAGAATATTCTGGCTATTTGACAACTCCTCCTTAGTTGAAATGTTTTGCTGTATTGTTGTTTATGATATTCCTTTAGAAGGGGTTATATGTTTTATCTGTGTATTATTTATTTTCCTCTGTGCTTATTTCAGTCCTATTGCTATAAGACAAGGTTATTCCTACACTAGCAGGAGACACTGATTCAATATTAACAACAGTCCAAGGACATCATCAACAAGTATATGTAAGCCATCATAAATGTAGAGCAATAATGACAAGAGGATGAAGCATAACCTATGAAACACTCCCTAATCTCTTTTCTTTAAGTTATGCTTCCTCCCCCCCGCCCCCCCCCCCACCACCTCTTGGTTTTCAGCTTTATAAATACGTGTATAACAGACCCTTCAGGTTTTTGAAAGATTTTTTTAAATCGCTCCAGGATACCTATCATCTACACATGTCACAGTTTGCCCTTGTTTACAGATACATGAAACAAAGCAATAGATATTAGATATTAAGATATTAGAAATTATACTTGAATTTGATTAAATAAATTTGTGTTGCACTGTATTCAGACTAGTGATGGCAGTGGCATTTTAATTTATATTAAAGCAAGGACAAAACCAAACCTATAAAGACCAAGTGAAAAATCAGACACTAAAAAGAAATGAGAAACCCTCAAACAATAGTCCAAAAGAAAAGGCAGATAAATGTGATATCACAGCTACAGTAAGGTATGTTAATGAATGTCATGGGGGCTTAGTGTTCTCTGAGCTTTAAAGAAGACAGAGGCATCATGGCACTTGATTACTTCATACTTGAACTATGGTGAAGTGGAAGTACATCTTGTGCACCATCTCTTGTCAAATGGTCCTTTGGTCAGATCAACTGCTATCCTGGAATTTTCCTTGGAGTTTAAAATATTTTATTTATCCATTTATAGGCAGCCACCAGTCAGCCATTTCTTTGGCTTGCCATCATTCTTTCTGTCAGAACTTTTATAGTGGTTGATATCTTCATCTTCAAATATGAAACAATTGACCATAGTGCAATATAATATGTAAGCAGGTTCTGAATGAACTGAATGAATTCTCCCCTGACAGATAGCTGGGTAGGGGATAGACTTCAGGAGCAAACTGTATTTAAATGAACACACTTACTCTGCTTAGATATCGAGCAGATAGAGCAATGTTGCTCAAAATAATCAACTTTGGCTGGTGTTGGATTACAAATCACTTTAGTACTGACTGCAGGGGTCGTGAAGTACTGTTATCAACGTGTTGCCATTATGATATGAATGAAGGGGAGCAGAGCAGTGCTTAACCTGTCCCAAACGAGGGGGTCACCCTCAGCTGAAAGAACCTCGTTAAGTCAGAGGCTTGAATGCCATAACCTTGTGAAAGTAAGAGAGGTGGGGACAAATGTCCCAGCCAGGAGGTGTGGAGTCTCCCTAGGAGTCCTCAGACTGGTTTAACCTGTTCCTTCCCACCATTCAAAGAAAGAGCTAAACAGGTTTCATTAGGAGCCTCTTTGTTATTTGAAATGCTCGATCAGAGCTGAAATCAGTTGTGATGGGACTGTATTTCTGCCCAGCCTGTTAAGAACTGAAAATTACTAAGAGACTGATGTGCAGAGGTCCCAGCAGAGTGACAGGTGTCAGCAGAAGGTGGCTGATAGTCAGCTGGTGAATGAGTGACTGGTGAGGTGGTGAGCAGAACGAGCGGCTGGCAAGGCAGCGAGGAACTGTGACTGGTGGGACGACAACTGGAGAGGAACTGTGGTGGCACGGCATCCAGGCAACAAGGAGCAGCGTCTGGCGGGGAGACTAGGTGGTGAGGAGCAGTGTCTGGTGGGGCGGCCAGCCAAAGGAAGTGCTCAGATGGTGGAGCAAGCAAGCTGCCTTCTTCCACAGGTGGGAGGTGAACTCACATAGATGCACCTCTGAACCCTGGGTCCTCTCTGACCCAGGACAACCACTATGAGTGGGGTATGGTGAGGAGGGCACAGAAAAGGAACTTTTGGTTGTAGAACCAAGAACATGAGGTAGAAGGCCCTGCCCCACTCACTCTGGAGTTGGTGTCCTGCTCATAGTTTTAGGATTATGAATCCCACTTGTGGCATTTTCCCTAATTAATGTTGGGTGACTTCCTTCCTTTCATTAAAAGTTTCTTTTCTACACTCAGGCTCTGTGCTTGTCAGTGGGGAAATACTGCCTCTCAGAGGTGACCAGGAGTGGTATGTAATTTTCCCAGGTAACTGGGTGGGGACTTGAGCTGGTTCTGTGCTGTATTGTTGAAAAGGAACCCCTACATATTGAACCCCACTCTGGTTGCTGCCAGCTTCACCTGGCAGAAGGGTTACAAATAGTAGACCAAAATAAACTCTGCACAGCTCTAATATGTATTTAACCCATACGTTATGCAAGCTCCTTCACAGTAGATAAGCTCAGTAACATTGTTGGTCAAGTGCACTGACAAAACTGAATAACAAAGAATATCCAGGTAAGTAGAAAATTCTTTAGTGAATGACAAATGCATTAATTACTGCTTTGGCAAATGATGTAACTGGTTAGTTGTATGCCAGAAATGCTTTTTGTACTAGCACTACACATTACCCCCAGTGCAATAGAGAAAGCAGTGCAGACTTTAAAAAGAATTCTGCAAAACTCAGTATAAAACACATATAAAACACTCCTGGTATATCGGTTAACACCACTTGTGTCTCGACTATACCATAAAGAACTTCTGCTGAGAAGACGACTAACATTGCCTTTACCTGTGACACTGATACAACTTAAAAGTAAGTACCTGATCTGAAGGAATTTTAAAAATGCAGAAATAAAAATTTGACACCAATAAAACTTCAATGTGTGGCTCGGAACAAAGGCTGAACTGAGACCAGAGAGCAAAGTTTGGCTCAAAAGCTCCCAGATATTTGGAACTGTTTGGAACTTGGCAGAAACTCCCAGATCCTATATAGTGGAGACCTCTATAGGTCTTCTGCAGAGGAATCAGGTTCATTTTCAATATTTCCCAACACAAGAGAGGATATGGGATCTGTGCATACTGTCAGGAAGTGAGTCCCTTCCAGAGGATCTCTGTATGCAAACCTAACAGAAGTGAGAACATAGTCTGTACCCCCTCAAAGACTTGATCTTTAGAATTCTGTTCAGGGCTATTTAAAATGAGTTAATAACAGGATACAGAAGTGTAAATATTTTAAGGACTTTGAGGTTTATTTTGAATTGTTTCTATATCTGTTGGCATATAATTCACGTTTTAATCTTTTATTGTGGTGGAAGAGAGTTCCTGGTCCTCCACTGCTATCAGAGGTGACCAGGATGTATTGCAGCATGGAGCTTAATAAAGATAGTAACTTCAGTAAATCAAGGAGTTCTCTAGTTTCTGTTTAAAGTATGGCTTTTTGTGTTTTTGTTCTCACACTACAAGGCTCATGCATTTTGTTCTGGACCGGAAGTATGTAGTGTATAGGAACTTGGTAGTATCTCTTTCAGCCTTCATTGGGCTTTCCTATCTTACACCATAGAAGACACTAGATCCAAACAGAGCAAGAGTATATATCTGTATCAAAGCCTTGTATGTATGTATATAGTGAGTAAACATGATTATTTGGAACCTAGGTGTATCCATATGGCTTCCTTATATTGATAATGTTGTGTAGAGAGCAAGACACAAGATTGGTAAAATACCAGTTCAAAAGCTATTAAGTGGTTTAGGACTCAGAGCCTAAGTCCCACGAATAATCAATGGAACGGAAGCTCCTAAATCACTCAGGGACTTTTGAAACTTACACCCACAATCTGGACCCTTATGGATATGTCTACACTACAATTTAAAACTTGTGGCTGGCCCATGCCAACAGACATGGGCTCAGGCTAAGGGGCTGTTTAATTTTGGTGTAGATGTTCAGACTCAAGCTGGAGCCTGGGCTCTAGGACCCTGAGAAGTGGAAAGGTTCCAGAGCTCAGGCTGCAGCCCTAGCCTAAATGTCTACACCACAACCAAACAGCCTATTAGCACAAGCTTGAGTCAGCTGGCATGGGCCAACCGTGGGTGTCTAGTTGCAGTATACACATAGACAGTGGCATTTCCACATTCAATCTCCCTGCATAGTGTAAGGGAGTATATTGTCTTAAGTAATTAAGGAACCACAATGCAACCTTTCCATCCTGAGGACGCAACATATTTCAAAAAGGTCTGGAGGCCCCACTTAATGTTTGGGTCAGATTCCTTTCTCTATTCCACTCACTTTGTGCTGGTGCAAAGGGAATGAAAATCAACTGAAAGTCTCCAGCAGCCATAGAATCTGGGTAGTCAAATCCTATGCCTTCCTACAGCCTCTGGCACATAGTGTTTTCAGTCCTTTCCATTTTATCACAATTCTCATAGTGGCTTTTTTTTTTCTGGAAGCCTCTGTAGCCAGACAGGACCCCCCACCCCATTTTGCTCTTTCAAAAGCAGTCTAAATAGCATCCTGTTATGTTGTTACAAAACCACAAGCAGCAGCAGAAGTCCACACTCACATTAGGTGTCTGCTTAAAGCTGTATATCACCAATTGTATTCATACTTATGAATATGTAACCAAACTAATTAATGCAAGGAATCAGTGACATAGTGTGAGTGTAAGAAACCAATCACAAGGCTTAAACCGAAATATTACCGTGTAAGGATAATCAAGGTGTATAGGGGGCTGTATATAGGGTTCACGGCAGTAGTGGCCAGAGAGAAATACAACCCACGACAGCAAGAACTCGGGACCGCACCAGAAGCAGTAGAGCCCTCCCGCAGATCCGAAAGGACTCTGGGGACTCTCATTGCCTAGCGGTTCGATCTCTGGGCAGCTGGAGCCTGATCACCCCCAGTCAACAGAGAAACTGAAAGCAACATCCACTCCTGCAGTCTGCCAGTAGAATGAATGTGATGTGTATGTGAGTATAATTGTGTCAATAAGGGAAGCAAGTAATAAATCAACCCTCAGTACTGCTCGAGTTCAACCTTGTTTGTGATTATTTCTTGGCTGGTTCCAAGAATGGATAACATTAATTGGTGCTTTGGCCAGAAAACAAAGGATTAAATGGAACTCGAGTAGCATTTGATGAACAGGCTTGGGGTTCCTGTATATGAAGTAGAGAAAAGGGGGTGTGGCACTGTAAACCAGTTCTCCCCCTTTTTGGCATGGCTGCAGAATTTAGGCACAGATCCCTGGAGTCCCAGGGTGATCTCGGAAGGGGACACGATCCTGGCCCTGGAGAATAATTATGAGAAGTATTTAGCGTTGTACAAGCGGACATACTGCCGCGGGAGCATGGCTTTTGTGGCAAACATGCTGGGCTTGGCAAGCTGCTAAAGTGGAATGTACTAGGGAACTGGAGGCGCTCTGCCAGGACTTAACAGAGGCTCAAAGGGAATGTGACCTGTGGAAGGTTCAGGCACAGACAGCCTCGGCTCCTGCTGCCTCCGCTGCCATATCAGCAGTGAAACTGGAAGATAGTCATGTAAGATCCCAGGACGTACAGGAAGAAAACAGGGATCTAAAGGCACATTACCCTCCTTAAGGATTTACTGGGGGGACCTGGCCCATGCACCTCAATCGCCCCGATTAGCCTTCCCCGAGTCAAACAAGGGCCTCCATGGCAAATGGGTTCACGGGAGCCAGCTTAAAGCTATAGGAATACCTTCCCCCATGAAGGAACTCCGGTAAGGAAGGGAAGCAGAGGGGGGGAATTTCTTGAATTGCTTGAATTTCTAGGTCACTTAGTTTGTTTCTCGTTATTTTTGGCTTAAATGCCCTATTCTTCTATTTTCCAATGTTATCGGTTTATTATCATGATATAAAAGGGAGCAAAATAAAAGCATTTTAATTTTTTATAACATCTTAGCTGTCAGAAAATGATAGTCAATATTGCTAAACCTTGAAGGAATAAAATCACTTTTGTTTATCGATATATCTAGGGTGAGTGGTTGATACCTGGGGGAGCAAGCAGCTGTGCATATATCTCTGACAGTGTTGTAAAGGGCGGACAGCAGTTTGTGAGTTTGCCCTGTGTAAGCTTTATGCAGAGTAAAATAAATTTATTTGGGGTTTGGATCCTACTGGGAGCTGGGTGTCAGGGTGCTGAAGACAGGTGACCTACTAAGCTCTTTTCAGTTGAGTCTGCAGCTTTGGGGCATGGACTGGACCCTGCGTCTGTGTTGCAGCAGACTGTGACTCAACAGGACAGGGTTCTGGAGTCCCACGCTGGCAGAAAAAATGGGCTCAGAGGTAATTTCAGCACATCAGGTGACAGTCTCAAGGAGGTCTCTGTGACTGAAGCCATCACAGCGGTGTAGTCAAACAGAATCTAAGCACAGCTGATTGCTTTGAAACAATTTTAAGTGAGTTTTAAGTGTGCTGGCTGAAAAACAGACAAAGTGATTACTGGTTTGTTATTTTCTTAATGCACCCCATTGTTGTCTTAGTAATTATTCTTGGTATACCTTTCATTATATTTTTATACTTTTGTTGTTACACATGGTCATCAGTTCAGCAAATCACCAAGCTCTACCACCTGTTCTGTGGGGGCCACTGTCTGACGATCCTTATTGTGATCCATTGATCACGGGGGGGAATGTAGCCAGATGTGCCCCCCTCATTTCCTTTTTCAAAGGCAGTCTAAATAGCTTCCTGTTATGTTGTTACAAAACCACAAGCAGCAGCAGAAGTCCCTGCTGATTTTAGGTGCCTGCTTAAAGCTGTATATCACCAATTGCATTCATACTTATGAATATGTAACCAAACTAATTAATGCAAGGAATGAGTGAGATAGTGTGAATGTAAGAAACCAATCACAAGGCTTAACTGAAATATTACCATGTAAGGATAATCACGGTGTATATGGGACTGTATATAAACCTACGGCAGTAGCGACCAGAGAGAGATGTAACCCACGACTGAAAGAACTCATGACAGACCGGAAGCAGTAGAGCCCTTCTGCAGATCTGAAAGGACTCCGGGGACTCTCGTTGCCTAGTGGCTCGATTTCTGGGCAGCTGGAGCCTGATTACCCCCAGTCACCCGTGAAACCGAAAGCAAAATCTTGTGCCTGCAGTCTGCCAATAGAATGAATATGATGTGTGTATGAGTATAATTGTGTAGATAAGGGAGGCAAGTAATAAATCATCCCTCAGTACTGCTCAAGTTCAACCTTTGTTTGTGGTTATTTCTTGGCTGGTTCCAAGAACAGTTAACAGCCTCAACTGCTGGAATCAACAGTAAACAGGCAAAGGAGCAGCAGAGATACTCCAGTGTTGCAAACTCTCACAATTTTATTTTGGTTAAGGGCAGACCCATTCTGGTAATTATGCAAGGAGATCCAGCCCTTTCGAGAATTTTAGCCCTGCCAAGAAGATAAATCTCTCTGACTGGCTGCCATCTCCACTTCGTCAACTCCTGGGGAAGAGCAGCCAATCAGAGCTGCCACAGCAGGCAGAGTTTGCATCCCCTCTCCCCTCAGAAGCCAAAGTTGTTTTCACAGGAGATAAGAGAGAGCAGAAAGAGGCCAGGAGCCCAGGGACGCTTAGCTCCCTCCTGTAAGCAACAGGATAGTTCCACTACTTCCCCCACTTTACCCCTCATTGTAACACCAGGCCTGGGAAGGGGCAGCGGAGGCAAAGAACCCCTGAAACTGACCCTTCCCAGCCTAGAAATTTTGGAGAGGGGACTGCACTGCAGACCCCTTCCAGGCTGAGGGCAGAACTGATCTAGTGGCTGGGTGGGACCTTGGCCGGGGTGGGGGTGGAGGGATGAACGGATGGGAGGCTGGGCAGAAATGATGTGATGGGTGAGGAGAACAGCATTGATTTGGAGGTTGGGGGTGGGGACAGAATGAATTGCTGGGCAGGAAATGGCCAGATTTGGGGATAAGAGCTCCTGCAATGGGGGACCAAAATCAACTCACTTAATAAATCTGAGAGAGTGTGCAACTAGTGGCCGCCCTCCCACACACACACAAGGGATAGGCAGGTGAGTTCAAAAATTAAACGATAGACCAAGACCCATAATATAGATATTTAAAATCATTATTTTTTTGGCCAGTCTCATGAATTTTGGTGTCTTACTCATGAATATTTGGGTTTGGCAATATTGCTACTCTCTCCTCCCTCCCTTATAGTGAGGCAGATGGTCACCAAGGGAGGGCTAAAATCAGAGATAATCCTAAAGCTGCTGGGAAAACAGCTGGAGGCCAATGTGGAAACAGTACCTCCCTACCATCACCCCATAACAATGGGATTTATAAAAACAATCCCATTTAAAATGACTCAGGAAAAAACTTTCAATAGATAATAAATTAGAAATTTTCTTCTTAACATAGTCACTCTTGAGGACCACAATTTAGAATCTCTGCAGGCATACAATACTTCAAAAAAAACCCCAACACAACTATATATCTTCTCCACTGTTTCTTCTCTTATTTACACAACTGTAAGATGACATCATGTGGGTTACAGAAACTTGGTTTCCTCTCCTGGTGCAGCTTCTTTCTTTGTGTGTCTATGTGCAACTTTCTGTACTTGAGCTGTACAGACACAAGCCCAAAGAAAGAAAGAGATTACAAATTTGCCATCACGTTCTAATCAAAGTATAATTACACTTACTCAATTCCACTCTGAAACAGATTCCACTCTAAATGGAAAGCCTGGATACAGAAAACTTCCTAACCCTTGCTAATTTTGTTCTCCAGGTTTCAGAGTTTTGTTTCTACAGGATTATGTAAAAAGAAAAGCAATTGAGGGACGCTTACTGACAGGCTGTTTCTATTTTGATCCTTCTGATAAGAAAGAACACATCATTAGTCTAAGAGGAATGGACAAAGATTATGTCTGATAAGTAGTTCTTTTATCATATCAGATAATTACTCAATGAAATTTTCAACCATTTTCTCTTCCCTAAGGATAGTAATGTCCTAAAGACCCCAAAATCCAATGAATAAACATACATTATAGAAACTCAATCTCTGAATTACTTCATTTCCACTTGTCATTTAAAAAGTTACAAATGAACGATCCAGTTTCAATGATGTTACTGCTAGTATTTCTGTTTTGTCACAAATGTAGGAAAGAGAAAATAAGACCAAATGTAGACCTATAGGGATATCACATTTGCTTATCACATGCAAGGCAAAAAGCCACAGGGCCAAATGAATCTCTAATGTACCTCATTTACTTCACTGGCATAATGCCAGGGATAGATTTGGGTACTAGGTCATAGAAGTTAGGATTGGAAAAGACTCATTAGGTCACCTAACCTAATGAACTTGATACTCTGGGTTGGGATTTAGATGTCTACCTATGTGTTCAGGGGTAGGATCTTGGGGGATAAGAGCCTTCAAGTCAAGGGGGAAGGGAATGGGATGACCAGGCCTTCCTGGCCCCTCTATGTCTTCGACAGGGTGACCTGATACACCTGGATCTACTTCTGCCTCCCAGGTTGTCGGATCTCAGAATGAATCTCTCCCACTCATCTCACAACCTCAAAGGGGCCCTGCCTTTGGGCCAATAGCTTTGCTTTCCAACATTGGCAGGAGGAGCAACACTTGGTCTCCTGGCAGAAACTCACATAGATGGCCCCCCTTGTCATAGGTCTGCCCTTGATTTCCCTTGCAACCCCAACTCCTCAAGGTCTTCTACTTCTCTCAGAACTGGATAATGTACAGCACCACACTAGTTGCCCTGGAACCCTGTTCCTCCTACATCTCGCGAAGGGGGTCCATAACTCTCTGGGGGCTGTCTCCCATACAATAACTCGAATGGGGAGAATACAGAGGATGTTTGGGGCACCTCATGGATGGTGAACAGGAGCCTTGGGAACAGACAGTCCAAGTGTCAGGATCATTGACTACAAACATCCTCAACATGTACTTCAACATCTTGTTGAAATGCTCCATTGATCTGCTGGTTTGAGGGTGGTATACTGATGTTTTCAAAGACTTGACCCTTAGCAGGTCACACAGCTCCTTCATTAATTGTGAGGTGAAGGTGGTTCCCTAATCCATTAGTATCTCTCTGGGGATCCCCACCCAGGAAAATGCCTTCTGAAGCCTTCTGAATGATGGCTGCTGTAGCTGATTGGAATGAGATGACTTTGGGGTATCAGGTAGCATAATCCAGAATCACCAGTATGCGTTTGTTCCTGGCCATGGAATATTCCAATGTACCCACCAAGTCCACACCTATCATTTCAAAGGGCACCCTTATAATGGGCAGTGGTACCATGGAGGCCTTTGCAATTTTTTTATGACCTGTTCACTGACACTTGGAGCATGACATGCAAAAGTCCACTATCTCCGTGTGGATGCCCAGCCAGTAGAACTTCATAGTCATTCTATTGTATATCTTTTCTCTCCCCAAGTGTCCCCTGCATGGTCTCACATGGGCCAGTTGAAGCACCTCTCCTCAGAACTTCCTGGGCACGAGCAGCTTCATTTCACCTCCCACATCATGGCCCAATACACCCTTTTCTCAACCAGTTCAAAATGGGGCTACTGCTTCATGAGCTGAAGGTCTAGTACTGTGTGATCGTTTCATAAACCTGACCCAAGGCTGAATTCTTTTTTCTTCTACAAAGTCCATCTCACCAGACAGCAAGTCCTTGTTGAGAGGTGGTGGTTGACTCTTACTGTTCTAGGTAGGACCCAGGGTGTAGTCATTCACCTGCGAGGACAGTCCTTCCCCTAGGTCCTCAACTTCCTCCAGGATATTTTTTGACAAGTGATTTATCAGCTTATCATTGTGTCAATGAACTAATCATTCAGTTGCTGTGTAGAAACACCATTCTCAGGTATGGTGCTCAAAATCAAAGTCCTGTGCAAATGTTAGGAATGTATTGGAGGTAAATTCAGGCCCCATGGCAACAACAAGGACTTCAGGAACTCCATGTCTTGTAAATATTGACTTTAGTTTCTGTATGACCTCTGTCCATGAGGTCTGTTTCAGTACATCTGGAGAAATAATCACCTACAATAATGTACCAGTATCCTTTCCAGAGACAAATCTGTTGCTACCCATGTCCAAGTTCTGTCAGGTAGCTTTGTAGAGAGTAATGATTCCCCTTCCTTGTTACATATCTCGCAGCCCTCTGTTAAGGAGTGAATTTACCTGTTCAAATGGGGCCACCATACAGATCGTTGTGCTTGGACCCTTGTTGTGCTCATGTTTATACATTGGTGTCCCTCATGAATTTTGGAGATCATCTGTTTCTGAAGTACCTTAGGGAAAAATGTTCCATCTTTCAAAAGCAGTCCATTGGCCATATGAAGGTAATTTTGGTCCTGTCAATGTGGTAATATTACTCCTTCAATCCCACCCTCTTTGGCACAGTTGAGTACATTTCTGACAAATCTCATTCTTTAATTGTTCATCTCTAATTTGATGAAGTCAGGTGGCAGATCCTGGAACTGCTGCCAGAACAATGTCAATGCAGACTTTGACAGCTCTCTCTCTCTCTCTAAAGCCTTTTCTTCTTCTGTTGGTGGCTGCTTAATTGGAGTACTAAATAGAGTGTCTTCTGCTATGACTGCTTTCCCTGATATGCATTCAGTCTTAAAAGAAAATTGCATCAGCCGTAGTTGAAATCTTTGAATACTAGGTGGAAGGTCATGAAATGGTTTTGAACCCAATTATGCCACTAAGGACTTGTGGTCTGTTTTATGTTAAAATCCAGACTGAATAAATATGCCCTGAACTGTTCAGAGGCCCAAGTAACAACTAGAGCTTCCTTTTACACTTGAGCAAACTGCTGCTCTGTTTCTGTGAAGCTTCTTGATACGAAGAACAGGTCCCTGCTCTCATGTGTCTTTCTCCGGTTTAAAATTGTGTAAGTTCCACACAAATTCTGATTTTGTCACTGGGCTGTCACTCCCTGAACACCAGTCAGTGGGTTCTTCTATCTGGGAAATAACCCCCATCTAGTCCCTTCTCTTTATTTCTTCTATGACTTTCCATAGCAAGAGAAGGGGAAGTTACTCACCTTGCAGTAACTGAAGTTCTTCAAGGTGTGTGTCCCTGTGGGTGCTCCACTCTAGGTGTCGGTGCGTCCCAGCACCATTGATCGGAGATTTTGGGTAGCAGTGTCTGGTCGGGATGCAGGTGCTCAGTTGCTATCTCCCATCTCGTTGGAATCTTCCTGAGCGCCTGCATCCCACACCCCCCTCAGTTCCTTCTCTACCATGGAGCGATTATACTAGTACACCAAAGTAGAGGGGAGGAGGGTGGGAAGTGGAGCACCCACAGGGACACACATCCCACACCCCCCTCAGTTCCTTCTCTACTGTGGAGCGATTATACTAGTACTCCAAAGTAGAGGGGAGGAGGGGAAGAAGTGGAGCACCCACAGGGACACACATCTCAAAGAACTTCAGTTACTGCAAGGTGAGTAACTTCCCCTTCTTCTTCGAGTGCTGTCCCTGTGGGTGCTCCACTCTAGGTGAATGTGTAGCAGTACCCCCTATGGTCGGTGGGACTTTGGAGATATGGCAGTGAATACTGTAGAGAGTATAGTATGGCCTACTATAGTGTCTGCCATGGTATCTTGCATGACAGCATAGTGCTTGGCAAACATGTGTTCAGATGACCATGTAGCCGCTCTACAGATGTCAGAAACGGGTACGTTATGTAGGAAGGCAATGGATGTTGACATAGCTCGAGTGGAATGAGTTCTAATGCCTTCAGGTGGTTGAATATTTTGAACACGGTAAGAGGATCTGTTTAAAAACAGCCAGAGCTTCGCGAACCAGCTGAGCGGCGGCGAACCAGCTGAGCAGCGGGGGACAGCAGAGCAGCTCACAGCAGGAGTTTGCCTGGGACTGGTAAGTATCCGAGTGTGTGTTTGTTTGCTGAGTAAGTATCCGAGCGTGTGTTTGCTGGGAGGGCAGTGTGAGAGCCTGAGTGAGTGCCTGATTGGCTGCTAGCCTGCAGGGGGCGGGCATTAGGGCTGTCTGTTTGTTTGTGTCAGGGAGCCTGGCTGTTTAAAAACAGCCAGAGCTTCGCGAACCAGCTGAGCGGCGGGGGACAGCAGAGCAGCTCACAGCAGGAGTTTGCCTGGGAGTTAGCCTGGAGTGAGCCCAGTGAGGCTTACATCTTGCAAACTGCTCTGAGGAAGCTCATAGTAGGAAGGTGATATGGAAGGGGGGGGTTCAGCTGTTGTGACCTGCACTGGATGTGCCATGTTTGTCTTTCTTCCACAGGACAGAAGCGACTTTGTCTGTACAAAGTGCAAGCTGGTCTCCATATTGGAAGAGAAGATTGAAGGTCTGGAGCAACAGATAATGACCCTGCGTTGCATACGAGAAACTGAGGATTTTCTGGACAAAACTCAGGATATGCTTCTAGGGGCACAAAGCTCTAAAGATATAGAGCAGGTTGCACAGAGGAGCCAAGAGGCCAGTGAAGAAGCTTGGCAACATGTGACCTCCAGAGGAAGAAAGCGGAATGTCCTGGTTCCAGTAACACAGACACAGGTAACTAACCGCTTTCATGTTCTCTCCACAGGTACCATTGCAGAGAGTGGACCAGATGATATGTCTGGGGGGAGAAAGCAGAAGGAGACTCCGCTGGTTGGAAGGCATGAGATGCGATGTCCTGAGGTTGGGGGTTCCACGACCACCACTCCCAAGAGGAGGAGGCGGGTGGTGGTGGTCGGGGACTCTCTCCTCCGGGGGACTGAGTCATCTATCTGCCGCCCTGACCGGGAAAACCGAGAAGTCTGCTGCTTGCCAGGGGCTAAGATTCGCGATGTAACGGAGAGACTGCCGAGACTCATCAAGCCCTCGGATCGCTACCCCTTCCTGCTTCTCCACGTGGGCACCAATGATACTGCCAAGAATGACCTTGAGCGGATCACTGCGGACTACGTGGCTCTGGGAAGAAGGATAAAGGAGTTTGAGGCGCAAGTGGTGTTCTCGTCCATCCTCCCCGTGGAAGGAAAAGGCCTGGGTAGGGACCGTCGAATCGTGGAAGTCAACGAATGGCTACGCAGGTGGTGTCGGAGAGAAGGCTTTGGATTCTTTGACCATGGGATGGTGTTCCATGAAGGAGGAGTGCTGGGCAGAGACGGGCTCCATCTTACGAAGAGAGGGAAGAGCATCTTTGCCAGCAGGCTGGCTAGCCTAGTGAGGAGGGCTTTAAACTAGGTTCACCGGGGGAAGGAGACCAAAGCCCTGAGATAAGTGGGAAAGCGGGATACCGGGAGGAAGCACAGGCAGGAATGTCTGTGAGGGGAGGGCTCCTGCCTCATACTGGGAATGAGGGGCGATCAACAGGTTATCTCAAGTGCTTATATACGAATGCACAAAGCCTTGGAAACAAGCAGGGAGAACTGGAAGTCCTGGTGATGTCAAGGAACTATGACGTGATCGGAATAACAGAGACTTGGTGGGATAACTCACATGACTGGAGTACTGTCATGGATGGTTATAAACTGTTCAGGAAGGACAGGCAGGGCAGGAAAGGTGGGGGAGTAGCACTGTATGTAAGGGAGCAGTATGACTGCTCAGAGCTCCGGTACGAAACTGTAGAAAAACCTGAGTGTCTCTGGATTAAGTTTAGAAGTGTGTGCAACAAGAGTGATGTAGTAGTGGGAGTCTGCTATAGACCACCGGACCAGGGGGATGAGGTAGATGAGGCTGTCTTCCGGCAGCTCACGGAAGCTACTAGATCGCACGCCCTGATTCTCATGGGTGACTTTAATTTTCCTGATATCTGCTGGGAGAGCAATACAGCAGTGCATAGACAATCCAGGAAGTTTTTGGAAAGCGTAGGGGACAATTTCCTGGCGCAAGTGCTAGAGGAGCCAACTGGGGGGGGGGGGCGCTTTTCTTGACCTGCTGCTCACAAACCGGGTAGAATTAGTGGGGGAAGCAAAAGTGGATGGGAATCTGGGAGGCAGTGATCATGAGTTGGTTGAGTTCAGGATCCTGCCGCAGGGAAGAAAGGTAAGCAGCAGGATACGGACCCTGGACTTCAGGAAAGCAGACTTCGACTCCCTCAGGGAACGGATGGGTAGGATCCCCTGGGGGACTAACATGAAGGGGAAAGGAGTCCAGGAGAGCTGGCTGTATTTCAAGGAATCCCTGTTGAGGTTACAGGGACAAACCATCCTGATGAGTCGAAAGAATAGTAAATATGGCAGGCGACCAGCTTGGCTTAACGATGAAATCCTAGCGGATCTTAAACATAAAAAAGAAGCTTACAAGAAGTGGAAGGTTGGACATATGACCAGGGAAGAGTATAAAAATATTGCTCGGGCATGTAGGAATGATATCAGGAGGGCCAAATCGCACCTGGAGCTGCAGCTAGCAAGAGATGTCAAGAGTAACAGGAAGGGTTTCTTCAGGTATGTTGGCAACAAGAAGAAAGCCAAGGAAAGTGTGGGCCCCTTAATGAATGAGGGAGGCAACCTAGTGACAGAGGATGTGGAAAAAGCTAATGTACTCAATGCTTTTTTTGCCTCTGTCTTCACTAACAAGGTCAGCTCCCAGACTGCTGCACTGGGCATCACAAAATGGGGAAGAGATGGCCAGCCCTCTGTGGAGATAGAGGCGGTTAGGGACTATTTAGAAAAGCTGGACGTGCACAAGTCCATGGGGCCAGACGAGTTGCATCCGAGAGTGCTGAAGGAATTGGCGGCTGTGATTGCAGAGCCATTGGCCATTATCTTTGAAAACTCGTGGCGAACGGGGGAAGTCCCAGATGACTGGAAAAAGGCTAATGTAGTGCCAATCTTTAAAAAAGGGAAGAAGGAGGATCCTGGGAACTACAGGCCAGTCAGCCTCACCTCAGTCCCTGGAAAAATCATGGAGCAGGTCCTCAAAGAATCAATCCTGAAGCACTTGCATGAGAGGAAAGTGATCAGGAACAGCCAGCATGGATTCACCAAGGGAAGGTCATGCCTAACTAATCTAATCGCCTTTTATGATGAGATTACTGGTTCTGTGGATGAAGGGAAAGCAGTAGATGTATTGTTTCTTGACTTTAGCAAAGCTTTTGACACGGTCTCCCACAGTATTCTTGTCAGCAAGTTAAGGAAGTATGGGCTGGATGAATGCACTATAAGGTGGGTAGAAAGTTGGCTAGATTGTCGGGCTCAACGGGTAGTGATCAATGGCTCCATGTCTAGTTGGCAGCCGGTGTCAAGTGGAGTGCCCCAGGGGTCGGTCCTGGGGCCGGTTTTGTTCAATATCTTCATAAATGATCTGGAGGATGGTGTGGATTGCACTCTCAGCAAATTTGCGGATGATACTAAACTGGGAGGAGTGGTAGATACGCTGGAGGGGAGGAATAGGATACAGAAGGACCTAGACAAATTGGAGGATTGGGCCAAAAGAAATCTGATGAGGTTCAATAAGGATAAGTGCAGGGTCCTGCACTTAGGACGGAAGAATCCAATGCACCACTACAGACTAGGGACCGAATGGCTAGGCAGCAGTTCTGCGGAAAAGGACCTAGGGGTGACAGTGGACGACAAGCTGGATATGAGTCAGCAGTGTGCCCTTGTTGCCAAAAAGGCCAATGGCATTTTGGGATGTATAAGTAGGGGCATTGCCAGCAGATCGAGGGACGTGATCGTTCCCCTCTATTCGACATTGGTGAGGCCTCATCTGGAGTACTGTGTCCAGTTTTGGGCCCCACACTACAAGAAGGATGTGGATAAATTGGAGAGAGTCCAGCGAAGGGCAACAAAAATGATTAGGGGTCTAGAACACATGACTTATGAGGAGAGACTGAGGGAGCTGGGATTGTTTAGTCTACAGAAGAGAAGAATGAGGGGGGATTTGATAGCTGCTTTCAACTACCTGAAAGGGGGTTCCAAAGAGGATGGCTCTAGACTGTTCTCAATGGTAACAGATGACAGAACGAGGAGTAATGGTCTCAAGTTGCAGTGGGGGAGGTTTAGATTGGATATTAGGAAAAACTTTTTCACTAAGAGGGTGGTGAAACACTGGAATGCGTTACCTAGGGAGGTGGTAGAATCTCCTTCCTTAGAGGTTTTTAAGGTCAGGCTTGACAAAGCCCTGGCTGGGATGATTTAACTGGGACTTGGTCCTGCTTTGAGCAGGGGGTTGGACTAGATGACCTTCTGAGGTCCCTTCCAACCCTGATATTCTATGATTCTATGATTCTATGATCTGATGCAGTCAGAGATCCACTTGGACAGACATTGTTTAGAGATAGCCGTACCTTTCGATCTTTCGGTGATGGAGACAAAAAGTTGTGGAGATTTACGAAATGGCTTAGTCCCGTCTAAGTAAAAGGCGATTGCTAGCCTGACATCAAGAGTATGTAGGGATGCTTCGTGTGGAGTCTTGTGAGGTTTGGGATAAAAAGTAGACAAGTATATCAGTTGGTTAAGGTGGAAGGTGGATACCACCTTAGGGAGAAATTTAGGATGTGGTCTCAGAGTGACTTTGTCTTTGGAGAAGATTGTGTAGGTACGATAGGCCATCAGGGCGTTTATTTTACCTGCTCTCCTTGCTGATGTTATTGCAACTAAGAAAGCTACCTTCATGGACATTTGGAGAAGAGAGGAGGTATCCAAAAGCTCGAATGGAGGTTTCATGAGAGCGTGAAGAACAAGGTTAAGATTCCATGTAGCTGCCGTTGGGTAAATTTCAGGGTAGAGATTTTGCAGGCCTGTGAGAAATCGTTTTATGGTAGGGTGGGTGAAGAGTAAATAACCTTCTAACAGGTCGTGGAAGGTGGTAAGCGCCACCAGGAGGCAGGCTTGGTGCCGACATTCTTCCCAGCACCGGGGCAGAGTGCGCAGCTGGCACCGAGGCTATTTTTAGCGCTGAGGTGCTTGGTGCCGCGGAGACCTTCCCGGTATGGTCTGTGGTCTGTGGGAGCCACGGCTGAGGCTTTAGAAAGGGCTGAGGCGCCTGTGGTGCTGTCAGCACAGAGGGTAAGATCTCGCGGGAGACCCTTTACCCTTGTTGGAGTCTCTCCCATGAGACTGCTGTGCTTCTTGCCTCTGCTTCAGAGAGGGTGAAGCAGCGCTCCCAAATGATTCGGCTCTGGCCGGGGAGCGTGTAGGAGCAGGTTTAACTTTTCCCGTCTCCAAAAGGGGCTGCAGGGATTTTTCCATCAGACATATTTTAAGTCGCAGGTCCCTATCATGCCGAGCCCTTGACTTGAGGCTCGTACAGTGGAGGCACTTTGCAGGGATGTGGGTTTCTCCGAGGCAGTTCACACAATGTGAGTGCCCATTGGACCATGGCATGGAGTCCTGACAGGAAACACACTTTTTTGAATCCTGAAGCCCCGGCATTGTGAACTAGAAATGGCAGGGGAGAGTGTGTCTCAGCAGGAGACAAGCCTGAAGCGAAAAGTTGCTTTTTTTGTTTTTTGTTTTTTGTTTTTTTTTAACAAGTAACTACACCAAAGTAAGGGAAACAACTGGGATGTAACTAATAAATATTTCTATATTCTTGGATACTTTTTTTTCCTACAGAGACCAGGGAAGAGAAATAGCATTGCCCCAGGTCCCGTCTTCAGCCAGGGACAGTTGGGAAGGAACTGAGGGGGGTGTGGGATGCAGGCACTCAGGAAGATTCCAACAAGATGGGAGATACCAACTGAGCACCTGCGTCCTGACCAGGTACTGCTACCAAAAATCTCCAATCAACGGCACCGGGATGCACCGACACCCAGACTGGAGCATCCACAGGGACAGCACTCGAAGAAGAATAGGTATTCGGCATGGGAATGTCAGAGCAAAGGTTGTTGCTGATGGCACTAGTTTCCCTGACAGCTTTCCTAGTCCTGCGAAGATGTGTGGATACATCTCCTGTATCGTTTGCTTTTTGCATTCCAGATTCTCTATGAGGTGTAGCCTTGTATTGCTGGCAACCCTATTAGGGGAGATGTTAGTCCCCATTGAAGAACTTTCTGTCCTTTCTTCACTTTCCCAAAGAACTCATCCAATGGAGTATTATTAGTCCCATGTCGAATTTTATTTGATTTTTGCAGCTCTTTATCCTGAAACCAATTATATTATTTTTTGGTGGAATTTCAGTGGCTGCTGCTTTAGTATCAATTTTATATATAAGATTTTGAACATTTAGATTCATGCTTGCATATCAAGCCATTTTCTGTTTTTTTAGAAGATATAGTTCCTAGAAGGATGGACTTATTGTCACCAATAACACTCCTTGGATTGTTTCCACTACTCTGGGTGACCTGTATGCTATTGCAAAATGTTCCGTTTTGTGGCATCTCCTCCAGCCTGACTCTTTTGCCAGATGTTGTTACCAGTGGTGGTTTGACATATCTCCCACATCTTTTCCAACCTTCCCTCTTATTAGGGTTCTTTGGTCTTCCACTCTCTGGTCGTGCACTCCAAATTTCATCTGACTACTCCTTTGACATTTGTGTCTTTTCTCTTCACTGTGTCATTATTGTTGGATGCAGTCTCCTCTATGCTTCCAGCAGGTAAGTCATACTGATGTTTCTTTATGGTTTCTTGCATTCTCACTTTTGCTATCGCTTTTGCTAGTGAGAATGCTGTGTCTAAGTGAACCTGTGCTAATAATTGGTGTCTCTTATTAGTTCTTCTTATAACATACCATATTTGAAATGTTCAGCAAGACAATGAACTTCAGTAACAAAAGCCTCAGCTATTTCCCCATATTCATGGCACCACTATTCTGTCTGCCTATGAAATGGGCAACAACAGTATCTTTCACTTTGGTTTATTACCAGTGATGGATAGGGCACATAAGATAGCAACAGCGCCATCACCCATGGCAAATATCAGGACATTTACTTGATAGTCTTGTGCTTTCACTGTTAAACCAGAAGCCATCTGGCATTGCTCCAATCTGTGGATCCAGCAAGGCCAGCTACCTGAGTTGCCAAAATCAAACTTTTCTAACACAGCCATTTGTAATATGGGCTCCATTGCTCCACTGAGACCAGGACTGTGCCTTCTTCCTGCTGCAGTTTTCACCGGTCTCCTCCCTGATGTTTCACTCTCCCCACTCACTAACTACTCTGGCAATCGGGGGGTGGGGGGTGCCTTTTCTTTCCTTTACTCCTTCTTTAGAGAGAGAGAGATTAATTCACTTCTGATATGTAGTGACATATAAGAAAGTATGTAGTGAAAACATAAACACAAAGAGCCATGCCTTAAACAAGCTGGGAGTAGGGCTGCCAAGGGACAATCAGTTCTGTAAGTTCTCTAGCCAATCAAGACCTTGGTATAGGGGATGGGGAGACTGCAGAGTCAATTCCTCCTCTTTGTTCATACAGCTAGACAATCAGAGAGCAGGACCAGCCTCTTCTGAGCATTGCTTCTGCTCTGTGGAATGGGGCCTCCATAAACAATAGAAGAATTGCTGTGCTCTTCAACACTGCACACAACACATCATCACTAGGGCTGCAGGTTTGTCATAGTGGTAGAAATGTCACAGATATCATGATTTTTCTGCTCATGTGTGATTTTTCTCAGTCTCCATGATTTTACTAAAGCAGTGTTTCTCAAAAGGTGGGTCATTGGTGCAGTGCAGAGGGCAGGCTTTGGGGTCGTGGTGGGGGGCTGGAAAGCAAAACCAGGTATCACTACTGTTCTGCAGGGCTGGGCCTGTCTCCCTACTCCGGGTGTTGCAACCTGACACACAAGGTCACAATGCTGCTCAGGTCTGGCCGAGCCACCCCTCTGTCATTATGATTTACCACTACTTATAACAGGAATAATTCACTCACTATGGCTTTTGCACAACAGTGAAAGGGAATGGATCGGGGCGGGGGTGGGATTCAACTACTCCATGGCAGGGACAATCACATGCTGCATGTATGCTTCTGGAACCCTGGCAGAGGGGAGAGAGGTAAAGCCTAATTCCTAGGCACAAACTCTGGGCATTCTACTCTGTCATCATCCTTGCCTCTGGCATGGAAAAATGTTGTGAAAACAAAACATAAAAGATAATGAATTTTTACAGGAAGGGGGAGATATAAACCATAGTCTAATTTCTCACCAAAAAGTCCTGTAAACAGTAAGGCAATTAATTTGAATTTTGATGGCAAGTCTGCAATTCACTGAAAAACCATAAAACCCTTCTAGAAATCACTGAGGTGTCTGTTAGGTGCAGCAAGTTTAACTGAACCTTGAGAAGTATCACACAAAATTAATGCTAACTGACACATCAAGGATGTTTTTCTGCTTTCCTTTGGTAAATAAGTTACAGTTTAAGGTTCTGGGGAAACATCAGAAAGTAATTTGAGGCTGGTGACAGATAATTGGACAGGACTATTGTACAAGTGGGACATAGCTTTATTGTTCTAAACCTGTCATTTCAGGCTCCAAAACTAAGACCAGATTAAATTAGTGAATATTGAATAGATTTAATTCATCCATTTCATAAGGGAGCTAGAGAGAAACCCAGAAGGAAAGAAATTAGTTTTCAGGTGGAACAATTAAAGATCTATTGTGACAGCCACAGAGAAGTATTACAAGGCTCCAGGAGTAAAGATAGAAAATTTGTTTTTATGTTAAATAGTTTGGAGATGATCAGATATTGCAGTGAGGGGGGAAAGAAAAACAGATAGCGTTGTAACAATTAAACTTCCGAATGTTAAAGCTTATCACTAATTAAGACAAGTGTATGATACTGCTACAGGTTTAGAATGTTGTCATTATCTCACAACACATTTAATTCTTCCATTTGAAGATTATGTCTCTGCTCTCCTCATGATTTTTTATCTTCTTGATTTATACTTAAATTGTAAGCTTTTGGGGGCAGGGATTGTTTTTGTTCAGTGCTTGTGCTGTGCCTTACACAATGGTCTTAGTCCATAATGGTGCTCATGGGCCCACTGCTAATATAAATAGTAGGCTGATCTGTAATCTAAGAGTGGAACTCAAAGGAACAAATGGCATGTAATTAATGGTAGATGTGCCATGCCTTTGGAAATCACTCACACCTGGAATACATTTAAACTGTAACAAGGTTAATGGTGACCAGAAACTCAAACACAATTGATATTAACAATGAGGAGGAAGGAATGGAAGGCAAAATAGATTAAAGAATATTCAAGTCGGTAAGGGCTGATGAAATTCATCCTAGGGTACTTAAGGAACTAGCTGAAGTAGTCTCCATTAGCAATTATCTTTGAGAACTCCAGGAAGATGGGTGAGTGGACTGGAGAAGGCCAAATATAGAACCATTCTTTAAAAAGGGGGGGAAGGACCCAGAAAATTATAGAACAGTCAGATACTGAAACAAATTATCAATCAATCAATCAATTTGTAAGTTCCTGGAGGATAAAAGGTGCTAAGGCAGGGGTGAGCAAACTCTTTGGCCTGAGGGACACAGCGGGGTTCTGAAATTGTATGGAGGGCCAGGTAGGGAAGGCTGTGCCTCCCCAAACAGCCTGACCCCTGACCCCATCCTCCCACTCCCCACCTCCTGACTGCCCCCCTCAGAACTCCCAACCCATCCAACCCCCCTGGCTCCTTGTCCCCTGACCAACCCCCTTCTGATACCCCCCCCCGCCCCTAACCGCCCCCTGGGACCGCACCCCCTATCCAACCCCCCCTCCTCCCTGTCCCCTGACTGCCCGGACCCCTATCCACACGCCCGCCCCCTGACAGGCCCCCCGGGACTCCCACGCCTATCCAACTCCCCCTGTTCCCCATCTCCTAACCGCCCCCCCCACCAGAACCTCCGCCCCTGCTCCCTGTCCCCTGACTGCCCCCAGGATCCCCTGCCCCTTATCCAACCCCCCCACTCACCGCCCCCTTACCATGCCGATCAGAACAGCAGGACTGGCAGCTGCGCCTCCCAGCCGGAGCCAGCCACACCACCGCGCTGCCTGGCAGGAGCTCGCAGCCGGTGAGTTGAGGCTGCAGGGGAGGAGGGACAGCAGGGAAGGGGCCGAGGGCTAGCCTCCCTGGCTGGGAGCTCAAGGGCCAGGCTGGATGGTCCCACGGGCTGGATGTGGCCTCTGGGCCATACTTTGCCCACCTCTGAGCTAAGGAATAGCCAGCATGGATTTGTTAAGACAAATCAAGCCAAACTAACCTAATTTCCTGCTTTCACAGGGATACTGGCCTACTGGATAAGGGGTAGCAATAAATGTGATAGATCTTGATTTTAGTAAGGTATTTGACACAGTCCCACATGACAGTCTCATAAGGAAACTAGGGAAATGTGGTCTAGATTAAATTACAAAATGGGTGCACAACTGGTTAAAAGACCATATTCAAAGAGTAGTTCTCAATGGTTTGCTGTCAAACTGGGAGGGCACATCCAGTGGGGTCCTGCAGGGGTCAGTCCTGGGTTTGTTCTTGTCAATATTTTTATAAAAAACTTGGATAATGTAGTGCAGAGTATGCTTACAAAGTGTGCTGATGACACCAAGCTGAGAAGGGTTGCAAGCACTTTGGAGGACAGGATCAGAATTCAAAATGACCTTGATAAATTGAAGTATTGGTCAGAAAACATCAAGATGAAATTCAATAAAAAGACAGTGCAAATTACTTCAATTAGGAAGGAAAAATCAGATGCATAACTACAAAATGGGGAATAACTGGCAAGGTGGTAGTGATGCTGAAAACAATGTAAGGGATTCTAGTGGATGACAAATTGAATATGAGTCAACAATGTGATGCAGCTCTGAAAAGACTAATATTGTTCTGGGGTGTTTTAACTGGAGTGTTGTATGTAAGACATAGGAGGAAATTGCCCCACTCTACTCTGCGCTAGTGAGGCCTGAGCTGGAATACTGTGTCCAGTTCTGGGTGCCACACTTTAGGAAAGATGTGGACAAACTGGAGAGAGTCCAGAGGAGAGCAACAAACATGATAAGAGAGTGAGAAAACCTGACCTATGGGGAAAGGTTAAAAAACCTGGATCTATTAGTTGAGAAGAGAAGACTGAGTGAAAACCTGATAACCATTTTCAAATATATTAAGGGCTGTTACAAGGAGGACAGTGATTAATTGTTCTCCATGTCTACTGAAAGCAGGATAAGAAGTAATGGACTTAAACTACGGCAATGAAGATTTAGGGCTAGATAGTAGGGAAAACTTTCTTCCAAGGGAAGCTGAGAAATCGCCATCACAAGAAGTTGTTATACGCTGGTTGGACAAACACCTGTCACGGATGGTCTATGTTTACTTGGTCCTGCCACAGCTCAGGGGGCCAGAATTGATTACTTTTTTCAGGTCCCTTCCAGCCCTACATATCTAAGATTCTATGAACACATTTAGAAAGAAATGCAAGATACATGTCTTTGTCCAGCTTCCAAATGAATTTGAAAATTGAAATCCTAGGCACTTGGCCAATGCCGTACCTCCTTTTGCATTCTGCCCTTTTAGCCGCAGACCACAGAGAAGCATGATATATCTGTTCCTCTTATTTATAAATGTTAACTGGTCCAAATGTTAAGTTATGTAAAATGTGCCATATTCCATAGTGATGACCACGTTATTAATTATGTGAGTAATTACCTCGTGTAACTGATAACAATTATCTCTGTGGGCCTTGTTTTGGAGGGCGCTTATCCCAGAGTGCCCCCAGCAGACTGGTACAGAACTGTGGTTGCATCCCTGACACAGTTTCCCCTTATGAGCTAGCAAATAAGTTCAATGAAGCTTCTATATCGTGAACACAGTGTCCTTTCAGGTGCCCAGTTTATTTATTCAAAGGCTGATCAGGGTAGGCAAACAAGTATTCACTCCAGCATCCTAACTGAGGGCGGGGGTGGGGGAGGGGCAGATTAATCTTAGTCAGTCTCTCCTCCCAGTGAGGCCCTTTAGCTCCAGGATCCTCTTCTGGAGTCAGGCTGCCTGCCATCGCCTAAGGAAGAATACCTTCTCTGGACTCAAACTGCTGAAGTTCCATGGGGAAGTTCCCCATGGAACTTCAGCAGTATATAGTTCCCCAGAGACCTCAACCTATTGCCACTGCCTGGTAAGATCCTTTCACTGGGACTAGGCCTCCACAGGGCTTTGCCACTTGCAGCCCTTTTGGAACCTGCTTCCTCTAGGAGCACCATTCCTATATCCCCTTTTCTGGTGAGCCCTCTAACCAGCTCATCTGAGAAATCCCTTTCCTTGGGAGTTTCTTCTGTCGCTTCTGGGGCCTTCTAACTAAGCCCTTATGGGTATGTCTAAATTGAAGCTGGGCTGTGTGATTTCCAGCCCAGGTAGACAGACTTGCACTAGCTTGAACTAGTCCCCAAGAATAGCAAGTGCAGATGTTGTGACACTGGTGGCAGCTTGGGCAAGCCACCTAAATTGGAGCTAGTGGGTCAGATAGGCCTGGACTTGGGCAGCCAGCCTGAGCCAACTGCCAGTACCACAATGTCCATATGGCTATTTTTAGGCACTAATTTGAGCTCATCTAGCAGGAGTCTATCTACCAGCCAGAGGTGTAATGGCAGTGGAGAATGGGAGCCCAGGTGCCTTCTTTGACCACTGATTGGAGCTGGAAATTTGGCCCAGGCACCCTTCCGTCCTGATGCAGGGGAAGCTGGGTTAAATTTGAGTGGTCTTGCAACCCTGTTAGCCTGCTTCCCCCCACCAGCTTTGCTGTTCTTCCACCACTCATGGGCACCAGGCACCCCCAGTGCATCCCCAGTTGCTTAATCAAAATGTTCTGTGGCACTAAAGGTATCATAGCTGGCCAAGCAAACCTAGAACTGTGAGGAAGCCAAAAGAAAAAAGTACAGGATGATCTAGTAGTTATTTCCCACAGCATTTTGAAACATCAGGGCACTTGCCCACCTTTCTGAAGAGCTGGACACATTTTCAGGGATCTTTCACAAACCTTCCTATTCCATATGTTCTCCACACCTAGGTTCTATAGCCTTCCCATCCCCTGTTCCCTCACATGGTTTCTCTTGCCTTCGAAGGGGTATTACTTCATAGTTCCTTGTGTCTCCAATGGCTTTCCCCTAGGGCTTCATCTCATTCTTATCCTTCCCAGCTGTCTCCCACCCCTACAAGGCTATTTCCTCCCCTCCCCTTTGAAGAAGCTCCTTGATCTTAACCCTCCAGTGAGTGGAAAGCAGTGGGTGGTTAGCAAGCTCCCAGTATCTCTTCCTCCAGTCATTGCACAGAAGTGAAACATGAAGCTAAGAGGAAGAAGCCAGAGGGGGAAGAAGAAGCTGTAGGCTGTAGCTAGGCAACAGTTGACCCTAGTAGTAACCACCCAGAAGAGGATTCTTTTGTCTGATCATTGATGAAGCAGCCATCTGAGGAGATACTGTTCCCTACCTCCTTCCCATGCAGATGGGCCTGGTGTATGAATACACACACACACACACACACACACACACACACACACACTAAAAACTGAGAGGGAAATTTCTCCTCAGGTCATCACCACAGTCTCTGCTCAAGTATTCTGCTCTTCCAACATGTGCTGATCTCCCATTAATATGTAGTGAGTATTGACCATCGGAGCTGAATTCTTTGTGTGGAGATAATAGGAAAAAAGTTACCCTAATTTAAAATACATAAAATTGAAATAAGATTGACACAAATTATTTTCAAATCATGTTTGAGTGCACCATAAGGTGTGACATAATACAATGAGTAACTGTTCTGGCTATTTTCTAAAAATGGATCAGATTTAGTTCCATCTGATAACCTACATGAATGCTCAAACCAACAGCAAAAGTAACTCTAATGCGGGAGTTTATTTTTTAGAATACCATTTAATTTCCTTGAGAGCATAAATTCTTATTCCTCCCTGTTGTGTCTTGCTTTCAAACACTCTATGGTGCAGACTGTAACAGCATGTAGTTCCTTATACTATGTGACTAAAATCCTGCACAAAGCCCATAAACACTGAAATAAATTGTGGACTAACTTCAATTATAAAGCCTGTTATTCTTCAAGAATTTTTTCTTTATTACAATTATTACAAGATGCAATATCCCTTTTTAAATTAAGTGATATTTAGGTAATGGGAAAACCATTCTGGTAAATGATACACTAACAGCCCAGCAGTTATATTAAAAAATTCCAAAAAGGTAAATATGAAGTGTAAACTGTATTCCTAAGCAGAAATATGCCCTGGCTTATTTTGTAGTTCTACCGCGTTAGGTTGACTTTTGGCAGTATCCCTTACTGCCATATACTATATCTACTCTCAGTGACCCTTGGCACTCTTGAACTACTCAAGCTGCAAACAGGCTGAAACCAATTTGTTTTTCTTATGTTTTTAGAGCCACTATCCTGATATGCTAATTAGAAATGAAATGCTTGACCCATAAAGAAAACGGCAGGAAACCTGAAATGAAGGCATTATCCAACACTTCATGCTCCTTAGTGATGCCATTTTAAATATTTTAGACAGCCTATAAATAATTAAAACCTCACCACAGCAAATTATGTCCTATTATGCAAATAAATAGCCTCCTCCCCAGTTTCATTAAAGATTCTAAATGACAAGCTGAGTATTTTAAACACGGCAAGGTACTGCAGTGAGGCGAGAAATCTTTCAATAATTTTTTTTTAATTGTTAGTGCCAAGTTTCATGTGGATTTTTACTCTAACACTTTAATTTGCATGAGCAAATAAACCTTTAATAAACCTTTTGTAAGTGGTGAAAATGCATCATTTAATTAAATTTGATTTGTTGTGAAACTATTGTGCTTCATGAATATTTAAGAGCTGCAAGCTCTCTCTTACTGAAAGGAATTCAAGTATACTCTATTTTACAGAAATAATTTTATGTAATGTAACATTTGTGAAGAAATTAAGTAAAAAATTTCAAGATAGATCACACATCTTCTCTTTGGTACCATAAACTACATCTTGTGTCATGTCATAACCCTTATATAAAGATTGCCAATTATGTACATACCTTCATTTTCTACTAAACCTGAGTATGATCCTGCTCCCACTGAAGTCAATAGCAAAATTCCCATAGGCTTCAATTGGATCAGAATTGGGCCCCTTATAGCACTATGGTTGTGTACCTATTAGGTAAAGTGAGGTAAATATTATTCATATTTAGAAAACAGGGCCTGATCTAAGGCCCATTGAGTTCAGAGGCTTGGGATCAAGCCTCAAATCAACTCACAAATTAAGAAAATTGTGATTAAAAGAGTGTATTTTATGGGCACTTGCAGTACTACAATGCAGCTTTGTAAATTCTATGCATTCTCTCTGCTTCAGCTCAAATCATCATGACTTTGGTCAGATACTCATCTTCTTTCCAATGAATTTCCCAAATAAATCCTCTGTTTTATAATGCTTTTTTGTTCTTTATTGCCTACCAGATATTCACCCATTAGCTTTCATGTTATTTTCAATCTGGAATGCCCTTTTTTTTATTTCATCCTTTCTCACTGCAAAGATGGAGGCGCTATATCCATGGGCACAAATCTGACAAGACTTACTCATGTAAGCATACCTAAATTTGGCAAGTAATCCCACTAATCATAAAGAAATGGAGATACTGGGGAAATGTACTTACATACAGAATAAATATTATAAACATCTATGGGATACATTTATCTTCACTGAACAATTTATGAGAGAGAAGGTTTCTTCTTGTACTCATGATCCTTCTCCATTATGATCAGAAATACCTGGTTAGATTTATCCTGGATATAATTCCATGGATTCTAACACATGCTTTGACAACTAGTTGTAAATTCCAGAACAGAGTCCTATGCATTCATCTGAGGCCTGAAATGAGTGAATGAAACTAGATTGTTTAAAACTAGTTCAGAAAGATTGCCCCAGATAAAATAGACTGGTTGATGCTTAAGATACGTAGGGATCACGGGATGAGTTTGGCAATGGAACTTATTTTCTGACTTGGGAACGTTTTTTGGTTTGGTCAAAAATTCAGTTTAAAAGGGTTCAATTCTGAGTAAAAACAGAAACCTCTGAAACTGCTAACTTCTACCTTCTCACATTTTTTAAATTTGGAAATGTAGGATCTATCGCAGTGGCAAAACTCCTAAACCTATTCTTGGCACAGAAGCAGAAAAGAGGCAAATGCTTCTCCACATCATTAATCCTGGGCCAGCAAGGATTAATTCAATACCTAGTGTATGTTAGAGCAGCCTCTGGGATCCCCTAATTTATGCCTTGTTGCCCATGAGGAATTTTAGCAACTTGGAATAGCCAGATGAAGCAGCTTTCTAACCACAACGTCCCTTTGCAATATCCTATGCCTGGGTTGCGAGCAGGAATAGAGCTGACATAGCTTTATGCCATTCAGGGATTTCCCCTGCACAGGGGAATTCCAGGTAGCTCCTTTAGTCAATTTTCCCCAGGATAAAGACTCTTCCAACTAAATTCACTCGGAGCCACTGTATTAAGATGAATTCGTAAGAGTTCCCAAGAGGACAGCTTGCATGCAAATTTTGGCCTGCAGCAATTGTAGGTGAAAGATCAAGTTCTGAAAATGGTAGTGTGTAATGTAATTATTTTAACAGCTTTAACTGCACTTCTGTAACAACTGTGTTAAAATGGTTTTAAAGTATTTTAAAATATTTAAAACACAAAAATCCTCAAGTTGGTGTGTGATAGTGTCCAAGCATGCATGAAGTGGGGTAAAGTATCTAAATAATGTAATATGTTGACTTCACAACATTGTACAATATGACATTATGTTTCATAAAATGAAATAATTTGCCAAAGTGTAGTATTGCTTAATTGTGTTTACAGAAAATAAATTTAGTTTAAATGTCAGCCAAGCTCTCTAAATCATTTTGGAAACAAAATAATAGACAAAAAGGTTTTGTTTTCAGCAGTTGTGTATTTGTTTCCAAAGACGATAACAAACATGCAAGCTAATTAATATTGTATTTATTGTGATTCAAACTATCAGGTTCAGAAAAAATCACAAGTTTATAATAATGATACAATGTAAAAAAACAAACAAACAAAATACTAACTTGCTAAAAACTGAAAAAACAATTTAAACCCAGTGGAAATTCAAAGATTTCATTTTAAAAGTTTTAATTATTTGAATATTTGTTAAAAGTTATGTTTTATAGGTATAACAGTTTTAAGCTCAATTTCAGAAAGAAAATATATCCAAATTTTGCATGGCAACTGTCACCTATGGCATAGTAGTTGATGCTTTTAGTAATTTCATTTACTCATCATTTACTCCCTAATCTCCTTTAAACCCATGTTTCTCCATTCTGTGTACAATAAAAGGATTATGCACATCATACCTCTTAACTTTCTCTGGAGGATAACAGATTTAATTACTGTTCTTCCTTCCATACAGACTTTCAAGTCAGCACATTTTATGTAGCTCTGTAGCACAGTTTTTAGTACAGAAGTCTTATGTATCTTCATTCAGGTGATGCAAGCACATCTGGTGCAGAATTTAATATGAAGCTATTTGTTATTTCTAACTCTCACCATAATGCCAATTTTCAAAACAACAATGCACCCTGTGTTTAATCCTAATATTGAAAAAAAGAATCCAGTTATTTTGTCTTTGACCTCTGCAATTTTTTAATAAATAAATAAATAAATCATAATTTAAAAAATCTGCTTTGTAATCAAGGTATTATACAATATTTCTAACAATTAAATGTCAAAGGTCCGAATCTTCAATCCAGTGCCCAGCACTCAAGCAGCTGGGCTGGGAGCTGAGAAAAGGTGACTGGAAAGATGAGAAGTCAATCTCTCGACAAGCACCCTACATGTGTTACTTCAGTTTCATGGTGCTACTTATGCCCCAAACATGGGACCGTCATGCATTATCCCCACAAGCTCATTGCAGAGGTTAATGCAGTATCACAGCCTTGCTATATTCCTAGCACGGTTTTACTCTGGCTCTTCTCCTGCCTCTCGCCTTTTCATGCATGCCCTGTCCCTTGCTATATCCCTGTTCCTGCTATATCTAGATACCTGTCCCTGTCCCATGCTATATCCCTAGCACGGTTTTACTCTGGCTCTTCTCCTGCCTCTCATCTGCTCATTCATGCCCTGTCCCTTGCTGAGCAAGGAACCCTTGTAGAGTGGGTTTTGCTCTAAATCTAGACATTCCTTGAACAACAGAACTGCACTGATTTAGCTGCCTGTGGGGAACTTTACAGCTGCAGATGTGCGGCTGGATTAGCTCAATGTATTTTCCTATAAATGATTGATATATATTAACCACCTTAATGGCAGTTTAATAAGTCCCCCTCTACCACACAGAAATTCTTTCAATTTAAAAAAATACTTTGATATTGTGGGGTGGTATCAATAGACAGACTGTCAAAAGGTTAATGTAATTCCAAGATTACCCCCAAAGTATTTGATAATCAAAGATGTCATTAAAATACCACTGGCAAGAGGTTCAGGCTAGATTCAGGATTCTGCCCTTTGCTTTTGCTTCTTTCAAAGCATGGATAAGACTTTGAGAGAAAAGTATGCAAAGAATGTAACATCTGATTTTATAGCATATTAAAGAGTACCAGTCAAATTCTCACATTTGTATATAAAACTTTATATTCTGCTCAGTTAAGTACATTAGCTTCATATCAGTAAAAAGAAAAGGAGTACTTGTGGCACCTTAGAAACTAACCAATTTATCTGAGCATATGCATCCGATGAAGTGGGCTGTAGCCCACGAAAGCTTATGCTCAAATAAATTGGTTAGTCTCTAAGGTGCCACAAGTACTCCTTTTCTTTTTGGTTTCAGAGTAACAGCCGTTCTTTTTGCGAATACAGACTAACACGGCTGTTACTCTGAAACCTTCATATCAGTAAATTTCTTTTGTGCCTAGATATTGCATGACAGCACATATTAGATGTAAAATCATACTAGGTTACCCAGTAGAACTTCTCAAAATACCTAAAACCTAGACTTGATGAAATAATTCACAATGAAAAAAGTCTGATTAATTTAGCCTCTTTTATTTATTTATTTAGCTCTTAGAACATCTAGATTGCAATTCCTCAAATTTGTGTGTTATTTGATATTTTTTGGAAAATGGTGCTTCATATTTTTAAAGTATTGATTAGTCGTGCACAGTTCTTTGCAAGTATTTGCAATTAAATATGCAATGGTAAGTTATGGTAAGTCCCAACAGTGCACAAGATCATAGATGACCTCAGTTGAATTCAAGACTGTATTTCAGTCAAGGGATTCTGCTGGTCTTATGATATGAAGGCAAATGCAACCCAAGCAATTAGTGAAGGTCAGCTCATCGAATTACCAATCTCTCAACTGTAATGCTGATTATGTAGTCATGAAATAAATACAAGAAAAATATAACCTTGTCTAAATCACAGTTAAATAAAGAAAAAGCTATTTTCTTTCCTGTTTCATCAATTTAAAAACTATTATTTGTTGGATGCCACTTATTTGTAAAATAACAATTTAATTTTAAACATTTTAATTAATTACACTTCATTTTGATGCAGTCATTTCACTCTAACAAACAAGAATCAACAACTGACATTTTAATTTAATTAAATAATAAATACTGACCGGTTTCACCATTCCTTTAATAAAGTTATTTTTCTATGTCTTTACTTTTTGAACTAGTTTACATAAGCAAGACCCCCAAGGCACTTCACAGTTTCAAGGATAGTAGAGAAGGGTTTTTGTAATATGAATTCAAATCTAGCAGAGTTAATTATCCTATCATACATTTTTCATAATTTTTGCTATCAACATTCAGAACTTGGACTGGCAGCTCAAGTTCTACTCCAAGCGTCCCTAAATTTTAAATTGAGTTGCTAATCTGAGTTCACAGCTAAGTTGCCATATCTTCACTGCTATTTCAACTCGAGTTAGCCAATGTGGGATAGCTAACCCAAATTAAGAACAAACATTTTTTTCCAATGTAGACATACAGTTAATCATGCCAGACTGTACAGTTTTATGCCAGACTGACCATAAACACTTGAATGACTGTTGCCTTATACAGAGCACAGTTCTCCTGATGCAATCAGAATCTCACAGTACGCTGAAAAAGCTGACATTATATTTTATATATTTTACTGTACAGTTAAGACTTCTGGAGGATAAACTGCCTCATAGTTGATAGAATGATATACAGTAGCATATGCTACCACCAGTATCCAGCTGAGGATATTATCATTCCCTGAAGTATTTTTTTTAATCCAAGGGACAATAGTTTTCCCTATTAAATTAAACTTGCATGTATTATTTTACCCTTTAAATTGGCCTTTTCCCTCTAAAAGGTGCTGCAAGATCATTTATCCTCTGCTATTATTTTAGTCACATTTACAGTAAAAGGCATAAACGTGATCAAGTGTGGTCCTTCAGTCAGAAACTTCATGGGGTGGAATTAGTGGCAATTAGTTTCCAAAAGGTGGCAGGCTAACCTTACAAGATTTTCTGAAGGACTGAACTAACCACCGAAGGCAGTACATTCTGATGAAGCCAGATCCAGTTGGTAGCAATGAATAAATATATCTGGAATAGACTATTTAGCATTTTCATGCAGTTTAGCAGTTTCATGCTGTTGAACAGCTAATGCCTCAGCCATCTTTGCTCAGGAGGAAACATCACTGCACCAGGTGACAGGTAATAGAAACAAGGGAAGAGAGACCCTCTTGCTCATATGCCAGTTTGTGGAGAGTGAGGGAATTATGTCATGTTTTTTTTGCCACTCAGGTGATCTGATACTGAAAGAGAAGACACCTGGGATAAGCAGCTTCAAAGTGGATAAGATAACAATGGCTGGGCTATTGACTAGCGACCCAGTGGCTCCAGCCAGGATGATCTGCTTTTCCTAAGGCTGACAGCCTAGAATCAAAGAGGATACTAAACTTTAAAAATGTTGGTCTTTGAAAGGAGATGGGGTGAGTGGGGTTATCTGCAGCCTGAGCCTGATGGAGGGTGTCAGATGGCATTGTTTCTCATCAGCTCCCACCTTTGGGATCAGAATAGGTCTGGGTTTTGTGGCCTGCTGTGGGCACTGTATAGTTGCCTTGGTCAGGCAGGGGAAGGAATATTTCCCTCACTGTCAGATTGACCTCCAGATTGGAGGGTTATTTTGCCTTCCGTACAGTAGCTCAGGGTGCATTGGGTAGTTTAGGTTCAAGTTGTCACAAGTTGGCAAGTGTCCAGTGCAGATACTTCTCCCATAGGGGTTCAGTTCCCTGATAAACTATGATTGGAAGCTGACTTAGGGGAAGGTATCTCCTACAGAACCTGGGAACCAGAGTTGGGGCTCCTAATGTCTAGTGCAATGAAGAAACCCTTTTCTCAGTCCCTTACACCTCAGATGAGTGGAGGGCAGCAGGTTTGTAGCAATGGGCTGGGGCCGGGTTTGGCAGGATAGAGGGCTGTCAGTATCCATCCCCAAATAGGTGGAAATGAGTGAAGAAGGAATCATGATGTGCACCATATGAGTTATTGCTGGATAGTTCACACGTGAGTTTATACAACTGTGGTCTAATTAAATCACATCCCTCGTGTCTTGTCATTCTTCCTGCATGGTCAGTACAATAATAATGTTTTGTTTTGAAAAAGCTGTTTTCTGGTCACTTTAATCAGCTGCTGTCTCAGGCTCCCAGAGTAAAAGGGCTTCCAGGTGTCAAACACAGTCGGGCTTGTGTGATTTACACGGTTGGTAAACAGTGGGACCACAGCCATAGATCCAGTCCCAAAGTGATTGGACCTCATGGTTCCACCCAGAAAGAGGTGCAGAATGCTAAACCTGTCACCTGAGGGGTGCTGACAAGGACTGAAAAAGGAGTAAAGTACAACTTGCCCCACAACTCTGACTGTCTAACACAGTCAGTGTTAGTAAGACATGAAAGTTATTGTTCCACTCTCCTTCGCAATGGTGAGGCCTGAGCTGGAGTACTGTGTCAAATTTGGAGTGCAATACCTTAGGAAAGATGTAGACAAATTGGAAATAATCCAGACGAAATCAACAAAAATGATTAAAATGTAGAAAATCTGACCTATGTGGAAATGTTAAAGAGCTGTTATAAAGAGGACAGTGATCAATTCTCCATGTCCAGTGAAGGTAATACAAGAAGTAATGGGCTTTATCTACAGCAGGAGAGATTTCGAGAGATTATATGTTACAAAAAACTTTCTAACTATCAGGGTAATTCTATAATAGGCTTCCAAAGGAGGCTGTAGAATCCTCATAATTGGAGGTTTTTTATAACAAGTTGGACAAACATCTGTCAGGGATGGTCTAGGTTTACTTGGTCCTGCCTCAGTGCAGGGGGCTGGGCTTGTTGACTTCTTGAGGTTCCTTTCAGCACTACATTTCTATGATTGTGTGTTCTATGTGGTGCTATACTGATCTGTCTCTCTGAGTATGTCTAGTGTGCAACAACAAGCAAACTGGACCTTAGACTTCCTGAAACATTTGGTTCTGGCCAGCTTTAATATCATAAGTACTTTTAACCTCTAAGTAGGGCAATCTTTGCTGAGAAGCAGAGTCTAGATTTGGAAACAAACTATGTCAGTCCAACTTCCGATGGAAATGTGTATTAGCCTTGTGAATAAAAATTAAAGAAAGGAAGGTCACTGATCAGCAAACCCAAATTCCTCACTTGCTTCAGTTACATGATCGACACAGTAAGGTTAATTTACATATATTAGTACCTTAAGGGCTACACGTACAAAAGGCTAGAAGAGTAAACTACAAAATATGTTTAGAGGCAAAGGTAGGTGATGCTGAGGAACTGCTGTTTGGTTTCTCTTCAGTGAAAGACCATTGGAATAACAAGAGCCATAGTGGTGAAAGGCCAAACTACAAACACTAATTCCACCTTAAATAGCAACAGTGACCCACTGAAACATAGGCTATGGCTCAACTGGGTGTTACAAACACAGCCCTGTGTTGAGATGGGGCAGAGGAAGGGACCTAAGAGAGACTTTTTCCTTAGAGAGCCATGCCCCCATTGCAGCCTCTCTCTTCTGCGATGTTTTGTTGTGCCTTGGATAACAGCCCATATGCAGAGGAACAAGCATGTTTTAATATATGACATAAAACCGATTTCATCTTTTGGCTGCAATAAATATATTTGATTATAGATACACATTATATATTTAATATATTATAGCAACACAAAAATCATAGAAATATTTTTATTAATCTAGATTATGTAAAACTTTTTTTAAAAACAAAGCTTACATTTTGGACCTACCGTGATTTTGTAGCATACATTTAAGTAGTACTGTATATCATAACCGTTTGCCTGAAAATATGCTCAGATATTGTGCAGAACAAAACTGTGTACCCTGGATTTTATTGGGAACTATGCATGACTTTCACAGGGAAGAATTTGAGGGATATATACAAAAATAGTCATCTTTAAAGGATGGTGTAATTGCATCTGTAGTTTGGATTACTTCAGCTAACTAGGTTGCAACCTCCATGCGCCTAAATGTCATTCATGAAATATGCTGATACAACACAACAGAAGAAGCCAACTGTCAATGACTGGCAAGCAGCAGAATTAAGATGAAATGATAAAGGACTGGCAACAATGCTTCAGAGCTTACTAATAATAGTAGAGAAAGACAATATCCTCAGAAGGAGAAACCAGATCTGTGCGAACAAGCATTTTATGTTTCCATGACATATTCTACTGTATATTTAGAAGCAAAAAAATCCTGCTGCTTCATCTAAAAATAAATTTTACCTTAAACCTGCTATTTTCATAGCAATGAAAGTTATATTCATTATCAACTGGGTTGCATTAGTATTTCAATTATTCATTTATTTATTTAAAAATAATTAATATTTTTATTACCTGGATTAAGAGACATTTAAAATAAAGACTGATTCCAGTAATTTTTATTCATTATATTTCTATAATTCAGTCAGTATATGCTGTCCAAGCTGCACTCTGCCTGGCCCTAAACTTTTTTCCATAATAAAAGCTTTTCAGAATAATAAATTTATCCTATTGCTCTATAGCATGTGACACTTGGAATTATGGATTTTGACTCTGAACTCATTACCAATTGCTATAAACCTGTGAACTGGATCATTCAGGGGATGACAAAAGGAAACGGAGCCCTTTAACTCCGTGCCACCAGTTGAAATCCATCTTAGACCATTAGCAGCAAACTCACGATGGCAGTGGTCACCACTCAAGTGTCAAAATTTACCAATGGTGATATATGACAGATTGAAGGATTTTCTTATAATTAGAACAGTGAAAATTATTGATGAACAACTGCTTTTTAATTACAGTCATGCTATCTGAAGGTTGTTCGATGACATATGTGTAATGAGTTGGTTGTTTCTGTCCATGCCCTATCAATGAAATGCTCAAGACTATAGAACATATCACCATAACTCTACCGAGAGCCTTGGTAGAGACTGAAGTCAAAGATTTAGGTAAGGGTTTAAACATATTAGTAGGACATTGCCTGTGTCATACCACTTCCAGTTCTATGCACTAAATATTTCTGACCCAACTCCAAAAAGCTTCCAAGGTGAACACAAACACTCTGAAATAGCTCTGGTTCTTCCACACAGGTCATTATGAACAATTATTCCTCCATCTCCAAAATCCTCAGCAGTGGAGTCCCGCAAGGCTAAGGGCTCTCCTTAATATCATTCAACCTGTATATGAAACTGTTGGGAAAGCTGGAGAAACAACACAGGCTAATGAGCCAGTTATGCAGATGCTGCTCTATAAACTAGATTTTTTTGTGCTAGTTTACTTTGAAAAATCAGCAAGAACAGCCACTGGAATTTCTGTTCTTATACCTGTGGTTGAGGCAGTAAAGGGTTGTATCATTTCTGGCAATATAAACCAAATAAACTAACAGGTTTAAGACTATTTAAAGGCTCCTCTTCTCCTCCCCCTTCCCCCACCCCCAACACAACACAACCTTCTAAAACACCTTTCCAGAAGCTGGTTTAACATATTTAATATATTTTCTAAAACAAATAACTTGTAAATTACAAAACAAATGAATCAGACAATATTAACTTAAAAGTGAGTAAAATCTATTCTACTAATATAGCACAATTTAAATATTCAGTACAAATGAATTACAAGCTTTTCCACGCATTCTATTATAATGCTTTTAGATTTTCATTTATGTATTTGTTAAACTGTTTATGTCATACATTTTTAGTGGTTAATTGCCCTCCTGATTTATTTTTCCTGTGAAGAGGTAAAAAGATTAAGAGGAAAACTCACATAATTGTTTAGAAGTCTTATTTTGAGCCTATGAGTCTTCCTTGCTGTAATCAGATACAATGCTAACAAGTCACAGGTGTATCAAGCAAAAATGCAGTTGAGAATTTTGAAGGAAGTTCTGTGTCAATAATATATTAAACTCCAAACCATCTGCTATATTTGGCTTTTCATATTTTAAGCTTCAATTTCTACGTGTTTAAACAAATGACTCTAGTTGCATCTTTGTTTCCTTCTTGGAGAGTTCACACCCTCCTCAAGTGTCAGGCTTCATACCTTTACCTATCCCAGGGTGGAATTACATAATTCTCTACTTCCTAGGCCAGGATCTGGGCTACAGTACATTACAGTACATATCAAACATTCTCACCCTGTACATCCAACTGAATTCAGACACCTGTGGTTCTTCCCTTAGGGAGTCTGACTAGTGATATCAAGTGATCAAACAGCCTTTTTAAAACCAAAGTATTGTTTAGCTTAGCAAGAGGAACAAAGCTTTTAGAGAAAAAAAGACGTAATAAAAAATTATCTACATACATGTCAATGTTACCTAGAGGCCTACCATCCTTATAGCCCCCCTCCCCCCTGCCCAAACAGATTCTGTGTCTCCATCTGGTTCCCCTGAATAACTGTCCTCTTGAGACAGAATGCCCCTTTAATACCTGCAACAGTTCTGCGTTATTGGGCCTCTTTCCTGGTCAAAACCATTTTTGGAGACAGAGGCAAAATCATGAAAACTAATAGTTCTGGTATTGGCCCTTAACAGCTTTTAAATATTTGCTGAGGGATGGCAATCTGGAGCCATTCTTTTTCTTCCCACTTGTTTTTCCAGATAGACTCCTGTTGAGATAAACCAATACAGTCATACAGAAAACATCCCTACCGTATTCATAAATTATTACAGAGCAGCTCCAAATTCATCACAGCCCTTTATATACTAAAGACCATAAAAAGCGGGTGGGGAAAAAGTGGCTGTGGAACAAAACAATAGCGAAGAGATATCCTAACCATAAGTAGATTTGTGACTTTTTATGATGAACCACTCCATTTTCTTTCTGTGGAAGTGTGACAGAGACAGTGTTTGGGATATGTCAATATGTGACATTTAATATGGAGCAGAATTATATTAACAACAAAACTACAGTATGAAACACTACAAACTACATTTCTAAAAGCAAACAAAAATATGGAGCAGATATCACTTAGGCCAAAATTTGTCCTTTTGTCCAGGAAATAAGGAAATAAATTAACATCAAAATGGACAATTTCCTTGAGACTGGGAGTTTAAAAATGTTTTACAGAAAGTGTGTACTTTCAGAATATAATAAATAAATACATTTAGTATTTAGTATCAGATGCCAGATCTAATAATGAATGTGGAACCTCTTCCCTCCCCATGACCAGCAAAGGGCTGCACCTGAATCCAGCACTTGAAAAAAAGTTCCAGAGACACTAAATAGGGAAACTCTAGAAGAAAAAGAAGGGAGATGAACTACTGACAGCTGGTCTCTGTCAAAAGAGGGTAATAAGGCGGGCATTGGTTTCGAGAAATACAATGCATTTTCCATTTTGTATTCTGTAATTAAACTGAAACTCCCTTAACTAGTTTTGTTTATAGCCTCTTTAAGAGCTTGTCTTGTCTAACAGCTTAATCTAGAATAAGATAGGGGGTGGATTTAAAGTGGATTAACTATTCCTGATTAACTCCATATGTGGATATTTTTATTCCAGAACAACAGCATCCACAGAATTAATCAGGAATAGCTGTTCCAGAATAACTCCCTGAGTAGACAAGCCCCAAATCTAGGTATATTCTACAATCTGTTGCTTTTATTTTTCTACCATTTCCTCTCTGTTTTTTAATAAAACATCCTTCAAACTTCTGAGTATAGGCAATGGAAGGAAAAGGGGGTTTGGATTCTTATTCCCTTTTAGAGGTGTCAGTCACAAGGTTACAGACAAAGATGTATTCTCCCAGAAGGTGTTTCAAAAGGGATTGCTTTTAGACAAACACAAAAGAAAAATATAAGGACCAGAGAGAAGTGAGTATAAGGGATAAAGATGACAGGGATATTTTACATAAGAGATGGAGTTAGAACTGTATCTTTCCACTGCAGCTTGCAAAATACCCATCCTTATCAGCTACCCATCATTAAAAGCTTCACAAACTTTTCCATACTGATTTGGTTCATCTCTGTTCTTAGTTCAATGTTATTTATTTTAGGTGACCTCTCCAAGTAAAAAAGTATCTCTCCCATATAGTTAGATTAATCAGCATGTTCGTTTGTATTGCCTGGAGCCGTGTGCTTAGTAATTGGATAATTTGTCTTCCCCTTCACAATCATAGTGGATGGAATCAGCATACTAGCCATGGAGAAGCTTTCTGCTATAGCTAGGGGAAAACTCAACTCATTCTATCACAACTGCCATCCGATTAGTATATTACTTGGCACACCAGAAATGGGATTTTGGACACTGTGCTGGTCAGTAAGTGAAATTATTTTATTTAATACAGGGGCGATCAGTATTAGACATGCATGATTATCACAAGATACTGCAGCATGACTAATGCGTTGTGTAAATGGGCACATAATGAAATGCAAAACTACAATTATGGGTCCACATTCTCCTTTGTATCCAGCTGGTTTGGACCACACTGGCAGCACAAAGCAACCTGAAAGCTAGCTTAGATAGCCACTGTAGGATTTTCTTTGTGTAGTGAAATCCTTATCAGGCACAGAGCCACTGTAGTGAATCCTGTGCCATTCTTACTCCAGGCTGCTAGTGCAGAGGGTGGGGCTGGTGTAGGAAAGGGCATGCTCCTGTGTTATTCCTAGGGCCTTAATGACTCCCAGTTGCTAGAATGACCCTGGGAGCTGTTGGCACATGGTGTAAGAAGACAGCAGTCTTTAGGCTGCTCTAATTTACACTATGGACCATCTCGGCAACTGGAAAACCTCAGGATACCACCTCTCTAAACATATGCTAAGCACTCATTGGCTGCTTATTTTTGATATATTTTTACAAACTCAATAATGAACCCATTTCTGCACAGTAGTTCACTCCAGTGAATGAGCTTTTCCTACATATAGTTTCTCATATAGCAGCCATCACTGTGGGACCTGAGCAGCTCCAAAAAATATATACTACGAGCGTGGAACTGAGCTCATTTTTGAGCAGACATTCTTACTATCTTAAATGTGTGGAAGTTAGTTGTTTTTGTATGTTTTCAATCAGAAAATAGTCACTTCATAGAATTTCACATGAAGCAAAATTTGGATGGATTTGGAAAATAATATGAAACAAAATGGTAGATGTTTTCAGGCAAAACTGAAGGGAACAAAAATATTGAAATTTGGATCTTTAGTAATGGCACAAGTTAACACTTCTAGTTATTGTTTCCATTAAAATTCTTGGTTAATGAAAGTAGATTATGGGCCAAATCTGCCCTCAGATTTGTATGCGGAGGTGGTCTCTGTTCCCTCTAAGCTGTGTGCGTATGCTTGCGCACACAGATCCTAAACCCCACGCACACGGCGAAACACAGCACGCACAAAAATTTGCACAGAAGCACAATAATTTGCACAGAAGAATTTTTTTGCGCACACGGCCTGTCAAAAATTAGAGGGAACAATGGGGTGGTTGCCTCTATTGATTACAGGTACAATTTCAAATCACCTAAGCAATTTAGGAGACTAGGTCTCCATGATACCTGAAGACCTGTAAAATTATAGAGTGAACATACCCAGATTGGAAATTAGGAAAGAAAGAAGTGAATGCTTATCATATCATACATATATGCCCATATATTTTACTGATGAATAAAAAAATCAAAACATTGGTCACTTGGCCCCAAATTGCTTGCAATGTCAATGTCAATGTTCCTATTGTTATATGTGTATGGTCATATTATAAGTGGTTTTATTCCACTTCATTTAGTCTGATTACTTGAAGTTCACAAGAAAGAAATGGATTTTTTCATAGCGTCTTGCATAAAAGAGAATTGAACAAAAGAAAAAATTAAAGTTGATAGACTTCAAATTAAATCTAACAATTATGTTTTGGGATGTGAGCACTTTTAGTGGCATAGTGTAAACATTTCAGAGGTTAATCCTCTTGTTCATGGACATCACTGTTTGCTCCCACAAAGTTAAATGCATGGAAAATTCAATATCTTGTACTTCTAAGGACATGATTTGAACGACCGCTAGTAATCAGTAACAGGTGCAACGATTCATTCATTTTATAGACACAAAAATATGGGTGCAAACTGCATGCTAAAAAGTAAAGTTTCTTTTCTGAAAATTTGCTCCTAAAGAAGGATGACTTTTTGGAACCAGTTGAACTTGACAGTATCCATTACAGCAAAAAGAGCACTTCCAGGTTCCCTGTGTTAGTTGTTTGTTTTGCCAGATTATTAGCTTTTAGGATAAGTCTAAAATGTTTTGAACCTTCTCAGATGTGTTTATGCTCTCTATCCCTTCGACATACCACCATCATCACCATCTTATATAAAGGTCTCAGAAATTTTAGACATTTATCGGAAGGGAAGATGTGTACACTAGGTACATGTTACACTATTACAGAAAAAAAATGTGTGCTGCGAAAGTGAGATCTGCATAGGGAATTTAAGTAATTTTTGACGCATAATACGACAAACGACACCCAAAATCACCTCAAGTAAGATTTCAGACATCTCTTCGTGTATTCAGTCTAATCACATTAAACTCTTAGAAAGATGAAGTTTTTCTTTCCTGTTCTGAAATCTCCATTATCACTCTCATGGTTTGGAAGGGCTGTCATATTGCTTAAGCCTCCAGAATGATATTTGACTTATTCAACTATACTTCAAGTTCCGACTTGGAGCTCGCAGGATGCACATGCTCTGCCATTGTGATAGAGAGTGCAGCGTGATTCCCATATTGCCCAGCCTGGCCTAAACATCACCCACACACCTTCAAACAGCTATTGCCCACAGTGTTAATGAGGGAGCAGAGACTGAGCTTCCCATCAGGATTCTGGACATCCCCAGCAGAGGGGCACAAGGGAGGAAGAAGTTCCCTTGAACATCTGGCAGTTAGCTAAAGCAGAATCTGTGGAATATCGTGTAGAACTCAAAGTTTACAAAGGAAACAAAAGATTTTTTTCTACATTCTACTAACAAGTTTACCGCACATTGAATTTTTATAAAGTGCAATGATTATAACCAACAGGTGAAAAAAAGATTTTTATCAGGATTGTAAGTGAAAAAAGGAACCTTCAAGCAGAGAATTACCTTAGTCTACTTTAAAGAGAAACACCAAATACTCATACTGGATTAGAATACATCTAGGGCTGTCAAGTGATTAATAAAATTAATGACAATTAATTGTACTGTTAAACAATAATAGAATACCATTTATTTAAATATTTTGGATGTTTTCTACATTTTCAAATATATAGATTTCAATTACAACACAGAATACAAAGTGTACAGTGCTCACTTTATATTTATTTTTGATTACAAGTATACGCACTGTAAAAAAAAAGAAATCGTATTTTTCAATGCACCTAATACAAGTACTGTAATGCAATCACTTTATCATGAAAGTTGAACTTACAAACGTAGAATTATGTACAAAAAAACCTGCATTCAAAAATAAAACATGTAAAATTTTAGAGCCTGCAAGTCCACACAGTCCCATTTCTTGTTCAGCCAATCACTCAGACAAACAAGTTTGATTACATTTGCAGGAGATAATGCTTCCCGCTTCTTGTTTACAATGTCACCTGAAAGCGAAAACAGGCGTTCTCGTGGCACTGTTGTAGCTGGCGTTGAAAGATATTTATGTGCCACATGAAGATTTACAAGTCCCTTCATGCTTCAACCACCATTCCAGAAGACATGCATCCATGCTGACAATGGGCTCTGCTCAATAACAATCCAAAGCACTGTGGACCGACGCATGTTCATTTTCATTATCTGAGTCAGATGTCACCACCAGAAGGTTGATTTTCTTTTTTGGTGGTTTGGGTTCTGTAGTTTCCGCATTGGAGTGTTGCTCTTTTAAGACTTCTGAAAGCAAGCTCCACACTCCGTCCCTCTCAGATTTTGGAAGGCACTTCAGATTCTTAAACCTTGGGATGAGTGCTGTAGCTATCTTTAGAAAGCTCACATTTGTACCTTCCTTGCATTTTGTCAAATCTGCAGTGAAAGTGTTCTTAAAAAGAACAACATGTATTGGGTCATCATCTGAGACTGCTATAACATGAAATATATGGCAGAATGTGGGTAAAACAGAGCAAGGGACATAAAATTCTGCACCAAGGAGTTCAGTCAGAAATGTAATTAATACTTATTTTTTTAATGAGCGTCATCAGCATGGAAGCATGTCCTCTGGAGTGGTGGCCAAAGCATGAAGGGGCACACCCATGTTTAGCATATCTGGCACGTAAATACCTTGCAACGCCAGCTACAAAAGTGCCATACAAATGCCTGGTCTCACTTTCTGGTGACATTGTAAATAAGAAGAGGGCAGCATCATCTCCCTTAAATGTAAACAAACTTGTTTGTCTTAGCGATTGGCTGAACAAGAAGTAGGACTGAGTGGACTTGTAGGCTCTGAAGTTTTACATTGTTTTGTTTTTGAGTGCACTCATGTAACAAAAAAAATCTACATTTGTAAGTTGCATTTTCACGACAAAGAGATTGCACTACAGTACTTGTATGAGGTGCATTGAAAAATACTATTTCTTTTGTTTATCATTTTTACAGTGCAAATATGTGTCAGCAAAAATAATATACAGTTTGATTTCAATTACAACACAGAATACAGTATATATGAAAATGTAGAAAAACATCCAAAATATTTAATAAATTTCAATTGGTATTCTATTATTCAACAGTGCAATTAAAACTGCGATTAATCACTATTGTTTTTAATTGTGATAAATTTTTTGAGTTAATCGCGTGAGTTAACTGCGATTAATCGACAGCCCTAAATACATCACATCCTATGTTGAATATTCACTTAAAATTTGAAACAAATGTAGGAACACAAATAGCTATCCTTTTCGGAAAACAATTTACCCAAAGAGTGTAAAAAAAATAGCATGAATTACAATGACATATGGTCAACTTTACATGAAAAACACAGGTATTACCTCAAGTAACGCTGTCATAAATATAAAGGGAAGGGTAAACACCTTTAAAATCCCTCCTGGCCAGAGGAAAAACCCTTTCACCTGTAAAGGGTTAAGAAGCTAGGATAACCTTGCTGGCACCTGACCAAAATGACCAATGAGGAGACAAGATACTTTCAAAAGCTGGAGGGGGGGAGAAACAAAGGCTCTCTCTGTCTGTGTGATGCTTTTGCTGGGGACAGAACAGGAATGGAGTCCTAGAATTTAGTAAGTAATTTACCTAGATATGCGTTAGATTCTGTTTTCTTTAAATGGCTGAGAAAATAAGTTGTGCTGAATGGAATGTAGATTCCTGGTTTTGTGTCTTTTTGTAACTTAAGGTTTTGCCTAGAGGGATTCTCTATGTTTTGAATCTAGTTACCCTGTAAGGTATTTACCATCCTGATTTTACAGAGGTGATTCTTTTACTTTTTCTTCAATTAAAATTCTTCTTTTAAGAACCTGATTTCTTTTTCATTGTTCTTAAGATCCAAGCGTTTGGGTCTGTGTTCATCTATGCAAATTAGTGAGGATTTTTATCAAGCCTTCCCCAAGAAAGGGGGTGTAGGATTAGGGGAGGATTTCGGGGGGAAAAGACGTTTCCAAGCGGGCTCTTTCCCGATTATATATCTGTTAGACACTTGGTGGTGGCAGCAATAAAGTCCAAGGGAAAAAGGAAAATAGTTTGTGCCTTGGGGAAGTTTTAACATAAGCTGGTAAAAATAAGCTTAGGAGGTTTTTATGCAGGTCCCCACATCTGTACCCTAGAGTTCAGAGTGGGGAAGGAACCTTGACAAACGCAGACTACTAATACTGCTATTATCAAGCAATTTAAATCATGATATAACTACACAAACAGATGGATTGGGAAACCCTTCTAGTTTCTATTCAGCATTTAAATTGGAGAGAAAGATAACGTCAGACCTTTTCAGGTATAAAATACCAAAAAGCTAATGAATTAAGTGGACAAAATGTGCAGTCTAAGCCTGTTTATTGAAATTGAAATATAAAATCTTATTCTGTGTACAAGGCGGTATTAGCATAACTTTGAGTTTATGAATTTAAATGTTCAGAAAGTAAGGGAAAGCAAAATCTAACCTATTAGTCCAATAAACATGATTACATAAGTTTCTTTGATAAAAGTTCAATGAGCATTTTCAATCTTCCTTAATGTCTAAGAGGATTTGATCCATAGAAATAAAAGTAGGTTCAGATTTTCAATATAGGAAGGGGCATTTAGATGCACAACCTGCAATTATTTTAATGGTAGATGTGTAGTTAAATCCTCTGTATTAGTCTGACAACCTAAACTCAAGGCTCCAATCCTGCAAAGTCATGCGGTTAACTTTTACTCACTACCTGTCATGCCATTGATTTGAGTAAATTCATTTATTTCAATGGGAATTAAATCTACTAATATGGAAGATTAAGATCTAAAAGTTTGCTGTGACCAATTTGAATGTACTGAAGACATAAAAGCACATAAAAATGAATATTTTCCCACCTTCTAATTCTAATTTTACCTAAAAGGTGTATTTTCTCATGCTTTTCAAAACTATAGAATGTTAAGATCAGATGAAATATAGTATATTTCCACTCAAAATAATTATATTTTTCCAGAAATTTATCAGCATGTGAAAGCAATTGCTTGTAGAAAGTCCCAATATATTCCTGCAGCAGTATCCATCAGCTTGACTACTATAATAAAATAAAGGCTGTCTGGTTTTCAAATAAAAACAAAATATGGATACATGTTTTTAATATTCCATTATTTGTTATTAGGAATTACATATACCATTTAGCAGAAAGCTTTAAAGTCTGTATTATTCACCTTCTCACTGCAATTCTTTTGGATATTCTTTTATATATTTAAATAAAACAAAGAGATATACATTTGTTGCCATTTCTTGTTTTGTTTGAATTTTTCAGAAACTACAAATAACCTCTCTGTTCTCTTTTTATTTTGTGTTGATAACAATATAGGTACTGGAGCATATGTTTAGTGTTCATTAAGTGCCCTGGGTGTTTCTGTTTGTTTGTTTTTTTGTTAGTATTTTGTTAAAGAACAGAATGTTATACACATTTCACAGACACCCATGAACACAAAAATGCCTTATAAATTTTAAATGTGTGTTTCAGTGTGTATAATCAAATCTTGCTTATCTTATGCGATTTGCCCTGGTCATGTCCAAAGAATGACACATGTAAAGGTAATCAGTAGTACTGGTCAAAAAATCAGAATTTCCGACCTGTCGGAAAATTCTGAAAAATATCTATGTGGAAGTGTCAAAACCTTCGTTTTGACATTTTTGATCCAAATAAAATGTTTTGGTGTACCAAAATCAAACCATTTCATATCTGTTAGTTGAACTCAATTAGAACATTTAATTTTGTCTCTGTTCGATTTTGAACTGTGTATGCTTCAAGTGACTAATGCCACATTCCTTCCCTGGCCTGACTACATCTACTATGTTGCACTGAGATCATGGGACTCCAACGATGGAATGCCATGGTAAAGCCAGAGGGGAAACCACAGTGCATCATGGGACATGTAGTCCAGCCAGGGATCCTGACTGACATAAAGGAGAACAGGGGCAGGAGGCACCCAAACTACACCTCCTATGAAGCACTGCAGCAGCTCAGGCAGAAACAGATTAACTTTGAACTGACCCAAAACAAAATGTTTCAATTCAGTTCAATAACCTGATTCTTCAATTTGAGTAAATCTGATCAATACCAAACTGGTTCATGTTGATTTTCCCAAGGGAAAAATTGAAAAATTGCAGCAACATTGAAATGTTCCCATGGAAAATTATGATTTTATGCAAGATGCATTTTCCATAGACCAAACAATTTGACAGAAAATTCCTGAGCAGTTCTAGTAAGATTTGTCCCGTCAATGCCCTAGTCCTGCAATATGCCAAGGGCTCTCCTTGTAAACTTCAGCAGAAATTGAGTACACTCAGCACCTTGCAGGATGCACCCATCATCTTGCAGGACAGGGCTCTAATTCTGAAATCTTGTTTTATCGAATCCCTGCACTTATCTTTTAGATAGAGCAACATGTCTGACTTTTGTAAAGCAAAAGCCTTAAATAACTGGATTACTAGAGCCTTCTACAGTATGTTGGAGATATTAATAATTTCAGTTATATGAGGAGAGTACCATATTTCTTGTTTTTATTAACATAATAAATATGTCTGGAACTTTTGAATGTGGCCCAAGCCAACAGAACTTGTAGTACTATGTACTCCATTGCTAAGATTTTTCAAAACTAGATGTCTATAGTTAGGATCCTAAATCCATTTTTAGATTTTTAAATAAGTGGCCTGACCACCCAGCAGTTCCTGTTTACATCAATACGATTTATGAGCTTAACTTTATGTAATCATTTTTTTTAAATGATTGGCTCAAGTTAACCATGAAATCATCACCTGCTATATTTAAATTGGATTAATCCAAATCTAAATACACATGGCCCAGATCCTCAGGTGAGGAAGTCAGTGGAGCTACACTGATTTATAGTAGCTGAGAATCTGACCATACATGGTAGATACATTTTGTTTGTCAGTAATACTTACTAATAGCCATAGACCATATGTAGCTAACGAAGTAAGCTCCTAATAGCATTAATAAATCATGATTTTCTGAACTGACAATTTTAATGCAGCTATTATGAATCTTGTAGGTATTTTTTGAAGTTGTTCGTGGTCTGCTGAAAGCATAGCTATAACTTCTAACCTCTAAATTTAATAATACCATTCCCTTGCAACCATAGTAAATTGTGAGATAATTTGGGGGCAGATCCTCAGCTGAAATAAATAGTCTTAGTTCCATTGAAATCCAGGATAATTTGCACCAGCTATAAATTTATTTTTGTGAAAAATCATAGGACTGATGTTTTAATAATCCAGGTAAAATGAGAAATTACAAACTTTAATTCACATTTAACACAAATACCTTCCAAATAAGCTAAGCTTCACTTAATATTAATTAGCCTTTCTTCTGATCTTACTCCTGCATGAGAGGACAAAGAGAACAAGAATATAAAAGAATATTGACAGTCATTTAAAAATAATTTAAGAACATTTTTGCTCTTTAATTTGATTAATTTTTCTTGGTCTCAGACCCTGATTTAGCAACATATTTAAGTATATATCTAACTTTACGCATGTGAGTAGTGAGTCCCATTGAATCTGGGTATTCATACTTATCTTCATAGTGCTCAAATAATTAGGTCAAACTACAAGAAGGTCAGGGGCATCATTTGCTATGGGATGGCGTGGGGGGCTGTTGTGATCCCCAGACTTTTCACAAGTCTGTATGTGGTAATATGTCTTCCATTGTTTGCCCCTCCCCTCTCCTCTGACTTTGCAGAATATAATATAATTACATATAATGTTCTATGTGTTGACACAATGCACGCAGGACTCTCTATGACAGCAGCACTTCTCAGGAACAATGGAGTTCTCCACAACAAGAGTTGGAGCTTGTCTACAACTAAAATGCTATAGGAGCACTGCTGTGCCACTACAGTGCTTCAGTGTAGACACTACCTACGCTAACAGGAGGGATTCTGCCACCGGTGTAGGTATTCCATCTCCCCAAGAGGCAATAACTATGTCAACAGAAGAATTCTTCTGTTGACCTAGTGCTGTCTACATGGGGACTTAGGCTGGTTTAACTACGCTGCTCAGGGCTGTGGATTTTTCACAGTGACATAGTTATGCTGACCTAATTTTTGAGTGTACACCAGGCCTTCTACTTAGGAGAACTGGAAACAGGACTCTCTCACCCATATGCTACAAGTATTGAACTCCATTTTCAGATGTCAGGGTGTCCTAAAAAACTTTGGAGAAGTGTGTGGGGTTAGGAAAAACCAGCAAAATCACTTTTATCATTATTTGCTACCAGAAGGAAAATCTTAGATGGACAAAAATTAATGAAGTTACTATTTCATTTCTCATTGCAGATAAAACTAAAGAAAAGAATTCCGAACAGATGTCACATTAAGATACAAAAATGGAAGTGTTTTTGTACTATATAAGTCGGCAGGAAAAATGTTTTGTTGTTTGCTTTTAAAACAAAGGAAGAATTTGCTTTTTGTAATAGCTATCATTCTTCCAAAGATGTTCTATTCAGAGATTCACATCAGCATACTTGAATGGATCAGTTGACCCAAGCAGATACCTTTCATATTCCCTTTAAATTGGTTCATATTTTTTCACGTATTTGTGTTAAACATAATTTTTTCTTGTTTGTTTATCCTTGAGCCCACATTCCTTTGTGTTCAGTCCTTTGATCATTGCTTATCTTTATTTGTGCTGCATTTTCATTTTTCATTTAACCTCCAAAAATAACTGCAATTTTACTCGTTTTAAGCATACTTCATTTTAAATTGCTTGCAGATTTACAAGAAATAATTTAATCAAGTCATTCTAATTATCTTCACGTACACAAAGGATGACAATGTGTTCTTGTGTCATTCTGCAAGGACGGATGTACTATGTGTATATGTTCACAAGTGCAAAGACACGTACACAACAGCTCCTTTACTAGCTTGTGGAGGCACATAAGTGGTGAGAGTGCGGCGTATCATAAATGTTAGGGTTATGTCATAATATTTTTTCAAAATGAAAAATCATCACCAAACAACATTATGTTTTTACAGATAGGTTGTTTTATGTTAAATTTGCACTTTGATATTCTACTAAGAAAAGAATAGCAAAATTCAAATGTAGAAATGATCTTCAGAGATAACCCCTGATCGAACCACTTGAGGTTGCTACCACATGCAGAAAAGTTGATTTGTGGTGGTGTTGATACACAGATGACTTTTACTGAAATTGCAGCAGAAATGAACTTCATGGTTGTATCCATGGAAACATACTTGCATGAACAAAATCAGCATTAAAAGATCTATATTGAATGGTTTCAAAATTGTGTACAATCCTTGTTGGCGGGTAGGGGAAATAAAAGAAATAGAATGAATTGTTGACTTTTTAAAATGTTCTGATGTGAGGCTCCATATACAGGAAGATATTTGTTGACTTTGGAAGAAACATAACTAAATTTACTTGGATCCTGAATGTAAATAAGTGTGATTGCAAATGACCCTTAAACTCTAATCTAATGTCCATTCCAAAGCTGATGGAAAGACTCATTGCCTTGAACAAATTTTGTATCATGCCTGCATGTAGTAATAAGAAAACCCACTATTACCATTCTTCAGAAACACAAATAATTTTAAATCTCGAGAGAAGGTTTACTCTAATTACTTCCTATAAAAACTTGAAAATACTACTAAGGTAGTGGTGACACCATGCAATTTGCATCTTCAGACCTAAAGATAATATATTTAAATCTGCCATCAAATCAAACCACCGTTATGAGGTTTACACAGGTGAAATATTAGGTCAACAAGGTACACAATGCTATAGCAGAGTTTCTTTATGTCAATTAAAGCAAAAATGCTGGAGTTAGAAGAGAAAGCAAGTAAATCACTCTCATATAGGCTCACAAGCAGAGATAAATTAAATAAATTGGTCTAAAAATCTTGTATGCTGCTATTGGAATATTCAGTAAAGAAAGAAATGAGACCTTTCAGAGATTATGAAAAAGGCATAGTAAATCAGAATTTGTAATATTAAATTACTTTTAGAAAAATATAGTCTGTTTCCAAAATTGAAGAAGGATTAGCAGGCCAACTTGGAGGAAGATTCCTCTGCTGATGAGCTAAAGGAAAAGATTAATTCTCTGCAAATGGTAATGCCAGGGATTAGATTATTTTCCCATAGATTTTAATAAGGAATATCGTGTAGGCAAACTAACACTTTTGTTGCTTGTTACTTAGTTATCAGTTTTTCATTGGAACATTCCAACCTCTAAACCTAAGAATTATTCTTTTGTACTGATTCTCAGCCTCTCAAAACCTGAATTTTGTACAGATTATTGACCCAGTTCTGTAATTAACATATATTGCAAAATTCTCATCAGAGCCCTTGCTAATAGATTTAGTGATGTTATGCTAAACTTGATCCATTCTAATCAATGAGGACTCATATAGAACTAGCTTCTCTGCAATAATATTTGAACATTTCTTAACTTTTTCAGAAGCAAGACAACCATTTCTTTAAAGGACAGAAAATGTTTGTTTTACACATTAGAAAATCTGGAATTTGCTATGGCTTTTTCCAGTAGGTACAGCTACATTTCCCAAGTACTGAATCATACATGATATAATTATGCATGGTTTAATTTCTTTTAATGTCAAACTGAAAAGAGGCATGTGGCAAGTCTGCACTTTGTCTCAAGATATTATTTGAGATGGCTTTGGAATGCCTGGCAACTGCAGCAACATACAATTAAGATAGATTTGAATTGAAATTTGACCTGAACATACACAAGCAAATATTTCAAATTATAGGTAGAGCTGGCAAAGATACCTATAGTTAAGGGTGCCTAACACTTTTCATTAGAAAATATTGGTTTTAGTTGCTTATAACTTTACCAAATTTTAACTGCCTGGGCTGACATTTTTCATGCAGGCTACCTGCATCAGACTGTGTTGTTTATTTTTATTTTTTTTAAAGTTTCAGCAAAAATGGTTCTGCTGCTTATGAATACACAGGGGGAAATATGTTTTTTTTTCATGTTGAAAAATTCTTACATTCATTTTATTGAGAAGCTCTAAGTTCCACTCCACTTGGGAGTAGGGAATTAAAATTTGGTAGGAGATCACCTGGAGTAGCTGCCTTTTGCACTTCCTGTAACAATCCACTTAAATTTTGCTGACCTAGAAGTCTCTTAAATCTTTGATGATTTTGTCTCCACTGGGCATGCTCCTGCCCAGGGCTTCAAGGGCTAAAAGCAGGACTTTCCTAGCAATTATTTCTCCCACCTGCTGGGAGCCTCTGTGCCATTGAGCATAGGCACTGAGAACAGGTAAATGGTGTCTGTGTTCTCAGTGCTCCCCCTCCTCATGTCCAGGAAGCATGGAGATGGAGGAAACTGTCTGACTATAATGTGGAAGGGTGAGGAGCAGTGAGGGAAAGGAAAGAGGGATAGGTTGAGGTGGAGAGATAGGAGCAGTATGGGGCACACAGGAACGCTCTGATCTGAGGATAGGAGCAGATGGGTTTGAGAGCGAATTTGAGGCAGACAGCCAGAGGGTTAACTTTGCCAAATTATAAGCGCCTGGGTCATATAATGGAAAACATACAATTAGTACTCTGCCTCTAATACATTGGGAAAAAATTCAAAGGTTATCTAAGTCTGGCAGGCTTGCTGCAAAACATACTTTGAGGATTACAGAGTTAAATAGTCTCTTGGTGGCATCTAACTATCTGAGCTCTAATGATAAACTGAAAGAAATAAGGACAAATATGAATATATAACTAACAAAATATTAGCTAATTTAGAAAGATGGGATAAATTTCAATTAAGTATTGTGGGGAGGGTAGGCAAAAAAAATGTTAAATGAATTAGTTGACAACATTTCTTTATATTTCAGATGTACTCTCCATAATATTCCCATCAAATATTTCACAAGGGGTCCCTGGATAAAATTTTTAAACAAACCTGTGTGATTTAGGAGTTTAAGTCCCATTTATTTTCAATGAGATTTGCTTAACTTGTTTTTGAAAAATTTAGTCTATATCATCAAACAATTGCTCATAAAACTGTGTTTTTAATGTCAGGGACCCAAACACAGAAATACGTACAAATATAGAAAAAAGTACATTCATTTGGAAGAATCCAGAGAATAAAGACAAAGATAGCAGAATATGTTGGGAGAAATAGCACCAGACAATCTTTTAAGAAACTTTTTTTTTTTTGCTTTTATGATAAATGTACAACAATCTCACAGCTGCAAAGGAAATATAATAAAAAAGACCCAATGAAAATAGTCACAGTTGAGAAATTGTTATGCTTAAAGAAAGCACACGAGATTTTTTTTTATAGGGGAGAAGGCAACATGCCACATTTACTGAGAATACAGCAATTAGCATATGCTTTTTAGTTACACACATATACACACACACCATATATACAGTTTTGCCAGTTGATGTTTATAGTTACCAGTTTAGAGTTTGGATTAATTTAGTGGCCAGCCAGCTTGGTTGCAGAGGGGAGCCAGGCTCTGTTGGTTGCAGTTTGATGCTTTTGGAGTTGTGACAAGATGAACCCAAAGTTTTATGGCCAAGCACTTTGTTTTTATAGGTTTTTTGTTGTTGAACTTTATGGATTTTGCTGTGTTAGTTTGTGTTCAGTTATTTTTTAATTGGTGTTATTTTTTGATGTTAACATTTTAAAACATCTTTAAGAGTTTTTTTTTTTTTGGTTTTGATTTAATTAATTGTTTTTAAGGGTGCCTGCTTTTACCTTAGGGTTGTTAATTTGCCCCCTTTTTTTTTTTTTAATAGATGCGCGTTGATGGTTTTCTGGTGTTGTTAAGTCTTTTTACTCCTTTTTTTTTTTTTTTTTTACCATTTGGCTATAACAATGGCCTTCGCACCTCATCTTTTTCTGATGTGTACATTCCTCATTCACACAAACAGTCTTTTACAGAGACCTTCAGACAGGATAACATTTTGGAAAGGATTATATGGTTATTAAAGGGATTACAAAAGAACCTTAGACAACTTAGTTTGCAAGGCATACAAGAAGCAAGATCTTATGGCAAATACTGTAATGAAATCTTATCCTAAAACAAAAGGTGACCATAATTAGCCATAAGGACTATTCTGGTCTATTTCTGTCTTGAAATCAAAAAGGGTGGTTGGCAGGATGATCTAATCATATATTAATACATGTAATACATACTACATTATTATAATCGTCAAGCATTATAACCTCTAATACAAATATAAAATCCTACTCCTACATATCCCCCTTTTGACATGAAGATTATTAATTGCTAGTGTTATTTTTTATTTAGTTTGCATAATAGAAAATACTTGGAGGTGATTTGGGCCTGTGGCTTTAGCTTTGCATATATTTGTTTTATTTAGCAGCACATTTTAAACATTCCGATTAAACAAATACAATTTAAAACCAAAACAATTAGGGGGTATAATATTACAGATAGTATGCAGTATGCCAGTAGTTGTGGGAGACCATTTATAAAATATGTCATACCAATGGTAAGCTGTTATTTGTTTTTTTGCAGTGGCAATTTTTAATATGCTTCCGTTTGCATGTATAATATGAATGGTTTGGTTTTTTATATTGCTTTTTTGTTTGTTTTAGAAACTGTGTTACTTTTTTACCTTTTAATAGGTGATTTGTAACTTTTTGCCATTTAATGCTAAGATTGTTAGAGAACTTAGCTAAATCCATGCTTACAGTAAGCTGAGACTTTTTGGTTGTGGCAAGCAGTAAATGTGATTATTGGTAAACACAGTACTTACATTACATTTACATTTGTTTACTGGTGGGTTTCTAACACTTTTCTTTTTAAAACCATTTTTTTTTAAGAATTAACACATACACAAAGCCCCTTATACAGTACTTTGATTTCATCATTTAATTTATTTTATATACACAATTTTAGTGAAATGTTTGTACTATAGGTCTCTGGAGGAACAGGCAAAGACAAGCACACCCAATTTTGAGGAGTCCATTTGGTACAATTTTTGGTGTTCAGTAGCTTTTCTCCCTCCCCAGCCCACAGGTTCGGGGTAGCCAGAAGGATCCCATGTGCAATATGGGGAGTGGGCTAACTTTTTATATTTTTGCTTTTAGAGCTTGTTGGTGTGCGATTTTAACAAAAAAAAAAAAAAAATTAATTAAAAGGTTTGGCCTTACTATGCTAGAAGCATACTGCATTTATCTATACTGATAAGTATTAAACAGTGATTTTTATTTATTTATTGCTTTAGCAAGTGTATTAAAACCTTAGTGTTTTTTGATATTACTTAAAACATTTTGTGTTCCAAGGCGGACAAAGCAAGTATTTGCATTTCAGTACATTTTATAGGTACAGCACTATGGTTTTTTTAATTTTTTTGTTTTTGTTTTTGTATTAGGTTTTTTGCAGCTGGGACAGAGAGCTTAATTTATTTTTAATTACTTTTAGGTTTACAGTATTTATAATTTTTGCTTTCAAATCAATTTTTTTAATATGGTGTTTGCTACCTGAGGATCTTTTTTGCAGTATTTTTTTAATATACAACAGTGCTAGCAACAAGACAAATAACACAAGACAAAACATAGAACGCAAAACACAATTTTTATTGTGACAGTAGATTTGTGGTATTTGGGGTTGCTTTTTAGTTGGTATTAGCTTTTTTGATTTTTTGAAAGAAAGAAAGAATATGTTTTTACCCCTTTTGGGGTGAGAGATTATTGCTTATTTTTTTGTTTGTTATAAATACCTTTGCTGATTGCAGGCAAAACAGAGAAATTACCTGCATACTTTTTTGTGTTTTGTTTTATAGGCAGGCTAGATTTTAATGGCTTTTACCTTTTAAGGAAATTATTTTACTGTTTAGTTATTAAATTTATAAGGTGGGGTGCCTCCATTTTGTTTTGTTTTTTAATATATAGCACACTAAGTTTATTTATTTATATATATATATATATACATATATATATATATATATATATATATTGCTGTGTTAAGTTTTAAGTTTATTTACAGGTAATAGCTGAGAAGCATTATGACCATATGATCTCAAAGGATTTTTTAAAAAATCATACACACTATACATTGTTCCAGAGGTACTTATTAACATTAAATTTATTTTACTGTTTAATAATAACAATAATATTAGCATTAAATTTATTAAAGTTATTTTTTTATACTATGCTTTTTATTTAGACAATTTCTTTGCTGACCAGGTATGTTTTTATTTGCAGCTTTTTTGTGCTGGCAGGTTTTTTTTGGCTTGCTTTTGGATTCATAGCCATTAGCAGCTTAGAGACTGTTTTAAAAGAGATCACAATTAACTTTTACCAGAGTTTTAATTACTTTTTATTTTTAATTTCTGCTTTTAAAACATACAGAAATTTGAAAAAGAAAACACAACCTATTGTGGCTCCCTTTGGAGCCCTAATAGGATTTTAGTTAAGTAGCATGGTATGTTTGCATTTTTTTTTACCCCTTTTACAATATACACTGCACATGTCCAGGAAAAAATGCACAGATTTTTATAGTTTAACTTTTATAACATTATATTAGCCATATTAATTTTTACATAAGGTGTAACTGTTTTTTTGTGTTTACAGAGTTTTTAATGTACTGTTATTAAAGTGATAGTTTGATTACACAGAGCCATTTTAAGGCTCAGTGTTTTTAACATGGCTTTTTTTTTGTTTGTTTTGTGCACCTTACCCCTGCTGTTGCTTCAGAGGGGCATTGTTTTTTTTTTGTTTTTTTTTTTCATTTTTTTATTACAGCTTTTATTTGCTATTTTGTTACAAAAAACAACCAACTAACCAACCAACCAAAAATAATTCAGAATATGGGGCCAGAATAAGTTTGAAGTCACAACATAATTAATTGCTAAAATCCAGTGTTGTCCTGTTCTTTAAAAAAGGAAACTGTAGTCCAAATATAAATTACAAGCAGAAAGTGAAATTATCTAAACAAGTCTTGAAAGAGCCTTCTGTGTAAATCTGATACATGTTTAAAATAAATACAATCAGTGTTCCTAGAAGTATAGGGTTACAATGATGCGCAGGATATACACCTACTGTACATGCAATGATATGTGGATTGTATCTAGATCCTTTTTGTCCCTCTTTCTTGCTCTTTTCTTTTGTCTTGTACTTAGGGTGACCAGATGTCCCAATTTTAATAGGGACAGTCCCAATTTTTGGGTCTTTTTCTTATATAGGCTCCTATTACCCTTTACCCCCATCCTGATTTTTCACACTTGCTGTCTGGTCACCCTACTTGTACTCATGATTGCTTTTAGTTCCCACTACCACCTGCATATGATTAATACATTTGAATATAACAGAGAATTGTTCTTCTGTAAAACAATCTGAATAATTTGCAATGGTTTATTTAATCCATTGAAGTATTAGTTTAAAATTTCCTAAAAGCCTTCAAGCATTATTAATACCTTACCAATATGTATACCTTGTTAGCCTCAGCATTCATAATATTGTATATATATTTGCTCCAAATTACTATTTTGTTAGTATTTGGCATTGTGTTACCTCTGAAATACTCTCTCTAATTATGATAAAAGTACACTGGAAGACTGTCTGTCTATTTTACTCCCATTGGGCAGGGCTTTGGAGCGGAGCCCGCGGAGCAGCACCGGAGCAGTGGAGCTGCAGGTTTTTGCCTGGAGCTGGAGCACAGCTCCAAAGCACTACCATTGGGGTCTTTTTATTATTAATTTTTAATCACAAAAAGGTAAAACAGATAGCAAGTGAACAATTAAAAACAAATATTCTATGGCCTGATCACTATTTCAATACAGAGCAACCACAATTATAGACCAAGAATTCAGAATTACTCCATTTCTAGTAGTCTAGTGATTTGAAATTAAAATATATTTATGGTTCACATTTATAATCATATCTGCAATTGTCATAATCTTATATGAAATGAAATTGTAAATAATGCATTAGTCCTGAATAAGACATGTAATTTATACAGAGAAGTGAGTCTGCTTCAGAACTATGAGATCCCGCAATATTGCTGGCACCTTCTGGTGGCAGGTGTGCAGTTCAGATATTTGTTCCAAAAGGGGTTCAGCTCTCTAGTAAACCATAATTGGAAGTGGAGTTAGGGGAAAGCATTCCCTAAACAAGCTGAGGAATGAGGTTAGTGCTCCTAATATCTGGTATAGTGAGGAGACAATCTCTTTCCCCAGCCCTTTAACTCTCATATGCGGTGTGGGCAGTGTAGTCACTGCCCTGGGCTGGAACCAGCTGTGAAGGGGTAAGGGCTGATGGCAGCCCTCCACTAAATGGAAACAATTAAGGAAGAAGTCATGACCTGCACTATGAATTATTGCCAGACAGTTACCAGATGAGTTAAATAATAAACTTGTGACCAAATTAAACCATAGCTCTTGCATCTTGTCTTTCTTGTTGTGTGTGAAAATGAGGCACTGAAACCTGCTCATCTTAACTTGAAACTTATTTATATTTCTGGTTGGCTGCATTTTTTGTGCATGTTTGGTTTTTTGGTTTTGCTTTGCCTATCTTTAACAACAAGTTAACAGTATGTTCAGAAGAATACACCCTTCGAAGAAGGAGCTGGACGAGAGTTAGTTGCAGCACAGTCACAAGATTAGGCAAGTAGGCTTGAACAATTTATTTAAAGGAGCTTACAGATAAAGGAAGGGCATTCCTAACAGCAGCTGTAAACATATTCTCCAGTCTAAGTCAGGACAAATATATATTTCCGTTAATGATGAAAAATAATGCTAGATGTCTTATGTTAGGGAAAATATAGATAATATGTTAATACATCTAATCGTATATGCAGTAAATTAATTGCTGTCTACCTCGTGTGCATTGATGTGGTGGGTTTTGAGTATGTGAACTCAAAAGCTAGATAAACATATTCAACAGATCTAAGGAAAAAGCATGGTGGATGACTTAGTTGTACATAAACAGGTAAATTGGGCAAGAGGGTATGCTGAAAAAGAATTGATGACAGTGAAAAAGAAAGATGACAGGGAAGTGTGTATGTGTATATACACACAGAGACTTATGTGATATGTACTGCATATTCTATTCTGGATAACTATGTTACAGACAAATCTACAATAAAAACTTGTAACGATAGAGGACAAGTCTCTTGGTGCTGAATGTTTGGAGATGGGAGAAGCAAAACATGTTAAGAGACAAGCTGAAATAGTGGAACATTCCACGGTATAAATTATACATGGTGTGGGTCTTAAAAAAATGTATTAAAGCTACAGTCAATCTAATCTACTGAATGTGAAAGATGTAACAGATGCCAAATAAATAAGCTTGTTCTCAATATGTATAATAATATAGATATCTTTATATATATAAAAAAGAAAACCAAGAAATTCCACTGCACACGTTACAACAAGTGACAGATGTGTAGTCAAGTTGTTTAACACATTAATGGAAGGCACGCAGATATACTGTGCTTATCACTGTAGTAAGAACCATATACAAATGATGTAAAATTGCATAGCTTGTAGTTATATTAAAGTAACAGTTTGAAACATAATGCTTACATTTAAAAACTGAAAGGACAGGAAATAATTTGGAAAGAGAACTTTAAAACAGGATGGAAGAAAAAAAATACTTTAAATCAAAATGTTAATTAAATAAAAACAAAAATGAAAAATGTTTAATTTGTAGGATGTTAAAGAAAAAGTCTGAAATGTGTATATGTATAGGAGAGAGAAAGCAGTCATTGAGAGTGTGGCTATCAAGATGAATAATTTGCTTGCCAGTCTCAGAAAAGGAAGGCTGAAATTGAAAAGAAGGGTTCTGCCTAGTTATCAATACGTCAGAGGCTACGGTTGGTCAAAGGACAATGCCATTGTAGGATAAAACATTATGCACAACTAGGTATGTAGTACTGCCATTCAAAAGGAGATGAACGGTTCGTTTTTCCATAGATTTTCATATTTGCAGTGATTATCCCTTTCAGCTACATATGTCAAAGAAATTAGGTCATGACCTGACTATGCCACACATGGTGGGACAGAAATGATACCCAGAGATAAAACTAGGCAAAGTAATCGGCCTTTTCAGATCCTACCAATACCTCAACTGCAAGTATCCCATGGAGAACTGTGCCCAAGAATGTACCTAGTGATTTCAGGTAAATGAATCCTCAATCTCAGTTGAAAGGATAGATCAGTAAACTATTTCAGAATTATGCTTAATGAGGTATGCTTTATTATTCACCATATGCATAGTGAGGGCATGCATATATTAAAAAGTAGTAATACCAAAATATGTAATTTTCTTTTTATGTATTTAATTCTTTTCAAGTATTCAGAGGTTTATCAATACCTGCCACCAACCTTCTAGATCCCAACAAGTAGATTGAGGTTCCCAAAGGGTCCCTCATTTATTTTTAATTGTCCTGAGCACTCAGACGATCTCAGCAAAAAAACTAAAAAACAACCTTGCACAACTTAAGAACATTGGTAAGTCTACAGAAAGGTCTCCCCAAGTTGGCAACAATCATTGCTGGGAAACCTGAACTCTCCCTGCTCGATGATTTCCCCTTGGAGGACATTTTGGGCCTGATTCTCATTCACATTAAGGCCCATTTACACTAATCTGGCAGTGCAAAAGCCTCTTAAAGTGAGTATAGATTTTGTTTCTTCCCATTTTAAAGTATATTGGTAATGTAAAGGGGGCTTACACAGAGAATAAGGTACTTTGCACTCTTGTAGCAACAAAGGAGAAGTAAAAACAGTCAGCATTGCTTGGTCAGGATAACTGAGGAAGTTAGAAAATATTTGAAGAGAGACTGCTGTAATATTTCTTCCTATGGGGTTTCACTGAAGTATTGTTGAGGCATTCAGGGTGATTTGTGTGTATCCTATAGAAGCTAACAGATGTCTCTGGTGGACTTGGCTTTGAGGGTTACTTGTAGGAAGAACCGAGCACCAACAGATTATGCAAACACTCACCCTTGTGGGACTAAGACATAACATTCCTTAAAGTACCTCTGTCATTCCTAACCTTCTTTAAACTGCCAGAGTAATGCTCCTTGTTCCCCTCACTTCCCCAGTTAACACAAGTCTACAGTATAGGACTGGCTACATTCAATCCTCCTTTAGTGATACACTGAAGGTCAAATACCAAACACTCCTTCCTACCTTTCTGGAGAGCAGGTTCTTATTCTAACCTTGGAAGGTTCCAATATATTAGACCTTGCAATCACAACCTTGCATATGGAAAAGCTATTTCAGATTGAGCCATTAAGGAACAGACCTGTGCTGAGATAATACTTAGCCATGCCATCCCAAATATGCAGGGAAAGAACATCTGCTATATCATCCTGTAGAAGGTTGACATGGTGTCATCATCTCTGTGGCTGAGCAGCTCAGCAGGCCTCTGCAGAATGGGGACAGAGTCATGATCTTGCCCTTTTGGGATGGCTAGCACCTCAAGGCATGCTAGCAGAGAGTAGTCCCTATGCTCAGTAAAGCTGTAAAAAAGCTCAGGGACTGCCATTATGCTTGGTTATTAATTATTATTATTATAGTAATTCCTAGATGTCCCAGTTGAGACTAGGGACCTATTGTGCTGGGCACTGCACATCCTCTCATCCATGACTTTATTATTTCTAAGTAATGCTGCTATCCCAAACTAATGCTGATAAAACCTTTCTACTGCAAGCAAGCATTCAATATGGTTATATTTGTTTACACACAAACACAAAACTCAGAGTATCAGTGTAAATATGGCCCATTGCAGAAATGTAAAAGCTATGGACAATGGAATATTTCTCAGAGTGGGAAATCTGATGGGGCCATCTGGAGGCCTCCAGATCTGCTAGCAATCTCGAATTAGTTTATTTACACTCTGAGGGATATGGCTTTGTTCATTCAGATAGTGTGAATTTTCTACAGCTAGTGAGCCTCTCTGTGCACAGTCATGTCTATAAACAAGAAGTTTCATCTAAAATCAGCTAGGGGAATAGCTTGCAGCCACTTCAGTGCCTTAGGGTCTTTACCCTAAGAACCATGTGAATGGCACCCAAGAGGATACTCCATTATTAGGTTATCAGCTGCTCTCAATGGGCTCTCCTGGTGGAATTTTTTTCTGTTTTTCTCTGCAGAGTAAATTATATTAAAGCATCCCAATGGGAACTGTACCAGGCCAATTAAAGATCCTCAAAGGGAAGAATAAAAGCTTCATACATGGGAGACCACTTTTAAAATCCAACCTTGTCCACCACTGTCTTTAAACACGTTTCTGATTTTTTCTCTATTTGGTTACTATCAGGCAACTGTTTGCTTTCAAGCGGTTCAAATGGGAGCTGATAGTCAAATGAGAGTGTATTTTACTCTCCTTTTTTGTTTTCAAGATTGACATTAAGTACATCAGATCTCCTCTGCAAAATGACGATGTAAAAGTCTTTGCTCCCAATGTATATTAATTTCTTATTTCTGTTTACTTTACTGACTCATATGTTTTTACTTCTTTTTATTCCTAATAGCACTGCAGTTAACACCACAGAGTGAGCTGGATTACACTTCAGCTCATGTATCATCAATAAATTTGGCTCTGCAAACTCAACCTGGAATCTGAAAGTCCAGCTGAATTCTTCTGGCTCATGCATCACAAACAAAAACAATTCTATAATAAGAATTATGAGCTAGATCCACAAAGAGATGTCTGAGTCCTAATGCTCAGTGTTGAAATGCCTAATTTGTACGTGCCCTGCCACCTTCTGGAATGCGCCCTCATGTTAGGTACCCAGGTTCCCTATACAATGCATGGGGGGAGATAGACATCTACAAAGGGAATTCACAGAAGCCAGAGAGCTGAGCAGGGAGCCACTTAAGATGACCAGTAGGAAATGAGGAGGAGAGTTAGGTGCCTATGGACAGCCCAGAGGGTCCCAACACACCCCATAACAGACCCCTATCCTGTCGCTGATGGGCTAACAGACCTGTATTACTTGGAGTCTTGGTTCTTCCACTCCCTGGAGCCCACATCCTGCAGGGTCTCCAGATGAGCTGGAGCATCTCCACTGCCACCAGGAGTCCCCAAGTGGCAGACAATATGATGATTAGGGCCTGTCAAGGTTCCTTCCCCACTCTGAACTCTAGGGTACAGATGTGGGGACCTGCATGAAAACCTCCTAAGCTTACTTTTAGCAGCTTAGGTTAAAACTTCCCCAAGGTACAAACTATTTTACCCTTTGCCCTTGGCCTTCCACTGCCACCACCAAACGTTTATCTGGGTTTATTTATTAGGAAAGCATTGTTTGGAAATGTCTTTCTCCCCAAAATCCTCCCAACCCTTGCACCCCACTTCCTGGGGAAGGTTTAGTAAAAATCCTCACCAATTTGCATAGGTGACCACAGACCCAAACCCTTGGATCTTAAGAACAATGAAAGAGCATTCAGTTTCTGAAAAGAAGGATTTTAATAGAAGTAAAAAGTAAAAAAGAATCACCTCTGTAAAATCAGGATGGTAAATACCTTACAGGGTAATTAGATTCAAAACATAGAGAATCGCTCTAAGCAAAACCTTAAGTTACAAAAAAGACGTACAGACAGGAATACCCATTCTATTCAGCACAGCTTAATTTCTCAGCCATTTAAAGAAATTATAATCTAACGCATATCTAGCTAGATTACTTACTAAGTTCTAAGACTCCATTCCTGTTCTGTCCCTGGCAAAAGCATCACACAAAACAGACACAGACCCTTTGTTTTTCTCCCTCCTCCCAGCTTTTGAAAGTATCTTGTCTCCTCATTGGTCATTTTGGTCAGGTGCCAGCGAGGTTATCCTAGCTTCTTAACCCTTTACAGGTGAAAGGATTTTTCCTCTGGCCAGGAGGGATTTTAAAGGTGTTCACCCTTCCCTTTATATTTCTGATAGGGCCCAACCAAATTCAGTCCATTTGGGTCAATTTCATGGTCATAGGATTTTTAAAACAGTCAATTTCACAGTTTCAGAGGTTTACATCTGAAATTTCATGGTGTTGTAACCGTGGGAGTTCCAACCAAAAAGGGGATTGGGAGCGCGGGAACAAGGCTATTGTAGTGGGGTTGTGGGGGGACCCTTACTTCTGCGCTGCTTCTGGCAGGGGTGCTGCCTTCAGAGCTGGACAGCCAGAGAGCAGTGGCTGATGGCAGTGCGCCAAGTTCTAAAGCCAGTGGCACCACCAACAGCAGCACAGAAATGAGGATCACAGGGTATGGTGGTGAGGGGGGCGTGTTTCCCAGCAGCCTTTCCACTCAGGTCAGGGGCTGACAGCTGGGGCTGCAATCTCTCCGCCCAGGTTGAGGGCTGACAGTTGGAGCCACAGACTCTCCACACAGGTCAGGGACTATCCCAGCCAGCAGCCATGGAGCTTCCTGCAGTCAGGGGATGTTCCTGGAGGTGGGTCTGACCCAGCTCTGGGAGTGGCCCCTGCAGGGAAAGAGGAAGTCCTTTCCCAGCCCAGGCCAAAACTAGCAGCTGGAGCCCAGCCCATGATAGGAGCCCCCAGCTCTGTGCCCCCCACCCCCCAATAGACAGATTTCATGGTTTGTGATGTGTTTTTCACAGCCGTGAATTTAGTAGGACAGTAATGTTGATTGTGAATTATGAGGATTCAGCAAACACTGTAAGTGAACACACATGTGAGGTCAAACCAATGCAAGAAATGCAAACACAGTTACTTGTGGGACAGGGTGTCCATGTCAATTGCACTGTCTTGCTTTGCGCTGTTCACATTTTTCACATAAGGTGTTAATGCGCCTTGCTACAAAGCAGTTAATGGCAACATGACAAAACTGCTTCTGCCTTGCTTTGTCATGGTTTCTTTCCAGTTGCTGGGGTCAAAGTGACATGCTTTTAAGCTTGATCAATGTGTCTTTATATTGTTTATAGTTGAATGCCACATCCACAAAAATTAAGGATTTCAATATTAGGAATCTTGTCCCACCATTTGACACTGCAAACAGAAGGAAGGCAGCACATATGGAACTAAAAAAGTTTCCTAATGTGGGAGCGATATATTGTCCGTGTTTCACATCCATATAGAAGTGTTGTGAACACAAATGTCTGATATCGGAAATTAGGTCCTGATGCAAAGCCAGTCTGAAAGCAGGGCCTGCAGCAGAGCCAGCCTCAAGGCAAACTAATGAGTGGATCTGGCCTGTAGCAGACTGCCTGAGTGGCTACCCCATCTGACTGCTGTGAAATGTCAGCAGACCAGCTCTGAAAGCTAGCAGCAGCAGCAGATTGGTGGCTGCTCAAATCATTCTCCCATGATGCCTGTGAGAGCACGTGGTCGTTCCCAGCCTTGCCACTGCTTTGTTCCAGTCCTGCAGCTTCCTTGCCTCTTTCCAGCAAACCCAGTTCTGACTCTTGGCTCTGATTCCTGACTTCTGATTCTGGCTCTGACCCTTGGCTCTGGCCTCTGACACTAGTATCCTATTCCAGGGTACCGACTTCTGCTCTGACCACCAGACCTGACTTCTGCTCTAATCAATAAGCATGTCCCAGTCTCTGACACAGAATGACATTTAGCTCAGTGTTTATTTTAATGCCTCTATTGTTCCCTTTCAGTATGACTGCATTCCAAATGCAGAGCTGACCTTGGCTATCAGATGGATAATCTCAATCAATTGGTGGCATTCTGTGACACCATACATCCTAGGCAGCAAAGTTCTCCATGGGCTTGAGAGGACTGTTGTTGACCTTAATAACGGAGTATACATGTCATCTCCTGGCACAGGCTGGTACACTTTTTCAGTTGTCTTTAGTTTCTGATTGTGAAACCAAAGCGATTGACTGCACAAGCAAAGTGATTATTTATACATTGAATGTCATCAACTGAGTGAGCAACAAATGCACAGTCATCAGCAAATAAAACTCCTTAATGAGACAATCTGCCACTTTAGGAGAGCATCCGATGAAGTGAGCTGCAGCTCACGAAAGCTCATGCTCAAATAAATTGGTTAGTCTCTAAGGTGCCACAAGTACTCCTTTTCTTCATGGAAGTGTTGCAGACTGAACAATTTCCAGTGTGAAACTGGATAAATACTCTTCTGTCAATGTCATGAATGCATCCAGAAGCATAGCTGAAAAAAGGATGGAAAAGTGTGGGAGCCAGCACACAACCTTGTTGGGTGCCATAGGTAACCAGAAGCGGTCTGATAACTTTGTCATTTTTTCACCACTCTGGCCATCACCCCATTATGGAAGGACCAAATGACAGAAACAATCTTTGCATCCAAAAATTAACAAAAGTTTCCAGAGTCCCTAATGATTTATGGAGTCAAAGACACAATATATAAAGACCACAGTTTTGCTTCCAACACTTGTCCTGAAGCTCTCTTTACTGTCCTGACCAGACCAAAATCCACATTGCAACTCAGGGAGGATGGTTTCCACAAGATAGGTGTCAAGACTATTCAGTAAGATGTGTGCAATTAGCAGACAAGAATAAACTGAAAAGAACTGATAGTGTGCACTTGGTCTGGCAGCCAAGCATAATGCATGCCCTGAAGACTTCAGGGGACTAAAGCAGCTCAAGCCCTACCAGAAGTCATCAAGGTGGCAGAAGAGATAATGAGCTCAGAATATCAGCTGCACAACATAGTCTCTAATATTTATTATAGCAGCGTGAGAATTCTGTAACAGTTAAGCCAATTAAGTCCCTGTATAGACAGAATTCTTCTGTCTACCTAGTTACCGCCTCTCGGAGAGGTGGATTACCTACGCCGATGGGAGAAACACTCCTATTCGCATAGGTAGTGTTTACACTGAAGCACTACAGCAGACACAGCTGTGCTGCTGTAGTGTTTTATCTGTAGACAAGCCCTCATTCGCCCACCTACTGTAAGGCTACCAAATCAATATTGGCCAGCAGTTCCTGCATTTACTTGTTGATTGCCAGGCCCATGTGGGGTCTATACATCCCATGACCATTTCCTTGTGCCAACTGTATACACTAAAGCACTAGATGAGGGAAAACTTTACTTGAAAATTTCAAATTATGAGATGACTGTTTTCTCTCTAAGAGAAGCAAAAGTTTCATGACTATTCTAATAATCTATTGTGTAATTATAGCTTTCACTTAAGAGGGGTTTGCTAAATAGAGCCTGTAAATTTTATTTGATAAGACTTGATCAAAGATATGTACCAGAATTGATAGTAACATATTATTTTTGAACCTTGACATAATAAGGAAATATTAAAGATGAAATATTGTGATAAAATAGGAGAACAAAAAAGATTAATTCAAAATATTGATTCATGAACATTATGAAAAATCTTTTCTCCTGTTTGCATTTCCTAACACTTACATATTTTTTTATTTGCTTTCAGGTCATGTAATACACTGGTCTTACTGTTCTTTACTGGAAGAGAGAGAGATTATGCTCCTATAACAGTTGAACACATTAGTGTACTCTGAAGATCAACACAATATTTTTAAGGTACCAACAGAAGAACAACAATTTTTTGTTTATTTTTGTTAGAATTCTTTTATGCTCTGAACAATAGTTTTTTTAAAAAGAGGCATGTTAGCTTATGATTTGATATAGGCATGAGAAGAGAACAATCTGGTAAGGCAGAACAGAAGTGATCCTGGAAGAGGTGGGATACTTTACTTACCTAATATAACGCCTCTCTATCACAACCATTATTGTTCCAATTAAGGAGCACCAGATATGAGTTAGTTTGGAACCCATCCATAATAAGCTATGTTTTGCCATTGAGTGATGCAATGATGAAAGGTTAAGTGTTGTACATTGTATTTTGCCTTAAATTTAGAGATCATAGCTGGGGGATGTGCAAAGGGACACCACTCCAGCATAAGCACCAGGAAGTGTTGTGCCTGAAGTAAGCATAACAACTCCCATATTTCCAGAATGCACAGGGAGAATATGACAAACAGCACATTTTAAGAGACTGTAGCTTCAGCAGAGCTAGGTGTGGAGCTGAATGTGGGCTACCCACTTTGGAGAATCTTGCACTAAATATTTCTCTATAGCCCAATTCAATCAATTACTCATCAGTTTATTAAAAGAACAATGTCTAAACCTAAAATTGTGTCTACAATTCTGCATGTGCAAAAAAAAAGGAAATCTAATTATCCAGTTAGCATATACAAATTGAAATGAAATGCACAAATTGAGAAATTTGCATAATTAAAATGAAGCACACATAAAATTGCTACTATAAGTTTAGAGAACATTTTCGATGATATGGCCCTGCATCCCAGATTTTCATACTCAAAAACCAGGAGGACCAGATTGTACAGGAAAAAAAAGAATAAGGTGACTATTATTAAAAAAAGTCACAAACCTATGCTTATTTAATGTATTACAGGGACATTCTCAACCACAATAAGCCCAAAATAGAACCTATTTTTTCTTACATAATTGCAAAGTTGTTATAACTTGTTTTCATCTACCTAACATCCTGTCCAAAATTGTGGCTGTGGATACCTCACATCATTTAAAATACACAGCTTGAAAAGAAAAAGAAATTTGAGTACAATTCTTTGTATAATTAAATCTCCAGTTACACAGGTCTCCAAATAATGGAGTCCCCCAAAATAAAATAAAAAAGACCCTACGTCCAACTGTAAGTCTCCACCTAAATCTCCCTTCACCACATACTAGGGGAAGCTGAAGCTAGTGCAGAGCATACATGCTTGTTGGCTGAAGTCCAGTCCCTCACCTTTCAAATTATATCTTAACACAGATATAGGACTTGGGACAGGAAGGGATGTCTCCTGTCATCAAGTTCAGTCAGTACCTGGCTTTCACAAACCACCACATCATGCAATTCCATTCATAAACTTATTCAACTCTATTTTAAAACTAGTTGTATTCTCTTCCCCCCTCCCCCCAACCCCGCATACTTCTACTGGGAGGCTGTTCCAGAACCTCACTCCTCTGGTGGTTAGAAACCCTTTTAATTCCCAGCCTAAATATATTCATAGCCAGTTTATACCCAGTTGTTCTTGTGCCAACATTGTCCTTTAGCTTAAATACTTCTCTTTCTTTGGTGTGTATCCCCTTAATGTATTTATAGAGAACAAATCATACCCCTCCCGGCCTTTGTTTTTCTTGGCTAAACAAGCCAATCTCTGCCAGGAAGAAATCACAGCCAGTGTTTCACACTATCTGTGATTTGGGGGGCATGTCATAAATATAAAGGGAAGGGGTTAAGAAGCTCTGATACAGTACTATAACATCCTCTTACCTGTAAGGGGTTAAGAAACTCCAGTAACCTGGCTGGCACCTGAGCAAAAGAACCAATGAGGGGACAAGATACTTTAAAATCTGAGGTCGGGGAGGGGGAGGCTTTGTCTGTGTCTGTCTGTCTGTGTAATGCCTCTGCCAGGGACAGATCAAGAAAGCAAGCAATCCAACTCCTATAGAGTTAGTAAGTAATCTAGCTAGAAAATGCATTAGATTTTCTTTTGTTTTTGGGTTGTGAAATTCGCTGTGCTGGAGGGAATGTGTATTCCTGTTTTTGTGTTATTTGTAACTTAAGGTTTTGACTAGAGGGATTCTCTATGTTTTGAATCTGACTGCCTGTGAGATTATCTTCCATTCTAATCTTACAGAGTGATTCTTTTATCTTTTTTTGTTCTTCTCATAATGTTCTATTTTTTTAAGAATCTGATTGGGTTTTTAGGGTCCTAATAAATGAAGGCTGGTCTGTGCTCATCTTGTTTATTCTCAAGCCTCCCCAGGAAAGGGGGTGTAAGGGTTTGGGGGGATATTTTGGGGGAATAGGAACTCCAAGTGGTCTTTTCCCTAATTCTTCATTAAAACACTTGGTGGTGGCAGTGTACCCTCCAAGGGCAAAAAGTTTGTGCCTTGGGAAGTTTTACCCTAACCTGGTAGAAATAAGCTTAGAGGGTCTTTCAAGCAAGTCCGCACATCTGTACCCTACAGTTCAGAGTGGGGAGGGAACCCTGACAGGTATGTATCCCCTTAATGTATTTATAGAGAACAAATCATACCCCTCCCGACCTTTGTTTTGCTAGGCTAAACAAGCCAATCTCTATTCGTTTCTTTTCATAACAGACTGTCAATTCACCTGATCATCCTAGAAGCTCTTCTGTAAATACCTGTGAGAAAAGATGAGCTTTGTAGCATGCTGGAAAAGGTAATAATGCTAGGTGACAGTGGTTCAAAGAGGGACGTGAATTCCAGAGTTGAAATGTCTTGCCAGCTGTTGCCACATTTAAAGAGAAACGACTTCAGCTCATGCAGCAATGTGCAGCTCCATAAATGGCTTATTACAAGTCTAGTCTTGGAGTGACAAAGGCATGGACTGAGGTAGTGAGGTCAGCATCTGAAAGGAAATGTTTTACTCATGTAGACAGCTGCAGAAGAAAACAGGCTCTCTTTTTCACTACATCTGCTATTTGATTTTCCAAGAGCAATGCAGGATTGAATAAAGTTTCAAAACTGCAAGCATCAGTTGCAAATGGTGGATAGACTCTCTCAGCCGGGAATGCTGAGACTGTTACTTTTCTGGTTGTTTCACCCAACTGACCTTGTCTAGCCTGAACTTGGTGATTTCAAAAAGGTAATTCATAGAGATAATTCTATGATGAATGCTTCAGTGAATGTTTCTTCTCAAAAATACAGTAACCAACATCCCTTTGCTGTAGTTGTCAGCTAAAGATATTCTTGGCATCTGTAATCCTAAAGGGTGCCAAGTGTTCATCATTTTTTTTTACCACCTAGCTCTTGAGCTGTATACTTCAAATTCCCACATTCTTTTCTATACAGTTGACTCCATGGATGACCCTCGCAGGTTATAAGCCATAGCTGATTGCAAGCCATGGGGCTCACAGAGCTGTGGATGGTTGCTATTCCTGGTTTTCTAGATGTTATAGTCTTCTCACTGATCTTTAATTCTAAAATTGCCATCACTGCTTTAAGACTGATTTTTTTTTGCTATGATAGATCTGAATCCCTAAATTACCATGAAAATGAATTATGCAGTCATGACATTATATTAATACATTTTGGAAGGCTGTTTATCAACATTTTTTTTAAAAGCACATAATTGCACATAATGATTAACGGTCTTTCCCCCCAAATTTGTAAGGTTAAAGATTTCAGAGACTCTTTTTTAAAATCACAAAATCAACCTTGTCAGTAATCTAGTGGTAAATTTGATATGAGAAAAGGTTATGTTCCAATTATTTTGGGGGGAGGAAAAGAAGGGTTAAATTGTGTTTGACCTCATTTGTCACTTAATGCCATAGGGCTAGTCAAAATAATTGGAAAACTCTTGAAATATATTAAGTGCGGAGATGAATATAACTTTATACATCCACAGACACACTTGGTCAGACCAACAGTCCATCTAGTCCAGTATCTTGTCTTCTGACAGTGACCAGTGCCACATGCTTCAGAGGGAATGAACAGAACAAGTCAATTTTGAATGATCCATTCCTTGCTGTCCAGTCCCAGCTTCTGGCAGTATATGGTTTAGTAATACCAGGAACATGGAGTTGTGTCCTTGGCTAATAGTCATTAATGGACCTATCCTCCATAATCTTCTCTAATTCTTTTTGAACCCAGTTATACTTGTGTCCTTCACAATCCCATGGCAATGAGTTCCACAGGTTGACTGTGAAGAAGTCCTTTCTTTTCTTTGTTCTAAATCTGCTGCCTATCAATTTCATCAGGTAACCCCTAGTTCTTACTTTATATGAAGGGGTAAATAATATTTCCCTATTCACTTTTTACATACCATTAGTTCTTTGTACATATAGTTATCTACAAGTCCCCTGTTATCTTCAATATCTAACACTCATACCTAACAATTACTTTAGATCACTGGACAAATTGCAGTCCCCAGGAAATAAAAAAAAGGAGAATAGTTTTAAATTTCCAAAGAAATCTTGTCTGACTATTCCTGATCTCTCTTCAAAAAATAGCTGTCATGACAATATTTTAAGGGGATATTTCTCCTTATTTTTCCACTTCCAATTTAAGACACAAAGTAATTAGATATTAAGGAGTCAGTTTAGTTCTCATGGAAATGCTCATCTAGGTTGATATCCAAAGAATATTACAAGGATATTTCACTTTCTTCAGAGGAAGAAGAGAAAAAGGAAGTATTGTACCTTTGGCTGTGATTTTTGACTTAGCCTTTATAACTAATTTTTTAGTATTTTCTTTAAAGCCCAATGTACTTATCATTTAAATGGATGAGGAGATGGACAAGGAAGCTGAGTACAAAGGGAAGTTCACATAGGGATAGTAGGGGGAGACTGGATCCTGAGGAAATGGATGGTAAATTAAAAATGACAAAAAAGCTAAAGAAATGAGTGCTTATAAAAGCAGAGAGTAGTCAGACTCTGGATACATGGCCGGGTCCATGCCTCCCATATCTCTGTGTGCCTAGCAGAAAAGTTCCATAGCCCTGCCTCCCTGTCTTGTAGAAGATGGTTGAGCAATCCCAGAGATTTTGACTCCTTAGTAGCGTAGCAGATACCTTGCGCTTGGTAATATTTTCTAAGGAAAAATAATCTTTTTTTAAAAATGATCACTTATACTCATTGCAATACAGGACTATCCCCACATTTTGTTGGTCCATCAGTAAAGTAATCTATGTGTGGGTCCTTATCTAGATCCCTCCCAACAATAACACATTCCTCCTTCCCTACCTCTAGGCACCTAAGTCCACCCACACTAGCCTACAAACTTCCCTCAAACTTTGTTTTTGAGGTGGTGTGACACACAGCAGGGAGTCCACAGAGTTGATCCAAAGCTTAACTCTCCAATGGGTAGTTCTTCTATCTATACTGGGATTTAAATGGTACTGAAAATAAGGGACTAGTGGTGACACTCCTGCTTGGTGGGTTGGACATGTGTGCTGCATGTAATCATAGAACCACAGGACTGGAAGGAAAATTGAGAGGTCATCTAGTCCAGGTCCCTGAACTCATGGAAGGACTAAGCATTATCTGGACAAGGGTTGGGCAACCTGAGTTCCCCGGGCCACAGGCAACCCATCAGGGTAATCCACTGGCAGGGCGCCAGACAGTTTGTTTACATTTGCACTACTGCTCACAGGAATGTGCTGGCTGCCACTTCCCGCAGCTCCCATTGCCCAGGAACGGTGAACCACAGCCACTGGGAGCTGTGGGCAGCCATGCAAGTGTAAACAAACTGTCAGGTGGCCCACCAGTGGATTACCCTGACAGGCCGCGTGTGGCCTGTGGGACACAGGTGGCCCACCACTGATCTAGAACATCCCTGACAGGTGTTTGCCTAACCTGCTTTTAAAAATCTCCAGTGACGGAGGTTCCACAACCTCCCTAGGCAATTTATTCCAGTGCTTAACAACCCTGGCAGTTAGGAATTTTTTCCTAATGTCCAACCTAAACCGACCTTGCTGCAATTTAAGCCCATTGCTTCTTGACCTATCCTCAGGGGTTAAGGAGAATATTTTTTCTCCCTCCTCCTTGTACCAACCTTTTATGAACTTGAAAACTGTTATCATGTCCCCTTTCAGTCTTCTCTTCTTCAAACTAAACAAACCCAGTTTTTTCAATCTTCCCTCATAGGTCATGTTTTCTAGACCTTTAATCATTTTTGTTGCTCTTCTCTGGACTATCTCCAATTTGTCCACATCTTTCCTGAAATGTGGCACCCAGAACTGGACATGATACTACAGTTGTTACCTAATCAGTGTGGAGTAGTGTGGAAGAATTACTTCTCATGTCTTGCTTACAACACTCCGGCTAATACAGCCCAGAATGATGTTTGGGGGGTTTTTTTGCAACATTTTTACACTGTTGACTCATCTTTAGCCTGTTATCCACTATGACTCCCAGACCCCTTTCTGCAGTACTCTTTTCTTGGTAGTCATTTCCCATTTTGTATGTGTGCAACTGACTGTTCCTTCCTAAGTGGAGTATTTAGCATTAGTCCTTATTGAATTTCATCCTGTTTACTTCAAACCATTTCTCCAGTTTGTCCAGATCATTTTGAATTTTAACCCTATCCTCCAAAGCACTTGCAATCCCTCCCAGCTTGGTATCGTCCACAAACTTTAGAAGTGTACTATCTATGCCACTATCTAAATCACTGATGAAGATATTGAACAGAATGTGACTCTGAACTGATCCCTGAAACACCCCAGTTGATATGCCCTTCCAGCTTGACTGTGAACCAATGATAAATACTCTCTGGGAACAGTTTTCCAGCCAGTTATGCACCCATCTTATAGTCGCTCCCTCTAGGTTGTATTTCCCTAGTTTGTTTATGAGAAGGTCATGTGAGACAGTATCAAGAGCCTTACTAAAGTCAAGATATACCACATCTACCATTTCCCCCTATCCATGAGGCTCGTTACCCCGTCAAATAAAGATATTAGATTGGTTTGACATGATTTGTTCTTGACAAATCCATGCTGACTGTTACTTATCCCCTTATTATCTTCTCAGTGTTTGCAAATTGATTGTTTAATTAATTTGCTCTGTTGTCTTTCCAGGTACTGAAGTTAAGCTGACTGGTCTTCAATTCTCCAGGTTGTCCTTATGTCCCATTTTATAGATTGGCACTATATTTGCTCTTTTCCAGTCCTAAGGAATTTCTCCCATCTTTCATGACTTTTATAAGATAATTGCTAATGGCTCAGATATCTCCTCAGTCAGCTCCTTGAGTATTCTTGAATGTATTTCATCAGGTCCTGGTGACTTGAAGATAGCCAAATGTCTAAGTAATTTTTAACTTGTTCTTTCCCAATTTGAGCCTCAGATCCTACCTTATTTTCACTGGCATTCACTATGTTAGATGTCCAATCGTCAGTAACCTTTTTGGTGAAAACTGAAATAAAGAAGTCATCTAGCACTTCAGCCATTTCAACATTTTCTGTTATAGTTTCTGTATTCCCCCATTTACCCTGTCCTTGGTCTTCCTCTTGCTTCTAACATATTTGTAGAATGTTTTCTTATTACCCTTTATGTCTCTAACTAGTTTAATTTCCCCAGAAAAATGTATTTTTTTTTACTTAAGTCAAGATTATTTACTTAGAAAATGAATGAAAGAAATGCAACTTGATGTCCCAGTGATGTATTGCACTCTTTACAAAATATAAAAAACGCAATTCACACATTGTTCCTAGTAAAATACTGGGGGTTTCTTTTGCCACTGTTGGTACCAGATGGTGAATCTCGGTTGGATTTACTAAACTAGAGTTTTAAATACATGCATTCTGGCACAGTATTCCCAAGGTATTCTTTTTATTTCATCTTTTCATTTTCTAATTTCCATCCCTTTCAGGTGGAAATCACTTCAGTAAAATGGATAATTGGTTGTGCTTTGCAATGTTGATGTGTTTGCCTCAGGTTATGGCCGTCTCTTAAATTAAGACAGAAAAAGAAGTACTCAGTCTTTTCTCCTTCTCTTTCAAACACCCTTTTATCAGGTTTTCATCTTATCCTCTTCAATGGTGTCCAAAGTCATCTTTTTTTCCTTTAAAAAGTCTTTTTCTGCTTTGTTTACTCTTTTTCTCCTGCTTTTATTGTCCTAGTTAGTTCCACTTTTGCTTTCTGTCTCTTATATTTAGTCCTTCACATTTAAACCAAATTTTGAATGCCAACTTTATTTAATGGTCAAGGAGAAAAATCTAAAAGATGCAAGCCTATTGCTCAGTGTAGTTCCCACCACAAGTTACCAGTCAACAAGAAAAGTTCCATACCCTCTACATCTACTCTATAATTACAGACTTCTCTGATTTTTCTTCTCACAAAGAGTCACTCAGTGCATAGAATGCTGGTATTTCTTAGAATGTTAGACAAATGAATACTTATAGACACAAATATATACTGTATTCCTGTAACCCGAAAAGAGCTCAGATGGATCAAATTTTACTCATTTACATATTCCTACTCATGTCACAGTTTTTGTTGCTATATTTGACATATACAAAGCAAAAATATTAACTTAAACTTAACTACAATATTAAAGATGCTTTTTTTATGAATTATTTTTATTCATAGCATGTGTAAGACTAAGGTACATAGACTCACCAGTGGGTTACACGTGGATTATTAAATGGATCTCCTTCAACTTCAGAAATGTGGGGTGAGATTCTCAGCAGCACCTCCTAGGTCTTGTGTATACTGACAGTGGCATGTAGGGTACATGTAGCTACACACTGCAGTGAAAGTGCACACTGTGATGTGTAGCTACACTTAACAGTAAAAGGCTCTGGCAGTGACTCCCCACTGACAGAGGCTTTTCCTACTGCCCTCTTGCCCCTCCAAGGGCCTTTCCCCACTGATGGAGATTTTCACTGTGGTGTAGAAGTATCCAGTGCTGGGGAGGCAGTGGGACACTAATAGCATTGTACCTGTGAGATGCACTGATTGGGCTTGAAGAGAACCATAGAGCATAAAGGATTTCTGGCATCTCTGCTCACTTAATCAGAGCTTCACTGTCTAACCCTGCTACTCTGGCATATCTGTACTCCATATGCTGCCATAAGTGCAGATTTACTCTTAGAGTTCGTCAGATGGAGAGACTTAGATAGGATCTGCAACAACATGCCTGGGGATGAAGGAAGCCTTTTGCTGACTCCATCCAACTGCTGAATCCGGTCTGTGTACCATTGCTGCATTGACCAAACTTGGGCAATCGGGATCATCCTTCCCCTGTCCTTATGCATCTTCTTCCCCACTCTCTGAATCAATAGAAAGGGGGTGGGGGAAGAGCATACAGAAGGCTCTTTCCCCAAGGCAACAGGAAAACATCTGAGATGGGTTGATTGTCTTTCCTTGTTCTTGAATTCTTTTTGTTGAACCTATTTGCAAACAGATCTGTACTCGATTGACCCCAGATGGAGAAAAGACTTTGCACCATTTGATCCTTCAGGGACCATTTGTGCATCTGAGAACTGTTTCTGCTAAGCCAATCTGCCGACAACAGGCCGCACATTATTGTTCCCTTCTACATGCAGAGCTACCAGGTGAACATAAGCACAAAACAATAGCCATACTGAGAGAGGTCCTGGTCCAACCAGCCCGTTATCCTATCTTCTTACAGTGGGAGGTACCAGATACTTCAGAGGGAATGATCAACATATGGCAGTTATGGAGTGATCCTCCACATCTTCCACTCCTGGCTTCTGGCAGTCAGAAGTTTAGGTTCACCTCAAGCATGGGATTACATTCCTGACCATCTTGGCTAATAGCCATTGATAAACCTATCCTCTATTAACTTATCCAGTTCTTTTTTAAACTCAGTTATACCTTTGGCCATCACAATATCCCATGGTAATGAGTTCCACAGATTGACTGTGATTTGTGTGAAGAAGAATTGTCTTTTTATTAAACCTAATTCCTATCTTATTTTTGTATTGTGGGAAAGGGTAAATAACACTTCTCTATTCACTTTTTCTATGACATTCATGATTTTATAGACCTCTATCATATCCTCATTTTGTTGTTTCTTTTCTCATCTAAACAACCCTAATCTTTTTAATTTTTTTCTTGTACAAACACATTTCCATATCCTGGATCATCTTTTGTTGCCCTTCTCTTTTAAATTCCTCTCTATTCTTTTTGAAATAGGGTGACCAGCACAGCAGTGTTCAAGATGTGGGTGATCCAGGGATTAATATTATGGCATTATGACATTTTCTGTCTTATTTTCTATCCCATTCATAATAGTTCCTAGCATGCTGTTAGCCTTTTTGACCTCAGCTACTCACTGAGTGGAAGTTTTCAGAGAATTAACCACAGTGACTCTAAGATCTCTTTCTGGGGTGGTACTAGCTAATTTAGAACCAATCACTGTTTGTATATAGTTGGAATTATTTTTTCCAATGGGCATTACTTTGCACTTATCTACACTGAATTTCATCTGCTATTTTGTTGCCCAGTTACACAGCTTTTTTAGATCCTTTTGTAAGTCTTTGCAGTCAGCTCTGAACTTCACTATCTTGAATAATTTCATATTGTTTGCAAACTTTGCCACTTCACTGTTCATCCCTTTTCCAGATCATTAATTAATATGTTGAAGAGCACAAGTCCCTGTTCACTCCTGTCCACTGTGAAAACTATTTATCATTATCCTTTGTCTCCTATCTTTTAACCAGTTCCTTCTTACCCCATGACTGCTTAGTTTGCTTCAGAGCCTTTGATGACGGACCTCGTCAAAGACTTTCTGAAAATCCAAGTATGCTACATCAAGTGGACTGCACTTATCCACATGTTCATTGACTCCCTCAAAGAATTCTAATAGATTGGTGAAACAGGATTTCCCTTTACAAAAGCCATGTTGACTCTTCCCCAACATATCATGTTTGTGTCTGATAAATTTTGTTCTTTACAATAGTTTCTATCAATTTGCCTGGTATTGCAGTGACGTTTATTAGCCTGCAATTGACAGACTTGCCTCTGGAACTCTTTTTAACAATCAGTGTTGCATTAGCTACTTTCCAGTCATTTGATACAAAGGCTGATTTCAGTGATAGATTACGTATTACGGTTGGTTGTTCTGCAATTTCATATTTGTGTTCCTTCAGAACTCTTGAGTAAATATCATGTGGTCCAGGTAACTTATTACTGTTTAGTTTATCAATTTGTTCCCAAACCTTTTTCTATTGACACCACAGTTTGGGAAAATGCTTCAAATTTGTCGCTCCAAAAGAATAACTCTGATGTGGGTATCTCCCCACTTCCTCTGCAGTGAAGACCAATGCAAAGAATTCATTTAACTTATCTTCCTTGACTGCTTTGACTGCCTTGTCTTACTTCACTGTTCCTTTAATACCTTTGTCATCTAGTGGCCCCACTGTATGACAGGAGGCCTGCCAGTTTCTAATGTACTTTTTATTGTTACTGTTTTTACATTTACTGTTTTTACATTACTATAATGTTTTGCATATTTAGTAAGTTTCTTCTCATATTCTGTCTTGGCCTGCTTTATAATACTTGTATATTTTACTTGCCAGAGATGGTGCTCCTTCCCATTTTCCTCATGTTTTAATTTCCAATTTTTAAAGGATGCCTTTTTGTCTCTGAAGGCCTCCAATACTCTGCTATATACCTATGGTGGCATTCTTTTGTCCTTCTATTTTCCTTTGTGCTATACAATTAGTCTGAGCCTCTGTTATGGTGTTTTTAAGTGATCATCATGCTTTCTCACATTTTACCCTCATGAATATTCTTTTTAATTTCTAACTAACTAGTGCCCTCATTCCTATGTAGTTCCCCATTTTAAAATTAGTTATTACTGTGGTGAGGTTTTTTGGTATTTTCCCCATACAAGGATGCTAGATTTAATTGCATTATGGTCACTATTACTGAGCAGTTCAGCTATAGTTACCTCTTGGATCAGATTTCGTGGTTCACTTAGGACTAAATCAAGAATTGCATCTCCCCTCATGGGTTCCAGAGCTAGCTGCTTCAAGAAGCTGTCATTTATGGTGTCTAGAAATTTTATCTCTGCATCATGTCACGAGGAGACATTTACATAGTCAATATGAAGATAGTTGAAATCCCCCATTATTATTGGGTTTTCTGTGTTTTTGTAGCCTCTCTAACCTCCCGTAGCATTTCACTGTCACCATCCTGGTCAGAAGTACATTCCTACACCTATATTTCTATTCACAGATAAAACTGTTTGATTCATTTAGGATTTTCACCTTAAAGAATAGTGTCACTCCCCAGCTGTTCTGTAATTCCTATATATGTTGTACCTTGGTACTACTGTATCCCATTGATTATCTTCATTCCACCAAGTTTCCATGACACCTATTACATCAATCTCTCATTTAATGCCAGGAACTTCACTCATCTTAGTATTTAGATATCTAGTAATTGTACATAATCACTTGCACATTTTTTCGATATTGAGTTGCTTGCTTTCATGTGTTTTGCTTAAATGGAACTTTTTTTGTTTACATTCGACTGTTACTCACTAGCTCCTACCTGTTCTTTACCAACTTATTTCCTATCCTCAATACTAGGATATGGAGTTCCCCTTTTAATCAATTCATCCATAGTGGGAGTCCCTGCCCAAACCATGTGCTTCTCCATCCCTGTAGGTTTTCTCCTAGCCCTTAATTTTGAAAAATCCTCTACAACCTTTTAAATTGTAAGTGTCAGCAGTCTGGTTCCATTATGTTTAAGGTGGAGCCCATCCCACCTATATAGCCTATTCCTTCTGCAAAACATTCCCCAGTTCTTAATAAACCTAAGTCCCTCCTCCCTATGCCATTGTCTCTTCTATGCATTTAGACTTTGTAGTTCTGCCTGTCTTACTGGCTCTTTGCATGGAACTGGAAGCATTTCAGAGAGAGCTACCATGTCCTGGGCTCTAATCTCTTACCTAGCAGCCTAAATTAGACCTCCAGGACCTCCCTCCCCTCCTCTCTACCTCTCTTTCCCTATGTCACTGGTACCTCCATGAACCATGACTACCAGATCTTCCGCAACACTACCTATAAAGACTATCTAGGTATCTTGTGAGATCAATTACATTTACACCCAACAGGCAATTCACCATGCAGTTATCTCAGTCATCACAAACACAACTAGCTCTGTTTCTAATTATATAATCTCCCATTATTATGGCCTATATCTTCCTAATAACTGGAGTCCCCAACTCCAGGGAAATATTCTCAGTGAGAAATGGTATCATGACATCCTCTGGAAGGTGGTCTCCAACTATGGGATAGCTTCCTTCTGCTTCACCTTGATCCTCTCCTGCCCAGAGATATTCATCTTCATTAACAATAGAGGGGCTGCCAGACAGGAGGTGAGCTTGCTCTGCTCTATGAAACTTTGTCTCCCTCTTTTCCTCCAGTTCAGTCCCTCTGGCCTAAAGAGCCCATAGTCTGTCTCTGAGGGCCATGAGTTGCTTGCACTGTGCACACGTGCGCACACACATACTACCTGCCCATGCGGCACTTAATCATACAAGTTGCACTCAGTGCAATAAACTGGGTAGCCCCAACCCTGCCACTGGTCTTTTGCCTGCACTTTTTTTTTATTTGTGTGGCTTCTTTATGTAGCCTATGTTTAGGGTATGTTTGTTATGTGTACTGCATATTTCCCTTCTGCCAGTTAATTTTCTTGGGGACTTGGTGCCTTTCTATTTATTATAATCCCTTGACTTCCTTCCCCTGCTGCCAAACACTCCCTATAGCCAAAATTCTCCTTATCTTGGAAACTCATTCAATCACTGAGCTCTTGCTCCTTGAGAAGTGGCTCTGCAGAAGGCCTCTAAATTTATACCTATGGCCCATCCCTTTCCATCCCGTCCCATCCCTTATTGATAATTGAATCCTGATCTCTACTGGCTATCCCTATGGTCAAGCAGAAGCACTAAGAAATGATTACCCAGTTGCCACAGTACCTAGCACCCCCAAGATAATGAAGAATGCAGCAATTCCACAGATTAACTATCTCAGCACATAACAGGGAAGAAAAGACACCTACTTTCTTGTTGACATAATATTTAGTGGTGCTTTTTCTGTTGTCATGTGAACAATCTTGCCCTTTCTGTGAGGGAGAAAAGATCTGGGACCCAGACAAATGGCTCTTAATTCAAGTATGGCATTGGAGTGGAAATGCATAATAGTGCTGGTTGTGCAGACTTAGGGAAAACCAGATCTAGAGAAAGGCTTAGTGCTGTACCTCAGGGCTGTGAGGTGCAATGCGGAACCAGCTTAGGTTTCAGAGTTGGAACTGCAAAGGCCAAGTCTGAATGGGACCCATAGGATCTGGCACTGCTAACAATGAGTGTTTTTTCCCTCACCTTTTTCTTCAGAATCCACACAGCCAGAATCAATGGTGTGATCCTAGGCTCCTTAGCCGCTGATCAGACAGAACAGGTATAGCTTTATCAGGAGGAGCGATGAAACAGGAACAAGAGCTCCAACCAATGAAGATCTCAATCCCTGGGGATCCTTTAGGCACCTTAGCCTTGCTGTAAGAGGCAACTAGAACTGAAACAGGCCTTAATCTTTTGATCTAATGATCTCCCAAAACCCGACAGTTTAGCAGAAAGAGCTTCTTTAAGCAAGAAAATCTGCAGTCTATTCTGCTTCTCCTGATTCACTCTGGGTCTGAAAATCTAGCATACAGAACATACAGACAAGGGGGCACTTAAAGCATCTAATGTGGCTGTCAAACATTGGGAAGACAGGTGGGCAACAAAGTAAGTCTCTTAAAAACTGGCTTCCTCTTATTTGGTTCCACCATCTCACGGAACCAACCCAAAAACTATACTATAAAACCACCTTAAATTACACTAACACTCAAAAACCAACTATAGCAAGCTATCCAAAGGCACAAAGTAGGAGGAAAACACCCGATGTGAGGGACTGGTACAGTCCACTGCCATCTGGTGCAATGGTTGGAAGTAACTGAGGCAATAGAGGGCACATTGCCCCTTATATAGCCTCACCCTCAGAACATTCATAGACAGGAGGAGGCATGCATGCACTCAACAGACGCTGCCTGAAGAAGGATACACTGTTAGAATATACCAGGTGGCACATTAGCCAGAAGTGAGACTATGCAGAGTCACTTGTGGAAGAATCCACAGAAAATGAGAAATGAATATCCTAGTACAGTTAATATGGAACAAGGTTGTTTATATGCCACGTGAAAAATGGTTAGTGATGAAACATTCAATCTCAGTTAAAAGAACAGAAATATGATACTGCAGTACATAAACAAGAGTTGCAAAGTAAATAAAAAGAAGAAGTTAGATCTAAGTAAGCACATACAGCTACACAGTGCATATTCTCAAAATGACTCTACTTGTAACCATCTGGACCAATAACTTCAGATGATGGCAGTCTTGTACTGAAAAACGTACACCCATTGCACAACAACACTCCTGAACAACTGACTACTGCCTAATGTACACAGCATGCCATATAGATGACAATGATGTGTTGCAAGGAAAGGGTCAGCTGACATTTGTGATATCAATTAACTTTCAGCTATAAAATAATTACCATGTACAAAAAGTTAATCTCTACTTTCGTAATGATATAGTCATGGCTTCAAACTCAGGTGTGTGGCAAAGGTTGGAGGTATACATTATTACACACACACACACAAAAAGAGAGAAGGATAAAAGCCATCCATTCAAAAAAGACATCTCTATATGTCATAACTGGCAAATGCCCATGTATAAAATTTGGCACAGCTGAGCCAAATTCTTGAATGGGCCTTCAGGTACTATTGTAAGCCAATAAATTCCATGCTGTTCCTTGATTATGCTTTGTCATGGCACTGATACTTACTGGTGACATAGAAACAAATATTTCTGTACATGGGCATTTGATAGAGAGAGAGCTCGGGTACACAGCTGCTGTCGTTGTGTAAGCCAAGAGGACTGGGTACCCATTAATCCACACAAACTGTAACACATCAAAACCCTGACCTATTCATCACACTAATGGTCTCATGGATACATTTGAATCATCAGCGATGTTGGTATTTTAGATATGTTGAGATCTTGTCCACTGTATGTCCATTTACCATGTTGAATCTAGTTGTCCCATGTTATTTGTAACTTACACTAACACAATGTGACACTCTCCATTTAGTGGCTAGTATATGTAGAGTGATTTATGAATGTGCTTCAGCGTTTCAGCTATGAAATCTGGTTCTTTATCTCACATAGAAGATGCTCATACTTTTGGATTCAGAGATCCCAGGGTCAACCCCTACTGCTGCTGACCCATTCCAGACATGGCATTATACTCCCATAAACTTAGAAAATATATTTCAAAGATAAAAGGCTAATTTCTGCTCAATGGGCCACATTCTGAACTGAAAGAACGAGGAGTACTTGTGGCACTGTAGAGACTAACAAATTTATTTGAGCATAAGCTTTCGTGGGCTAAAACCCACTTCATCAGATAATAGCTAATCTTACCTGACTACTCTCATGATAGCTGGTGTGGCAAATTTTTTATGTTCCCTGTGTATATATATATCTTCCTACTGTATTTTCCACTGTATGCATCCGATGAAGTGGGCTGTAGCCCACGAAAGCTTATGCTCAAATAAATTTGTTAGTCTCTAAGGTGCCACAAGTACTCCTCGTTCTTTTTGCTGATACAGACTAACATGGCTACTGCTCTGAAACCTGTCATTCTTAACTGAGGTTAAGGGAAATACACCCATTGGTTTAGGATCTGACCCATCATTTTTAGAACTATATTACAAGATACAGGCAACATTCCCCTACAATACATTTCCTGTACTAAAAATTAGAAGGAACATTCCAGTGTCTCTAGAAGAAAGGTTGCTGATTTAATGGCACAGATGTATTAAATTACATTGTGAAAATTTAAAAATACCAATATGAGTTAAAATATATGTTACTAAATAGAATTTGTTTGCAGCTAACATAAAAAAGGGCCTATGATTGGTTGTATTCATTTTGAAACCACTAATATAAATATGAGAGGAAACCAGTCAATGAAGTTCAAGAAGCGTGCTGTGTTAACAGAAAAGGAAACTGCTTATGAAATGGGTTGCCGTATGGGTTGCCATATTCTGCACTAGCTTCAGTTTCTGGATTGAAGTTTTATATGGCTGAAAAACATACTGATTTTATATCCTTGAAACAGACTTTTTTCTGTTAGTCATGTGATTAATTTAATGAAAAAAGAAAGCTAATGTTATTCTTTTTGATATATGATTAGATGAATCTGAAATAATATTAATGAAAGACAATGGAGTTTAATAAAAAAAATAACACTGGAGTATTTTGGAGAGAAAGAAAGATGATACATTACCATGAAGAGAGAGAAGCAAAATATTTGTTTTATCTTTCTTCGGGTATAGTTTATGGTGTTTTATACTTAATGAATATCAACAATAGCCATTAGCATTATAAATAGCTGCTTCTTGTGTGCAAGTTAAGACATGAGCATATTGCTAATAACAGCATCCAGTGTTCTATTTGTGGCACACTACAGTTTGTGCTAATATATAGCAAAATAAATCTTTTTCTTCATCTATTCATAGAGTTTACTTCACATTTGAAATTATGTTTAATAATTGTTTATCAAACTCTCTTTTTCAATAATCAAGTTAAAACTACACAAAAGTGACTTTCATTTGTTCAGTTCAATCAGATAGTCTATACTGAACAAAAAACAGTTTTTGCCAATGAACCATAATTTCCAATGAAATGGAACAAACATATTTCACCAAAACTCAAGTGTCCTATCATGCTGATCTCCTAGGCACAGCCAACAATCTTAGGTGCGGGCAGAAACCTCCAACTACAGCTTATTTATGAGAGGCATGGTAACTGATTGCCTCCCATGGACCCCCTCATCTCCCATACCTTAAGTCCATCTTGGGCCTCCAAATGCTGCCCTACCTGCTCCATGCTATAAGTTGTTTTAACTGTCAGAACTAGATTTACACCTTGCTGTGGGTCTGATCAGTTTGCCTTTCTTTACAGTCTGGTAGGAATATTGTCTCCCTTTGGTAAGATTGGCCATCTGATCCACATAGGCACAGGTCAGAACTTATATGAGAAAGAACACTTAATTATTAAGTTGTTAATGAAATGGTATATCTGAATAGCATTAAGGAAAACAGATATACAGAAAATCAGAACACATTGAATGATGTGGAAAAAACTGCTATATGTAGTGAACTGTAACTGCCTCTTAAAAAGAAAGAAACAGAGAGAAAGGAATTCCTTAACTCAAATCAAAGGAAGAAGGAAACAAATTAGCAAACACAACAACAACAACAACAAGGAGAACAAAAACTATGCCCAGTAAGTCAATCATACAGTGTGTGCATGTTTGATTATTTAAAACCCTGAAAATGAATTATAAATCTGCAAGGGTCCTGTGATGGGGTGGCTGCCCCTCACTGGCAGAAAGGGAGTTAAAAGCAGTCCTAGGGAAGCTTCACCGGAGACAGCCGATCAGAGAAGGGCTGAAGGGAGCAGTCAATCAGGGCCAAGCAGGACCATATAAAAAGGGAGCTGCAGGGCAGAGGAGTTCAGTTCTCTGCTGGGAGTCCAAGGAGGAAGGACTGTGTCTCTGGAGGGCTGAGAGAACTTCCAACAACCTGGACAGAGCAGGGCTGCTAATAGGAATTAGGGGAGTGAGGAGACAGCTCCTGGCTGGCTGCTGAGTTTTGCAGACTGAGGCCCTGAGGAAAGAGCAAAGAGGATGCTTGGGCCACAAGGAAGTGGCCAGACAATTTGCTGCAGTAGACACTAAGGGAAGTGGTTAAACAGTGGACTGCAGGTCCCCCGGAAGGGGGGGGAACAGTGTGTGGCATGGCCGAAGGGTTGTGTCACTGAAGAGGATGCCACAGTTCTTGGAGAGATGTGGGTCCTAGAACAGGAGTGACAGTGGTGAGGCACCATCCAAAGAGGGCGCACTGACATGCAGAACTAATTCCCAAGACAGCAGCAGGAGGCGCCACAATGGTGCATGCACCCCATTGCAGGTCCATTGAACCACCAAGTGGATAAGAGATTTCATGCAAGATACACAAAGCAACACTATCAGTTAGCAGAAGACAACAGAAAGCAAGTGTACATAGTTGGCAGTTTTTCAAAGAGACATTATTAAGGGCACAAGAACAAACTATCCCATTGCACAGGAAAGAATAGAAGTATGGCAAGAGACCACCCTGTCTTACCTAGGAGATCGTCAATGATCTGAAACTCAAGGTCAAATTACAAAGGATGAATATAAATGAACAACACAAGTATGCAAGGAAAAAAAATTAGAAAGGCCAAGACACAAAATGAGGTTAAACTAGCTAGAGTGTAACAAGAAAACATTCTATAAATACATTAGATGACCTCTTGAGGTCCCTTCCAGTCCTGCAATTCTATGATGCTATAGTATCTAAGCCTTCATAATATTAGTATGAAGGAGATAGTATGAAGGCTAAATGAACAGAGATTTTTCAACAATAAGCTCTCCCTGTTCGCTTAGTTTTTCCCCTTTTGAATACCAGTTTTGTTGGCAGTTTAGAAGATTTCTATGGGAGGATAGGCCGTCATGTAAATAGAAAAACACTTCGGCGATCAGACAAATTAATGCTATGTATCTATGCTTCTATTAACCACGTTTACTGACTCATAGATTCATAGATACTAAGGTCAGAAGGGACAATTATGATCATCTAGTCTGACCTCCTGCACAACGCAGGCCACAGAATGCAGACTGCTTGCATTAGGTTTCACATTATAGTAAGGTATATAAACACCTAACAATTAATTATAAAACAACATGAGAGAGACACTACTGCAACAGTAGTTGATAGTTTTCTGAACTATTTTAATGCTGATCTCTGTTTAGAAAATTGATTATTACAAGCTCCCGATTTCCCCGTCTATAATGTCATAATATCATATATTTTCTAGCAATAATGTGTTAGGGCAGGTCTGGTCTAAGTGATACAGAAATAATATAAGTTTAAAATCTCCTACAACTTCCCTAATCCTGCTGACTCCAAAAATTCCTCCTAACATCTCTCCAAAAGCATTAAGGGCCCAACGAATCATGTCTACACCCTCTTTATTATAGTAACACTGATCTGTCAGAAGACACAAACAATACCATGTGCCTAAGCTGACCAATCACACAGTGGTAACAACCACCAGCAAATACACTACCAACACTCTTACCATAGTGAAATTTAATGAATATTCACTGAATACTTTCAAATGAAACAGTCACAAAAATAAGGAGTTTGCTTAAAAAAAGGCAATGAAACATTCTATAAACAGTTTTCTTCACCTAGTTTTATCTACAGTATTCAGTTAATTCTCTTAAAGTTGTTGATTCTTTGAGCAACATTTTTTTCTAAATTAAATTCTAGAATGCTTCCTCATATAACTGAGTTTTGTCAATAAAAAAATAATCACTTTAAAAAATGGTCATATAGCAGTACAAGAACAAATTATTTAAATGGCACTATCTGCTACTTATCCTATTCAATATTGCCTCCCCCCACCCTTCACCGCTTGCTAATAAGTGATTGCTGTTGAAGAGGTTTACATTTAACATCTGTCACTTGCATCCAGAAGTAGCACCTACAGGGAACTGTCAAATAGATTGTTATTCTCCTCTGTAACATTAGCAAATCTGTCTCACATAATTTACATACAGATAGTTATACTTAGGCATTCATAATTTCATTATGCTGACTGCTTCACAATTCCGATGTACAATGTCTCTTTAATGAGCCTCAAAAATACAATATTCCTTGATTTATGACTGCCTAACTGAAAAATTATACAAATTGACAAAAATTCATAATATATTCTCATTTTTCCTCTACCTCACACTTAAATTTAACAATGACTCATGAGTTGATCTCCTGATTTGGTTTTATTTTGACAAAAGATATGATCAAATTTGACTTGCCATATTTTAGTGCCACTATTGTCTTAATAAGTATCCTTTCAGCTTTCTAAGAAAATAGCACTAGAACTAAAATCTGACGAATTAAAATTGATCACTTGTTGTCAAAGAAACAAGTGTATTGGACAGCCTCTTTCAATATTACTTTTCTACAACTGCTGTAGGTTTCCTAAGTTATAACGTGCAATATAGCTGTAGTAATCATTCACAAATGACTCATAAAACAGCCAATTTCCATGTTCAAGTGAATCAAACTGTACTTTGCTGCATGAATCTCAGTTACATTGTGCACAAAACGGTTTCCACTAAAGACCCACTTTGCCCCAAAGTAGATTAAAAACTATAGTATATTAAAATGTTATAATATATCTGAACCTACCAGGGAAAGTTCAGAATTAATGAGGATACCACTTCCACCGCTCAGCCTGTTGTGCACAGATATTTCAGGGTTTTATCAGGAAGTATACTGGGCCCCAACTACTGCAACCCCTCTGTGGTTAGTAGGGTTCTATGGATATAAGAGGGGTCTTCAGTTTCTGAATATCCAACCTGAAATGGGCTTCAAGTGCACAGAACCATTCACTGTCTGAAAAACAGTCTCCTTTAAATTATCTAGAGAGAGAGAGAGAGAGAGAGAGAGAGAGAGAGAGAGAAACACTCATGTTGTCCTATGATTATAGAGAATTTAAAAAAAAATAATTAAATAATTTCTATTAAGGTAACAGATGGCAAACTGCATTCCCAGACCATTTTAAAAGTCACCTTTAAGCAAAAAAATCCTGAAAAAAATTACTTGCAATAATACTGCATATTCATAGAATCATAGAATATCAGGGTTGGAAGGGACCTCAGGAGGTCATCTAGTCCAACCCCCTGCTCAAAGCAGGACCAATCCCCAATTAAATCATTCCAGCCAGGGCTTTGTCAAGCCTGACCTTAAAAATATCTAAGGAAGGAGATTCCACCGCCTCCCTAGGTAACTCATTCCAGTGTTTCACCACCCTCCTAGTGAAAAAGTTTTTCCTGATATCCAACCTAAACCTCCCTCACTGCAACTTGAGACCATTCTCCTTGTTCTGTCATCAGCTACCATTGAGGACAGTCTAGATCCATCCTCTCTGGAACCCCCTTTCAGGTAGTTGAAAGCAGCTATCAAATCCCCCATCATTCTTCTCTTCTGCAGACTAAACAATCCCACTTCCCTCAGCCTCTCCTCATAAGTCATGTGTTCCAGTCCCCTAATCATTTTTGTTGCCCTCCACTGGACTCTCTCCAATTTTTCCACATCTTTTTTGTAGTGTGGGGCCCAAAACTGGACACAATACTCCAGATGAGGCCTCACCAATGTCGAATAGAGGGGAACGATCAAGTCCCTCGATCTGCTGGCAATGCCCCTACTTATACATCCCAAAATGCCATTGGTCTTCTTGGCAACAAGGGCACACTGTTGACTCATACCCAGCTTCTCATCCACTGTAACCCCTAGGTCCTTTTTTGCAGAACTGCTGCCGAGCCATTCGGTCCCTAGTCTGAAGCGGTGCATGGGATTCTTCCATCCTAAGTGCAGGACTCCGCACTTGTCCTTGTTGAACTTCATCAGATTTCTTTTGGCCCAATCCTCTAATTTGTCTAGGGCCCTCTGCATCCTATCCCTACCCTCCAGCGTATCTACCTCTCCTCCCAGTTTAGTGTCATCTGCAAACTTGCTGAGGGTGCAATCCACACCATCCTCCAGATCATTTATGAAGATATTGAACAAAACCGGACCCAGGACCGACCCTTGGGGCACTCCACTTGATACCGGCTGCCAACTAGACATGGAGCCATTGATCACTACCCGTTGAGCCCGACAATCTAGCCAGCTTTCTATCCACCTTATAGTCCATTCATCCAGCCCATACTTCTTTAACGTGCTGACAAGAATACTGTGGGAGTCAGTGTCAAAAGCTTTGCTAAAGTCAAGGAACAACACGTCCACTGCTTTCCCCTCATCCACAGAGTCAGTTATCTTGTCATAGAAGGCAATTAGATTACTCAGGCATGACTTGCCCTTGGTGAATCCATGCTGACTGTTCCTGATCACTTCAAAACATTTGAAGATTTTCATAAGATGCAGAATATTTTTAGATGACAAAGAGAATTAAGTGTCGAAAATATAGTGACCTATTTGACCTTGAGGGAAAATAAATGGTCAATACATACAAAACCATCTGGATTTTCATGTATTTTGGGGCCTGCTAACGGTGTCATTTCACATGCAGGATTCCAGTTAGCTTCAATAGAATTTGTGCATCTCAAAGACCACTAAAATCAAGCTGTTAGGGACACAGAAATGTAAGCCTCTAAGGCTACAAAATGTTTATTATGCATGAGAATGTACAGATGCTAAAATAAGATGGCCACAGGATTCCTCAAATCAGCCCCAAGATTCCAATATACCAATAAGGCTACATAGTTCAAATTTGAAACTATATCCTGCATCTGTAGTGCCCAAACTTCTGATCAATGTCAGCTGAATTTTTGGCTGGGCAGGGAATAGAGAATCAGGTAAAATGCGCATCCCTTAAGGTCTCTGTACTTGCAATATTTCATGAAATCATATTCAGTTCACAATATTTCCATTTTTTCATCAACAAAGTGGAAATGGATCTATGGCAATGACTTTTTGTACATGGTGATTAAAACAGCAAACACCAGAAAACCAACAACCCTGCCCATTCACACACATATAAACTCCCCAAACCACAAAATCTCTGAACTCAAACTAATGAAATACAGATAATTTGTACTGTCAGACTAACATCACAGAATGTCCATCAAATTCACACCTGTAAGCATAATGATTTTTCCAACTTTGCTTGAATCATATTGGTGACATTCAGTTTTAAAATACATTTTTAAAAAACCTTAGCCACTTGTAATTCTAGAGCTCACAGAAATTTAGTTTAGTTTATCAAACAGGAAGGTCTCCACATGTCATGTAAACTTGTCAAAATCGCCCTTTGTCACCTCCTCCCATGTGACTGAGACTAATCAAGTTTGATAGGTATTCACCACGTCAGTTAGTGGTGACTTCCTGCGGTGGTGCAAAAAAAAAAAAAACCAAAAAAACCCAAAGACTCAGAGTGGAAGCACATAAGTCCATGACTGAGAATTCATTATTCCTACAAGTACAGTGACAGAGATACAGACAGAATAGTAACACATTTGAGGAAGTAGACTTTTGGAAGCTTGTCTCCCTCCATTACCCCTAGTGGTTGCACCTTTTTTTATTCCACCCATTCTCTCATGGCTTTTCTTTGATGTGCCACCGTCCAGAGACAGTGGCTAATTTATGCTGCCTATAAAAGAAATCTAAAGAGCTCAGCATTTCCTATAGAAAAATAAAGAGAGTTTCAGCCCTTATTCTCCTTCCTCAATCTGGAGTGCAGTAAATTCCCTAGGGGAATGTCCAGTCATAAAATATTTTTGCCCTCTCGCTGCTCTTTTAACTTTATGTGTGTTTATGTTTGCATGTGCAGGAGAGAGACTGCCTAGAAGAACATTAACATTCTTAAAATTATTCACAAAACCCCTTATAAATGATGTTTCATTCTGTTAAACCTACTTACAAATACATTGATCCTCAGAGTTGATTGAATGCTTCAGTAAGTATACTCTGCACATGGGAAGAAAATCCAGAGGGTATTCTGTCCTTTCCTTTCTTTAGCTTTCAGTTTTTCTGGATATGTGTCTATAAAATAACAAATAGAGAATAAATAAAAATAAATACAGCAGATATGCTCTTAAACCAAACCACTGAAAATAAAAAGGAGAAAACAGAATTTTGCAATAATTTCTTGCGAAGTCTACAACTTATTTCCTCAAGGCAGAATTATCACACTGCTGCCCTCATTTAAACCTGTGCAATCAATCTTACTTAGCATTCCTGTATCTCATGACTGGCATGTAGTATCAAACAGCTCTTACCGTTACACCTACATAGCCAACTGGTGATCTGACAGAAGAAATATGACGATCACAAGGGGGATTGGTAGATTCTTCTTAAACAGCATGGACAGGATGTCATAAACTATGTGTAGGGAGCCAGGGTGGCTCCCCTCCAAACCAGAGGGTAAAGAGCCACCCTCTCAGCCTGAGTGGGTGGGGCCAGACCAATCTTATGCCAATCCCCGGAAGGGGAGGGGTGGGACAGGAAGTACAAAGGGCGGGGCCCTTTGCCCAGTGAGGAGAGCACCAGGGAGGGAGACAGACACCGGCTGCTCCCTCGCGATCCTGCTGCTGACCCAGGGGAGGCCCTGGGCAAGGAGGAACCTGAGCGGGAGGAAGGCCTGTGGCAACCAAGACTGCCAGCCGCTGAGTATCCAGAGGACCCGGAGGGGCCCGGCTGTAGCCCGGGCCAGCGTGAGTCCGACCCAGAGCGGGAGCTGGAGCTGCCAGCAGCGGAATACCCGGACGAGCTGGAGGGACCGGAGAGACCCGCTTGAGAGACCGGGTAGGAAGTAGCCCACGGGCAGAACTGCACCGTGGGGTGGGTGTGTTTGGTCAGCGGGCGCGGATGGCACCGCTGACCCAGCGCCAGGACCTTCGCCTCCCACCACTGACAGGGCCCTGGGCTGGAACGCAGCGGAGTTGGGTGGGCCTGAGTTCCCCTACCCCGGCCAGCCTGCCTTGGGTAGCAGAGCTGTGCGCCGCAGACTCGTGCCGGCGCTCCCCCGCCTGAGGGGTGTGCCGCAGACTCTGGCCGGCATACCTTCCCCGCTAATTCCCCAGCGCCCGAAAGGTGTGACTAAGGCCTGCCAGTGGGACCATAGCTCTCCATCGCCCCCTAGGGGCTCGGAGGACTGACTGAAACGTGTCACACTATGGATAACAATTTTAGTACATATTATATAGAGTACGTAAACCAAACAGTAGACTTCTTTTTAACAATAAAGATAATTCCACTGAAAGACTAAGAATAAAATTGTGTTAAAAGCAGTAGAAGAAGCTGCCATCCTTTCTGCTGTTTCCTGTTAAAATCAATACATGACAGACAGAATTCCACACAAAAGGACAAAAAGATACATGATTGAGCATATTATAGTGGTAATTTGATTGAGAGCTTAGCCTTGCTCTTATATGAACTGGCACTAATCACCATTGTATATCGATCCTGCAAAGTATGCAGTGTTTTGTCCATACATGAATAGTTGCTGACTTTACAAGCTATTTGGAGGCTCATGTCTCATCACACTATCAAGCACTGAGTGGATATAAAACTAGAATTGTGGGTTAATATAAAATCTGGTCTTTAAGCTAACTGATTTATAGTGATATTTTCACTACAAAGGGCATGGAGTTTTCTACAATTCACTTCTGTTTTGACAGAAAGAGGCATTGCATATAGTTTTAAAAGAAGGTGTAATTCTCCACTGACTATTGTGAGAATCTCTGCATCCTTCACAATCTTCTATAAGCCCAGTGATCCCTGCAAAATAAGGTGCCAAAAGATAAGAAATGGATTACTTGTTGATTTCTTTGGCATAACACAACAGTGGTGGTGCCTGCCTTAGCATTTCCTCTGATCTTTCTGTTGAGATATGTACTTGGTGAGATAGTAGTCTTAGATCTTGAATTCTCATCAATTTCCATGCAGAAAATAGGTTTCCATATCCTTTTAATGTAGCATAAAAAGATGAGGAGGACCTATTTGTCTCTTTTGAATTGAGATGCTGTCATAAATGTAAAGGGAAGGGTGAACGCCTTTAAAATCCCTCCTGGCCAGAGGAAAAACCCTTTCACCTGTAAAGGGTTAAGAAGCTAGGATAACCTCGCTGGCACCTGACCACAATGACCAATGAGGAGACAAGATACTTTCAAAGCTGGAGGGGGGAGAAACAAAGGGTCTGGGTCTGTCTGTGTGATGCTTTTGCCAGGGACAGAACAGGAATGGAGTCTTAGAACTTAGTAAGTAATCTAGCTAGATATGCGTTAGATTATGATTTCTTTAAAGGGCTGAGAAAATAAGCTGTGCTGAATGGAATGGATATTCCTGGGGTTTTTTTTTTTTTGTAACTTAAGGTTTTGCCTAGAGGGATTCTCTATGTTTTGAATCTAATTACCCTGTAAGGTATTTACTATCCTGATTTTACAGAGGTGATTCTTTTTTACTTCTACTAAAATTCTTCTTTTAAGAAACATTAAATTAATTTTTTTCATTGTTCTTAAGATCCTAGGGTTTGGGTCTGTGGTCACCTATACAAATTGGTGAGGATTTTTATCAAACCTTCCCCAGAAAAAAGGGGGTAAGATTTGGGAGGATTTTAGGGGGAAAGACGTTTCCAAACGAATTCTTTCCTAATAATAATAATACTGGTGTTAGACATTTGGTGGTGGCAGCGAAAGTCCAAGGGCAAAGGGTAAAATAGTTTGTACCTTGGGGAAGTTTTAACCTAAGTTGGTAAAAATAATCTTAGGAGGTTTTCATGCAGGTCCCCACATCTGTACCCTAGCGTTCAGAGTGGGGAAGAAACCTTGACAGATGCCTTATCTGCTTTCCCATATTCTGGCAAATCTACTACAATTATTGGGTCAGGCTCTGAAGGTTTGAAGTAGGGAGGTACAAAAATTCCCATCAGATTAATTGAAGTGATATCCTTGCACTAAAGGGAAGAACATGGAATATAAAGGTAGAATTTCAAGCTGCCATTAAAGTCAGAGAGCACGGGACATGAAATCTATGAACAAATCTACGTTTCCAACAAAAGGAAAACCTGAAGTTGTTTACCTCCAGTATACAATTTAAGGTGTTCCCATGCAAAGATAAAGAGAGCCCATGCAAAACCTCACAGGTGCCATATAGATTTGATTCTAGTGCTCAGAATATTTACTTTACTACGAAGACACAGTGCACACTTAAGCACCACATTTGTGATTAAAAATCAGTGTGACAAACACTAGTATGAGGGAAATAAATACAAATATTTTGCCTGACATATGTTGCACAAGCATAAGGCCATGAAGGAGTTAATGAGCTCCACTTCCTTTAGTAGCCCATGATTTTATATGTTTTTATGTTCTGTGTTCTCTTCACTCCCCTCTTCCCCACATTCTGTTTTCCTTCTCCCATTGCTTTTAGGTCTTGTTTCCCCTTCCTGTTGTGTCATAGCTATCCAGCTACATTTGTCTTCTTTAATCTCTGTGGTGGAAGTTACAGCATAAAACCCTGACTTGAAGCACTGATGTATACTGTACCACTCAGAGAGCAGGATTCTGCACATCTAGCACTGTAAGTTGAGGAAAAAGAAGCTTGATGTAGCTGCTCAACCCCAGAACATCAACCTAAACTTTGATGGTTAGGAGGTCCATGATAGAACTCTAATGAAGATGAACTAGATTATGCCTTTCTGTAAGCAGGTGCAACTATACTAAAATCAATGCACTGAATGTGTCCTATCCATGCTGTCCTTGACTTTAAAGAGACCTTGGGATAATGTAGGCTTCTAACCTATAAAGACAATGAGGTGCCTTTAAAAAAATTAAAAAGCACAATAAATAAAGCACACTAGATAAAACCCAATCACAAAAGCAAAAGGCTCTCCCCTCCCCTCTTCTAGTTAATATAGGACTGGATAGGAAACTACATTAACATCTGAGCTTAATTCCAAATGTTGTATCAGATATCACCTCTTAAATCTCTTTGTAGTTCCACACAGCAAGGCTAAAATTTCTGTAAGAGTACAAGTACTGAAGGAATTAGTTCCACGAGATCACAAGTAGGTCTGCTGAAGAGAGTCTAGGCTTCCTGTTTCTACTCAGCCCATTCATCATACACTCTGAATGAGAGGACAGATGACACAACAGCAGCTATGTATAAACCCAGCCATGCTAACATTTATGCTGATTTTATTCTAGTTATTTCTTCATTGAAAAGAAAATTCAGAACTTTATCATATACTGTGATTTCATTCAATTATCACCAGAGAAACTAAAGTCATACTAAATAATATTTCTAGGTAGCATTTTAAAAAGTGGAAATAAAAAAGAAATCAGTAACATAATAGCAGACTATTATAAATGCCTACATGATAGGCCACCTACATAGCATATTTTTATATAGTATAGCATAAGCACAAAATAAAAATCCTGTTGATTATTCTGATTTCCTGTTGTGTTTGTACAACATTTTATTTTGGCCCTGTAAAAGTCTCATAGTTTGCATGTTGTAAAGTTTAATTACTTAGAAATATTTCCCCTGGTCATGTACATCTCAATGTATTTTCCATGGAGTCTGCAGTGAAGTTGCCAACTTTAATAATCCCTTGGTAACTGTCATTATGGTATATTCCCTTGCTGGCAACAGAAGGAAGGTAGAAAAAGTCTGTCCCCTAACACTGACTAATATTAAAAAGAAAAGACATTTTAAACATAAGACATACTTGGAAGGCAGAGTTCACAGCACAGTAAAAATAAAATGTCATCAGTACTTAGCATAAAAAATTAAAATCTTTACTTTCATCATTATTCCATGCAGTTCAGAGTAAGGGAGACATGATATTTCCACTTCCTATTCATATACATGCAGTTGATTTGCATATGAGTGAAAACAAATTATTTGTCATTTGTAGAAAAGTGATACCCGATGACTGCCTTAAGAGTATAAAGCTGGTTTCCACTCAGAAGTTTCACGAATTGGCTAAAAATATTGAACTGCAAAAATGAGCTTTTAAACTGAAAATGAATAGACATGATCACTATTTAAAAATATCAAACTGCTTTCTTCATTAAGATTCTGGTCATAAGTCTTCACACCTCCATATATGACTTGCAGGACATTTTTTGAAACTATTGGGAAAATAATAGATATTGCAGCTGGGCAGGCATCCAGTAGCAAACTGGAGAAGTACACGTAGGGGAAACATATGCCTGTCAAGCATCGCCTCTGACTCCACTTACTATGCCTAGAGCTGAGGCAACAGCAGGACTAGATATATGGCATTGGGCCTGCAGTGCATTCCCCCCCAACCCATTCTTGTGTTACATCTCATTTCTTCCCTATATATCTGCTTCAATTGTAAGTGCCTTGAAGAGGGCCTTAACTTATTTTACTCTGTATAATACCTTGCAGGTACTGATTTTTGAAAAAGTGGTACTTTTTTTACAAAATTCATTAACAAGTTGGCCTTTCTCATTGAAAAATTTTTAAATTTGAATTTTTTGAGCAGTTGTATGGGCATGTTTTTGGACAGTATACAGATGGGAACAATGGTTAATTTACATTCAGCAACAAGTTAGTGCAACAAATGACTGTGGACGCAGGATGTATAGATTGGTGTTGCATGTTTAAGAGATCTGAAGTAACAACCTGGAGTCAAGCCTCCATGTATTCTATGATTCCATTGCCTTAGAATTTCCCATAGATTCCACCTCTCGCCCTGTAACTGTGTTGAAGAACTTAAACTTTCTTTAAGCCCTCTTCCCCCAAACAAACATTTCTAACAGATACAGCTGTGAAGAAAACTTTACAGATGTGAACCAAATGTAAATCTGGATCTGCTGACAGCCTAATACAAAAATTCTGTGATATGTTATCTGCCAATGAGTCCAGTTCTACAGTTCACATGCATAAAGTTACATGTCTGCATAAGAGTTTGCAAGATCAGGGCCTAAACTTGTAACTTTAATGTTATATTTGTATTAGTTTTCATTTATATATGCATGTGAACAATTTGCCATGAATAATACTAATTAAGCCCAATTTAACTTCTTCCTTTAATGATAAAATAGAATACATAATGAACATTACAAATAATCTTTAGGATACTATACATCATTGTTTAACATAGCAAATGGATTACAACTAATCAGTTCTTCTCTTTGAAAGCTTTTTTCTGCAAATTAATTATAAACAAGATACCAAAATATAAACACCATGATGGAATCTTCACATTTCATTGTGACTGCAATTATTTCATCTTTACTACCAAAGACCTTCACGTACTGGCAGCAATACATAATGATTTAGTCCACAAACAGTGATGGCCCACTATTTGTGCCTTGACAATGTGTCACTGTAGTAGGAATATTGACTATTTTATGTCTCTAGGAAATCCCTTATGGCCTTCACTAATTCATAAAATTAATTTTTACTGTTCTCTTGTCACAGGACTGATGACAAAATGTAATCTTTTTATTACAAGGGAGAAAATGTCCAGTGCTAGCTTTTTAGAAAAACACTTTTCTTCAGTGATTTAATTTATAAAATTTCATCTCCTTGCATGAATTATGTTCACTGCTTCAAAGTACATTGTAACATTTCAGTTTTTCAATAAGACTCTTTCAGTGTACAGCATAAACCTCAGAAGTGTCATATTGTCAAATCATGAAGGATATTTTTGAAGCATGTCAAAGTCTTGCAAATCAGGGCTAGTGAACCCAGACATCTGAGCAGTAAAAACATACCAAAATTTTACTCTAAACTTTACTATAATGTATCCATCTATGGCCACCTCAGTAAAGTAGTAATAGCTCCTGGCAGAGAGCATTCATCTTGGCTAAAAAGCTGTCATCAGCAACATGCTGGGTGTCAATTGGAATAAAGTATTAGATGCAAACACATTTGCCAATTACATGCATTAGACCTCATAATGACTGATGTCACCAGTGTAGTATGGCAATCAATTATCTTAAAGACACTAATTATACTTTTTCCATCTGCTCAATTTAGCCATTTTAAAGTTAGAAAAGGAACCTGTAAAAAGTTTTCTTTTTGAAAATAAAAGTTACAGGCTTCTCCATGGTCATGTTCTTGTACGCAGATGATTGCAATTTGGGCTTCTAAGGATAATAAAAATATTGTCTCTTCAAATTTATTTTGATCGCTTATTATTTCTAGCTGACTTTCACTTTACATGGTGCTTTCTAAAAAAAATGACAACCAACCAACCAAAAAAAAAAAAAAAAGGAAGGGCCTTTTTCCAGATTGCTTATAAATAAATTGAGACAAATACAGTACACTTCATGACACTTCCAGTACAAGGAGTGCACACTTAGTTTAAGGTTTGGTAAAAGAAGTGATTTTTGAGGAAAAATTTTAAAGAGGAAAAGCAGGGTGTTTGGCAATTGACAAATGGGAAACTGTTTTAAGAGTTGAGAAAAGCATAAAGGAATCAAGAGTAGGAGAACATGAAAAAAAGGAGTATTTAGAATAGAGAGGAGTATATGGAATCAAAGAAGGACAAAGTAGTACTGAGAACAGAGATATAGGGAGTAGTGGAGTTGCGCACAGCTTTGAAATTAAAGCTGAGAAACTTGAACTTAATAAAGAAAGAGTGGAGAAGACGACAAAAAGATTCAAACATGGAAGTGGATAGCATGAAGTGGTTGGAGAAGCAGCAAAAATTATCTTAGAAGCAGAATTTTGGACAGACTAGTGGAGAGAGTGTTGCAACAAAACTAGTCACATTATCCAGCAGAACATTTAAATGATGAGTCGAATAAAACAAACACAAATGCAACCTGAAGTAACTGAAAAGGGAATTAGGGCTAGATTCACAGACTTGGAGATCAAAAGGATTTAAACATCCATTTTGACTTAATAAACACAGAATCTATGTTAGCTCAGGTGGCAATAATAAAGAGATAACTAAACCGGAATAAATTGGAGGTTATTGCTCAACAAGAGCTAGTTAAAAATAAATATACATTCTGGAAATTCACACTACCAGCCAAAAAACAAAGGAAAAAAAAATAAACAAAAACCTACCTGAGTGAGGTAGAACAGAGGGAGAGGCAATGTTAAGGTATAAAAATTAAATTCAAATTAATTTACATCAAAGGACAACTGTAAAACACAGGTACAGATGGGGATATAAAGGAAGCCCTGACAGGTATGGACAACAATTTCTGAATTAGTTTTATTGTTTGATTTAGTATACATGTAATAAAATTAGAGAGCAGCAGTTGCCACAAACAACCCACTAGCTGGATTTTAGATATTAATGAGTTATTAAATAAGTCAAATTTTTAATTCTAGAAGCAGTCAAGCCTTTACAGAGACACTGAAGTAAGCTTCCAGACAGCAGCCATGACTATGCTGATAATTAACGACCTGTTGTAGTAGAAAAAGAGAGGCCTGAGGCCTGAACTAAAGCAGTGGCCAAGCTCTACGAATATAAAGCAAACGTAGCAAAAATCAGGCTGCGAGTGGAAGCCAGGCTCTGCCCGGGTGTAAGCTCACAGAATTTGACAAGACCAGGGGCTGTCATTGCAAAAACACACACATTCCTGGGAGGTGCGAAGCACAGGACACTCACACAAACACACTTCAGACGGGTTGTACTGAACACTCCAATGGTACAAACACACTCCCCAAAGATACTACAAGGACACACTAACTCCCTCTTAAAGATAAGGTCAGATTGCAGGGTGATGGATAGAGATGTTTTGATTGAACCAACATGTACAAGGTAAAGGGGGGTAACTAACCACATCAGAGGGGCAATATTTAATTTGTTTGTATCGGGGTATAAAAAGGAGCCTGAGAGGCATGTCTTTGGCTAGCTGAGGGGGGAATGGATGTCCTGCCATTCACTGAGCTGAGTCCATTGAAACGGGCATACATGTGTTAGTGTACCTGTAACCATTGAGCCAGGGCATTAGGGCTGTGCTTTATTGACAATAAACCTGGACAGGTGCCTTCACTACTAAAGCAAGCCTTGTGGTCTTATTGGGCAGTTCAATCAATGTCTGCTGTGTCTGCTATCTGTGCAGAACTGGGACAGCATACACCAGGAACACACACACACACACAGCCAATGACTAACTACACCTGTCTCGTTCTGTCCAAAGGAAAATCTCGCACTGTCTATAATCTTACCAAGGTTGTGTAGTCAGCTCAAGCTCAGTATGGCTGTAACTGGGCTCTTAATCTTCTCTATGAATCCCGTCAATCTTCTCAGTCAATCACCATCCTGCCTCTCCCTCAGCCCCATAACCTGGGCATCATCTTCAACTTGAATCTCTCTCTCTCTAAGTCTTTACATCCAGTCTAGGTCTCTAAAATACAACCTTTCTTATCCACCCACACAGACAAAACTCTCAGTCGGATCCTTATCATCTCAAATCTCAATTACTGCAACATCCTTCTCTCTGGCTTTGATAACAGCAATCTACCCACTCAGATTATTGTTACAAAGATCATTTTCCTAACCTGTCATACTGAGTATGTCACCTTCTCTCTTCGCATCCCACCCCCTTCTCTACTGCATTTAACATAAGCTACTTGTCTTCACTTTCAAGACCTTTCTTGATCTAACCCTACCCTATCTATTATCTCTCATTAACTGCTCAGATGTCAACTCCTACCACCGATTGGCCCATGATGCCAGCCTCCACTGCCCACTTGTTAAATTTTCAAACAAGCAGCTTGCTCCCATGCTGCCCTTTATGCTTGGGAGTAGTTTCCTATAAACATCTACAAAGCTACCTCATTATCCACTTTCAGATCCTTCCTCAAATCTCTTTGCCTTGATGCCTGTGAAAAACTTGAAATTAGTTAGGCCGCTGGTGTGCTCACACCACTGCCCATTATGCTAACCAGTATTTTCTCATTGTTTCCTCATACTCCCTTGCCCGATTGTATCCATTTGTTATCTCTGGTCTTACACTTAGATTGTAAACTTGTTGGGGCAGAGACCATCCTTCTGTTCTGCTTTTGCACATCATCTAACATAATAGGGTTCTTATCTATGGCAAGGGACTCTGATACAATAGCTATGTTAATGCTACTAATGTTCATTAATAATAATAATAATAATTATGGCCCTGCTGAACTCAATAGAAATCTCCCATTGACTTTAATGGGACCAGTGTTTCACCCCAAGTTTTTACATACAAATATATAATTTTACATGGTGAGTAAAATTTATTAGAGATGGATATTTGTGTTATACTAGCAAAAAGGAATATCAAATAATACCAAATAATACAAATGTTAACAAATTAAAGAGAACCGCAACTCATTAAAGAGAACTTCCAGAATGCAAAACAGAAACTGTAAGGAAGTTAATATTTCTGAGATTACACAGACTAGGTTAGGAATCTCCAGCTATACCAACTATTACATTTTTAAGGTTTTTCATCTTAAACCTTTAGTTCACTTTGTTTTTTCATATTCCAGATATTGCTTCTATGTATAAATTATTCCACTAAGCATAATAGCTAACTGGCAGTGGTTGTCTTTGATCTTCAGAGCTCCCTTATGGGGGAACTAGTAGCCACAGCAACTCTGTCTCAGTTTCTCTCCTTCTCTGAAGCTTCATCTAGCTTTCTTTTTGATTCTTTGTTGTGACCTCTGTCCTATAGCCATCTCATTTGAAATCTTTCCTGCTCTTAGGATGTTAAAAAGTCCAGTCCCTCAGAAGGCCAGTCACTCTATATATACACGGGCTCTTTAGGTATAGTTTGTTTCTTCAGAGCTTAATGAACCCCCTTGCAGGGTTTGGTAAGGGAACTTTCCCCTGAGTTCCAGGCCAGAGACGCTGTATGAAGAGGTTGCCACCAATCTCTCCCCACCCCTTCCCGTTTGCCTGGCTTGTCTCCTATTGTACTTCTAATGCAGACTGTTCCTCAGAGTCACAGTATGTGGTTCTCTCTTCGAGAGGATGTGATTTCCTGGGTGGCTTCTCATTAGTCTGTTGCTGAAGGCTTCTGCTCTCAGTAGCCCCTCAGCCTCTCTGGCAGGCATGCCATCCTTCCTCAGTGCAGCTCATTCATCTCCACAGCTGTTGTGAGGCCACCAATGAATCAGACTCAGCTAAGCAGTCAGTCAGTTTTATTTTTAACCCTTAGAAGCTGAGACAGCATGGAGGCTGTACACCCAATGACACCAACAATTAAATCTGCTTCTGTTTTAAAATGTATAAAATTATGGGTGAAATCCTGGCCCTTTGAAGCCAATGACAAGATTTCTGTCACTTTCAATGGGGTCAGGATTTCAGCCTATGTATTTAGTTAACTAATTAAAACACATTTTAGTCAGTCATGGCAGAATCCAAATGGTTGCTCAATAGCCTAACTAAAATGATTGATTATTGCAAGCTAGTTGTTGGTGGACAGCTTCTGTTCACAAACTAAAAACACCATTAGGTGTTAAGTTGGACTTCAAAGAGACTTCAAGGTCTGAATAGACTTAGAAACTCATCTGCATTCTTACATAGTTAGAGGTGGCATATCAGCAGGACTGAATGTGTACCACTACCACCCTGTTGCAATTGTTTTGTGGGTTAAAAGGGACTCAATCTGTGGAGCTTTCATTCTGACACAAAAATAAAAAGCGACAATAATAGTGGCAAAAATGAATAGCTGACAGCATTTTTTAGTACAAATCAAACACAGACTACTCAATAAGATCAACTAGTCCTTAAATAAAAGTTGCTTCTGATAGATAACTAACATGGTATAGAGCAATGGTTCTCAAAGCCGGTCAGCCGCTTATTCAGGGAAAGCCCCCGGTGGGCCAGACTGGTTTGTTTATCTGCCGCGTCTGCAGGTTCGGCCGATCGCGGCTCCCACTGGCCACGGTTCACTGCTCCAGGCCAATGGGGGCTGCAGGAAGCGGCGTGGGCCAAGGGACGTACTGGCTGCCCTTCCCGCAGCCCCCATTGGCCTGGAGCGGCGAACCGCGGCCACTGAGAGCTGCGATCAGCCAAACCTGCGGACGTGGCAGGTAAACTAACCAGTCCAGCCCACCAGGGGCTTTCCCTGAACAAGCAGCAGACCGGCTTTGAGAACCACTGGTATAGAGGTTATATATGAATAGCTATACTTTGCTTCTTAAAATCCTGTCTCTAGCTTAGCTTTCATGAATCTGTCCTCTCCTGGCTCTTCTCCTACCTCTCAGTCCATTCCCTCAGTGTTTCATTTAGTGGCTCCTCTTCTTGCTCTGTTCCTTTCAGTGAGTATATCCCCCAAGACTCAGTTCTTGGCCCCCTGATCTACTCCCTCTTCAGACCCTATCTCTAGATTTTTTTTTTTTATTCACAAGCATGATTTCAAATACTATCTTCACATAGATGACTCACGCACCTACCTCTGTACTAAAGATATGTCTTTTTCCATCAATCCTTCATCTTGGTCATTTTTGGAGACACTTCTTCTTGGATGTCCAGCTGGCAGCCCAAACTCAATGTGACTATTTTAGTCTTCCACTGACAGATGTCCACCCCTTCCCAATGTCTCTGTCATCAGGGATAACTTCACCATCCTCCTAGACACTGAAGTTATAAACTCAATGACATCTTAGACTGGTCCATCTCTTTTTTCCCTGTACATCCAACCCATGTCCATGCCTTGCCACTTCTGCCTAAATGTCATTTCACAATTGCAACCTCTTATGTCTATCCAGTCTAAGCCCTCATCATCTTGACTACTCTAGTAAGAGCTAGATATCATTAATCTTCTCCTCTCTAGCATTGACACATAAGAACATGAGAATAGCCATACTGGGTCAGACCAAAGGTCCATCTAGCCCAGTATGCTGTCTTCCAACAGTGACCAATGCCAGGTGCCTCAGAGGGAATGAACAGAACATCAAGTGATCCATTCCCTGTCACTTATTCCCAGCTTCTGGCAAACAGAGGCTATGGGCACCTTCCCTGCCCTTTCTGGCTAATAGGTTCATGGAGGGTAGGTCCATCAATGGCTATCTAGTTCTTTTTTGAACCCTGTTATAGTCTTGGCCTTCACATCCTCTGGCAAAGAGTTCCATGGATTGACTGTGTGTTGTGTGAAGAAATACTTCCTTTTGTTTGTTTTAAACCTGCTGCCTATTAATTTCATTTGGTGACCCCTAGTTCTTGTTTTATGAGAAGGAGTAAATAATACTTCCTTATTTACTTACCAGGCACATAACCCCTTCTAACCCCCTCCACTCTGCTGAAATCACTGCTGGTAAAATCATCTTTCTAATTTCTCATTGCAAGCACCTAGCCCTACTCTGTGTCCCTTTAGTCACTCCCTCTCCACACCTTAAAACACAAGCTCCTTTTCTTTCCTTTAAGACCATTCACTGTTTATCACCACCTTTATATAGCTGCCAACCCACACCTTGTTCTGCCAGTGATAGCAGCCTCCATTACTCTGTTTGTACCCCTATGTATTTCTGTACTTTCTCCTTTCTCTGCCCCCAAAACATGGAGAAAATTCCCATCAAATGCCACCTCTGCTTTGCATGCCTATAAAATATTCTGATAAGACATTGGTTAAGCAAGTGGCAAGCTATTACATCTGCTCTTATGCTAAAATCTATTTGCTTCATCATTACCTTTTTCAGACAAGCCAGTTTGCTTCATTCACTGGTTGCTTCCTATTATGTAGATAGTGAGCTCTATAGGGCAGAGACGGTTTCTTGCTATTTGTCTGTAAAGTTCATGGTAAAATGGTGCCCTGACCTTTGATTGTGTGTGATAGTAATCATAAGTAATAATTATATTTTTCACATAGGGAGTGGTATGTATATTTCTGTCAGTAAGGTACTGTTCTAATGTTTTTCTTTTAAAAATCCACATACTCTGGTGTAAAATATGCAATATATTTTTTAAAAAATCAGTGAAACATGAACTGGTGGATATGGAAAATCCTGTCTTTCCTGTGAGGAGCCAGACTGGGTTAGAGGAGGGTTGACAGACAGAAATATGTTCTGGAAATGTTTACCAATCCCTAGCACTCAGAAAGGTGACCAAGAGTGAATTGTGCACCATATAGTGTGAGAGATCATGGATTTTCTCATTGGTGTCTTGCATCAACAGATTAGGACTTTCTAGGACAAATGAAGGGGAAATGGACATGGGACAGGGATGAAATTACCCCTGTATGAGAGACTGCTAGATTATGTTCAGTAAGATGAATCACCCTTTCAGTAAGCAGATAGAGATCATGAGCTAACTTCATATTTAGTAACCTAAGTAAACAAATGCACTCATGTGCAGTGAACTTCAACAGCAGTTGTATGAGAGGAAAAATTTGAGAGGACTTTTCTAGCTCCTCCTAGACATTTGCTAGCTCGAACAGAGACCCTGAACCAGCAAAGAAAGCATTTAAGCATTTTAATTATGTGAGTAGTTCTACTAAGTCAATGGGACTACTCATCTGCTTAAATACTATGCTAAATTTTTAAATGCTCCATCTCCAGTAACAAATAACACTAGAGGAGATTGCTTCTGGAAGTACAGTCTTCAATCCTGTTCTCTTCCATCATGTACAGACATTCCCAGTAGTCAACATATGATAATAATTGAACAAAATTTCAGCTGTAAGAATATTTCTGTGACTATTCTTTGTGAATGGGTCTGGGATAGCCAGGCAAAAACAGGATTCAGAGATGCATAAAATAAGGAAGGACAAGGAGATTATGGCAATCTCACTCAGTCTACAGCTATCTCCTCCAGGAGGCAGATTTGCCTCTTTAAATACTGAAAGTCCCTAAGCTTTTTCACTCAGAATTATAAATATGTGCACTGAAAGTTCTGAGAAGCAGAAAGTGACCATATCCATTTCTGAAGTTTTTAAAAAAATATACACTGTGTTTGACAATGCTGATTTAAAAGTTTGTAAATATCAGAAAATAGTATGGGTATAGAACTGTTTAATTAGTGCTCAAATTTTGAGTGTCTGATGATTGAAAAATAGAATGCAAATGACAATGAGTTAATGGATTAGTAGTTTCAATTAAAATTACTATGTAATTCATGGCATACACATTACTTCATAATAACTGCTCTTTTCATAGAATATTAGGGTTGGAAGAGACCTCAGGAGGTCATCTAGTCCAATCCCCTGCTCAAAGCAGGACCAACACTAACTAAATCAACGAACATCAACTAAATCACTATTTTATAATAGTGATAAGCAAGGATGAGTTTTGTCTAATTTCAAACCCACTTCAACATCAGGAGTTTGAAATTAGAATAAGAGGGAGCTGCTTGTGAAATTTGTGTTCTGATAAGAGCTGTCAAAATGCCCATTCTCAGCTGCTTCTGACAACCATAATAGCTGGTTTCAGCATCAGACCTGAGGTAGGAAAAGCGTACCCTTTTAGATCCCCAAACAAACACTTTGCTGCCCAAGCAAGCAATGAAAATGGCTTGAGAAACACACATTCTCTCCAAAATTTTGGAAAGAATATACATTCTACTGTGCCTGTGTATATAATCACTAGCTTAGCCTTGACTGAGAGCACAGGAAAAGATATCACACATATCGCCCTTTCCCCCTCAACTGCTTCCAGCTCCCATCACACTTATCTTTACAAGTTTTTTGGTAGAAGGGAAGGAGCAAAGGTCTTCCTCCCTCCATGTGTCATCTTCCTGACTTTAGGAGGTGCAGTAAGGTGGCCCATCCAGGGCCGCCCCTAGCCATTTTGGTGCCCTACACAGCCCCCCAGGCCTCTGGGAGGGGAGGGGGGCTGGCCACTTCCTACAGGAAGTGGAGCAACCCAGCCCCAGCCTGCTCGCTCCCCTGGCTCCCAGGCTTTGGGGCAGGGGGAACCGCCCCCCAGCACTCACTAATGGCACGGCTGGGAGCCAGGGGAGCAGAGCAGGCTGGGGCCGGGTCGCTGTACCTATGGCCGCTGGTGAGTGCAAGGAGCCCGACCCTTCCTGCAGTCCTCTGGGGAGTGGGGGCAGGGTTGGGGCAGAGCAGGGGTGGGAAGGAGTGGGAGCGGAGTAGGGGTGAGGGCCATGGGGAGGAGGCAGAGCAGGAGCTGGAGCAGCACGCAGCTGCGTAGGGCACCAGAAAATGTGGTGCCTCAAATTTCCTGATGCCCTACACTGCTGTGTACTTTGCATATGGGTAGGGACGGCCCTGGGCCCATCAACATCTCCCCAATCAAAGAAGAGATCACATTTGAGCAAATGTGCCCCTAACTCCTCCAGCTGCAGCAAGACTGTGAAAACACCTCCTAGGCCCAGTGCATTGTACCTTTAATCTCGGAGGCAGATATACTCCAGAGTGTTTGGGATAAGAAGAATCCCCTACCCAGACTAATGGTAATCACTATCAAACCCCAGCCAAGGCTGGGTGGCATTTCTCTGAGCCTAGTACACTGAAGTGAATCTTTAAGGGCCAGTGCAGTGAGCCCACGAGGAGTGGTTCCCTAGCCCCATAGCTGTTGGAAGTAGGGGTCTGAATACATTTCCCATTGGATTGGAAGGGGAGGGTAAGAGGATGAGGGGGACAGAAGGTGACAGAGGTGGCAGCCTGCAACCATAGAATATGATGAACATAGAGAAGCATATAATTATTTGAACATAAAATTCTTTGTTCCAAACTACTTAATCCTGTGGTGCTGGTTCTTTTAATCACACTTTGTAATTCACAACAGGCACATTATAAGAACTATTTCCCACTGTTACCCATTCAACATAAAATAAATCAATCAGTAATAATCTGACTGATTTTCCTATAATTATTGTGAACTCCTCCAGGGCAATGCTTCTTTTGCTGTTAGCAATTTGTATGAAAATTTTCTTTCACATTTGATTGACACCATTTTGGCCAAATGCCAAAACAGATGCACGGCCTGTGTTTGTATTGCCATAACCTCATTGAACTCTATTGCATAAACTGGATCTAGAGTGAGCACTGCGCTGCAGAACAGAGCAAGGAACAAAAACATATCTGATGTTCTATTCCTCAGTGGAAAATAACATTACCGAGGGTAGCTATTTTACCAAGATTTACTTAATTTAAAAATTACCAGCCTAGAGATTTTTTGGCAGCCGGACAGATGTTTAGGATTACTAGCTTCAAGACTTTTAGAGAATAGTTCATCCTGGAAATGAACCTTGTGTCCGTTGCTCAATATTAAATTTAGAAAAAGTATAAATCATCATCACAAAGCTGAAATGTACAGTGTTAAAATTTGACATGGTTACATTTGATAAGTAACAAGGACTACACTATATTTCCAAAGGGCCATCATCCATGGGAGTGGGAGGGAGACATACAGGAACTTTTCCCCAAACCTGTCCTAAATGGCCCAACCCAGGCTGCACTGTCCTAGGGAGTTTTCCTCCCACCATCAAGCCCTGACTGTCATGGTATATGCCTGTGATGCACTCTGTATCCATCATTCACTATACATCACTATTATCTTTCACCCTCAGCTCTTCAAAAGAAATAGAAATAGTATCTGACCCAGCTCATCTATTGAATGGGGTTAGATCTGTGTTAATTTATGAATTCTCTTTTGGGTTTTGTGAATGCCATGTTGTATATCAATTATTCTGAATATAACCTTAAAGTGTGGCTTTGAGCATTCAGTTGAAGAAGGAACCTAACACCTCATGGAAAGACTATGTCTGGGATATTATGATAGAGTGATCAAGGGCCATCAGCATAGAATGGCTCTACCCCAGTGGAACAATGGGTTTGCTACCAGCAGGGCCTTTGACTGAAGAACCTGGGAGGAAACCCTAGAAAATCCCCAATGGAAGCTCTGGGGCAAAAAAGGTGTCAGAGGTTGTTTAAAAAAAGAAATGTTCTGTATGCAAAGCATGCCATTTACCTGACAAAAGCAAGACAGACAGGCCCAAAAGACTAAAAGGGTTGCCTGGCCCAAATGACTCAGACCAAAACCGGGAAACAATGGAAGGCAAGGACACCAATGGGGGCTGTGCTCTTGTTATCCAACTGAATGCATCAAATACACAAAAGGAATAATTGTATGCTGCAGGGGTTTTACTGGTGACTAAGCAAGGGTCATTCATCCTTCTGAGTCAGTGCTGAACCAATATCCCATCATGGTAGGAGACATTCTGCTTTGGATGAGATGTACAATTGAGGTCCTGAGTATTTGATTGCAATACAGGTCCTGTGTCACTTTTCATAGGTTGTAGCCCCAACACCACCCTTCAGGTGAGTACATTTTTCTGAAATTCTCCTTGAAATTTCAATCTGGTAAGTATTCACCTACATTTTCTGTCCTAAACAGTTTTCAACACAGGATAAAGTATTATCCAGTGTTGAGAGTCCTTTGTTAAAATGTCTTCACCCACTAAAGGGGAGGAGTAGATTTCATTTGACCTTCCTTTGACTGTTCACCTCCCCTCTGGATACAGCTGGACCATTCTTTCTGGGGACAGATTTATTGGCTGATAAAAATAATCTAGAAGAGCAAGTATTTTGACTGTGAATGCACCGAAGATCATGAGATGCCAGGTATTTTCATAACAACATCTCAAGGAAGATACCTACCAAACTCCCAACAAAGAATTTCAGTTTCATCTACATTTCTCACAACTTGAAAATTCTGCTCTGTTGTCAGTTTAAACAGTGTATTTTTCTAGGAGTCCTACCCAGTATATAGCAGAATCCAATCTGGATTCAGCAGGAGGTAAACTTTTAAAGTGTGCATTCCAGAAAATCACAACTCCAACCTGATAAAGAGCTATAGCTGTAAGACCAGTCATAGAAGTGCTCAGTGTACAGGTGTTGAGAGGAGCTATGGTTAAGAACAAAGAGTAGAAGACAGAGTCTAGATCTTAGCTGGGGAAACCCATTCCATCAGGAGCATAATTACTGCCTAGATTAGCAGAGATTCACTTGCCTATGGTATTTTTAAAAAGACAGTAATGGGTATATGGGTTTTATACAGCATGAAAGTAGAGCATTAACTCTAAGATGTGTAGAGTAACCCAGGTACAATAAATGGCTCAGACACAACATGACAAATGTCACAGTAGGAAAATAGTTTTTCTTTTAAAATAAATTAAGATATGATTGCAAATATCACATTTTTCTTCAGCACTGTTCCCAAAGACTTCCAACGTTTCAGTCTCTTTGGTCACTCGATTACAGACCTACAAGTGGCAATTCTTCAACAAAAAAACTTCAAAAACAGACTCCAACAAGAGACTGCTGAATTGAAATTAATTTGCAAACTGGATACAATTAACTTAGGCTTGAATAAACACTGGGAGTGGATGTATCATTACACTAAGTAAAACCATTACATAAACGTACTCCTTTTCTTTTTGCGGATACAGACTAACACAGCTGCTACTCTGAAACCAACATAAATGCATATTTATTATTTAGGAGGTATTTTAATACATCAAAATTGGAAGCATGTGTTGAGCATCACTGGCATGTTTTCTGTATCTTGCTTTTCCATGCATATACAATAATTGTTGTGCCATATACAGGAGTACTTGTGGCACCTTAGACTAACAAATTTATTTGAGCATAAGCTTTCGTGAGCTACAGCTCACTTCATTGGATGCATGCAGTAGAAAATACAGTGGGGAGATTTATATACACAGAGTACATGAAACAATGGGAGTTACCATACACAGTGTAACAAGAGTGATCAGGTAAGGTGAGCTATTACCAGCAGAAGAGTGGCGGGGGTGGGGGGTAACCTTTGTAGTGATAATCAAGTGTGGGCCTTTCAGCAGTTGACAAGAAACGTGTGAGGAACAGTGGTGGTGGGGAGGGGAATAAACATGGTGAAAATAGTTTTACTTGTGTAATGAACACATCCACTCCCTGTCTTTAGTCAAGCCTCAGCTAATTGTATCCAGTTTGAAAATTAATTCCAATTCAGCAGTCTCTCGTTAGAGTCTGTTTTTGAAGTTTTTTTGTTGAAGGATTGCCACTTTTAGGTCTGTAATCGAGTGACCAAAGAGATTGAAGCGTTCTCAGACTGGTTTTTGAATGTTATAATTCTTGATGTCTGATTTGTGTCCATTTATTCTTTTACGTACAGACTGTCCAGTTTGGCCAATGTACATGGCAGAGGGGCATTGCTGGCACATGATGGCATATAGCACATTGGTAGATGCGCAGGTGAAACGAGCCTCTGATAGTGTGGCTGATGTGATTAGGCCCTATGATGGTGTCCCCTGAATAGATATGTGGGACACAGTTGCAATGGGCTTTGTTGCAAGGATAGGTTCCTGGGTTAGTGGGTACCCATAGCAATGCCACTGATTTGAAGGTATACATTGTCCCCCAAATGTGAAATAGTTATGGGTGAGGACAAAGTCACAAAGTTCAGCCACCAGGTTTGCTGTGACATTATCGGGGATACTGTTCCTGACGGCCTGTAGTCCATCTTTGTGTGAAATGTTGGTTCACATTTGGGGACAATGTATACCTTCAATCAGCGGCACTGCTATGGGTATCCGCATGGCCCCACAGTATGCCAACATTTTTATGGCTGACTTAGAACAACGCTTCCTCAGCTCTCGTCCCCTAATGCCCCTACTCTACTTGCACTACACTGATGACATCTTCATCATCTGGATCCATGGAAAGAAGCCTTGAGGAACTCCACCAATGATTTCACAATTTCCATCCTACCATCAGCTCAGGCCTGACCAGTTCACACAAGAGGTCCACTTCCTGGACTGCTACTAAGGGGAATGGTCACAAACACCACCCAATACCGGAAAACCTACTGACCGCTGTGCTTACCTACATGCCTCCAGCTTTCATCCAGACCACACCACATGATCCATTGTCTACAGCCAAGCTCTACGATACAACCCTATTTGCTCCAAACCCTCAGTCAGAGACAAACACCTACAAGATCTCTATCAAGCGTTCTTACAACTACAATACCCACCTGCTGAAGTGAAGAAACAGATTGACAGAGCCAGAAGAGTACTCAGAAGTCACCTACTACAGGACAGGCCCAACAAAGAAAATAACAGAATGTCACAAGCCATCACCTTCAGCCCCCAACTAAAACCTCTCCAGGGCATCATCAAGGATCTACAACCTATCCTGAAGGACGACCCATCACTCTCACAGATCTTGGGAGACAGGCCAGTCCTTGCTTACAGACAGCCCCCCAGCCTGAAGCAAATACTCACCAGCAACCACACACCACACAACAAAAGCACTAACCCAGGAACCTATCCTTGCAACAAAGCCCGTTGCCAACTGTGTCCACATATCTATTCAGGGGACACCATCATAGGGCCTTGTCATAAATATAAAGGGAAGGGTAAACACCTTTAAATCCCTCCCGGCCAGAGGAGAAAAGCCCTTTCACCTGTAAAAGCATTAAGAAGCTAGGATAACCTCACTGGCACCTGACCAAAATGACCAATGAGGAGACAAGATACTTTCAAAGCTGGAGTGGGGGAGAAACAAAGGTTCTCTCTGTCTGATTGTTGCTTTTGCCAGGCCCAGAGCAGGAATGCAGGTCAGAACTCCTGTAAAGGGTTAATAAGCAATCTAGTTAGATATGCGTTAGATTCTGTTTTGTTTAAATGGCTTATAAAATAAGTTGTGCTATATCATAGAATCATAGAATATCAGGGTTGGAAGGGACCTCAGGAGGTCATCTAGTCCAACCCCCTGCTCAAAGCAGGACCAATCCCCAATTAAATCATCCCAGCCAGGGCTTTGTCAAGCCTGACCTTAAAAACTTCTAAGGAGGAGATTCCACCACCTCCCTAGGTAACGCATTCCAGTGTTTCACCATCCTCCTAGTGAAAAAGTTTTTCCTGATATCCAACCTAAATCTCCCCCACTGCAACTTGAGACCATTACTCCTTGTCGTGTCATCCGCTACCACTGAGTATAGTCTAGATCCATCCTCTTTGGAACCACCTTTCAGGTAGTTGAAAGCAGCTATCAAATCCCCCCTCGTTCTTCTCTTCTGTAGACTAAACAATCCCAGTTCCCTCACCCTCTCCTCATAAGTCATGTGTTCCAGTCCCCTAATCATTTTTGTTGCCCTCCGCTGGACTCTCTCCAATTTTTCCACATCCTTCTTGTAGTGTGGGGCCCAAAACTGGACACAGTACTCCAGATGAGGCCTCACCAATGTCGAATGGAGGGAACGATCACGTCCCTCCATCTGCTGGAAATGCCCCTACTTATACATCCCAAAATGCCATTGGCCTTCTTGGCAACAAAGGCACACTTGTATGGAATGTATATTCCTGTTTTTGTGTCTTTTTGTAACTTAAGGTTTTGCCTAGAGGGATTCTCTAGGTTTTGAATATGATTACCTGTAAGGTATTTACCATCCTGATTTTACAGAGGTGATTCTTTTACTTTTTCTTCAATTAAAATTCTTCTTTTAAGAACCTGATTGCTTTTTCATTGTTCTTAAGATCCAAGGGTTTGGGTCTGTGTTCACCTACGCAAATTGGTGAGGATTTTTATCAAGCCTTCCCCAGGAAAGTGGGTGTAGGTTTTGGGAGGATTTTTGGGGGGAAAGACATTTCCAAGCGGGCTCTTTCCCTGTTATATATTTGTTAGATGCTTTGTGGTGGCAGCAATAAAATCCAGGGGCAAAAGGTAAAATAGTTTGTACCTTGGGGAAGTTTTAACCTAAGCTGGTAAAAATAAGCTTAGGGGTTTTTTCATGCAGGTCCCCACATCTGTACCCTAGAGTTCAGAGTGGGGAAGGAAACTTAACAGGCCTAATAACATCAGCCACACTATCAGAGGCTCGTTCACCTGCACATCTACCAATGTGATATATGCCATCATGTGCCAGCAATGCCCCTCTGTCATGTACATTGGCCAAACTGGACAGTCTCTGCGTAAAAGAATAAATGGACACAAATCAGATGTCAAGAATTATAACATTTAAAAACCAGTCGGAGACCACTTCAATCTCTTTGATCACTCGATTACAGACCTAAAAGTGGCAATTCTTCAACAAAAACCCTTCAAAAACAGACTCCAATGAGAGACTGCTGAATTGGAATTAATTTGCAAACTGGACACCATTAAATTAGGCTTGAATGAAGACTGGGAGTGGATGTGTCATTACACAAAGTAAAACTATTTCCCCATGTTTATTCCCTCCACCACCACCACCACTGTTCCTCACACGTTCTTATCAAATGCTGGAAATGGCCCACCTTGATTATCGCTACAAAAGTTACCCCCCCAACTCTCCTGCTGGTAATAGCTCACCTTACCTGATCACTCTCGTTACAGTGTGTATGGTAACACCCATTGTTTCATCTTCTCTGTGTATATAAATCTCCCCACTGTATTTTCCACTGTATGCATTGGACGAAGTGAGCTGTAGCTCACAAAAGCTTATGCTCAAATAAATTTGTTAGTCTCTAAGGTTCCACGAGTACTCCTTTTCTTTTTGCGGATACAGACTAACACGACTGCTACTCTGAAACCTACCATATACAGGATTATCCTGCTCATAAAGTATATCCATACCCTTGTCATAAATATAAAGGGAAGGGTAAACCCCTTTAAAGTCCCTCCTGGCCAGAGGAAAACTCCTCTCACCTGTAAAGGGTTAAGAAGCTAAAGGTAACCTCACTGGCACCTGACCAAAATGACCAATGAGGAGACAAGATACTTTCAAAAGCTGGGAGGAGGGAGAGAAACAAAGGGTCTCTGTGTGTGTCTGTCTTTATGCTGCCTTTGCCGGGGATAGACCAGGAATGGAGTCTTAGAACTTTTAGTAAGTAATCTAGCTAGGTACGTGTTAGATTATGATTTCTTTAAATGGCTGAGAAAAGAATTGTGCTGAATAGAATAACTATTTTTGTCTATCTTTTTTGTAACTTAAGTTTTTGCGTAGAGGGATTCTCTATGTTTTGAATCTAATTACCCTGTAAGGTATCTACTATCCTGATTTTACAGAGGGGATTTCTTTACTTCTATTTACTCCTATTTCTATTAAAAGTCTTCTTGTAAGAAAACTGAATGCTTTTTCATTGTTCTCAGATCCAAGGGTTTGGGTCTGTGGTCACCTATGCAAATTGGTGAGGCTTTTTATCCAACATTTCCCAGGAAAGGGGAGGGGGTGCAAGTGTTGGGAGGATTGTTCATTGTTCTTAAGATCCAAGGGTCTGGGTCTGTAGTCACCTAGGCAAATTGCTGAGGCTTTTTACCAAACCTTGTCCAGGAAGTGGGGTACAAGGTTTTGGGAAGTATTTGGGGGGAAAGACGTTTCCAAACAGCTCTTCCCCAGTAACCAGTATTTGGTGGTGGTAGCGGCCAATCCAAGGACAAAGGGTGGAATATTTTGTACCTTGGGGAACTTTTTGACCTAAGCTGGTAAAGATAAGCTTAGGAGGTTTTCATGCAGGTCCCCACATCTGTACCCTAGCGTTCAGAGTGGGGGAGGAACCTTGACAACCCTGAACACACAGTGTAAAATATTACAGCAAGAAAAATTAGAAATATGTTAATGAATTCCATGTAAGGAGTGTATGACTAACAGGCTACAACAGGTATTTTTAATAGCATTTAACAGATTATGGGAATATTTAGTAAAAAGCAGCACTATTTTTGAAGCTAACTTTACACACATGCATTGTATAGGATAAATTCAGCTGAAAGTACAACATATAGAAATATACACGTTATTTTAATGATGTAAAGTATTCATTTCTCAAAGAAAAAAAACATCTAACATACCTGCTACAGATCTTTGATATTCTGAAAATTTGGAGGCTCACAAAATGCCTGGTTACAAGCCCAACTGGTTACACAAATTATTTGCAGATATTTTATCATTTTGGTCCAAGTTCTGCTGCACTCCCTTGTATCTTTCTGCAGAGAAACCAATGGGAATACATGGAGTACAACACAACTCAGTATGAATAAGAGTGGGAAAACTGAGCCCTCTATGACTTCCATAACCTTTGAAAATTATACACATTTGGATATGTGGTCACAACAGCCTAGTTAGCCAAATATTAGATGCCTGTCATTTTTAAAAAAAATATTGAGTAAATAATGTGTGCTACTCTTGACATTTTGTTCCATGCAGGTTAGCATCACACCTAAAGCAGCACCATTAACAATAAAATGATTATGTCTGTGACATTATAGATACAGAAGATAATAAAATAAGACTGATATCTGGATTAGTTACCTGCTGATACCTGCTTAGTTTTTGGTCTCTGATAGCCACAACCATTACAACTGAAACTGCCTCGTGTCTATATCTATTTTCACTCCAACTTTTGTTTTGATAATATTTTAATTGAAAGTATTTTCACATTTTTCTATGGGTATATTCATTTCTATTCAATTAAGCTGATCAAGATAAGTTAGAAACAACATACAGGAAAAAAACAGTATTTTTCTCTAAGGTTTTATTAGATGTTCAAGTTTGACAAGTACCCATTCTTTATACTCTGTCTACTGATCATTGAAAGAATCACAAAAATACTTTGGTAAATTTGATAGTTTATAGTTTTTAAATGTTGCTTGGTCTTGTCTAGATACACTAGATTAATCTATTTGAAATCAAGACAAGAGAACGATTTCAACCTCTTGAGAAAATGTTAAATCTCTAATCAATATTTGTAATTAGAGAATTGACTATACTGAAGCACTGCATGCATTATGAACTCTATTTCTGGACATCTGCCACTGATGCTAAAATGAATATTTTTGTCCTCCATCCTTCTGCATGGTACCACATACTCCAGGCTTTTCTGGTCAGGCTTACATTGAGCTAAAAAGGGCACCATACATTTTATAGGAAGAGATTTGATTTGCGTTCCCAGAAAAGACAAGTTACTACAACATTTGGTAGTTCAAGTATTAGCATCTTTTTAAAAGAAAGGCTTTTTTAGACTCGGCAGGAAATTGTGCTAAATGAAAAAGTAGATAATAAATTGGATGCTCTTTGTATCAAAGTGCTTTTGCTTTAACATCATCATCAAGTAGTTTCAGCAGCATGTTCCGCTGCTGGCAAATTAACTAGTGAAGAACATTTTGCATGCCAGATATCTAACTCTTCTGATGGAAATGAAGTGTATGGTATATGGCATATTAATGGTGTTTTTATAAAGGAGAACTCTCAGGGATGGCAACTCCAAGCACAAAAGCACCAACCTTCTGATTAAAGGTTTCTGCAGAATTCTCAGTCAGAAGGAGTTGCATGCACACAAGAGTGTGCAATTTAGCCCCCGTGTGTATACTAAATTGCTCCACTAAAATTAGAAATTTCAGTTTTTAAAGTAAGGTACATAGTATAAATAAAACTTTGCTTACAACTGTCAAACTGTCTATTCTATCTTTCAGTTTATTCTACTCCATAGCTGGGAATGTGCTTCAACCTAAATTACTGTACAGTTCCTTCTACAGGGAGATTTCCAAATTTCCATTGGGTACTGTCTTTAGATAGTATAGCAGACCCTTCAATAGGCAAACCATTTTTCTGAGTAGGTATTATTCCATTGTACAACAACTGAAAGTGGAAAATGTCTGTATACTCGCAAAGCCTAAAAACAATTAAAGATTTCTCTCATAGTCTGTAACTAGTTTCTGGGAGATTTTTCTTCTGTAGGCTTAGAATTCAGATACTTGATGTGTATTCTGTGCTATCTAGATCCAATATGACCAGAATAAACTAAAATAATCCATTCCCTTTAGAATGTTTATGTATTCCTCAATTCTCTTCTACTCTTTTAAGGAGCATGCTCTCACTTTTAATAAAAAAATCCCTGATTTTGAATTTCTGAAGTCTAGCAACTTCTGTAATGGACTTATTCTTCTTCATTTCAATTGTTTTCAATTTATCAGGATTTTGGCCTGGAATAGTAACTGTTTGAATATCACTTTTAAAAAAATTCTGTATGTTAACTTCCAGTGTGTAGAATGCATCAGAACATGAGTAAAGTTTGGCAAGTCATTCTGCAAGAGGAGATTCTCTTTTCTGTGCTCAGCATTTAGCATTCGTTTCATGAGGATGTTTTTCAGTAGTTGCACTGACCCTTCCACAGTGCCATTTGAAACAATATTCCCACAAATATTGAATCCAGTTGATATTAATAAATTATTGGAATTCTGCCACTGCACATTTTGGCCTATTATAAGATAACACTTTCTCAGTTAAAGCCATAGCATGCAAATAAATCCCATAGTGATTTTGTAGTTTTGACTAATTCTAATAAACCCTGAATTATTTTTGACCCCTCTGAATGAACTGATCACTAACATGAAGCACAGGCTCTTTTTTGGTAAAAAATCAACATCAATGTGCGCCTACATTTAAGTTGGTCATTTCTGTGGATGCAGAGATGCTACTAGCCACTCACTTACAGTTATACAAACTGAACAGCCTTGTATTTTTTAATCTTTGAAGTAGGTCTTGGCCACCAGATTTAGTCTCTTTTTAAGGTTCATATACAGGATGCATTGACGTCTTCTCCAGGTTAATCCTCTGCAATCTGTAGTCTCCAAATTAAATAACTCTGTTCATCTGAGATCATCTCCCACTCTGTATGTTTGACAAAATATGGCCAACTATTAATTACTCTCACTCCCAAGAGAAAACAGTCTCCTATAGAATCCTTTTAATGAATACCTTATTTTGTTCTCCAAGATATCTCAATATGGTCGCATTGCACTCTATGGGAATTTACTACCAACTTCAATGGGGTCCATGGGATTGAGTGAAAAAGAAAGTGTCCTCTTATTCTGAGAATTTTAGAATTGTCATGGACTGATGATTTTCAGCACTCACTATCATAACTATATAAAAGAAATCAATGTCCAGCACTGTATCTTCATAGCCACGAATGTAGCTATAACAATATGTGGTTTATAAAAGGTAAATATTTGAGCAGAGAGATACTTATGAAATTTTCACATAACAAAAAATTAAGCCAAGAGCCTCTCTTTTCAGATTATGCATAGTTCTTTTTGGTAGTGGTTAAAGTGCTGGGTGCAGTCTCTCCTTGCCCTTTTTCCTCACATTTACCATCACCTATGATTCATCACAGACTAGGTGCAGTGATTTGAGAGTGCTGTAATGCACAAATGCATCACTAATAGCTATTTGCATTTATTAAAAGCAATATCACACTCCTTGAACATTTCATAGTCTTATTCCTCTGTAACAGCTTATGCAATGGCCCTGAAGTAGCTGAAAGGTTTTTGGAAAAAGAGTCTTAGCTCTGAAATATTTTTCAGCAGGGTGTGTCTTTCTTAGTCTGAGGCTGTGGAATCTCAAAATGTGCCATGATAAGAAGAAACTCTGGAAGAGCACTGCCTATTCTTGATGATAAATGGGAACAGGCAGGCTGCCTGGTCCCTTGATATATATTCCATGGATATGTAGGAAGCCACCATGCCAGACAGCTCCCAAATCATAGAGCATTGGATAAGCAAATCAACTAGACATCCACTAAAATCATCCAGGGTAGGAGAGGAAGACAACTGATTGCCCTGAAAAAATATCAATAGTGGGTGTGGTTGCCAGCCACTTCTCAAACAAGAATAAATTTAAAGGTAAAAGGAGAATTTCCGATGGCCTGATGGGAAAGGGTAAGAGGCTAAGTTTCAGAAGGTATATTAAATTTTACTGATGTTGTTTAAAAAAAAAATACACTTCAAAAATGTTGGTGTTTGTGTGAACCTACAACTCCAGGCAAAAATGTATAGGGTGCAAATCCCACAAAACTAACTGCACTTGTGCTTTTTACTTAGCTCTAATTTTCACTCCCAAAACACAGACACATTCACCTTCCTGTTAAAAGGACTCTATAATGCAATCAAACAGATGTTTCCTATACTATGTAGTAGAAATGTGTACACCAAAAAACAGAACAGAAACCAATGCTTTCTCTAGCTATTGATCAAGTCCAGAGAGATGTAGCTGAAGAGATGTGGGGCAAATAGAAGTTTGGTTCCTTGATAGAAGGGCACAGGAATTCAAGGCAAAATTTGAAAAATGCCCAAAATAATTAAGCAATAAAGCCTTTTGTGAACAATCAGCAGTATTCTACAAACTTAGTCTTCAACTGTAAACAATTTTAATGTATTTTTTCTGAATGCACCACATCACCACCCTGTTTCCTGCTACTGTATTTTTCATCTACTTTACACAAGTAAATATTGAGATATGCAGCAGCCAAAATCTCTGCAGCCCAAGAGCCCATGTTTTTCCAAGTCAGCTAAAAAGAACTGGCCATGGGTTATGAGGTACGCTTTTCCAGCTCATGTAATGTATTAACATGTTCTAGCTGTAATTTATAACAAAACTGCTACTCAAACTCAAAAATATAGTAAGCTCCAATCTTCCATTTCCTGTAGCAATATACAGTGTGTTATGCTTTCATATCATATAACGGTTACAATTTTTAAAGTAACTTTTATAAAATGTTTTTTTTTAGTTATTGTTGTTAGCAGAGCACTCCAGACATGTTTTAGACTAAATGGTACATTTGTTCAATAAAATTGTTGTGATGGAATTATAAAATAATAAGTATGCATACATTTTAAACTATTTTATTTATTGGAATTTAGAATATACACTTATCCACAAATTGTCACTAAAAACATCCTTCCCAAACAAAAAGAATAGAAAAACCTCTTGTAAAATGAACTGTGGGATCCAGATTCTGCTTATTTTTTTTAACTCTGTACAATAAGCATTTGCCATGATTTTCAAAAGTAACAACTGATTTTGGGTGTTGAACTGGAGACACCAGAAAATGGCCTGATATTCAGGAAGCACTCAATGAATATCCTAGGCATATCAAGCAGGGCCTGTGAAAATTGTGTAACCCAAGATCTCTTGCCACTTTTGAAAATTTTGGCCATCACAGTTGAAAAACACATCAAATCTAAAATATCTTGTTTGAGATCTGATTAAAATGTAATGAATCTGTAAACTTAGAGGTTGTACCGTAAGACTGGAGAATTGCTAACATAGTTCCTATTTTTAAGAAAGGAAAAAAAAAGTGATCCGGGTAACTACAGGCCTGTTAGTTTGATATGTGTAGTATGCAAGGTCTTAGAAAAAATTTTGAAGGAGAAAGTAGTTAAGGACATTGAGGTCAATGGTAAATGGGACAAAGTACAACATGGTTTTACAAAAGGTAGATCGTGCCAAACCAACCTGATCTCCTTCTTTGAGAAAGTAACAGATTTTTTAGACAAAGGAAACGCAGTGGATCTAATTTACCTAGATTTCACTAAGGCGTTTGATAGGGTGTCACATGGGGAATTATTAGTTAAATTGGAAAAGATGGGGATCAATATGAAAATTGAAAGGTGGATAAGGAATTGGTTAATGGGGAGAGTACAGCGGGTCATATTGAAAGGTGAACTCTGCGGCTGGAGTGAGGTTACCAGTGGAGTTCCTCAGGGATCGGTTTTGAGACCAATCTTATTTAATCTTTTTATTACTGACCTCAGCACAAAAAGTGCGAGTGTGCTAATAAAGTCTGAGGATGATACAAAGCTGGGAGGTATTGCCAATTTAGAGAAGGACCGGGATATCAGACAGGAGGATCTGTATGACCTTATAAACTGGAGTAATAATAATAGGATGAAATTTAATAGTGAGAAGTGTAAGGTCATGCATTTAGGGATTAATAACAAGAATTTTATATTTATAAGCAGGGGATGCATCAATTAGAAGTAACGGAGGAGGAGAAGGACCTTGGAGTATTGGTTGACCACAGGATGACTATGAGCTGCCAATGTGATATGGCCATGAAAAAAAGCTAATGCGGTCTTGGGACGCATCAGGCTAGGTATTTCCAGTAGAGATAAGGCGGTGTTCATACCATTATACAAGGCACTGGTGAGACCTCATTTGGAATACTGTGTGCAGTTCTGGTCTCCCATGTTTAAGAAGGATGAATTCAAACTGGAACAGGTACAGAGAAGGGCTACTAGGATGATCCAAGGAACGGAAAACCTGTCTTATGAAAGGAGACTCATGGAGCTTGGCTTGTTTAGCCAAACCAAAAGAAGGCTGAGGGGAGATATGATTACTCTCTATAAATATATCAGAGGGATAAATACCAGAAAGGGAGAGGAACTATTTAAGCTCAGTACCAATGTGGACACAAGAACAAATGGATATAAACTGGCCATCGGGAAGTTTAGACTTGAAATTAGATGAAGTGTTTCTAACCATCAGAGGAGTGAAGTTTTGGAATAGCCTTCCAAGGGAAGCAGTGGGGGCAAAAGACTGATCTGGCTTCAAGATTAAACTCGATAAGTTTATGGAGGAGATGGTATGATGGGATAACTTGATTTTGTCAATTAATTGATCTTTAACTATTCATGGTAAATAGGCCCAATGGCCTGTGATGGGATGATAGATGGGGTGGGATCTGAATTACTACAGAGAATTCTTTCCTGCGTATCTGGCTGGTGAATCTTGCCCACATGTTCAGGGTTCAGCTGATCGCCATATTTGTGGTCGGGAAGGAATTTTCCTCCAGGGCAGATTGGAAGAGGCCCTGGGGGATTTTCGCCTTCCTCTGTAGCATGGGGCTCGGGTCACTTACTGGAGGATTCTCTGCACCTTGAAGTCTTTAAACTATGAGTTGAGGACTGCAATAGCTCAGACATAAGTGAGAGGTTTATTGCAGGAGTGGGTGGGTGAGATTCTGTGGCCTGCATTGTATAGGAGGCCAGACTAGATGATCATAATGGTGCCTTCTGACCTTAATATCTATGAGTCTATGATATCATTCAAACTTTTTAGCTGATTTATTACTTGATGAATCTCCAACACAACTTATTGAAGTGCCTGGTGTCTCTCTGGTGATTTAGTGTTCAGATAATCACTCAGCCCAGCACAGTTTATTTAGGAAATCTAACAAATCCATTGCACAATTCTGCTTCTTTGAAAAATGGGTTTTTCCTTCTTTTCAGTTAGAAGTATTTTTAATTAGGGTTTTTAAATTTTAAAGATCTTTAATAGTAAGTTCTCCACAGCATGTCTGTTAACAGGCACAAATGCTGCCAATTCACTCAGTGATGTTTATAAAGTACTTTATAATTAATCACAAAATTAAGCAACTTCAGACAACACTCATATTTCTACCTAATTTTCACATAATTTTTTTTAGTGATAGGTGCCAGACTGACAGACTAATCTATTTTATCAACAGAAAAAATGTAACATGGGAAAGTATAAGCTCTCATAAAATGCCCTTCCAATAGAACTAAATTTCATCTTAGAAGGAGCACCTTTTGGTGTAATTGAAAGATTGTCTTATCTAGCTCTTTATCTCAAGACAGCTTCAAAGAATACGTAGGCTTTAATAGTGATTTTCAACCCTTTCACTTAGACAGGTACAGAATGGTTTGGTATAAATTTCATTTTCAAATAACATCCTACAATTCATCTTGTTACCACTTCTAATAGGCATACACACTCTCTATCTCTGCGGGGGGGGGGGGGGGGGGGGAGGTGTGTGTGTGTGTGTGTGTGTGTGTGTGTGGTGGATTTAGAATGACAAAAATAACATACCTAATCTTTACCCCAGATACATAAATAGCCTATTTAAGATTCCACTATTGTACTTATAGACAACCTACATTTTATTTCTGGAGAATATTTTTATTACATTTATTTAATTTTTGACTGTGCAGTAGTTTAAAAATTCTAGAAAAGCCACAGGCTGAATATTTATCTGTCTGTACTAAATATCTGTAGATACGATTTCTCAGGATTTCTAGATTATACCTGCACTCCTTAAAATGAGATTAACATGTTCATGACATACTCAGGCAACGAACACAGAGAAAACTGGAGGAACCACTGAAGGACAGCTATTAGAAACTTGGCAACTTATGACAGCCAGGACCAAGGTTTATTTTGACTTTTATGTATTGCTCATGTTATCTTTGCTTGAACTTGCCTCCATATTTAATTTCAGTGTACAGTATTTTTGTTTCTGATCTGCCATTAACTAGCATTTTAACATCAAAGTACAACTGGCTGAAGCCACTATGATTGACTATGCAAGACAAATGTCTTTCCCCAGGCTGCAACAGTTGTATCCAGATTCCTAATTGTTTTTCATCTCCTAATCATTTTTCTCTTTACCCTGATTTCTTCCCTGGACTGTAGATCATTCCCCTCAGGCCCCAATATCATTATAAAAGTTAATGTATCTTTCCTAAAGAATATTATTCCAAACCTCTCTTTTTTCTACTAACTGTTAATTTCCTCATCTCATTTCTTTAGTACAACAGCGTCAAAGTATGTACTGTCAATATACTATAAACTGTGCATCAAAATTCTATTTTTCCTTTTAAAACTCCTACTTGGTAATGCAAGGCAGACAAAGCTTACAATGAACCAAAATATTCGGACCAATTTCATCATAATTAATGTGTCACAGATTTTACCATAATATGTGTGTGTGTGTATATAAATTTTCTGGGTTTTTTTAAAGTAACTGTTTGTTTTGTTTATTTTTTATATAAATAAAATATAAAACCAACCAAATGCAATCTTATGGTTCATTTTATAAACAAAAAAGCCAGATAAAAAGGGGAACAAAGAGGGACCCAGGGAATTATAAATCAGTCACTTAACTTTGATACCTGGAAAGATACTGGAACAAATTAATTAGCAATGAGTTTGTAAGCACCTGGAGGATAATTGGGTTACACAGAATAGCCAGCACAGATTTGTCAAGAACAAATCATGCCAAACCAACCTAATTTCCTTCCTTGACTGGGTTACTGCCTGTGGGGATGGGAGGAAGCAGTAGATGTGATATATCTTCATTTTAATAAGGCTTTTGATCGTTCCACTTATTCTGATAAAGCAAAGGTAGGGAAATATGATCTTGATTAAATTACTAGAAACGTGGGTGCACAACTGGTTGGAAGACTGTACTCAAGAGTAGTTATCAGAGTTTGCTTGTCAAACTGGGAGGGTGTATCTAGTGGTGTCCACTGGGTCAGGACCTGGGTCCAGTACTATTCAATATTTCATTAACGACTTGGATAAAGGATTGAAGAGTGTGCTTATAGAATTTGCAGGTGAAAGTAAGATGGGAGGTGTTGCAAGCAGTTTGGAGGACAGGATTAGAATTCAAAATGAATACAAATTGGAGAACTGGTCTGAAATCAAAAAGGTGAAATTCAGGATAGACAAGTGTGAATTACATCACCACTTACGAAGGAAAAATCAAACGTACAACTACAGAATGGGGGCATAACTGATGAGATGATAATACTTCTGAAAAAGTTCAGGGTTTATATTGGATCACAAATTAAATATGAGTAAACAACATGATGCAGTTGCAAAAAAGGCTAATATTCTGGGGTGTGTTAACAGGAGCGTCCTATGTAAGAGACAGGAGGTAACTGTCACCTCTACACAACACTGGTGAGGCCTGAACTGGAATACTGTGTATAGTTCTGAACACCACACTTTAGGAAAGATGTGGTTGAATTGGAGAGAGTCCAGAAGAGAGCAACAAAAATGATAAAAGGTTTAGAAAAGCTAACCTATGAGGAAAGGTTAGAAAACTGGGCATGTTTAGTCTTGAGAAAAGACTAAGGGGTAAACCTGATGACTGTTTTAAATGTGTTAAGGGCTATTATAAAGAGGATGGCAATCAATTATTCTTCTTCATGTCCACTGAAGGTAGGACAAGAGGTAATGGGTTTAATCTGCAGCAAGGGAGATTTACGTTAAGTATTAGGAAAAGCTTTCTAATTATAAGCATAGTTAAGTTCTGGAATAAGCTTCCAAGGGAGGTTGTGGAATCCCCATAATCTGAGGGTCCGAAGAACAAGAACAACCTCTCAGGGATGATATAGGTTTACCTGGTACTGCTTCATCCCAGGTGTCTTTCAGCCCCACATTTCTCTGATTGTATGAAATTCAGTTTCTGTGAAATTGTAATCATCCTTGTGAATACAGTTTTAATGGCTTTATAAATTAATACAAAAACTTATAATGCATTAAATGTAATACTAAAGGTACACGTCATCTCTGTTTATAAAAATATTAATCCATTTTTACCGTCAAATATATCCCTGCATCTTCAACTGCAATCAGTTATAACTGTGCACATCTATTTGAGGGCAGATTTGGATATGCATATCAAGATATATTAAAAATATCCATGATAAATGTTATGGTTGCCAAAGTTAAATTTTCAGAAGTCAGGTTAACATTACATGCACAACCTGAGCTCTGCTTCTTGTGCTTATGTATTTTGATATCTTTAAAAAGATGATTGCGTACTCTTTCTGAAATAATACAGCATCTTTTACTACATTATTGTATGCAACTGATTCCAAACAGGCTGAACCAAAACCCTCTCAGGACAATGGCAGTCTTTCAGAGGACTTTGAATCAAGCCGTGGATGTGAAGGGCTTCACATATACCTTTACTTCATTAATTCTGTTGAGCTTATAGTACCACAGTTGCTACATGTGTATCTAAGGTTGCACAGAAGCCCACATGCTATATTGTATTATTTATTTGAGAAGTAGTACGTGGTCCTATAATTAAAGACTGTTCTTTAACAATGAAGCAGAATTAAGGTATGCATGCAACCTTAGATGTAGCATTTCCTAAGTACATCACCTAAGTACATCATCAATAAACCGTGTAATTATTTTACATTTAAATTTGCATTGCACCAGAAACGCATGCATTTATTAGTCTGAACATAATATTTTTAAAAAGTGAAGATATTTTGAATGAATGCATATTTGCTAAGATATAGCACTAAAGAATGTATAGTACAAATAATAAATCCCAAGCCAAAAATGTATTGGCAACTTTAAATGCATAAAAAAGTAAACAAATTACCCGGATAAATTTTGGTCATGAACATGGTTAATAATTTTCATTAAATTCCTCCTCTGACTGCTATAACAGACTATTAATGCCTGCAACCGGTATTTTCTTATCTGCACTGTGCACTAAGACATTTAAAGATATAATGAGTAAAAAGGCAGTCAATACAATCTACATAATCAATAAGGCTTTGGGACCTTATTCAGAACAGCAGGTGAGAAAAAAAAAAGCAATCACTGCTCTTTAATATCTGCATTTTTAAAAATTCTCAAATGGTGTTGGGAGACACCGTGATCGGTACAGCATAAAATATCACTTATTTGACCTAGCCCCAACAACTTACATGATAATACATAGCACATTCAGTTTGAAGAAACACAGTTCCACTGTCTTAAGATATCAGTTTTACAGAACTATTTCACATCCCATTCTGTCTGCTTACACTATCTGCAAACAGTGTCACTTGTTTGATATCATTTGACCTTTTAAAGAAGTAATATTATCATGCTCCAAAAAATGGTTTGTTGGCCATGCACATGCAGACATGTGTAGGTGGGGAGTTGGTCTCTCATGTTCTTTTCCTCAAGTCACCGTATAAACAACCCACTGTCTGCTTATTGAGCAGCTGCACCCTTGAATGCAACACCACCAGCAGATACATATCCTCCATTGTACAACAGTTTTGAAAAGGCTTGAAATGGTAGCAGGAGAGCAATTCACACCCTTTCTTCAAACCATGCCTCTGCTACCAGTGCTGCCATGGCTACACTGCTATTTATATACTCATACCAGCTTGATGAGAGTACACAAGCAAGGGATCACACCTTTAGCTCTTAGTGTAGATGTAGCCCTAGACATCTGAGCTAGTTGTCCCCAAAAGGCCAGATTCTGCCATCCTTGATCAATCATCTGAAAAATCACAGTACAGATCAAAAAACTAAAGTTATGTTTGATGAATCTTCCTTGCGTAAAAGCAGAGGCTTTGACTGAGTTAATACAATCTCTGCTACCTTGCCCAGTATTAGGATTTTGTTATAATCACACTTCCAGCTACAAATTAAAGCAGGCCCACTTGTAGCAACCAATGCTCAGGAAGAAAATATCAATAAGGGAACTTTGACCAATTTAACCAGCAGGGTTAGCCAAGTTCAGGGCCCAGTGGGTTTTTCATAGATACTAAGGTCAGAAGGGACCATTATGATCATCTAGTCTGACCTCCTGCACAATGCAGGCCACAGAATCTCACCCACCCACTCCTGCGAAAAACCTCTCACATATGTCTGAGCTATTGAAGTCCTCAAATCATGCTTTAAAGACTTCAAGGAGCAGAGAATCCTCCAGCAAATGACCCCTGCCCCATGCTACAGAGCAAGGCGAAAAACCTCCAGGGCCTCTTCCAATCTGCCCTGGAGGAAAATTTCTTCCCAACCCCAAATGTGGCAATCAGCTAAACCCTGAGCATATGGGCAAGATTCACCAGCCAGATACTACAGAAAATTCTTTCCTGGGTAACTCAGATCTCACCCCATCTAACATCCTATCACAGGCCATTAGAACAGGTTGTTTCCATTAGAAGGAGAAATTGATGACCAAGTATGGTATCTTTGATGCAACCCTATTTATTTACAAAGTTTTATTTCCCTGAACACAAGAGGAATCAAACAACAGGAGATAGTTTCTTTGTTCACAGCAGCAAGCACTTTTCGTCCAGCACTCAGCCTAAAACTTGCTCTCTAAGCTTTTCTCAAGGCCACTTTCACTGTTTGTTCAGGCTGTGTCTGGAGCTTTCTTGCTGCCTTCTCTCTGGTTCTTTCTGTTTCTCCCCTTCTCTCTCAGACATAAACAAACACACCTCCACCTAACAATACACAGAGAAAACCTCCCATCCACTTAGTTCTAATTCCAGAGTAAACTACTAACATGTGCCCTTGTTTGGGCCAGTCTATTGCCTGTGTTTCGGTTTGCCCTATTGTTTCCTGTATTTCTCCTGAACGAATGGCAGCTGCTGCACTCACCAGTTTCAATGACACTTTGCCCAAACCAAAAAGTAATATCAATTAAAACACTCAGGGATGAAAATACTGGAATGCCAACATTTTTGTTAGCCAATATTGTTGCATTATTTCTGTCTGGCTCTTCAGGCCACAGCTGTCCCAATATTACAGCTCCCTGGCTCAGAGATTCCTTCCTTCTTGCCAAAGCCACGGAAGCCACAGAGAGGAGCCACTGATACTGGCTAAAAGTTCCATCCTTCCCATAGTCAACTCCAATGTTTGCCAGTGAAGGAGGGAAGCTTTAGGAGAAAAAGTTCCCTTCCCAATGTTTTAAGTTGTTTGGGATACAGTAGTTTTGATTACTTGTTTTCCTTATTTACAGTTTCTTGTTGCTGTTTTATATAGATGTATATTCCCTTCAGAATTTAAATTGATATGGTCTTTCCAGCTGAATGTTATGTATACTCAGACAGTTTGTATTACTTACATACCTTATATATGTACATTTTCCTTTTATTATGGCCTTGTTTTTTTATATACTTGGTCAACCCCCTTTAAAAAAAAACCTTACATTTGTAGATATATAGAAAGAGAAAATGCCTACAGAACTGGAGAAAACAAGCAATCCTCCAGAAAGTATGCATCCGATGAAGTGAGCTGTAGCTCACGAAAGCTCATGCTCAAATAAACTGGTTAGTCTCTAAGGTGCCACAAGTACTCCTTTTCTTTTTAAGTATACTGTATCAACTACTAATTTTCATTGTCCTGAAGATACTTTGATGTGTGCTCTTCATTTGCTGAAATCTTCAAGTGCAATGTTACTGCAATAAATTTAGCCTATGGTCTCTTTGCCCCCCCCCCCCCCCCCCCAGATCCATTGACAGATGGATCACAAATCAATTTTTGTAAACTTTTACCATTTTAATAACTATTAGATCAAACGGTGGCAACTATCAAGACAGTATTCAGGTATTCTCTAAAGGTGTCATAATATTAGGGTCGTTAATTTTATAGCAGGCCTATAACTGCCAGTTGTTTAAAAAGACTCTGTCAAGATGAAAGGCCATATATTTAACCTGTGCTTAAAGGCACATGTTTTAGTTGTAAATGGACTTCTTTTCCAGTGTGACTAGGACAGACTCCATACAGAGCAGGGCATTACAACTTTATTAATGTTTAAGGACTAGACCAAGTGTTGTAGATATCCCGATTAGTTAATTTCTATTACTCAGTCCAAGAAGGACTGATTTTTAAAGTATACAGTGTTGTTGTAGCCATGTTGATCCCAGGATATCAGAGAGACAAGGTGGGTGAGGTAATATGTTATATTGGACCAGCTTCTGTTGGTGAGAGGACAAGCTTTGGAGCTTACACATTGATGAGGAAGACACGAAGAAGAGCTCTGTGTAAATTCAAAAGCTTCTCTCTCTCTCACCAGCAGAAGTTGGTCCAATATAACAATATCCACCTCATGAGTCTGATTTTTAAAGCACATTCCTGGCTGTAATATACAGCTTTAAAGGAAGATTACCTTTGAGGCCTAAACATTTTGACAGTGTCAGTTTACACAAAATGGCCTGGCACCAAAATGGCTAAACTGATCATTCCCGTTAGGAAGCGATGAATCTTCCATTTGTATTCAATTACAGCATCAAAATTTTTACTTAGTTAATTTGGAGAACACTGATTCAGGAATAAGCATAACTTCAAATACAAATTAGTGGTATCTGAAAAGTCTGTTTTTCCAGCCCCCAATTTCTTCATTTACAAGATAGATAATAGTTACACAACCTCTGAAAAGTGTTTTGAGATCCTCGGATGTGAAGTTCTATGTAGTGCAAACTGTTATTAAGTATATGATGAGCTCCTGTGTATGTAGATTGGGCAGTCACATGGTATTTGCATTTCCACAGAAATTATATGATTAAAATCAAGAGAGAAACTTTTAGGGCATTGTTTACTATCTTCAAAATAAGTCCAACTAAAGCTAGCTACAAAATCTGCAAAACAATGTTGTCTCATGAAAATAGCCTTAATTTATCAAACAATTAGAAATTAAATACAAGAATGCTTAGATGTACTTAGGTACCAAAACCAAGAGTTAATAGAGGATACCTGCTTTTATAATATAAATTTTTAAAACATCCAGCAAACAGATCAGTGTACTTCTCAGAAGATGCCTCAGAAAAAAAAATGTGTGTCATGAAGGCATAGAAGATTCAGAATGTGCTAATTCTGTTGTGGTGGACAAGAGGTATCTTCTAGAACTATGTTATTAAATCCCATCCCAACTGTATTTTGCTTAACTTTGTAATTGACATCTATGAGCAAGTATAAGAGAAATTGTTTATGATGCTACAGGCTGCAATATCTATCATCTCCTGTTCACCTCAGATGTGTGGACTCAGAGTAAAACACCTCAGCCATTCCACATGCTAAGTACCCAGTGTGTCACAGTTGCCCCCGTCTTCTAAAACTGTTGTTTCTTTTCACTGTGAAAGATTTGATGGTGAGTACACAGGAACTACCATTTCTCATAAGTTTCTACAATGACTGAGAAATGGCAATTTTCAAAGATAGTTGTCCCCCCCCCCCCAGCATAATATTAGGGACATTAAAAAAGCTTTCAGTGATTTTATAATGTTTTATACTTTGGACAGTTATACAAACATACCCCAGATGTACACTAAAGATGAAGTTTTATTTAGCCAGGATTTTTTTTTTTAAATTATGGGCTAGAAGCTGGACAGTTACTGAAGCAAAGGACTTCAAATCTCACAATTTACAGAGGATCACACTGATGCCTAAATGTTGGACTTAGGCGACTAAGTCCATTTGTGGATCTAGCCCTGAGAATCTCAGCCCCACAGCTAAGCTTCCACTTAAGTCTGTAGGTGCCTACATTTCCACTGTTAATAGCTCCTAGGTGCTTATGTTTCTGCCAGTGAGAATGCACCAGATAGCCACCTCAATCTCATGGCTAACATAAACTAGACATTTCCCTGTCTATTTAACCTGACCTGGTAGGTGTGCTCAGAGCTCACCTAACCCCACACAAAACAGCCAGAGGAGGAGGTAGTGCTGGTGCCTCCCTTACACTGAGTGGCAAGATGCCTACGTTTCTTTTTGGATCTAGCCCTTAGTTTCTAACCCACCTAAAGCCAAACTGGAACCAGAGTTAAAACATCTCAGTGAATAGAAGAGAGCTCCAAGGATCCATTTTAATATTCCCGAAACCAATGGAAAGACACAGAGTTAAATATTACCATACTATTTGTTACACTGGATTTTACCTGAGACTATACAACTGGATACCTTTCAAAGTTAACAAGAAAGATCAGTGACCCAACCCAGTGACCCAATTTCTAGCTGTAACATGGTCTGTGAATTGGCACTTAACACATGAAAGTCAAATGGATCAATATTATGAGAAATTTCCACACTGTTTAGCCACATTGAATCAGAACTGAACTACATATCCAATAAGGCCTTCACCTTCTCTGTAAGCAATGGAATTTTAAATCCAACTACAATTAAAATTCCACTCACATGAAAATAAAAAGTGATATGTTTACCATTTGAGATTTCTTAATGGGAAATTCAAAGTCTCTGGAGTGGCTGAGGTAAAAATGCAGTGAGTTCTCTCAACTGCAGTCAGCACAGTGCTGTCATTTTGTTTATCATAAGAATCAGGTATAACTAGGTCAACTGAACGTGTGGAATAGTGGGAACACAGCACAAACCTCAGAGATCACAAAGATAGTTTATAGCTCTGCCAAAACACCATTACAGCAGAAAGCTTGTACTGTTCTTCTAAAACTGTTTATGCAGAGCATTGTACACTAGTAATTTGTATTGTCTAAAGACTCCCAATCAGACTCAGAGCCGCACTGTGTTAGGTACTGTACAACCACAGAGGAAGACATACCCCCTTGTCCTCATGGCTGTAAGCTCCATTGCCAGAAAATGCAAAGGTTGCTTTTAAAATGCAATTTGCCCATAATTAGGTAAAAGTGTGTTGTCTCTATTAGATGCAAATATAAAGTATTAATGTTTTCTAAGAAGACAGAGCCAAAAACAATAATGGTGGTGCCACCCAGAGTCAATTTAAATTTGTGTTGTACAGATGTTTTAAAAGATTACATTCTTGTATAATTATAGTATGAATTAAAATGTATTTTGTGAGCAAACAAAACACACATTTTGTATCAAACGACAGTTTAAATATTAGTTAATCTACTTCTAAATCTCAAAAAAGGTAATTTTATGGACTATTGAGAATAATACATAGCACATGTATTGCAACTCAGTAGTTTTACAGCAAAATTACAGTACAATGAAGTTAAACATTTTACTAATCATAATAGTATTTATTATTTTCATATTTAAGAAACACTAATATTTTGTTTATTTTTATTATTTGTGTTGGCCTAGAGGCACCATTCATTGATCAGGGTCCCATTGTGCTAGACTATATATAAACTCATAACAAAATGACAGTCTATTTTATTCTCTATAGGTTTAAATAACAATCACCACTATAGTATCTGAGCCCTTTTGAGTAATAATGTGACTTTATACATGGGTCAGATGATGTTTATTCTCTCATCCTCTCTCCAAAGGGAGATGTGTGTGCCGTGCAATGTCTTGTTTAGGTAGGTTTTGTTTGTTTGTTTGTTTTAATATACCGCTTAAAAGGGGTGCTCCGGAAACACGACACTGAGCTTCTAGGGGACTTGTTACAGCAGCAATGGTTGCAATGGTTCATAACTCCATTTCCCAGATTGCTTAAGATCCATGGTGGAGATAGAAGAGCTAGCAACACTACCAGGACCAACCATAAACCATAACTCAGAGACATAGGGTTTAGTTTTACTTTCAGTTTTGGATATTTGGCATGGAGCTGAGAGAGAAACATCAGAGCCAGTGAGGTTCCTTCTATCCTCCACATTCCTATCCAAGGGAAGATTTTAAGTCCTTTTAGGATTCCTGGGACATTGAACAACTCCCTTCAGCAGAGACCAGAAACCCAGGAGGCTCAAGGGAGTCACTGTCAGTCAAACAGTACACTGGACTCCATACCAGAAAGCCACAAGGATAATCTTACTATCCTTGGTGTGGACACTTGTAAGAAAACCTGTGTTTATTTTGCTATTTTATTTTAACCGAGCCATCAACTTCTGCATTAAACCACCCTCAAAGACTGAGTCTTAACTCACTATTTGCTGAGACAGGTGCTTTGAGGGAGCACAGGGTGGTCTGTACTGGCTATACATGTTAGGAGAGGTAGAATTCATGTACTGTTGTTTTTTGTCTTTTATTAGCCGGATACCTTTTCCCACTGTCCCCTAACCTGAGTTCACCATACCTAATAAAACTACAGTTACTAATTTCTTATTCTGGGAATTGTGATGGCGATTTTAATTTTTGTGCTCTGACTGATAGATTGTGGGAAAAGCACTCTATGTTCTCTGTTCTCTGCACTCGGAGGGTTTTCTTTGGGTGCGGATACCAGGCACCCTCATAGATGAGCCTACGACCCATACTCCTGAGGAGAAAAGGGACAAAATTAGAAAGGCCAAGGCACAAAATGAGATCAAACTAGCTAGAGACATAAAGCGTAACAAGAAAACATTCTACAAATACATTAAAAGCAAGAGAAAGACCAAGGACAGGGTAGGCCTGTTAACCAATGGGGGAAGGGGGGAAATAATAACAGAAAATATGGAAATGGCAAAGGTGCTTAATGACTTTTGTTTCGGTTTTCACCAAGAAAGTTGGTGGTGATTGGACATCTAACATAGTGAATACCAGTGAAAATGAGGTAGAATCAAAAGAGGCTAAAATAGGGAAAGAACAAGTTAAAAATTACTTGGACAAATTACAGAGTGGTAACCATGTTAGTCTGTATCAGCAAAAACAATGAAAAGTCCTTGTGTTAATCTCTAAGGTGCCACAAGGACTCCTCATTGTTTTTGGACAAACTAGATGTCTTCAAATCACTAAGGCCTGATGAAATGCATCCTAGAATACTCAAGGAGCTGACTGAAGAGATATCTGAGCCACTAGCGATTATCTTTGAAAAGTCATGGAAGACAAAAGAGATTCCAGAAGACTGCAAAAGGGTAAATATAGTGCCAATCAATAAAAAGGGAAATAAGGAAAGCTGGGGAACTACAGACCAGTCAGCTTAACTTGGGTACCTGGAAAGATAAGAGAGCAAATAATTAAGCAATCAATTTGCAAACATCTAGAAGATAATAAGGTGATAAGTGACAGTCAGCATGGATTTGTCAAAAACAAATCCTGTCAAACCAACCTGACAAGCCTGGTGGATGCGGGGCGGGGGGAGTGCAGGGGAGCTATAGATGTGGTATATCTTAGACTTTAGTAAAGTTTTGATACTGTTTCGCATGACCGTCTCATAAACAAACTAGGGAAACGCAACCTAGATGGAGCTAGTATAAGGTGGGTGCAAAACTGATTGGAAAACTGTTCCCAGAGAGCAGTTATCAGTGGTTTATAGTCAAGCTGGAAGGGCATAACGAGTGGGGACCCACAGGGATCAGTTCTGGGTCTGGTTCTGTTCAATATCTTCATCAATGATTTAGATAATGGGACAGAGAATACACTTATAAAGTTTGAGGATGATACCAAGCTAAGAGGGGTTACAAGTGATTTGGAGGATAGGATTAAAATTCACAATGATCTGGACACACTGGAGAAATAGTCTGAAGAAAATAGGATGAAATTCAATAGGGACAAATGAAAAGTACTCCATTTAGGAAGGAACAATCAGCTGCACACATACAAAATTGGAGATGACTGCCTAAGAAGGAGTACTGCACAAAGGGACCTGGGGAGTCATAGTGGAAAACAAGTTAAATATGAGTCAACCGTGTAACGCTGTTGCAAACAACATTCTGGGACGTATTAGCGGGAGTATTGTAAGCAAGACACGAGAAGTAATTCTTCTGCTCTACTCGATGCTGATTAGGACTCAACTGGAGTATTGTGTCCAGTTCTGGGCGCCACATTTCAGAAGGATGTGGACAAATTGGAGAAAGTCTAGAGAAGAGCAACAAAAATGATTAAAGGTCTAGAAAACATGATCTATGGGGGAAGATTGAAAAAATTGGGTTTGCTTAATCTGGAAAAGAAAAAACTCGGGGGGGGGGGCATGATAACAGTTTTAAAGTATGTAAAAGGTTCTTACAGGACGAGGGAGAAAAAATGTTTTTCTTAACCTATGAGGATAGGACAAGAATCAATGTGCTTTAATTGCAGCAAGGGAAGTTTAGTTTGGACATTAGGAAAAAAGTCCTAACTGTCAGGGTTGTTAAGCAGTAGAATAAATTGCCTAGGGAGGTTGTAGAATCTCCATGATTGGAGATTTGTAAGAACAGCTTAGACAAACACCTTCAAGAATGGTCTAGAATACTTAGTCCTGTCATGAGTGCTGGGGACTGGACTAGATGACCTCTCAAGGTCCCTTCCAGTCCTATCATTCCTTCACTCTCCCTGCTACATAAGAGTTTATCTTCCAGTCACTGTAGATTTATTTGCCTCCTCCTTCTAACCTGCCTCCACCTTTTTCCTCAGACTTTCTGCAAAGATAGACTTCAATGATTTCTATACCTTCTACTTTCTTTCATCCCATCCATTCCTTTACAGTTTATGGACGTTCTTGTAGACCATTGGTTCTCAATCATTTTTCATTTGTGGACCCTAAAAAATTAAAATGGAGGTGAGGAAATCTTTTTTGGAAATCTATTGTCTGTATATATAGTTGTATTCTGTTCAGTAAGTTTTCAGTCTATGTCTTTAGCAGACCCCTTAGACATGGTCTGCAGACCCCCAGCTTGAGAACCACTGTTGTAGACCACATCAGAATCATTGAACCTTTCTCCTCCTGATTTATCTCCAAATGGCATCCTTCAGATGCAAACTGCAGTAGAAACGCACTGGGCAGGCATAGAAGACACTGATTATCTATGAACTTCCCTTCTTTTTCATGGAGACTTCTGGACCTGATATTAATGCTGAAGAGACAGTGGGACAGACTGTTGTCTTGATAGAAGTACTGCCCACCAGACTTCACCTTTCCAGTCCAACATGTCTGAAGAGCAGCCCGGTCCAGTAGCATGATCTATCTTCTCTTAAGTTTCTCTATACATTATTTTAAAGAAAGGAAATGCTGTAAAGAAAGAAAGAAAGAAAGGTCTAGCTAGACAAAGATCAGTCAACATGAAGAGCAGAGCACCAAGACAGAATCTTTTCTATTGGTAATCTGTATATCTTAGAAATATTGTGTGTGTATATTGTGATACAGCATGGCCAGAAGGCAGCAGGAGAGTGATATCAGAGAGATATGTAAATCCCAGGATGAGGAGAAGCCTTATTCCCTGTAGAGGGAAGAAAGGGTTCTATAGATTAATTAAAAGTACCTGAAGCCAATTAGAGCATCTGAAGCTAGTCACCTGATGAAAACCCCCTGCTTCAGTCAGACAAGGGAAGGAGCTGGAACAGAGTGGATTGGTGTTGGAGCAGAGAGCAGTTTGAAGGAGTTGGAGCAGAGTGGTTTGGAGTTGGAGCAGAGAGCAGTTTGGAGGAGTTGAAGTAGAGGAGAGTTTGGAGAAGTGCCATGGCTGGCTAGAAAACCAAGACCCTAGGTAAAGAGACACCTGGCTTGTGGAGAGAGAGGGCAGGAATCCCCACAAGCTGAAGAGCAGGAGAGGGAAGTAGCCCAGGGGAAGGAAGCACTAGTTCAAGGGGTTTACCACGATCCCTAGGGCTCCTAGGCTGGGACCTGGAGTAGAGGGCGGGCCTGCGTCCCTCCCTCTCCACTACCCTTCTCTGGGTTACTAGTGGGACAGTAGATACCCTAGTTCAGGGGCAGGAAACTGCGCCCTGAACCTTCCCCCCCAGAAGATGAAGTGTGGGACCCATCATAATCGTACCAGCAATTTGCCACAATATATCCACAATATTCCCCAAGAGACAGGTAAGAAAAAACAGCAGGATAAACTGGCAAGACTATCTAGTCAGATGTTTCCTAGTATGAGATCAAAGTTATTTGTAACCTGGGGGTCAATAGGGGAAAAAAGTTTTTTTCTTAACATATCTTAGCCAAATGTTTTAGTCTAGATTTTTAACATTTTCTAGAGGTCTCGCCTGGCTCAGGGTACACTACACATCCTGGTATGGATGACTCCTCCATAGGGTGAGGGTGGGGGTGGGGGAATCATCCTCTGGTAGAGAAGAGGACAAAACATTACTGACTTTGACAGCGAAGAGATCTTTTGCTTTCTACTTTGACTCTGAAGATATCACTGGCTCAGAATGGGAGGAGGTATTTTAAATGTTGAGGGCAATATGCCCAACACAAGTTCTAGTTAAGATCCCTATATCTGTGAAAACAAAGAAATAACAGAGAAGTCCAATATGAAGGACAATTGCCTTCTTCAATGTCTGTCTTAAAATTAATTAGTAGCAGCAGCAAAAACTTCTAACTGCAGCAAATCTCCTGCTTTGACTATGGAACGAGATGGCAGGGGGGTTGAAAAACAATCACACACCTATAGCTTCCCTAGCTGTCAACCCAGTGATTTGTTGGGTACTCTTTTCCTTTAATTTCTTTTATCACCTTTTCTGGGATGATCAGAAGAAATGCACTTTCATCTCTAGAAGTGAGGCAGACAAGGCATTCGGAGCAAGGAAATAAATAGTATTGGTGCTGAAGTTTTGAAAATTGCTGAACTGATCAAAACTTTCTGTCACTGAAGTGTAGGGAGGAATAACATCAATTCGATAGCAAGTAATGAGGGATTCAATAAAATATTGAAAACAGCAAGAGAAATGTAGCTCCTTTAGCTTTGAAGTTCTTGAATTTCATCAGTTAAAATCACAACCATTGCTTACTACACTTCACTCACTGACCTCTTGCATCTTAAATACTTGAAACAATTCCCATTTTATTTACCCTCTTGAACAATCTTCCTTTCGTCAACCTCATTTGTTTTTCATACAATTCGTCTTACACTCTTGGCTTTATTTTGTACTATATCCATTTCTTCTTTGTACCTGGTATTTTATACTTTTCATGTGGTTTTCTTCTTACCCTTGCTTTGTGAGTAGTGACCTTTGACTTATTGTAAAATAAAAATAAATATTGTATAAACAAACTGTAGACCATTCACATTGGAGTCCACTGGTAATCTTCATTTTAGTTACAACCATGCAAGGAAGGAACTAGAGGGCAGCCAACCACACAGAGAAACATGTGATTCCTTCAGGGAACCCAAACTCTTAGCACATAAAAAAGTTCTGTCTTAGAAATGAAGACTACCCCATCATAGGCAGAGAATAAGAGATTGATGCCTGTCAGCAGATATTCTCTTTAATAGTGTATTAACTCCATAGAAACCAGGTTAAGAGCATTTATGATATGAAAAACAAAAATCTCTGAAACAAAAAGAACTTGCTGTGATTTCCTTACCAAAGAAAAACAGCTTTTTCTAAGCATCTCAAACAATATTTTTCCAGGTGCTCCAGATATGCTCCAGGTGATTAAGAGAAAATATATAAACAAGTTGCATGAGACCTGACAGAGCCACTGCCCTCCAAGATGGGCCTTGTTTAAACCAGCAATATAATAGCAACATGTTGTAATTTTACTCAACAAAATGTATAGTCACTATTCACGTGGTGATTAAAAGGGAACACAAAAATTTAGGTACAAATTACAGTGAAGTCCTGTTACAGTGATTTCATTTGCTACTATAAAGCCTTCTGTAAACAAAGAACAGGAGTATTATTTTAATGAAGAAATCAACATTGCATTGATTTACAAGGAGTCAAGTGAAAAGTTGATGTAAAATTAAACCTTCTCTTCCACCTAAGACACATACCTCTTTGAGTAGAAAGATGTAATCTGATTAAATAAATGTCTGATATAGTAAGACACAAATACCACATGCAACATACAGTTATTTTGTCACATTTTCTTGAAAAATCAGAAACAAACAAAACTATAGGAGGATTTTTGGCTAGAAAAATCCATTTCCTGACTTTTGTGCTAACAGTGTACAAAGTAGAAAACAGTTTGTAAAGAAAGATTAAAATAGGAAAACAAAGATAAAAATTAAGTTAAGTTGTCTGCTTTGTTTCAAATCTTAATATAGAAGTAATACTGTATAGGATAATCTACTTAAATGTTTATTAACATTGTTTGATATAAATAGTAAATATTTTATCTCAGAAAATTAGTTGTGCCGTTTTGCTTCAATTCAGTTTTAAGAGAAAATAGGCAACCCCCTTCCATATTTTTTAAAAATTATTATCTATTAAAATAGAAAGAATTCAAGATAGCTTCATAAATAGTATATACTGGCTACACATTTTGATATATTTTTAAGCAGACCCATGCAGTAAATAGCTCATAGAAGAGTTTCAATTTTATTTAATGTTTCACTACTTATATATTCAGATGGTTTTCATCACAAATTCCTGATTCAGAGATTCCTGTCAGTCTCCAATCTGGTGTTACTATAGAGTTACAGACTACAGTACACTATCCATGCCTGCTGTGTCCTTTGGGAAAGAAATCTTTGCTGGTTGAACTTTACAATTTAGTTCCAAAGGCAGAAGAATAATGGTTTGAAAAGCAGATAGAACATACTTTTTTCCTAAAATTCTAAAGAACAAGATTGAATGTATTTGCAATTTTGTCTCGTTTTATAGATTACATTGAAAATACTTATACAACTATTTTTTTTATATTTAATTGATTAAAAACCACCATTTAAAACGTTTAAATCAAGTTGCAGCAAAATTTCTTTGCTCCTACAGGAGAGTTCATCAGTATCCAGGGATCTTTCATCAGGTTGTCATGAGGTAGATCACGGCTTGCGCATGGCCAATCAAGTCTTAAAGAGCCACATAAGTTTTTCCAAAATGTACGTCTTTTGGAATAGTCTGCTATTATCGTCTATTTTGGTCCTGTAGCTTTGCTCTAACAGACTTGCCTTGGGCAATATATGCAAGTTAAGTCAACCTCATGGCAAAATAATTAGGCTTTCCCAAATACTATCTTTTCCTCTAGAAGTTTTATAGCCTTCATGCATGTGCAGAACTTTTGAATCTTCCTTCCTCTGGGTAACATTGATCTTGCAGAGGATTTGCATTTGATTTTGCACTAGACAGATTCAGCACTTTTGCCAAGTGCTTGTATGGGGCATCAGTATCCTATGTTTCAGAGAACCTGTCCTCAGAGATGTATTCAGAAGCACTGGAGAAATCTGACACTTCTCATTCTTCTCTGGTGGATACAAAGCAACAAGAAAATGATCACCAGCCTCTGTCCTTCATAGAAAGAGGGGTAGACCCAGATGAAGACTATAACCTCTCTCTAACATTTATGAACAACGTTTGTTTACCCTAGTTCCTAGACTGCTTTCTTTTGGGACTGTATAAGTTTTATTTGATCAGAAGGACCTACTGCTTTCCACTAATTTCACCTAAAAAAAAAAAACTTACTGTCTCATTTCCCTTTAAGGATAAATGGACTGCTGCTCATTGGGGAAACATATACCTATCACATGCCAAGCAGCAAGCAGGGATGGAGAGCAGGTTGTGGGATATACACTACTACAACGTCTTGAAGAACCACAGCTATCTTAGGATAAGTAACTGTTCTTTCTTCTTAGCTTAAGGGTCAGTGTAGGTGCCTGGTGTATCAGTTTAACAGCTGTTGTATTAATGATCTTCCGAACTTGGCATCTTCTCTAGCAGCTAAGTCTAAAGCATAGTCAGTTACTGCATGTCGCTGTCTTGCAGACATCTGATATTGGCACATTCTTGAAGCAAGCAGAAGTTGCTTGAGCTCTTGTGGAATGAGCCTAGGTATTAAGTGGCGGAGTTATACCAACCAACTATTAACACAAGAGAGATGGTGTAATCAATTTCAACATTATTTGAGGAGAGATTCCTTGACCTTTTGAACATCCCATTATAACCAGAGATAGAGGAGATGACAGTGAGTGGTTTACTACTGTCAGTATAATAAAGCGGAGTCAGACATATATCTAGTGTGCCTTATTTCTTTTCCCCCAGTGCTGGAAGTGGCTTCAGAAAGAAGATAGGGTAAGTTGAAGATTGTTTCAGATGAAATTCTGAGACCACTTTGGGGGATGAATTTCAGATGAAGTCTTAGCACCACTTTGTTTCTGTGGAACATTGTAAGGGGGATTCCACCATTAGCACTGGAAGCTCTCTCACTCTCCTGGCCAAAGTGACAGCAACTACAAAGATCTTCAAATGAGGGGGTTTAAGGAATATTCTGACAGAGGCTCACATGAAGGCTCCATGAGTCTCAGGCAAGAGTGGCTTCTCTGACTGGTGGGTATTGTGTAGCAGCCCTTTAAGAAACGCTCATAATTTGTGGGGAAGAGAAGAGTGAACATTGCTGTACAGGTAGGTGACAAGCTGAAATGGCAATTGAAGTGGACTTTAATAGAGATGAGTGAAAGATCACTCTGTTTGAGGAGCAGCAGATAGTCAAGGATCTTTGGTAATGAGGCCGGGGCTGGATGCAAAATCTTTTTTGAGCTGCCCATAATGAGAGCCTCTCCCACTTGGAAGAATATGTTCTTCTGATAGATGTTTTCCTCTTTTATATAAGAATTTTCTGGACCTGTAGGGAGCAATCCCTGTCTGTGGTATTCAGCCACCCAAAACATGTGGCGTCGGGAGCAGCAAGTTTGGATCTCGATGGAGTATCTGGCCCTACTGCTGTGAGATCAGATGTAGGAGATCTGAGGACTGGGTCAGGGACTCAATGGACATCTATGGGAGATCTGGGAGCCAGAAATATCTTAGCCAATTCAGAACTACCAGGTCTATTGTAGTCTTGTCCCTTTTCATCTTGGAGATCACCCTAAGAATCAGTGGATTGCTGAAAGATGCACAGCAAACTTCTGTTTAAGTGCACAAGAAAGGCATTTGGTAGTGACCCTGGATTTATGCCTCCCCTAAAACAAATTTTCTGACTGTTTGCAATGTCCTTGGTGGCAAACGAGTTTATCACACTGATGAAATATTGTCTCCGTGGTGGAACAATGCAAGGACTATTTGTAGTTGGTCACTAATTGGAAAGGAAGTCCACTAAATTGTTGCTTATCCCAGGAGATGAAGGATCATTCATGTTACCTCATTCTGATAGCACCAGTTCCAGAAATCAATGGCATCCAGGCAGAGGGGCAAGTAGTGGGCACCTTCTTGATTGTTTATGTAGTTCATGGCTGTCTGGGAAAATCTTCACTAATGGGTTTTAGAAGACTGGTAGGAACGCAAGCCAGTCTGATAGATCTGAGCTCTAAGATGTTCACATACAATGTTGTGTGTCTTGGGGACCAGTAACCTTGAATCTGCAGGATGTCCAGGTGAGCTCCCCACCCTGCCCCAGATGTATCCATCACATTCTTTGTCTGGAAGAAGACTGAAAAAAGGGAGCCCCTTCTGTTTGTTTGTTTGTTTGTTAGTTCCAGCCACTAGAACAGCTCTGAAATGACATGACATAGTATTAAGACCTTCTTGTCTATCAAATGTTTGGCTGGGAAAACAAAAAAAACAAAACAATCAAACCTCATCTGAGCCAAAGTTGTAGGGGCAGTAAATGAATCTCGGAAGTGGTGTTGTACTTGAATGACAACATGTGGCCTAACAGTGTGAGGCATATTTGTGCTTTCATACTTGGTTATGATGTGAGGAGGAGGAGTGCTTGCAGAGACTGGCACCTGTCCTCAGGCAGATGTGTTTTCTGATCTGGAGTCAGTCACAGCTCTTCTGAACTCTATATTCTGCAATGGGGCATGTGGCATTTTGTCATAGTTCACTAGGAGACAAATGGGGATAAAGCACATTCCAGGATTGCTCCAGTCTCCTGCAGTGACCTGCCTCTGATCAGACAATTGTCCAAGGAGGGGAAGACATGACTGGGGTCAATATCACCATGAGGCATTTCATGAAGACTCTTGGGTACTACAGAGAGTCTAAATGGCAGTACGTTGCACTGGTAGAGATTTGATACCTCAATGAATCTCAGGTAACTTCTGTGTACTGGGTTGATGACTAAGCACTTGGTAGCACTTCTCCATACCTTTGGGATGGGATGAACAGTGGACAGGGCTTGTCAAAGACCCTGGAATGATTGTAGTACCCCCATCATTGATCAGGAGAGTGATCCTAGCTAAAACTGATTTGGGGAGAAAGTCAAAGAGGTTAGTTGATCTCTCCTGCATGACCAAATGTTGCTGGGTCCACAACAAATCCTCAAAGGCCTTTTAAAATCATGAAATTCCAGGACAGGGGCTGGTTGGGGTGGTCTTCTCCAAGTCCAAAGCTGTGTGCATTGATTGTTCGAGAAAATGTAGTTTTAGCTGTGCTTTCCTTAACTCTGAGTCCTTGAGAAGGATTTGCATGCTGCACACTTATTGGAGTGTGTCCCTCCTCCCACCAAACAGGACAGACATCAACCATATCCTTTGTCCAGAGAGATGAGTGTCATAGGTCAGGCAGGGTTTAAACATATAGGGTTTAGAGTCTGCCACAGTGGTAGGTGCAAAGTGCTTTGCCCCCACTCCCATAAAGTAGGGGAAGTTGTGTCTTTTTTTTTTTTTGGAGCATCCAAATTAAAACCTAAAGAACAAGTAAAGTGAAGAGTTTCTTCACCAGAGTATTGAAAAAAGGAATTAGTTTGAAGCTCAGAAGGAGTTAGTGGTTCTGACACTCGCTGGGTTTCATGTAACTGCCAAGGAACTGGGGGAGAGTCATGGCTGTTCCACCCTTTGTCCTCAAAGGGGAGCATGAAAAGTCACAGTGCACATGTGTGTCCCCAATACACTGCAATTCAAAAAATTATGATATGATGTCTGAGATCCATGTGCAACTATGGTGGGATCCACACTACCACATACTCAGTGTCACACAGTGGAGTGGCTTCATTCATTTTTCATATTAACTTCTAAATATGTTATTAGACTAAATTGAAAGTTTTCTTCCTTGTGCACATCAAAAACAATAATTGCTTTTTAGGGAAAAATTCTGCCTACAGATATGGGAAAACAATTCCCATTGACTCAACTGGAGTTTTGCATGCATACCAAGATCATGTTGGGTTTTAAACTCCATACTGTTATAGTTAGGTATTTATATCACATACACAGTGGTAGCTGAGCATCTAATAAAACTATAATTTTAAGAAGCAATTGAAACATTGGGGTTTCCTTGCTTCAATTTCCCACTTCCCCAGCAAAGGTAGAGCTTTATTATTATCAGAATATTTAAAATTATGACAAAGAGAATGGCCATGCATTTTGTCTTGAAGCTAATAAGGTAGTGGTTATTCGGATTTGGGTGTCTAAAACAGATGAGAATAAATATATTAGTATTTCTGTTATCTACAATTTAGATGCTACCCTATGATCATCTCCAACTTGAACTGATCAGTAATAATACAATGGGCTAACTGATCTCCTTTCAAGAGAGGGTATCACACTTTACCTACATTCCTCATTAATTACCATAACTCTCTTGTTAAGGAGGTATAGATATACTGTGATCACTTATGAAATGTTTCTGAAATACAGCCATCTCCGGGAGGAAACAAAGCAGCTGAACTTTTAATAGTAGCTGTTGGTCTCCTTTACTTACAGCACACCCCTTTATTGAGCTACCTACACTCTGTCAGCTAATCTTTATGGTATAGATTATAACAAGTGATTGTCTTCTCTCTCTGATTTTATTTCCTTTCTAACACCTATTCTGCTGAATCCTTCTTCTATTCCAGCAAACATATTTTTGGATTTACACTAAGTATTCTCTCAAATTTACTCCTTACAATAACGTGTACATTGGGACCACTGAGATAAACACTTGGGGTTAGAATCCTTATGACTGGCCCTCACATTTGACTCTTTAAACCACTTCTCCTTTTCCACCTTCACCAATGAGTGCTTTTGCCTGCTTGGGTAGTACAATGGTCCTCAAATGGTGCCTTTTTCAACAACACCTGCTTCGCTATATGTACAGCGAGAGGGGGTTTTATTTCTCAGGTATAGAGATGAAGAGTTCTATTCAAACTACACCTTTTTAAAAAATAATATAGTACAATCTCTACTGGTGCAACATAAAGAATTCCTTCTTCCACAATACTCCCATTCTTTGTTAGGGTTGAACAGGAGATCTCAACCACTCTTGCACGGGGTAATTCTTTCAGCAAACCATCCCACTTTATTTTTAGAGATACAAATATTTAACCAAGCTTTATCTGAATTCTCATAACACAAAAACGACTACAATATAAGAAATTTCCATATCATTCAACATCTCTCTTCAAACAACATTTATAAATAATTTAAACAAAAAAGACTTGTGGATTCTCAGGATTCTCAAGTGAAATAGTTTGGTAAAGATGTACTTTCTTGAAGCTGACTCTTCCAAGAAGTGAAGTATGAATAGTGTGTGAAGTGTAGAGCATGAGAAAGCATGCAACTTATTTTAATCCATTTAGTATTGGAATATTATTGTTAATATGTATATTGTTGCAGTATTTAGAGTCCCCAATCAGGCTAAAGGACCCATTATCCCTGATTGATGCACAAAGACCTACTCTGATGAACTTATAATTTATGAACAAACACAATAATAAAAATATACTAGCAATGAGACAGTGATTTACCACTTCATATTAAACTCAGCAAAATATCTGTACCCCCACTCTACTGTATATGCTATACTATATGTTGCTTAAGTGCAGATGGGTTTACAGTTCCTGTAAGTTTTTTTTTCCTACTTACACCTTTCTAGCATATACAAGGGGGTTAGTTCAATAATATATTCTAGTGGGAGCACATTAATATAATAAATTCTAGCCACATTTCTCTTTTGTTATACAAACTCTTCTCTACTTGACAACTTATAACTGCTTGGTAAAGGCAGTTGAATTGATGACTTTATTGTAGAGCTTCTAGAGGGACTCTTATATTACACTTTCCTGAGCACTACTTTAATTTTATATCACTTTTTATTAGCAGAATGTTGAACTTTACCATTTGGTCATAAAATGTTTCACAAATCTTTCCTCCAGTTCTTATCCTGATAAGATGAAGTTATTGATCATACTTTTCTAAAATTCCATACATTAACCTTGGGATTACTCACATTCAAGTTCTCTGCAGAGCAAGATCAAAAAATCAGCATTCTAGAAATCTTCCTTCTGGTTTTACTATAAGCAGTAGAAGAATTCAATCTTGGTGATTAGAGACCCTTGTAAAGTTCTTTCTTTTCTACACAGTACTTTTAAAAAAACAGTCCACAGAAATTTCTTGAAAACAGTAATGTTACATTTAGAGCTAGAAAACTGTTTATCAGTATTAGACAAATAGCTTATGTATTGCGTTGAACCCTTATTTCCAAGCCTACTTCTTCCTCTTATACAATGTGACATTTACTAGCAATAATTCTTGCTCTTTATAAAATGCCTCTTGTCCCTACTACTTACCTACTTTTCTAGTGATTTAGCACTATCATAATTCATTGCTATTATAATATTTTAATCATACCAGTGTAGGACATTAAAATAGTGAATGCAAAGGTCCATTTGTTGGTGTATAAAGTAATTCTTTTGAAGTTCAATTCACAAATATTGAGGAATTTTTGCTGCCATATAACAGTGTTGGTTTTGTAACAAGAAATTTAAGAATCTGCTTATTTTGCATTTTACTACCCCATATAAGAATAGTATTAAGTGTGTAATCCTGCGAGGTTCATATTGTCTTCAACACCCATTAATATTAATTGAGGGCAGAACATCTCTTAGGAGGAACTAAGAAACTTGAAAAATTAGTGACCTAGTTAGCAGTAGTAGTTACTTTTTCTAGAACAGTAGCATTTACAGAGTCCCAACCAAAACTGGAATCCCACTGTGCCAAGCAGTGTACAAATACATAATAAAAGACTATCCCTGCCCAAAGAGCTAAGGCCATGTTCTCAAAGTTATTTTGTGCCTGACTCTCATTGATTTTACTACATTAGCTCAACTGGTAGAGGTTTGTGCAGTGGAACCAAAGGTGCATATTATGCCACAGGATGGATTTTGTTTTTTCAGTTTCCTTTTTAAAAATCTTAGGAAATGACACAAAAATAAATTATGTTAAAAGAACATTATTAAATTTGCAAAGTCATGCCCTCAAAAGCTAGGAAATAGTTGCCTATGAAACCTGAATTCAGCTTTTTTTTGTGTATGGATTCTGGTACAGTCTTCAACTACATGATCATATCATACTCTTCCCCACAGGACCATCCCTGCCTCATTCAGTGGACAGTATGCACCTGCTCCAGGGAAGAACCAGGGTTGTGTAGTAAAGGAAGCTGTTGTCTTTAAGACCCCAGCCTCATTTGTTGCAGAAATTGGAAGGTGGATAGTGAGTGAGGCATGGGATTCCAAGAGAAAGGAGGGTTTCATGGTTAAGAATGTTGACTGCTGCCCTGGATAACTGGATTCTATCCACAATCCAGGGCAGCATTTCAGTCAAGGGAAAACCATGTTGTAACCAGATCCCCTATGTAGTTATTGTAGTGTAGATAAGCCTTTAGATATGTGAGTAGGTTGTAAAATATGTAAAGTCACATGCTGGCAAAGAGCAGCCTTACTGACTAGAAATCTAAGATCACTCCTATGAGGTTTATTTGTTTTGGAAGAGATCATTTTTTCTAATTGTATTTGCTCTTTGCCATAGTGGTCCAAATGGATTTAAGGATTTACCCATAATAAACCAATGAAATTCCAAGAAGAAAAGCATAAATAAAGACTTGTATTTTATTAGTTGTTTGTTTGCGGGCACAATGAACAAAATTGCTCTATGGTGCTACTTATCTTTTTACATATTCCTTAAATATATAAAGGTATGTAATATTGTATAAATTAATTATGGGATTTTAAAGGTATTTGCCTTTTTTCACTTCTACAAATTATTTTCAAGATTCAACTCTTCTGAAAAATGTAACTGAATAAATTTAAATCTTAAAAGTTTAATAAAGAAGAAAATAACTGAAAATCAGATGGGATTTGTTCAGGAAGAATCTCTTTTTTAATCTAAAAAAAATTCTTTGTGGGCACTTCTGCTTAAAGGCCTCTTACTAAAAATATATATCCCCTTTAATTAATAAAAATACCATTGTAGCAGGTTAACTACCTTGTAATCACAAGGGATTTTACAGATCTTCGGGGAATATGGATATATAAATTAAGAAATAGATAAAGTGAGTCAACAGAAAACAAACTCTTTTTCCTGTTCACATTTGAATACACCAGGTTCAAGGGCTCAGCATTCTTCTTCCCTCACCATGAGCTTTGATTTTCTGGCTGAAACAATGAAGCTGTTTCTCCATTCTCCTTTCTGACTTTCTCATACAAGGTTCAGAGCATACACAAGCACCACACTCATGCAGCTGCCAGTTCAGTCAGTGAGAAACAAAGTAGCCTAGCTTGAAATCCGCAAGAAGGAAAAAGAGATAGAGGGGAAAATTAAAAAGATGAAATTGCATGCGTTTTTGTAGTGGTAGGGTGGACAAAGGGAGAACAAAGGAATAAGGTGGACCACAGACACACACATGCCAGGAAGGGTTTTCACATTAATTGAAAGAAACAGGAACACTGCATCTTCATTTACTAGATATGATGTGAACAGCTGGCTTGCTCTAGCCTGGTCAAAGTAACATTCAGAAAAGACTTCAAAAAAAGCACAAATGAAGTCCTTGGGATGTCCTTCAAGAAGATTTCTCCCTAAAGAGGGAGAACACGTGACTAATCAAAATTTTCCAATATCAAAATAGGTATCTGGTATCCCAAATAAAGATACCTCCTACTTCTCTAACCTGTTTTGATCCATTTCCCTGTCTACAGATGTCTTCAAAGAGTTGTTGTGGACCCATTCACTGTCCCAGTTAAAACAAGACTGATCATGACAGCTCTTTGCCACCTTTTGGTAGCCATTATGCTGCCTGGTTACGATACTCTGCAACACACTATAACCTCTCAACAGTGTTAACAAGAGTGGGAATGGGGGGAGGGGCAGAGAAATGTCAAACGTCAAAGATGACATTTTGAATCGCACAAAGTTATGAAGTGGGAAGCTGTGCTGCTTAGATCTCAGGAGGAGAAAGTGGTGATGCAGAAGCAGGATACAGAATAAAACAAGCTTATGCTTCTAGAAAACACCAGGCCAACAGATGGAGAGGGAGGACCAGAAAATAACATAGTGCCTGAATAGGGAATTAAATTAGTGGAAATGAAATGGAAGAGGGAAGAAAAATCAGGCCATAGCCAACCAGAAGTTGGTGAAGAGCTTCTGTGCTATCCAAGTTGCTCGATGACAAGGATCTAATCAGCAACTGGAGTCTGACTTCTGGTTCCAACTCAATTTCCTCCTCCATGACATATCACACTTCCCAACAATGCCACCTCAGCTGCCTTACAGTTAAATCTACTTTCCTGTCAAGAAACTCCTCAAATACAAGACTGTCCCAATAACTCAGTCTTCCCTCGTACCACACTCTCACAATATTTTCTTGTATTAATTTACCTCCTACAGTCCTCCCACTGATTGCAATTTTTTGTTCTTATTCAATTGTTTTGTTTAATTAAGCCAATGGTGAAGGTTTTGTAAAGTGAATACAGCTCCCTCTTAAATCTATTTTACGAAGTAACCAAATTGAACTATGAAATCTAATAGAAAAAATTCTATACAGTACTGATAACAAGTTGCCCAAAATGGTAGTCCTCCCTCTCCTAATATAAATTCAAGAACACACAAATCCTGCATCATTGTGATCTCTCACACCAGTTCAAGCAGTCTAACTGAAGTAAAGTGCTGCTATCACAATTTTCATTCTCATCCACCATCACGGACGGCACTGGCAGACGTCACTACTAATCATATTATCTTGCCCATTATTGGCCACAATAGTTGATTTCTGTCCCCTATGGGTTGCTGGCTAGTAATGTTTTGCACCCAGGAAGGTCTTCATATATTTTCACTGTGGAATAATTTCCCTCTTTGGTTTCATAAATAGGCACAATATAGCATACCGGAATCACAGGGTTATTCCATTTGATGCATCTGTCTTACATAGAATTGAGTCTCTCAAGGGCAGAGGCACCAACTTTCTAATTTCCCCAGGGGTGCTCAACCCCTGCTCCACCCCAGTCCCCGCCCCCACTCAACCCCTTCCCCCAAGACGCCACCTTGCCCTGCCTCTTTCCACCTCCACTCCACTCCACTCCCAACCCACACCCCACCCCCTCCCCCGAGCACACCCCACCCTTTCTCTGCCAGACGTTATCAAAGGACATTTTGAATCACACAAAAAGACGAAGCAGGAAGCTGTGCTGCTTAGATCTCAGGAGGAGAAAGTGGTGATGCAGAAGCCAGAGGTTGACAGCAGAGAAGAGCCTGTATTAACACTGCCAGATTGATGAAGTGGAAAAGGCACAGGATTGGGAGTCAGATGCCCAAGGTTTTATTCCCAGTTCTGCCATGAACTACTTGTGTGATCTTTGAGCCAGTCACTTATTTCTTTATACTTCAGTTTCTCCATGTGTCAAAAGGAATTAACAGAATGTACATTTGTACAGTGCCTTGAGATATATTGATGAAAGGTGCGACTAGTGCAAAGTATTACTTCTATGCTCCAAATGTTTCATGGGTTTGTATGGTGGACCCACAGCATAACTTCAGAAAACAAATGTTTGCCTTTTTGTCAGTGCACCTGCCTAGAGAAGACTGGCTGTAGCAAAGGTAGCCAGTGCTAGAATGGATAATACTTAGGAGCAGGCATCTTCATTCAGTGGTTCAAGACAGACAATACTGGTACCTATTCCAGTACACATCAAATAATGAGATAGAAGGGAGATTGTAAAAGACACTTTTCCTCATAACATTTCAAAGGGATGAAGAGCACCCACTAACAAAGAGACAAAGCCATTCAGCGCATACAGTAGATTAGGCTGGATTTCAGAAGAAATACAGTAACATTCTTACTATTATTCCACAAAGCTAGTATCAATGATAGACGTAAAAGAACTAAAAACCCAATTGTACCTGCCTGCAGTCTATAAGTTTTTATGTAGATATTAAGCAATTGATTCACTACATTGTTGAATTTCAAGATCAAGTAGCCTATCTAAGAGAATTCTCCACAATAAAGCACCTTAATGTGATAATTGAACTACTAGATAAGATACATGACTGCTCTATAAAGTAATTATTGACTATCAGAAGATTTCAATTTTAGAAAATGACTTTGTATAAGAGCTCTCCAGAGCTAGTGACAAAGGTTACATTTAGCTCCTTTAACATGTAGTAAAAGGAAATGAGACTTCCACCAATCTCCTCTATATCAAATGATCAAACAGGAAAGAGAAGTAAGTTATGATAAAAACCTCTTTCCCTAGATCTTCATGATATGTCCAAAAAGTAATTTCACAAAATGTGAACTGGAAAGAAAATTAACTGAACCTGAAAATCACCATTACTTTCCTTACAAGCCTACACCCATGACTTAAAGCACAAAGACCTAGTGAACACCAGTGAACACCCAAAATTCACAGAAGTAATGAGAGGTTAAAAATCTTAATGCACTTAGGACATTTTGTGTGAGGATACACACAATCGACTATATAAAAACGATTTCTAAAAAACCAACTTCTATAAATTCAACCTAATTTCGTAGCGTAGACATACCCTTATTCCTGCTAAGTTAACTGTAAAAATAAATTAGAAATAAAACTCCCTCAAATAAAATTACAAGAAAAAGAAATCTCTCTTTCCCAATTTAAAGGCCGCTATTGATTATTTACTTGAGATTTGTACAAACTTCCTGAAGGAAAAATGTAATACTGACAAAGAATGGGACTATAGTATCCAATATTTTAATGTAAAAAATAGACTTCAAGGTATTCCTCACCTTGAAACTATGCAAAGGTAATGAAATTTCAATAAAAAGGAGAATGAGAAGTATGTGACTATGACTATATAGCTCACAAAAATTGTTATGCCCCAACATTTGAAAATGTATTCTCCTCTATGAAAAAATGTTCATTATTTTGCATGAGAATTTTACTGGCTCTGAATCTGCCTCATTCTCCACATATGGCCTCCATATCTTATTCCAGGGGTGGCCAACCTGTGGCTGAGAAGAACCCAGAATTTGCCAATGTACATTGCCAAAGAGCCACAGTATTATGTCAGCAGCCCCCATCAGCTCCCCCACTCCGCCTGCCAGCCACCCTGCCAGTCAGCACCTCCCCTCCCTTCCTGTGCCTCACGCAGAATGCTCTGGGGGGCGAGGAGAAGAGCAGGGGCGTGGCAGGCTTGGGAAAGGGGCAGGAAGGGACAGGGCCTTGGGGGAAGGGGTGAAGTGGGGGCACGGCCTGTGGCATGAACAGTGAGCATTGGAAAGTTGGCACCTGTAGCTCCAGCCCCAGAGTCGGTGTCTATGCAAGGAGCCGCATATTAACTTCTGAAGAACAGCATGAGGCTCCGGAGCCACAGGTTGGCCACCCCTGCCTTATTAAAACTTGCCCAGTTTTAACTCTGTTCCTTGCAAGTATGTATAATCTTTCATTATATCATCATATAGATGGACTATGTCATATATTAGGCAGCAGTTCAATTCCTTAAGGCACTGGCAGGGGAAAATACAGGGGTGTTGTGTACTTTTATTCTGTTTTCTGTAAACAGGAACTCAAAGTAGAGACCACTATCTCTTTTAATTCCCTAACTTATTGAGAAGATTTAGATGTGTTATTTTTTATCTGCACTCATCAAAACATTTGCTGACACCACAAATAAAGCAAAATTATAATTTCTGCCACTACAATATTACACACCAAAAAACCAGTAACAAATTCAAAGGACCTTGACTTTCTGATTCTTAAATCAAGTACACTCAAAATGTGTCATAAGCATTTGCCCTTACTGCAAAGAAACTACATGATGAATCTTAACTTTAGGAACAAGACACTTGGAATTATATGGGACATCAAAAAGGGTGAGAATACATTTAAATATGAAAACAAAAACCAAATTACTACAGCCCCAAAACTTTACAAAAAGCAATGCTGACACTCCTGCAAAGACTTAACTTTGCACCTTGTGAGTAGTCTCATTAACTAACTTCAGTGGGGCTACTCACAGTGCTTAAAAGTTAAGTACGTCCTCAAATCTATGAAGGATCAGGGCATAAGCATGTGTTTATTTTATCAAGATGGTACACACTGACAAATGATACAACTACACTCACTATATGTATGAGACATATGTGCTGATTTTATAAACTGTAAAAGGAAAATTGTGCGATCTGATTATGTTTTTATTTTAGGAATAGATTTAACAGCATTTACTATGTGAAAGACAAATGTGTGGTGTATCAAAGTACAGTTACTGATGACTAAAAGTAAGGTCAAAGCATATAATTCATAGAATATTTCCAAACTCCTTTAAAAGTTATTTATTTTTTGTTGAATTCTGACACGTTCAGAGTCGTACAATGCAATCAGCTCATTTTTATCATTTCCTTAGAGTGCTTGAAAAGTAAACATTGCTGCATCTGACTACAAGACCTGGAAATTAAAACCAATTAAAAATTACTAGAAGGAAAACATTGAATTGACGAGTCTAAAAGTTCACTGTCCAAGCACAGAAAAAGGCAAAAGGGAAACAAACAGCATAAATGGTAGAAAGCAAATTAGACTTTTAAGCTTCTTTCAGTGCATGGGCAGTGGTTTAACCGCTGGCTCAGGGAGGATAGCCCCCCAGCCCATCCCTTCTGCCTGAGGCCCTGCCCCATCCACTCCCCCAGCCAGAGCCCAGAGCCCCCCACTACAGCCATTGGCCTCCGCCTCAGGCTAGTGTCCCCAGCCCCATAGCAGCCTCCCCCAACCTGTGATACCTTTTGCCCATGTTTTAGTGCTAATAATTTTATATACTAACCCAGCAGTATCCTTTTAAACTTCCTGACACTAAAAGTTAGATTTGTTAACATTCCTCATGGACATTTAGAGAGCTGCATTCCCCTAGACTAGGGGTAAGCAAACTTTTTGGCCAGAGGGCCACATCTGGGTATGGAAATTGTATGGGGGGCCATGAATGTTCACAAAACTGGAGGTTGGGGTATGGGAGAGGGTGCGTCACCAGCTGGGGGTGCGGGCTCTGGAGTGGGGCCAGAAATGAGGAGTTCAGGGTGTGGGAAGGGGCTCTGGGCTGGGGAAGGGGGTTGGGGTGAGTGTGTGAGGGCTCCAGCTGGGGGTGCAGGCGGGTGCTCTGGCCTGGGACTGAGGGTTTCGGAGGGCAGGAGGGGGATTAGGGCTGGGGCAGGGGATGGGGGAGGTGGAGGAGATCAGAGGTGCAGGCTCTGCGCAGTGCTTACTTCAAGCAGCTCCCAGATGCAGTGGCGTGTCATCCCCCCTCCCCGCCATCTCCTACATGGAGGCACAGCCAGGTGACTCTGCATGCTGCCCCATCTGCCAGTGCCACGACTGCAGTTCCCATTAGCCATGGTTCCCGGCTAAGGGGAGCTGCAGGGGCGGCACTTGGGTGGGGGCAGTGTATGGAGCCCCCTGGGTGCCCCTACATGTTAGAGCCGGAGGGGGGGAACATGTCGCTGCTTCTGGGAGCTGCACAGAGCCACAGCACACGTGGAGCAGGGCAAGCACCCAACCCCACTCCCCAGCTGGAGCACTGGAGTGGGCCAAGCCCCAAACCCCACTCCTTGGCGGGAGCTCAAGGGCCAGATTAAAATGTCTGAAGGGCTGGATACAGCCCCCAGGCCGTAGTTTGCCCACCCCTGCCCTAGACAGAGGGGCATGAGACTGAATTTAGGCAGAGTCTTAAATATTTATAAGTAATATGATTGGACAGATCATGTTTAGTTGGGTTTTTTTGGCATGCATTAATTAACTGAAAAAGTTGTAACTGGAAATTTGATAGACTAATGTATTTCAATTTAATAACATTTTTATAGATATTTTTATTGGTTAATTTTAAATTTTGGAAATTTACTAGAGTTCAGTACCAGATTAAATAAAAAAAAGAAAAAGAAAACATTTTAAGCTTCTGTTCAAAATTTGCTTCCAATCCTGTAATACACCGTTCATCGCTGACAGAATTCATTTCTGAGCAATGGATTGCAAGACCAGGACCTTAGTAGTTTCTCATTCATCTTGATGTGTATTTTTGTTTTAATATTCAAACACTATTTAAAAAAGAGAGATGTATATTCAATAGCAAACATAAGATTCTTCTACTTAATAGTATAGTTAAATTTAGAAAATTCCAGATGAACTAAACGTCTGAACAGAACAATGTATGCGATCAGCACATCAGATACACAGCTCAATGACAACTAAATTTGGAAAATATGTTTAATCCAATATAGTACATTGGTCAGCACAGTACAAGTACTATGGTGATAAGCACTATAGAAAGCCCTTAAGTAGTTATGTCTTAAGATTTAAATAAATATCCCAAAGAAAACTGTTAAACCATATTTAGCGGCAATGAGAAGCTCATAATACCTTAAAATATTATCAAATTAACTGACTCTGGTTCAAGGTTTATAACAAACTACAATCTTTGCCAGAAGAATCATGGTACTGAGAAGGATAAAAAAAGAGAGAGAGCTGGAAGAAAGCAAAATTACAGTACTATACTAGATTTCTAAGGCACAAATACTGGAAGCACAGTATATCTTTTCTTACTCTGCCACACAATTTTATAACACACTTGATCAGGTGCACAAATATATATATAAAGACCAAATAATGGCAGTAAGGTCTGAGCCCCATCTTGGTGTGATGTGGAGCCTCCCCACACCTCCATGAACTCCCCAGTCACTGGGGAGAACATCCTATGCACTTTCTGACTGACCTTTGGGTTAGTATCGTTAAAATAGATGTTAAGTTTATAAGACTGTGTTTAGAATTTATTAAATGCATATATTCATCTTACTTATAACATCAGTACCCCATGTTATAAGGTTATATGAAGTGTTTGCACTTGTAATCCTCTATAATTGCATAAGTCATCAAACAGGGAAGGAGTATTAATTAATGTAGAACTGCTGACTTTCTACAGAAGCTGTTTGGTCCTGCCCATGAAGAAGGCACGTTGAATCCAAATGAGACATTGTGAAACATCAAAGAACAGAGAATTTATTGATTGCTCCCCTGACCTCTGACACCCATGAAGTGGAGATGTGCAGGTGGATTCATCAAATGGCATTCTGAGGGAAAGGAATAAAAGTCCCTCACAAGGAGGAACTGTATCTCTATGCTGCTTGAACTCTGAGTGAGTGAAGATTTCTAAACATAAGCAAGGGATCCCCAGTTGTTCAGTCTGGGCTAGGCCTAGAGGATTTACAGAGTTTGCATATTACAGAAGCTTCTACTACTATTTGGAACTTAAAACTGTAACCATTTGTAAATAACTTACTTATTTTTCTTATTTAATAAATCTTTACATAGTTTATTATAGGATTGGCTACAAGCATTGCCTTTGGTTAGAGATCTAGAGTCTTACTGATGTGGGGTAAGTGACTAGTCCTTTGGGACTGGGAGAAACCTGAATATTATTACGATTTTTGGGGTAAGGACCCATCTATCACAAAGATAAGCTTGCCTAGGTGGCAAGATAGACCAGTGTTGGGTCGCCCTCAAAGTTATATAAGTATGATAGAATTATAATTATGTAGTAGTAGAAATAAAGATAGACAAAAGAGTATATAGGTATCGTAAAAAGGTATGAACATCAGTTCCATGCTGTTAAATTTCACTCTGTAACAAATGGAAGGCCAAAGTGCTAATTATTTCAAGCTGGTACAGGACAAAAAGTCTGTGCTGGAAAGTGATAAGAACTTTGAGGAAACAACACTGTTCTTCAGAACAACACCCTGACGCTCTTCCCTCGCAGGGGCCCCTTGTCATGCCTATGTAAATCTTGGTATCCAAAGAGGGAAAAATAGATAGTGGGATAAAACTTGTTAAATGAATCAAGAGTCTTAGACTATGTTAAGTAAAATGAATGAATGATGAGTGCATGTGTCATAAATATAAAGGGAAGGGTAAACCTCTGTAAAATCCCTCCTGGCCAGAGGAAATCTCCTCTCACCTGTAAAGGGTTAAGAAGCTAAAGGTAACCTCGCTGGCACCTGACCAAAATGACCAATGAGGAGACAAGATACTTTCAAAAGCTGGGAGGAGTGAGAGAAACAAAGTCTATGTGTGTCTGTCTATATTCTGTCTTTGCCGGAGATAGACCAGGAATGAAGCCTTAGAACTTTTAGTAAGTAATCTAGCTAGGTACGTGTTAGATTATGATTTCTTTAAATGGCTGAGAAAAGAATTGTGCTGAATAGAATAACTATTTCTGTCTGTGTATCTTTTTTGTAACTTAAGGTTTTTGCCTAGAGGGGTTCTCTATGTTTTGAATCTAATTACCCTGTAAGGTATCTACCATCCTGATTTTACAGGGGGGATTTTTTTTTTTATTTCTATTTACTTCTATTTCTATTAAAAGTCTTTTTGTAAGAAAACTGAATGCTTTTTCATTGTTCTCAGATCCAAGGGTTTGGGTCTGTGGTCACCTATGCAAATTGGTGAGGCTTTTTATCCAACATTTCCCTGGAAAGGGAAGGTGCAAGTGTTGGGAGGATTGTTCATTGTTCTTAAGATCCAAGGGTCTGGGTCTGTAGTCACCTAGGCAAATTGGTGAGGCTTTTTACCAAACCTTGTCCAGGAAGTGGGGTGCAAGGTTTTGGGAAGTATTTTGGGGGGAAAGATGTGTCCAAACAGCTCTTCCCCAGTAACCAGTATTTGTTTGGTGGTGGTAGCGGCCAATCCAAGGACAAAGGGTGGAATATTTTGTACCTTGGGGAAGTTTTGACCTAAGCTGGTAAAGATAAGCTTAGGAGGTTTTTCATGCAGGTCCCCACATCTGTACCCTAGAGTTCAGAGTGGGGGAGGAACCTTGACAGCATGGAATTGAGACCCTGAAGCAGGGAAATAATTGGTTAGTAAATGGTGCCAGCCTAATCCTAAGAATTTCAACCTTGATATCGATGGGCCGAAGAATATGCAAAGTGGAGATAACTGGATGACCCCCGGAGGGCAAACTGGAATCCACCCAAAATGCATCAAGGAAGAACAAGATGATAACACCTAGCCATCATGGAGCCATCATGGATGTACCACCTGCTGATTGAGCTGATTGATGGTCATCTCAATTGTAAATTCAGCATGATGAAGCAACTTCCATAGACTTGTATTGAACCAGAGACCTATAAAAATTGGGTCCAGGGACTGTGTTCTTTGAGTCTGGTTCTACAACCACCCTCCAGGAGCATTGGATGCGCATCTGACAACGATTCGGCTCCACTCTCATGTCCAGGCCACCTGGCCAGTGACTTGGCACGAGCAACATCTAGGCTGGTAACTATAACAACCTTTATGTAGAACCTGTGTGTGAATGGATCTATATAGAAATTGCATATAGGAATATTTTGTTGTATTTACAATAAATGTGGCAATTTGCCTTGTCACTCTTACACTAATAAAAATGATACCAACAGGATCTTGTAACACCAGAGTACCCAAGGGGACTGTCTGTGACTCCATGTTAAGGCTGTTACAGTGCTTGAGGAGTTCATACACAATACTTGGTTGGTGAAATCTAAGTATAGACCACACAATCAGTTTGAGGTTTGTGCCCTGGTTTGTAATGGTCAGCCCTGAGTAGGTTGCTACTCATTCTACTGAGCCACTCTAGACAGCTTGACAGCAGCGACTCAGCTAAAGAGGCACATCATGCAAACAGCATCTGCCATCAGCATACTAGCCTGCACTGGCTGAAGAAGAAAGTTTTCCAGGTAAAATTGATTGTGTTGATTTAAATTTATAAAGCCTGAAGTCCTTTGAGACCTGGCTACCAGAGAGACCATTTTCCACCCTATGCAACAGTGTCACAGTTGTGATTAGTGAAAGTATTTGAACTAGAAGTCCCCTACTGGCAAAGGAATCTCTTTCATGGATCCTCCGTTTTGGAGGACTCATTCTCGCCGTTACCCCATCAGAGCCCCGACTGGATAAAATTCCAAGGCACACTATAAAGATCATCTTTTCTCCCTTGCATATTTGGAGAGGTGATGGTTTGAGAAATGTTGTATGGTCAGTGCTGGGGCTATTATTTATTATTATGGAGGTATAAAATCATTGGCACTTTTTATGGGAAGTTCAATATGCAATAATATTTTCTAGTCTTCAATTTTGTATTGTATATTTTAGTTACTGTAAATTTCTTACAACTAATAATAGGGATTTATAGAAAATAAATAAGTAAATAAAGTAAATAAATATGGCTTCCTCATTGTTGCCTCTGCCAGTGAGCACATGTTCAATAAAAATGTAGACTGACCTTAACTGTAGATTGGCTTGGAAGATTAGATTTGCATTGGTAAACATCAATTTTGCCATCCACACGAAAAAAATATTTCCATAGATAACTGAAGTTTACACATAGGTAAAGCAAGATGACTGCAGTACAGTACTTGCTCTGTTCTCAGCAAATCTGAGATATGAGCACAAATCTTTAACAACAGTTTGCGTGCTCATAGTTATCACATATTTTGGACACCACATTGTGTGTTAATTGACTTTGACATTTATATGTTTTCAATGTATCTTGAAGATCCCCATCTGCTTGTGTGCAAGTCAAAAATAAAGTATTTCCTTTATACATGTTTACAGATCATCTATAAAAGGTTACTTGAAGCTCAAATTTGGCTTTAACACATCAGCCCAGGAGCTTTTTTTTGGAACGGAGCAGTAGCAGGGGATAGTGGCCGAGCACTGTCAGACAACGAGTGAGTCAGAAAAAGAAAATGATGGAAAGTTAGGAGCACACGGAGGAAACAGAAGCCCTTGTTGTCCAGAGTGAATAAAATTACAAGTCATGAATGCAACTGAAGAGAATAGCTGGTGCACAGCGGTTCCGTAGTCACTAATTGAGAATAAAGCAGAAAAGCTAAGAGTGAAGATTAGCTGGAAGAAAATAAATTTAAATATAGATGTGAATAAATAAGAGTTATCATAGAAAATTAAACTCCTTAGCAAAGAAGAAAAATGTTCTCTGGGTAAAATTCACCCACCCATGTGGATGTTCCACGTAAGGCCCTACAGAGCACTTAACCCTATGTTAAAGATTCAGCTGAGACTTGGGTGGTCTAGAGGGCCCTGAGTAAATTATCTGGGTGGGGCAAAAATCACCTTAACTGAATAAACATTGGTTTATTGAATTTGTGCACATGCAAGTGAAAAAGAAAAGTGATGAGTAAGTACGTGGATAAGTTTATAGTTTAAATTCAACCAATTCTGCAAGATTCTAAAGAAAATTACATAAACAGGCATGAGCAGTATATAGCACCTTGACAAAAGAGTGGAACATTATGGTCTATTACAAAGGTCAGAGATTTGGGGCAAAGGGTGTCTTTTTTACCTAGCACAATGGGGCCTGATTCCTGACTGATGCCTGTGGAGAACGAGGGGAACATCTGTCCCATCTATCTATAAATAAATTAAATAAAGTATCATGCGCACCTGAGTGTGTGTGTGTGTGTGTGTGTGTGACAGAGAGAGAGAGAAAAGTTATCCTGCCTGACTGCACAAAGTCACATCAAAGGAGGTGATTAGGAAACTATCAGGAAACAATGGCAAAGATAAGGTATATTAGCCAATACATGTATGCTGGATGTAGTATTCATAAGCCCCTCCATTTTCCGTTTAAACCGACTTTTACCAAAAAAAATCCTGGGTTTTACAAAAAGTATTTGTTTTTTTCCCTGATTTTCACCCAATTTTTGTATCATTCAAATATATAAAAATAACTTTTATTAGGAAAATACAATATTGCCTGAAATATATGTATTACAATAACACATTCATCTGTTTGTATGTGCAAAGCTTACAGTTGAAAAGTAAGGCTATGTATTAGCCTAGAAGATACACACAATAAACAAACAGGCACACATACAAGCTCTGAAGTGCATGTGCATCTGAATGTACTGATGAATCTCATGCCCACTATGTACACATTTCAAGCTGTTAGCAGATAAAGGTTTAAAGTTCTGACACACTAAAATGGGAAGAAAATGAAAATCTGTATCACAATACGTTCCATAACACCAGGAAGTATTTGAACATTTTAAAAAAAAACAGGAGAAAAGGATGAAGTTGAGTGTATGCGCTGCAAATGGTGTGGCCCAATTATTAAATGCAAATATATATAGGCTAATAGTTTATTCAATTGAAAAGTTTTATTTTGGGATTAGAGGTATATTGTGTTCTTAAACTCAGGGGTGATATTGTGCTTTGAGTTCTGCTTTAGTTCTGCAGCAAATCACATTGAATTCCACTCACCAAAGCATTAATCTACTGAATACTTCCCCACCCCTGTTCTTCCATTCACCTAAATAAACCCCAATATTTACCCAGAAAAATTATTAATAGTTTTTTCCACCGATTTTCACCTTTGTGTTGTAATAATAAACACTGATAAATTCATGGAGAAAATTAAATAAAATAAAACCAGAAGTGAAGGGCCCTAAGTACACAGCACATTAATAATATAATACTATCGATAATATTAATATATCTAAAATGTAAGTGTTGGGAAGTTACATTAATTGGATGTATTATGCTCTTCCCACAAAACCCATGTCAAGTATTCCACCACACCTTGGAAAGCTGAATTCAGCTTTGACATTAGAAAATAGGCAACTTGTCCAAGCAAAGATGTATGAATATTTTGTACCCAATACCGTTAGGTAGTATCTTCATGGCTCATCAACATTTGGACTGTAGTATTCAAAGTAATATATGGGAAAGTACAGGGAGGTACTTTCATGGACAAGCCTCTGGAATGCTAGTATTTAAAATAAAGAAAAGCGAGGTACAGAACTAGAAGATAAGGAACTAGTACCAACTGTTGGGTTGGTATAACGTGCAGAAAGTTTTGTAATGTGTAAAATCATATTATAAATACTACTACCTGATGCATATCTTTGAAGCACACCTTTTGTGTAAGATGAAGAAGGCTGCAAGAATTTGCTTCCCAGGAGGATATGTATGTCTCCTTTTGGTATTATACTATTTTTTCTTTAGATAATAAATTTGACTGTTTGAATCACTTTATTCAGTCACAGGCTCCCAAAGAAAAGGGGCTTATAGGTACCAAACCCAGTTGGGCCTGTCATATTAACACAGTTGGGAAACAGGAAGGCTGCAACCCCGAGATTCACTCCAACAGTGGTTGGAGAGTGGGGTTACACCTAGAAAGAGAGGTGAAGGAAGCCAAACCTATCATCTGAGGAGTGCACCCAAGAGGGACCAAAAGCGGTTTAAAGCATAGCTCATCCTGTAACCATGAAAGGGACTCTAGATGGTACTGCAGGACAAATTAACTATAGCACCAAAGACTCTCTCACATCATTTGTGCTCTTCCTGAAGCACTAATGTGAGGATGTGTGTGTTGTTTGTAAAATCTGCAGCAGGAAGCCAGGCAGGACACACGGAAGAAGATTCTAAGCAGAAGTTCTACAATCAAGTAAAGAGAAAAAGAGTAACTTCAAGGATAACACTATTTGCCTTGTTCTAATAAAGTTCCTCATTCAATGACTGGAGAAAGTGACTCTTTCTGTCAGTTTTTACCATTTGACATGACATCTAGCAGCTGAACCAGAAATTGACAGGTTGTGTAACACACACACAGTATCGTTTTCCCTTACACTAGCAGCAGTGTGAAACTGAGTGTGTTCACAGTCCTAGGCAATTCCACTGGTTCAGGGAGTATGTTACAGTCTAGGTAATTTTTTCCCTTCACATCCTACTGCCTCTGTGACACAAAAGTTAAAAACCAAGAAGATATCAAAGACAATAGAATAGGAATGAATAAAATGGAAACAAGAGCAGAAAAAAAGGAGAGAGATAAGCAAGTTGGTCATTTCAGAAATTGCTGGAAGACTCCTCCATCCCCCAGCAAGCACAGGGCCTCTCAACAACAAACAGCAAGCCCCCTTCATGGAAAGAGCAGTTCCCCCCCACCCCCCCTTAGAGTTTGGGATACAGAGTCCTTGTGCAACTTTGATAGTGACACCCACTCCAGAGACTCTCTACCCCATCCCCCTGAGCAATCTGCAACAGCAAGCTCTTCAAGAAGCATCCCCTACAATTTGACACCCCAAACCACCTCCCCTTATCCAAAAAGAAACCATCCTCATATCCCCATTCCCCCACTCCTCTCTCTTTCTTCCCTTTCCCCAACAGAACTTTTGGCAAGACATTTTTCTCTCTTCCATTATTTGCGTTCTAACTCTCCACCTGTTTATTCTCTTCTTTTTCTCTTCTATTGACTGTGGACATTCCCTCTTATTCCCAAAGTCTTCACCTCCCTCACACCTCACCATACTTTCTCCATCATTCCCTGTGTTTCTGCCACCTTCCCCAGTCCATCTCTTCCCCATCACTCCTTTTCTGTGGTTGCTGTCTTACATGGGCCTGGCTCTGCAACATTTACCAACCTGAGCAGTTCTATTGAAGTCCAAGGGAGTACTCATTTAGCATTCATTACTAACTTAAATATTTACTACTCAGTCTAAGGATGACAGAATCAAGACCTGTATTACTCGTATATTGGTGCTGGCAGCACAAGTCAGGTCCTCAAGTGTCTACTACCAATAGCTGTGGTTCTGCAATCCATACTCAAGGAAAAAGCTCTCTTAAATCAATAGTTTTGTCAGAATACAGGGAAAAAAAAAGTTCAACCTGTAGCATTCAATACCTGTGGCACAACATTCTAGTAGCAGTTTGAGAGTCCACAAATATTACTGTTGTAGACATTACCTGCTTTTTGATCATCTACTCAGCTGTATGCCCTAATATTTTGGCAGTCTGTACAGTATGTTTATTTCCCACAAATACCAGTATTTAGCTGCAGAAAATACATTCAACAGGACAGGAATTCTCAACTAGGGGTACACCTAGGGGGATAAACAGAGATCTTCCAGGGTGTAAGTCAACACATCTAGACATTTGCCTAGTTTTATAACAAGCTCTAAAGCCCTGCAGTAGGAAGGGGATCCACAGTACCCACTGCCATAATAGCAGGAGCAGGATAAAAATTCAACAAACAAGGCGGGAGCAGGTGTAAGTAGGTATTGCAGAGTGGGATGGGAGCAGGATTAAATATATAGTTCTCCCACGCCACAAACAACAAGAACACCCCGGCCAGAGCACCTGCTGCTCTTTAGCTTACCAGCTCTGAAGGCAGTACCGCCATCAGCAGCAGTGGAGAAGTAAGGGTGGCAATACCATACCATACCACCCTTACTTTTTTGCAGGTGCTCACGGCGGTGCTGCCTTCAGAGCTGGGTGTCTGGCCAGAAGCCACTGCTCTCTAGCAGCTGAATGACAAGACTCACAAGTAAAAAAGAGGCTCAAGTATCACACTGAAATGTAAGTACAATATTTGTGTTCCAATCGATTTATTTTATAGTTATATGGCAAAAAAAAAAAGAAGAAAGCAAGCAATATTTCAGTAATAGTGTGCTTTGACACTTTCGTATTTTTAGGTCTGATTTTGTAAGCAAGTAATCGTTAAGTGAGGTGAAACTTGGGGTGCACAAGACAAAGAGTCCTGAAATGGGTACAGTAATCTGGAAAGGTTGAGAACCACTTCAACAGGAGACCATTATCCTGTTGTAACATTCTATTTTACTCACATTATCTTTTAATTAACACTAAAATATTTCAAAGTAATTAGAAGCCATTCTCAGGAGTTCTGAATTTCAAGAGAGCACAAATTCAGATTATTGTTAGCTAGTATACAGCTAGAGTTTACATATAGAAATGTCATTTTAATTAATGAAACTGACATCTGACATCCTGATTGGCTTGTTCATGTTTCTTGTAGGATAATTGTTCAGATGTAATGCATATTGATTTCTCTGTCTCTCTACCTGCCGCACATAAATACTTTCCACACTTTAAAGACACAAAAACAGTCAATGAATCTTTGCAAATTCATTCTAACTTTGCAAATGCATTGATTAAGTTAGAAGGTAGAAGATGTTCTAAAGTAATTTTAACAGAGATAATGATGTCCACTGTAAAGTTTGATTGAACAAAAACACATTGCTTTTTTTTAATGAAAATGCTTAACACATTATAAGTAGCTATAAAAAGTGCAGTTGCCTCTTTGTAAAGAAATACTAACCAATCACAATGTTACGGCTAGGGTAGCCATCATTATCAGTTACTGAATTAACTGTCTGGAAGAGTAACAGGTTCATATGTAAAGGTTAGCTTACTCGCCAGCCACAGTGAAACAATAATGTAATTTAAATGAGCAAATGTATTTCCAATGACTCCACACGTCAATTCTTGTACATTAAAAATATTCTCCTACAAATATCACAACAATTTTGGTAGATGTTTTAACCATACTGGTACATTATACATCTTAAGCAGGGTACTGCTGAGTTGTTTAGAAGTCTGTAAATTAAATTGTTGCTATCTTTAACATAGATAACATAACTGCTACACAAGTGTCAGATATTGAACTTCTTCATACTCAAGTCACTTGCAAATATTTTGCATCTGCAATTGTAAAGTAAATTCCAGCCTGGAATTTATTGATCACCCACCCTATATCTTAGAAGCCAGTCATAAGGCTCTTTTATTATTACAGTTTCATTACATGCGTCTGCCTTTTACCACAGTATATCATCTACCTAGCAATATAGGGGCAGTGGTTACACATTACTTCAGAACTTATTGGTTTTTATGTGAGAAGCAAATGTTCTAATGCTTAAAGCCCGTTTCCCTCTGCACATATTGTACTGTTGAAGTGTTACAAGTTGTCTAGCAATTTGGTAAGAACACATCACACTATAAGGCGCAGAAAGTTTAGCATCCGAAGAGTGTAACTAATATGACAGATGACTACTAGTGCAGATACTAATAGTTGGTTAATGGGATTGGAGTCTTGGGAAGCATTTCTTGGCGAGTAGTGGGTACAAGGAGTTAAAAGAAAATACTGGTCTGAATCACTCAACTGGTGTAACATATAACTAACGGAGTAGAATTCTGGAATAAATGATGTATGGGAATCTTTTTTGCATTGTATTTTTTTTAATTAGAGGTGAAAGAAGTTGGTAGAAAAATGTACACCGCTGATGTTTAAGAAAAGCATGTTTGTGCTCACCAGAGGAACTGCTGAAACATAGTTCACACTCATGTAAAAACTGCCATGTACCTGACACCAAGATCATTGGAGTTCAAGGTGAGGTGCTGAATTTATGCCAGTCAGACAAGACAGAACACCCCAAAGACAGCTTTGTCTGGGACACTATATTTAAATGTGTTCAACTTGCTTACTTTGGAGAAGATCCTCCTTTTTTTGAGTGTTCTCCAAACTCTCTGGACCTTCCTCACCCTCTATCGCATAACAGAGGTGATCCAAAAATCCAGAGGTCAGGATATCAATGCTCTAAGTTATTTGATTAACTAACACACACACACACACACTTTCATCACCTGCGAAAACAGACTTTTTCCAAGTGGGAGACGAGCCAAAGCAGGAAAGAACCCACAAAGTTATCCTCAACAACATTTTTGTCTATACAAGTTTAGGTAAATGAAAAGTGGAAGTTTGTAGAAAAACAAACTTACTTCAATTTTTATGATTTTATAACTCCTCATTTATAACAGCACTCTTCAGAAATGTTGGGACTATTTAATATGCATTGCACAATCAAAACAGATATTGAAAACTCACTAGACTGGAATTAAGGAAAACAGAAATGTGACACTAACACTCAGTATTTACGGGAAGAGGGAAACAACAGTTCAGCGAATAATTTGAATATTTTAGCATTCATAGACAGAGAAGAAGGAATTTGTGGAACATAATAGTAATATAGAGAAGAGTGGTTTATAGATATGATCCAGTGGGAACCCTGAATGAAGACTCTACAAGAGGAGAAAATACTGATTTTAAAATTTCTGTATGATCTTTTGAGGTACTCAGCATTCTCAATTCCCACTGACCTCCATGGGAGTTGAAGGCATTCAGAACCTTACAGGAGATGCTCAGTACCTCACAGAATTGGCCTCTTGATAGATACAGGTGTTATTAAACATTTAGTTATGGTGTTTTTATTCTAAGGACATGATTTTAAAGCTAAATGGATAGACTAAGTTTATAAGAAACAATATGTTTCTTTCAGCAAATACCAAAAGATATGCTTGTGTTCTATTTTCTGTAGGATCTTTTTCAAGTTCCTTGTTACATAAGTGAAAAAAAGTTTCCTTTTAAAAATATCATAATAATCTAACAAAAGTATCAAAAATTGTTTCCCTAAAGTGGTTAAAATGTATTTTTCTCCCCAGAAGTTCTTAAAATTTTATTTTATGCCATTTTAGAGTTTATTTAATTCAGAGATTTTATTTTATGCCATTTTAGAGTTTATTTAATTCAGCTTATAACATTTTATTTAACACTTGTTTTCAACAGTGATTATGACAAACTTATGTTTCATCTTTGAAAGAATATAGTAAATGCAAAGTTATTTCATAATTCTTGTTATACCAACTTTATCATACATTACACACTAAACAAACTTTTAAAAGAATGTAAATATTTCTATATTATTGCTACAAGGGTTTTCACACAGATTGATGTTTCTTAAACACATATACTCAAAACTACCTTCTCAGGTAACTGAAAATCTAATCTATTTGAGCACAAGCTTTCCTGAGCTACAGCTCACGAAAGCTTGTGCTCAAATAAATTTGTTCGCCTCTAAGGTGCCACAAGTACTCCTTTTCTTTTTGAGGATACAGACTAACACGGCTGCTACTCTGAAACCTGAAAATCTAATAGCAAACTTTAAAAAGTTATCAAAACTCATTGGGTCATCCATTTATCATTTAAAAAAACAGCATTGAAATTGGTAGATAGGTACATTAATATACTATATATTAACTTTTGAATTAATGAAGTATGACAAAATGAACTTCTTAAAGGATCGCTGTTCCAAGCCTTTCAATATTCTGCTTTAAATTGTAATTTTCTATAACAACTGCAGATAAGTTACAAGAAATTGAATTTAGCTATTCAGAAATGAGATAGCAACTGAAAGAGGACTTTTCACTGGATTGAAAAAGTAATAATTTTGCCTTGTTTTATGTCTGCTCTGGTTATATGTAACAATGTATTTAGGTACATAGAAAGCAATGCTAAAAATTCTGTTTCCTCTTGTCTAGTGATCTTGCATGCCCCGTGTTATTTTCCAAGCTAGCAACATAATTACCATAGTCCTTTTGCAAGATTTACCACCATTACAACCTAATTACTAAAAACTCTATCACCTTTTAGCCCTGCTAGAGCCCTGCATACTATTTTAAGAAAGTTAGACCGTTTAAATATAATTAACCGTTCAAAACAGTTCTTTCCAGGCTGCAATATACTGGGAACATCTTTCAATTGTATGTTAAACTAAAGTAATAGTTACCTACTTTTCCATAATTTTAATAATGATTTGATACATAGTCCTGTAATTATGTTACAAAGTAGAACTACTTTCCTAATAGCAGCACGATCTTTTTCTGATGCACAACGGCAACTGGAAAAATAATAATCGATACAGAAACTAGGATTCGGAATAAATACAAAATAGCACACACTCGTCCATCCACCCAAAACAAGCATAACAACTTGGAAAATGCAAGTTTTCCAAAACTACTTAATACAAGCACATTTAAAACGGACAAATTCAAAATCAAATGTCTATTTCAGGTGTGAATTTCCATTTTTTAACGTGCAGTGTTCCTCTATAATGTGTTGGAGAGCTCTTCTTTCAACGGTGATTAAAGCGAAATAAATTGTTTTATGCAGAGTCTTGTACAGTTTTCCATTGCTCCATCTGCTGGATGTCTCTACAATTCTACTCCAAACTCATCACCTCCAAAAAATAACATCAACTAGTTCAGCAGGTGGCTTCAGCCTTCAGCAATCTCACGGCACACTATGTACAAGTTGTTAGTGTGAAACTCACACGGAGATTTAAGTTAAGGGAAACTACACAGAGCTCTCCATCCCCAAACAATACAAAATTACCCACAAAGAGAGGAAGGGAATCTTTTAAGTAGTTAGCCAGTTCTACATAAAAAAAATAAAGATGTAGCTTAAATATAATACGATTAGAAATACCCCTATACTGATGGGAATATACAAGTTTTCTTTTTAAAGATTTATATATAAAAGTATACGTTTCTCTACAAGCACACATCTGTATCTCACCTGCTTTCATAAAGGCATGTTCTTACATGGAGATATTTTCCAAAACAGAATTTATCTAAATACCTGTGAGTCTTTTATGTTGGTCCCAGACATTAGTGAGACAAGGTGTGTGAAGCAGTATCTTTTATTGGCCCAATTTCTGAAGACGAACTCTGTGTAAGCTCCAAAGTTGATCTCTCTCACCAACAAAAGTTGGTTCAGTAAAAAAGATTACCTCACCCAGCTTGTCTCTGTAATGAGTCCTTCAGGTTTCTATCCCAGCTGCTCGTAGCCCTCACTGGAACCACATTTCCTTGCTCTTTCAGTTTCTTTCCTTACTGTCCCTGATGGGACAACTTGGTACTTACAAAGGTGGCTATTGCAAGGAAAGCATTTGCTCGCTCCCGGAGTCGAGTGGCAGCAGGACAAACTTCACCCTGGTTTGCATTCTCCTATGGCTGCCAACTTACGCGCCTGCCACTCGAACTCCCGCTGCGAGCGGCAAACCAAAGGATTTAAAATGAAACCCCAAACAAGCAAAGCAGACGCATTATTCAGTCAAGGCACCTGTATAATGACTAAACCGATGTCGCAGCGGAGGATCCACCCAGCTGCTCCTGAACCCCCCAAACCCTCCCAAAAGAAAAACCCAATTAACCCAAAGAACCCCCCCCCCCATTGAAAACAAGGGGGGCGAATGGCAGGTGCGAGGGGGAGGCAAAGTTTGGCAAATGCTCGGCTCCTAAAAGGCAACTATGGAGCAGAGACGATCTCGTTCCCCACAGTGTCTAGGAGAGGTTACCACAAGCGAAACGTACCTGTCTGCTGGCTCTCCCCCACCTTTCTTTCCTAGATGGGGGGAGGCACGAAAGGAAGCCCCCTCGCCGCAGTCACCGAGCTATGGAGGCTGCCAGGCAGAGGGCCAGCAGCAAGAGCCCTACTGGGCAAGTCACTTGAGCAGGTGAAGTTGGGCGGCAGCAGCAGCCATCAGGAAGCAACACGTTTGGGTTCAACTTTGCAGCGTCAGTCCCGGCAAACAAACGCCACCGCAAAGGAGCCGATCCCCGCCCGGCCGAGCCGCGGTCTCTGCCTCTTTTATTGGCGCGGGCGGTATTGCTTTATTTACTTATTTATTTATTTCTCTCCCCCCCCTCCCCCCCGCCAGCCCGTCCTCCCACCCCCACGCGGAGTCCGTTCCTGTCACTCCTGCCTGCAGCTTGGCAGGGCTGCTCTACTGCCGACGCCAGCCCCGCTTTCCCGGGGTGCTGTCCGGGGAGGGGAACGGGCCGGGGCCGCTCCCAGAGGGGGTGGCAGGAGAGAGAAGCAGCTCCCGGCGCTGGAGGGGCTGCACCCAGCCCGCCGGCCGCTGAAGGGACTGAGACGCGCGAGGCGGATGCAGGGTTGCAGGCACCGCAGCGGCACCGGCTCCGCCGCCACCTCCTCAGCCCCGGCCAGCCGGCTTCAGGCTCCCCGCAGCTCTACAGCTCCCGTCATTAACCCCGCGGGAGGGGCCGGCCCGCCCGCCCTTTGGGATGGCGGGCTGCGAGTTAGCGGCTGTTAATGGTGGGGTTGGTGATGCACTGGAGGGTCTGTTCTCTCTCCCTGGCGCCTTAAAGGTGCAGCCCGCTGCCTGGGCTGCGCGCCCGCTGCGAAGGGAGCACACACAGCCCTGCCACCGCTGCTCCTGGGGGGTGGCGGCGGCTGCAGTTCATTCCCTACCTCCCGCCTCCGCTGGGAGCTCGCTACGCGCCCAGCCTGACCGCGGCCGGTGCTGGCGCTTACCCTGGGAAAGCACCGAGCGCTGCTGGAGCCCCTCTCGCAGTCACCTTACGGGGAGCCTAGGAAGGCGCCCCGGCTCCTCACTGAAATACCTGCCCCCACGCTCAGGGGCTCAATGACCGTCTAAGGATGGTTAGAGCCACCTCGTCCAAAAGGTGAAATCGCGCTGGTGAGTCGCACAGCCCCGCTGTTAACCGGGGGGGTCCTGTCTCTGGAGGGCTGAGCACAATCCCAGGCATTGAGGGGGGTGCGGGGGGGTGATTGTCCGTTTATTGTTTGTCGGGGACTTGAGGGAGACCAGCCGCAGTGAGCGGTGTGGATGGGTTTTAAGTTCGCTATAGCTCATGCGAAGCCAACAGAGAAGGAGCCTCGTTTCAAGTCTGATTTGCAGAAGGGGGGCTGAAGGGACTGGGAAGCAAAACCATTGCCTGGATTTTCTCTCCTAATCAAAGCCAAGCCTGGAAACCACCACCACCACCCTCATCTGTCCATTCCTCTGTGCCAAGGCCACCTCCACTATTATCACACGTAAACACAACATACGTTCGGGCTGCCTGGCGGAGACGGCTTGGACCCCGTGTGTTCAGTGCGCCTGCACTACCTTTCCTTTTCGCTCAGCCGCTGACTGGGTGCAGCTGTGAATGAAAAACAATTCTGTCCGCTAGTTGCTGTTTTTCCCCGTGTACGCACATGTGAGAGAAAAATTGTCTCCCCCATCCCGCTCCTTGATTGAGATCAGGAGCGGAAAGAGGAGCAGATGGGACAGCATCGCCTGCAAGGTGGGGCTGCAGGCACTGTGGTGTGTCTTCAGCTCCTGGATTCTCCCCTCCCACCTTCCCTAGCAGAAAAAAAAAAAATCATTTTTTCATGTTCTTTTATGCTGCCATGAAAAAACCCCATAAGGAAACAGTGAATGTACCTAGAGAATAAAGAGTTATTTAGCAAGTATTAGTAGAGAACAAAGCATAATTTATATCCCTATTCCTCTTCAGGGGACAACACAGAGTAATCTAAAGATTGCTTTTATCCTGACAGTCAATGAATATATGTAGATTTACCACCCTGAACAGAGGGCTCAAATCTTTCTTTGCTCACAAATCTGTAATTCTACCTTTGTCAAATGAAAACAATAAACTAAAAAGACTAATGTACGTTTCCTTCTTAGTAGTAAATCCCATTGTCTAATGCAGAAAACTTTTTATTCAAAGACCTGGATCAATTGTTGACTTTGTTTTGAAGCCTTTATTTAAAAAGATATTTTAAAAGAATGAAGTTCATGCTCTTAGCATTCTTAGAAATCACTCCTCAAAGTCTATCATCAGATCTGTCAATCTAGAGGTCACTGCTATCTAACAACAAAGCTTGAAAGTTGGATGCGAAAACCCCTTTGGGTTCAAGCAATGTACTTTCTTACTAGGAACGGACCACTAGGAAATAAGACCCACATTCTCTCCCTCCACTCCCTTGAATCTTTTTAAGGCCTTTCTTTGGAAAGGTGGAGCTTTATTTTTTCATGTTAACACCAATATGCTTTCAAGGTCAATTAGAGGAAAATGACAAATGAGTTCTATATCAGAGAGAATGCCTCCAACTTTATATAATATGTTTAGTGGCAAATGTTTAAATAGTTAAATACTCACTTAGTCAGGTTGTCATTTTAATCTGTTATACTATCCATCTTCAATAAGTATTTAAATATAATTTATTAGTAAAAAGACAAAGTGAGTTCTACTGAAATAAGCTTTTGACTTTTCCAAATATGAGAAATTAAAGGAGATAAGTGTGCTAATTATGGGCCTGATTCAAAGACCACTAAAGTCAATGAAAAGACCCATTGATTTCAATAGGCTTTGGATCAGAACCTACACTGGTATTTTTATTTTATAACAGATGCAAATTATTAAATTAGGACTTATTTCATTTTTATGGAGAAACTAAAACCAAGAAGCAAATATGTTATTTTAAAACAGAAGTATTTTAAATTCAGTACCACAGATTTTTTTAAGACTGCTGATATCCTATACAATTGTTTTCTGAGTACCACTGCACTTCCATTAATCCATATTTCTTTGGTATGTGGACCTGCAATGACTGTGGGTCAAATCCTGTTCCCTTTAATCACTCAAATAGTCCTACAGAAATCAGTAGACTATTCACCTGAGTTAGACAAGCAAGCTATTTTCCAGACTGTTTGGGAGTCATGGTTAAAGAACACAGAAAGAGGTAAGGAGTGAGTGGGTAAAGTAAAGGAAACAAAAGGAGAAAGGACAATTACAAAAGGAAAATTACATATTATATTGCAACTTTAGGCCCTGGACCTACACAGAGACCCACTGAAGTTTGTGGGGTTCAGCAAAGGCACAAAGTTCCATCTGCACAGATACAATTGTAGGACTAGGGACTTGGATGTAGGCAATGCACCTAATGATATGTCTGGTGTGCCTAATCCACACCCAAGCAAAGCATTCAATTTTTCAGTATTTGAGTTTTACCATCTGGTTTAATGTGGCCTATAACAACACTCTGCAGTGAAATAGTTTTGTCTATAGATTTCAAAATATTTTATTTAGTTATGCAGGCATTATATTATCCATTTTCAGATGGCCTTGGTATATACAGAAATTTGAAGACATTTTCTTAAGATGAAATGTAGATTAGACAGGGCTTTGTACAGCAATTCTACTACAGTCTTTGTATCTCTCTGTGCATCAGTTACCACATCTGTACTAATATTTAGTTTTCATGTAACACTTACTGTCCACAGACCTCAAAGTGCTCTACAAAGGGAGTTAAGTATCATTATCCCTATTATTCAGATAGGGAAATTGAAACAGAGATAAAGTGATTTGTCTAGTCCCATAACAGGAGACTAACACGGCTAGTACTAGAACCCAGATTATCTGACTGCTAGGCCAATACCCTAGCCTTAGGAACATGCTGCTTCTCAACAAAGGACAAGGTTATTATTCCTACTCCCTGGGAAGGTTTGTTTGAGGCTTAGGTACATAGACTTATACCGCACAAAGGACTCAGGACAGTCAAAAGAAGACTTTTGACAGTAGAACTAATGAATACCTGATTTCCCCATTTCCTTCCCCCCTCCCCCCCCCCCAGGCCTGGGCACATCCCAGATCCACAAGGAGATTGAAGCACCTGAATCCCACACCTAGGTGCCTAAGTCCCAGTTTTAAATGCCATTGTGATCAAGGTGGATTGATTTGAATCACAAAGATTTAAATCACCAATTTTAGTCATTATTTAAATCACTTTAGCAGAAAACCTTGTGTGTTCCAGTGGGGCAATCAGCGTACAGTACTTAAAGAGCCTTGCTGGTTGGAGTCATGCAGAGTTTGAGCCTCTACCTAGAGCACTAGTTCTATAGGAGTAAAGAGGTTACTTTACCTCTGTATTTGGAACTGGTGCAACAGATACTGTAATATTGTGTCCAATTCTGGTATCCACAATTCAGGGATGATGATAAATTGGAGAGGGTTCAGAGAAGAGACACTAGAACAATTAACAACAAGGAGTCCAGTGGCACTTTAAAATCTGAAGAAGTGTGGGGGTTTTTACCCATGAAAGTTTATGCCCAAATAAATCTGTTAGTCTTCAGGGTGCCACTGGATTCCTCGTTGTTTTTGTGGATACAGACTAACACGGCTACCCCTCTGATACTTAGAACAATTAAAGGATTAGAAAACATATCTTATAGAGATAGACTCAAGGAGCTCAACTATTTATCTTGACAAAGAGAAGGTTAAGGTGTGACATGATTGCATTCTAAAAGTATTGATCTAGGGAACAAATATTTAATAATAGGCTCTTCAATCCAGCAGAAAAAGACATAACATGATCCAATGGCTGGAAGTTGAAGGTAGACAAATTCAGACTAGAAATTATGATGAGAGTAATTAACCTTTGGAACAATTTACCAAGGGTTGTGGTGAATTCTCCATGACAATTTTTAAATCAAGATTGGATATTTTTCTAAAAGATATACTCTAGGGATTATTTTATGGAAGCTCTATGGCCTGTTATACAGGAGGCCAGACTCAATGGTCCCTTCTGGCCTTGGAATCTATGAAATCATGAATTTTAATCATGCTTTACACTTGTACATATTAGTTATTTTCTTAAAGAAAGGTTGATTCTCACTGGTTAATAATTATTAAAATATGTTGATCTGCAACTAAATATGGCCGTTACATGAAATTTGGTACTTCTTTTTGCTAGCCAGATAACTATATCTATATGCATTTATTGAAGCAATCATATAGCTTAACTTACATTTATTCAGATTCTTAATTTTTATATGTTTTATTCTGTTAGACAACAGTGAATGATGCGTTTCTTATTTACTAGATGATAGATTTTTTAACTTATTTTTGTCAAGCTCTATTTGGAGGGAAATTCAAATTAAATTAAAAATGCACAAAAGCATTTTTTATTAAGTAAAACTACCTTAAATGTGCAAGATAAGAAAAAAAGTTTATCAAAAAAGTCTACCAAAACATGTTTTTCATTTAAAATTAGCATTTATTAAACAAAGGAAGTATTATCTGTTTACCATATTGTTCAAAATGTTAGGACTAGTAGATGTCATCCTGTCATGCCTAGTTTTTATTCATAGATAAGATGAGGACAACAAACTTTTCTGTTTTTTCAGCTTCCAATCAGTTTCTTAACTTGAAATGAACTAGTCATTGGACTGAACTTGTTGAATAAACTGAAATGAAGGAAGTATTCTCTCTACACTTTCAGAAGAGGCTACTGCTGTCAAAAGCATCTATAGTGCTTCGAAAACCTGTGGTTCCAAGTGCTTAGCCCGAGACTTCCACCCTTTCAGTTCTTTGACTTTCTTTAAGACTTGGCAGCAAACACAGAATCATAGAAAAGTAGGGCTGAGGGAGACCTCAGGAGTTCATGACACCCAGCTTCTCTGTGCTGACACAGGAACAAGTAAACCTAGACCAGTGGTCCCGAACCTTTCTTGTGGGAATAGCATATTGCTCTTCCCAGAAGACTGTGGCGGGCGCCGGACACCCCACTGCTGAAATGCTGCCCCCGAAAAGCTTCTCGGTGGCATTTCAGTGGTGTGGTGTCCTGTGGGCGCACAAAAATGCCCCAGTGGGTGCCATGGCACCCGCGGGCACCGCGCTGGGGACCCCTGACCTAAACCATCCCTGACAGATGTTTGTCCAACCTAGTCTTAAAAACTTCCAGTGATGGGGATTCCACAACTTCTCTTGGAAGCCTACTCCAGAACTTAACTACCTCTGTAACAAGACTACTTAATATTATTTTTGTATTTATTTTAATAGATTATGATAATTTCGGCCTTAACATAGATGGTTAGTTTCAAATTTTATTTTAAATAGGTTTATTTTTAAACAATAATATTTTTTAAGTATTTATACCCAGTGGAACAGCTTCCACAGGAGAGACAGATGGAAACCCACATCACAATATCCCATAGCTCAATGGTTCTGGTATTCTCCTGAGAGGTGGGAGACCCCTACTGAACCCTGGTCTTCCACATGCTGTGTTAACTCACTAACCACTGGGCTAAAATTTATAAGTGAGGCACATAACCCCTCCCTCACTCCCATTTTGTGTGGAGTTAGGTAGTCACCTATCTCCTTCTCATTAGAAATGCCTTAATTGCCTGACTCCAGAAGAGGGTTTCCTGGCTGAAATAAGCACCTGCCTACATCCTGGACTTAGGCACATATCTCTATGAGAGAGACAGAACCCACCCCTCTCATCAGCATTTTCCATTGACTAGTATAGGTGGCTCCCCACCTAATGTGCTGTCTTTTGTGGATCTCAGTCTTAGGCACCTATCCGTCCCCATTCATCATATTCGTAGCCTGGGCACCTAACCCAGACTTTGTGTTATTTCAATGATTTCCTAGGCACCTAAAAGTTCAGCCTTGAGCGTTGCAATGCCTACATCCCTTTGTGGATCTGGGACTTTCTTCTTTGGAGAAAGGAGCATTTTGGTGGTAATATAGCAAGTATCTTTTTATCAGATTCCTGCCATCCCCGCCTCAAAATATTTGGAAATATTTTCTGAGCAGTTCAAAGCCATTCTGGGGAAGAGAAATTTTGGGGCCAGCTGTAAAGCCCATTGCAGTCAATGGAACTCTTTCAGTTGATTTTACTGGGTTTTGGATGTACATGTTTCTGCATGTAGAGAAGTCTTACCTAATTGGCATGGCAATGTGGTTGTTACCTCAAGCTCCCTCACTGGTTTAGCTCTCTAGTTAAACCAAAACTCTACCCTTTCCAGAATAGTAAAAGTCCAAACATTCATATCTCTCTGTGGGTTCAACAGACACATGCAGAGCTAAAGGAGAACTTATCTTTTCCCTCCCACCCACTTTCCTAAAACCACTTTGACTAGAGAGATCCACCACAAAGCCTCTCTTTCTAGAAGTCCTTTTCATTAAAGAAAGGAAGCTGCCTCATTTCCCAACAGTCTTTGCTGTGCCAGCCTTCAATTCCCAGGCCTCTCTCTGGACAAAACCTACAAGACAACATTAAAGAGGCAACCTGTTACAGTGTAAAATTAACTGACACACACTGTTAATTCATACTGACACACACACCCTGTGCTGCGCATTGTACTTCAGGAATGCATCTAATAGCTCAAAGTAAAAATGGTAGCACGCATAATAACTATTCCATTGTCAAATCCTTATTTGGTTCAAGTCAAATCAGAAAAAAGTTTAATTTAAAATGAGTCCAGGAACTGCCCTTCCTTTAGGATTATTTCCATGAGAAATGGCATTTTTCAAATCTCAGACTGTTAAAAAGAAATGTTGGATGCCCTCCACTACCCACCAACGGACAAGCATTTTTTTTTCACTCTTATGATAGAAATATTTCTGCTCAAAGTTTACACACCAAACTTTCCCCCTTTGGGAAGAGACAGAGTCTGGAAAAATTAAGCCTCAGTATATAAAACCAGGAGGTTTTAAGGGAATTTTTTTGCTACCTTAACAATGACAAGTGCTGCAAGCAGGAAACAGCCATACATAAAACTTATATTTAATAAGGATATCAAGAATAAAAAATGTTATATGTGAGCAATATGACCTTGCTAATGTTGTACAAGAAACCTTAACTTTTGGAATTACCTGTCTTAAGTGCTTTATTCCACAGCCTTAACTTTGTAAAAATGCTATGTTTTGTTTTGTTTTGTTTGTTTGTGGTTGTTTTTTTTAAAATATATATGTATATTTAAAGGTAGGGGGAGGGATTAAAAATCCAAATCTTTTTAGAATATGCAATTTACACATACAGTTTACTTCCTGAATTTATGGAACTACATGGAGTGTCTAGGCTCCTTAAACTGGAAATAAGCAACCTGCTATATCTACAAACTCCACCAACCTTTCCACTGACACTAATAAACATCTCAAGCTTATTTTCTCTTATTGCTTCAGCAAGCGAGTTTATGCAATCCTGCAGCCCAATAGTGACATAATTAAATACACATATGTATAACTGTGCACATGGGTGTAGTGTAAGTTTAAATGTAAAACAGATTGCACTTACAAAGATTCACATTTTGAAATGTTAATAACATTGCTATTTTAATACACTCTCCCCCTCAAAACTTAGTAAACCATGTACAGTACCAGTCATTCAGGCCTTTTTACCTACGTAGGCCCTGGACCCTGAAAACATTTATGCACATGCTTAACTTTTCTACTGGTGTTGACATTTCAACATTTAGACATTCACATTATCCCCATGAAAAAAGGCAGATATATTTTATTGTCCTCTTATTACCCTAAAATATATAAAGGGGTTTTATTTAAAATCCCTCTCTTTCCTCCTCTACCAAAAAAAGTATCACTTCTAGGTAGAATTAAAAGATATTAACAACAGAGCCTATGTAGCTTCACAGTGGGGCCCAGCGGAAAAGTTTGTTAATGCACACTGGGATTCCCAGGAATTCTCCATAGAGATCTCTAGGAAACTTTCATGTAGGTACTATGTAATCCTATGCCAAAGGTTCCTTGGTAAAGCTGTCTTGTTTCTCCCCCCATACTATAGGAAACTTTGCCATGGCAACCGGCAATTATTTCTGCAGGGTCAAAAGCAGCATACAGGCAAGCAGCATACAGACCTGGTCTGAAGCCACACACATGAAAGAGATGCACCCTTTCATCCTGGGTTATCCTCAGGAGATATTGGGTTCTATTACCCCAGCCTGTGGAAAAGGGTGCCAATATCTCTCTTTCCAACCCTCCCTCTTCCACCGAACTCACCATATCTGGGACTCTCACTGAGCTGTGTGCTAGCCAAGGGACAATGAGAGAGATTCATGGCTGTGAGTGCACTCTCAATACTGTCTCTGTTCATTGTTTCTTTAGTTTATGCAGATGTGCCCTTAAGGACCAACTCCTACACACCGGCAGAGGGCCTCTGTCAGACAAGTAGACAAACCAGGAGGAGTAGGGAGGATATGTTTCACAAAGTGCTGCAGTCAACAAATATAGCAGACAGTGACACAAGAGCATGGAGGGAGACAGATAATGAAAAACACAGGCTGGAGAGGAGACAGGGGCAGATGACAGATGACAGGAGCAGATGATAAAGCTACTTGGGAGCAAGACAGAGATGTTCAAGTCCCTCATAGCGCTGCAGTCTGAACACGTGTGCATGACTCCTCCTGCAGCCAATACAGAACACCATTCCATGCCCTCCCCAAACACATTTCTCTTGTTTTCCTGTTCCATAGCAGTACCCCTTGCACTCCATCCCTAGAGACTGGTTTCATGGGGAAAGCTGGAGTTACACAAAGCTGTGAGAGCATTAACTGAGAAACTGTTCCTCATTGCCATGTCCCCTGTTTAAAAAAAATAAAATAAAATAGGGGGTATATCCTTTAATTCAAGTGTAATCTTTGAAACAAAATGAGTCTTTATTTGTGTCACGTACATGGTAGTTGCTGCTCAAATTCAAACACAGTGGCTATAGGCAGGAACATGTGCTCACTACAATTAAAGCGAAGGAAGCAAGCATTACAGGGGTCTATTAAGGCAGCAAGTAAACATTGCCTGATCTAATGCATAACACAAAGACACATTACTGGAGCTTATTGTCAAAATGCTTCTTCAAAGCCTCCCTGATTTGAATAGCCCACTGAGCCCCTCTAATTGCTCTGGTATCTGGCTGCTCAAAATCAGCAGCAAGCCGATTCACCTCAGTGCTCCACCCTGGGGTAAACTTTTCCCCTTTGGCTTCACAAATGTTATACCGATCATAGCAGGCTGCTATGAACATTGGAATATTATCCTCACTGAGGTCCAACCTGCCAAAAAGGCACATTCAATGGTCATTTGGCACTTGCTGAGCCTGTTGTTGAAGTGCTCCTTACTGCTTTCTAGGTTCCCAGTATAAGGCTTCATGAGCCACAGGAGCAAGGGGTAGGCAGGTTCACTATGGGCATTTCCACATCCTCCATTGGAATCTTCTGGAAAGTAAGTCCCAATGTGCAGCTTTCTATATAGTTCAGTGTTCCTAAAGATGTGTGCACCATGACCAACCTGCACTGATGTCAGTGAAATGGTCCTGGTGATCCATCAGTGCCTGCAAGGCCATGAAGAAGTAGCCCTTTCTGTTGATGTACTCTGTTGCAAGATGGTCTGGGGGCAAAATTGGGATGTGTGTGCCATCTATCACACTACTTCAGTTAGGGAATCCCATTGCCACAAAGCCGTCAAGTATTTTCTTTGCCAAGAGTCACAGTCCTTCATAGCAAGAGGCAATTAATGGCCCTGCACACTTGCGTTACCGCAGCCCCCACAGTGGATATTCCAACTTCATACTGATTTGCAACTGACTGGTAGCAGTCTGGAATTGACAATAGATGTGTGGAAGCTAGCACTCGTTTTTCCATTGTGAGGGCAGCTCTCATTATGGTGTCCTTGTGCCATAGGACAGGGGCAAGCTCCGCGCACAGTTCCAGGAAGGTGGCTTTGAGCATCCAAAAGTTCTGCAGCCACTGCTCGTCATCCCAGACATGCATCATGATGTGATTCCACCACTCAGTGCTTGTTTCCCGAGCCCAGTACTGACAGTCTACTGTGTGCCGCTGCTCCATGAATGCCAACAGCAATCTTCCAGTGTTTCTTTCTGTTGCACACAGCAGGGCAGGCACCACAGATTCGCTTTCTGTTTCACAATTCATGAAATACTGGAGGACCAGCTATGTTGTGTTCATAACGCCCATCAGCAGACTGGTCAGCAGTTCAGGATTCATGCTTTCAGACAGAGATGACAGGTGCACAACTCACAAGGTCTGTTCAAAAACAGCACAAACCGAAGTCAGAAGCCTATGGAATGAAGGGACAGAAAGAAGTGCATCATGAGACAGTGAGCATGCCTCCACGTTGCACTGTGATCCGTTCCCAGATTTCCCAGTGGCAGAGGGTGGTGAGTGGCATAGTGGGATAACTACCCTGGATGCACCACTCTCTGTGTGGATGCAAGAGCATGGACTGTGGCCACACTCCTTTGACACAAGGCGTGTTGTGTGGACGTGCAATTTAATTAAAGCAGCTTATGATTGACAATGTAACTTAAGTTGTCTTAACTCTCTAGTGTAGATATAGCCTAACTTAACAAAATTTGGAGATGACACAGAATTACTTAACTCACAGCTCAGCCATCGTTCCAGATCATTAATAAATGTATTAAACAATACTGAGTCTAGTATTTTTAAAAAAGGGAAGAAGGAGGATCCTGGGAACTACAGGCCAGTCAGCCTCACCTCAGTCCCTGGAAAAATCATGGAGCAGGTCCTCAAAGAATCAATCCTGAAGCACTTGCATGAGAGAAAAGTGATCAGGAACAGCCAGCATGGATTCACCAAGGGAAGGTCATGCCTGACTAATCTAATCGCCTTTTATGATGAGATTACTGGTTCTGTGGATGAAGGGAAAGCAGTGGATGTATTGTTTCTTGACTTTAGCAAAGCTTTTGACACGGTCTCCCACAGTATTCTTGTCAGCAAGTTAAGGAAGTATGGGCTGGATGAATGCACTATAAGGTGGGTAGAAAGTTGGCTAGATTGTCGGGCTCAACGGGTAGTGATCAATGGCTCCATGTCTAGTTGGCAGCCGGTGTCAAGTGGAGTGCCCCAGGGGTCGGTCCTGGGGCCGGTTTTGTTCAATATCTTCATAAATGATCTGGAGGATGGTGTGGATTGCACTCTCAGCAAATTTGCGGATGATACTAAACTGGGAGGAGTGGTAGATACGCTGGAGGGGAGGGATAGGATACAGAAGGACCTAGACAAATTGGAGGATTGGGCCAAAAGAAATCTGATGAGGTTCAACAAGGATAAGTGCAGGGTCCTGCACTTAGGACGGAAGAATCCAATGCACTGCTACAGACTAGGGACCGAATGGTTGGCAGCAGTTCTGCGGAAAAGGACCTAGGGGTGACAGTGGACGACAAGCTGGATATGAGTCAACAGTGTGCCCTTGTTGCCAAAAAGGCCAATGGCATTTTGGGATGTATAAGTAGGGGCATAGCGAGCAGATCGAGGGACGTGATCGTTCCCCTCTATTCGACATTGGTGAGGCCTCATCTGGAGTACTGTGTCCAGTTTTGGACCCCACACTACAAGAAGGATGTGGATAAATTGGAGAGAGTCCAGCGAAGGGCAACAAAAATGATTGGGGTCTAGAACACATGACTTATGAGGAGAGGCTGAGGGAGCTGGGATTGTTTAGTCTACAGAAGAGAAGAATGAGGGGGGATTTGATAGCTGCTTTCAACTACCTGAAAGGGGGTTCCAAAGAGGATGGCTCTAGACTGTTCTCAATGGTAGCAGATGACAGAACGAGGAGTAATGGTCTCAAGTTGCAGTGGGGGAGGTTTAGATTGGATATTAGGAAAAACTTTTTCACTAAGAGGGTGGTGAAACACTGGAATGCGTTACCTAGGGAGGTGGTAGAATCTCCTTCCTTAGAGGTTTTTAAGGTCAGGCTTGACAAAGCCCTGGCTGGGATGATTTAACTGGAACTTGGTCCTGCTTCGAGCAGGGGGTTGGACTAGATGACCTTCTGAGGTCCCTTCCAACCCTGATATTCTATGATTCTATGATTCTATGGAACTTTTGGCCCCACACTCTTAACCTTTTGGGATGATGAAAATTGACCATTTAATCCTACTCTTTGTTATCTACCTCCTTGTCAGGTCTTGAGTCATGACGATACATTGTCTCTGACACCTTTACTGCTCAGCTTCTTTAGTAGCCTTCATAAGAGAGTTTGTCAAAGGTCTCTTGGAAGTCTAAATAACTTATATCAACCCTCGTCCTCCATTATCTACTATTTAACTGAAACATTCAAAGAATTAGTGAGATTAGTGAGACACAGCTTTCCTTTACAGATCCCCTTCAGAATGCTTAGATGTACCTTGTAGGCCTGATGACTATTGTTTTTTTTAAGTTTCACAACTGTATTAGGAACAAAAATCCTAGTAATAGTATTGGCCCCTTATTAGATAGAGATGGCAACATTATTAATGATTATGCTTGGCAGAATTCAATTTTATAATTATGATGGATATTATCAATATTTTAAGCATTTTTATTGATTTAAATTTTAACAGTTGTAGAAAATTATGGGGGTGTTAGACAATAATTAATTAATGACAGACATTGAGATTCCAAAAGTTAAAACTTTATAACTGGTAAAACTTTATAACTGGTTGTCAACATCACATGCCAAACTATACAAAGTAAATATCCTTAAATCAAACTGTAATAAGTTCTAAAACAGCATTTCTGTTTCTTTACCTATCTGTACATTTTTAATTTTTATTGATGGAAATATTTTTTCACCTTTGTGTGTGTGGACAGTGAAATTGATATTTATCAAAAATTTACTGATAAACATCTAATTCTTTCAAGCTTATTAATGATACAGAAAAGGCAGAAATGTTCAATACATATTATTGTTCTCTATTTGGAAACACGCAGGATTAGCAACTCACATCACATGAGAATGATGAAGTACTTTCCAGTCTGTTTGTAAACAAACAGGATGTTAAACAATAGCTACTATGGACAAACATTTTTAAATCAGCAAGGCTGGAGGATAACTTGCACTCAAAAGTCTTACATGATTTGGCTGAAGAGATCTCTGGTCTCCTGACATTAATTTTTGATAAATCTTGAAATAATGGGGAAATTCAGAAGACTGGAGGTGTATTGTCGTTACACCATTATTCAAAAAGGGCAAGCGGGATGGAAAAGGTGACTATAGACCAGTTACTCTGACATCAGTAACTAAGTAATGGGGGTTCTATAAGGATCTGTGCTAGGCTCAATGCCAGTCAGCAGTTTAATCAATTATCTGGAAGTAAAGAGTGAGAAAATTTGCAGGTGACACAAAGATTGCTGGAATGGTAAAAAATGAGATGAATGGGACCACTTGGGTAGCTGGACCCATTCAAACAAAATATATTTTAATTAAGTCAAGTGCAAAGTTATATATGTAAGAACACTGATTGCAAGCCATACCTACAGAATGGGGGACTGTATCCTAGAAAGCAGAGCCTGAAAAAGATTTATGGGTCACGGTAAACAAGCAGCTCAACATGAGCGCCCAGTGCAGTGCTGTGGCAAAAAAGCTAATGCAGTCCTTGGATGTATAAACGGGGGAAAGTGAGTAGGGAGGTGATTTTACTTCTGTATGTCGCATTGGTGTGACCAGTACCAGAATACTATGTCAGTTCAGGGGCTGGAGAAAATGCTTTATAGTGAGACTTAAAGGGCTACATCTGTTTACCTTATCCAAACGGAGATTGAGAGGTAGCTTGGTTACGATGTATACATATCTTCATAGAGAGAAAATACCATGTACTAAAGGGCTCTTTAATCTGGATAACAAAAAAGAATGTCTGCAAGCTGAAGCCAGACAGCTTCAGTTTAAAAGTTAGATACAAATTGTTAACAATTAGGCAATTATTTAAACACTGCAACCTGAAGCAAATACTCACCAGCAACCACACACCACACAACAAAAACACTAACCCAGGAACCTATCCTTGCAACAAAGCCCGTTGCCAACTGTGTCCACATATCTATTCAGGGGACACCATAATAGGGCCTAATCACATCAGCCACACTATCAGAGGCTCATTCACCTGCACATCTACCAACGTGATATATTCCATCATGTGCCAGCAGTGCCCCTCTGCCATGTACATTGGCCAAACTGGACAGTCTCTACGTAAAAGAATAAATGGACACAAATCAGACGTCAAGAATTATAACATTCAAAAACCAGTCGGAGAACACTTCAGTCTCTTTGGTCACTTGATTACAGACCTAAAAGTGGCAATTCTTCAACAAAAAGACCCTTCAAAAACAGACTCCAACGAGAGACTGCTGAATTGGAATTAATTTGCAAACTGGACACCATTAAATTAGGCTTGAATGAAGACTGGGAGTGGATGTGTCATTACACAAAGTATAACTATTTCCCCATATTTATTCTCTCCCCGCCCCCCCCACCACTGTTCCTCACATGTTCTTGTCAACTGCTGGAAATGGCCCACCTTGATTAACACTACAAAAAGTTTTCTCTCCTGCTGCTAACAGCTCACCTTACCTAATCACTCTTGTCACAGTGTGTATGGTAACACCCATTGTTTCATGTTCTCTGTGTATATAAAATCTCCCCATTGTATTTTTCACTGCATGCATCTGATGAAGTGAGCTGTAGGTCACGAAAGCTTATGCTCAAATAAATTTGTTAGTCTCTAAGGTGCCACAAGTACTCCTTTTGTTTTTGCGGATACAGACTAACACAGCTGCTACTCTGAAACCTGTCAAGGTAAGTGGGGCATTCTCTGTCTCTTGATATCTTCATGTCATGAATGGGTCCTTTCTGGAAGATATGCTTTATCTAACACAAGTTCTGCTCTAGTCAAATGAAAATAATGGGGCTAAATACAAAGGTGAAATTTAATGGCCTGTGGTGTATAGGAGGTCAGACTAGATGATCTAATGGTCCATTCTCTATGAATCTATGAAAAATTCTATTAATACAACTGAGTATTTTTTGCTGTCAGTGTGAATTTGTGTTGCATGTGATCTTAATTAATTATTTTAAAACAGGCACGTGGATGTGTGTCATAATACTTTTATATTGTAGCATAACATCCTAATTGCCATTATATAGCCCAAAAGCCAGCATACAATATGCATGACACATATATTCCCACCTCACATCTGAATAATTTATCTCCACTCTATGATGTTTTCTTGAACTAAATTGTTGTTAAATGGTTTAAACTTCAATATATAAACCAAAACATATCTTATATTCATATATTTGAATAATAAATTACAATAGATACCAAGTTATTTTTATAGATGTTTTCAAGTTTTTGATTGACAGGTGCTTTTGGAATTTTATGATGCTGATCTGAAAATAATGAGTATAATTTTACTTTTCACAAAATTAACCTAAAAATTTCCCTACTGTCTACTTGAATATTTTTTTTGCTCTGGGCTTGTTTACATTGCCCCACAGTTTGTGCTGTACTGTAGTTCTCTCCTGGGGATGCTGTGGGCACAATCTAAAAGGTTCCAAGTTCACATTAACATAATCCGATTTGAAGAGCGCTATCTTAAGACCAACTATTAACCTTTGTGTTTGCACCCATAGCATCCCCAGGAGGGAGTTACAGCACAGCACTTTGGTGCACACTGCTATTTACACCCCCATAGTCCAAACTGCAGGGCAGTATAGTCATAGTGTCTGTTAGTGGCCGGTAGCAGATGCTTCAGAAGAAGGTGCAAGAAACCTCATACTTGACAATTTTGAAATAGACTTCCAATAAAAAAAATTTCTTCCTGACTGCTGTTGTTTAGTGGTTCGTTTTTCTTTGAAGTATAAGGATGATGACCTTTACATTTAACAGTCACTGGGCCGGTTGGGTGAGTGATGTTTCTTAGCACACCTACAGACAATTTTTTCCAAAAGTCCAAATAAATTATCTCAACAAGTTCTCCTTAATTCATCACATGGATGATATTCTCAAAAAATTCTAATACATTAGAAAGGTTAGAAATTCCTAATAGAGGCCCTGCTGGCTTCTCTTTATTATAATGTTCCTCTAGGAATTTTACAAATCAGTTTTTAATAATTGTTTTATTGGTACTGATGTAAGACTCAGTGGTCTGTAATTCCAGGGATCACACCTAGCATTTTTTCTAAATAAAGGTATACCATTTGCTATCCTGCAATCCTCTGGTATATGAGTGGCTTTTAAATGAAATATTATATATTGTTCATAGCTCAGCCAGTGCTTATCTACAGGTCATCACAGCGTGAATTGCCATGCGTTCTAAAGCGAGCTCTAACTGCCCTATGTACGTACCTAGTTCAAATGACTATGTTAATGCCAACTAGGTACCCATTAGTTTGCACCAGCAGTGTACATGGAGTGCAATACTTTAGAGTGTAACACTTTAGAGCACGCTACAATTCTTTGATGCTCTATACCTCAAAATAGCACCCCAAAGCCCCCATGTTCATCACTGTTATATAATTATGATATGTTTTGTATAAAGTATGCCTTGTGAGGTATCATTTGGAAAGTTATAATCTATTGAGCATCATTGTTCTATCAAAATATATGTATCATCATTGTCTATGAAGTTATGAGATTTTGCTATATGTTTGTTGTTGAAATCTTGTGAGTCTGGAAGATGCCCACAGACCAGCTCTTCAGTAGCAACCAACCCCTAGCCAGCTGTAAAGTGACCACCACCAGCCATTCACCAGCAGGAGAGTTGTAAACAAGAGATTTACATTCATACGAAAGACAGTTGCTCAAGCATGTATACTGTGGGGCTAACCCCAAGACACAGCAAGGATCTTTCCAGCATCTGGAGGAGAGTATAAAATAAGGGATAGTGACATCACCACTCTTCTACCCCTTCCCATCCCCGTACGCTGATGGTCACAAGAATATTTGGAAGACAAAGAAACATTTGAACTGGGGGGAGTGGTCCTAACTGGAAAAGCTTCCCAGTTAGTACAGACTACTGTAGGTTTTTAGGTAATAGAAACCTTATTACTTCACGTTTGACTTAGTTTGATAAAGTTTAGGAATTAGACTGATTTTATCTTTTATTTCTTTTTGTAACCAGTTCTAAATGTGTATGCCCATACCACTTATAAATCACTTAAAACCTATCATTGTGTATTTAATACATTTATTTTAATGTTTTATCTAAGCCAGTGTGGTTTTGATTTAAGTTTTGGGAATCTACTCTGGTTACAAAGACTGGTGCATATTTGTACCCTTTGATGATATGATGAACTAATTAATGATCTTAAGGCTGAGCAAGAGGATCTTGAACAGTGTAAGATGTACATTTCTGAGGTGAAAGGCTGGGGCTGAGGGAATTTGCTGGTGTCTGCCTGTATACAGTTCATTAGTGGCTTAGAAAAGCATTCAGACAATTTACTGGGTGTGTCTCTACATGCTGATGGTTGTATGAGATCAAAGCCTGGAGCGGCTGCTTGTCACTAGCATAGCAGTGTAGGAGACAGCCTTGACTGGAGAGATAAAGGGGTATAGTAATTCCACAGTCCAGGTTGTACCCCAAGGCATGTCACAAATTCACACCCCATAGTCCAAACTGTGGCACTGTATAGACAAGACCACAGATCTCTTTCAAGTTTCTTCAGAACTCTTGGATGAATACTCTGAGCCTTATGACTTACTGTTTAATTTATCCATTTGTTCCAGAATTGCCTTTGACTCCTCGTGCTCAGGACAAGTGTATTTCCCTTCAACATCAATCCATGGAGAAGAATGAGACAAAGATATCATTTAACTTTTCTGTAATTTCCTTATTCTCATGAAGTAAGTCAGACCCATCAGTTCTCTCTCGAGCTCCCTGCTTCTTTAATACTATTATTCACAAATTTCTTGTTGTTTTAGGTCTTTGATTATTTACTTTTCATATTCCATCTTCAAGCCTCCCTAATTTCTATATTATATTTTAACCTGCTACATTTATGCTCCTTTCTATTGGAGAAAGATTGCATATATTGGAGAAAGATTGTATCTGTCACTCACAAATGAAAATAGTATATTTATGTCTCAGTGTAAGTATATCAGTATATTTATTGATTGGTTTATGGCAACCGATGGTTTATGGTAGTGTCCAAAATCCAAATAAAGTTCCTAAATGCTCCATTTTAGGGAAATTATTTCCTTCTTAATTGAATTGTCCAGAGGGCATCAAATACATGAGGGCTGTTTTTCTTCTAATTTCACCCACTTTGGTTAAACCAGTTCCTGTTTGAGGACTAGTCAATAGAACACACTGTTGATAGGTGTATAAAAGGTGGTAGAGTGCAAATATGGAGAGATGGGGAAAATACAAGTGATCTTCATTTACATACAGAGCCTGATGCTAGCCCCTTTAATGTAGTCTCATTAAGTCAAGTTTTCAAGACATACAGGCAGACCACATGGTGGTGGTATCTGGGCCTTAGAAAAGAAGTGAGCAGTCTTCAGAAATAATTAGCTTAACCTACAAAATTTCATAAACGAATATTTGAGTTTATCTGCATACAAACTATCAGCCAGTGGTCATTTAAACTCAATTTAAGGCTTGTCTGGTATAACTTCAATCATGGTGGAAGACGTGATCATATAAAAGTCATTTCAAATTACTGTTTCTAATAGATAATTTCAAAGTGACAGTAATAAATAGAAAGTAAAAGAAATTAGCCCATTCATGACTTAAGACCTCTGTAACCCACTAATGGCTTCATGGGTCATTAGTTATCTTTATTTGTTGGATAAACATGATTTCTCACTCTACTACACTCCATCAAGTTTCTTACACACATGAACATAGATCTTTTCTGTAGAGCTGTTCTTGACTACCAAGAGTTGTGTGAATTACAGGAAAATGTGAATTAAATAATGGTTTTAATGAACTGTAGTGCAGCTGGGAAAAGAATGACCAACTTATTGTATTGTTACTGTATAGTATCTTTATAGTCCTCTCTGACTTAAAGGACAATAAAGAGGACTACAAAAGATGATAAAGGAAAGTTACCTTTTAACAACCCCAGAAACCTGAGTGAATTCATTTGAATGAAAAATCAAGTTCCCTTTGAGCAAGGACAAAGCCTTATTATGATTTGCTGGCTTTATATTGGCAAGACTGGACTCTGGTGAAACGTAAGTCTTTTAATTGATTCAATGGGAGTTTGTTCAGGTGCTAAAGGAACATTGTATGTCCTCACTAAGGCAGGTGTATACAGGTCTTCACTTGTAGAATGTTGCCAACTACAGGAAATAGATCACAGACATTACCTACACAGGAGATATGGTAAAATACAAGCTATTTGGTACAAAGTGCTTTATGAAAGCATCTGAGTATTTCTGGAAGGATTTTACCATATGTGGCTGAACTAAAAAGGGACCTTAACTGTACTAGCATGGCACAGCGGTGTCAATTCAGATCCAGGATTCTTCTAGTCATGGAAGAGTAAAAGGCAGTGAAAATATTTAGGACTATCATCATCTGTAGATTAGTTTATTTTGCAGTAGAATGCCTGCCTTATCAGTGTGGATGTAATCCCCATAGCTTGGTGTTAAACTCTGCATACATACCAGTCATTCATCTGACCATTTCTCTGCAAGATACAGTGTATTTGTTCCAACATGACGGAAAATGATATGCTCAGTGTTTTTTAAGATGTATATTTTTGTTTTGTTTTTTTTTATGTTTAATTAATTTGCATTTCAAACTGAAATCCAAGTAGATAGAGAAGATCTGTGTTTACCCAAAACTTCTGGTTTGTTCACAGAGCTCAGGATTGCTATGGAGAAACTGTAGCATGAGCTGAAAGTGTATTCTGAATATTGACATGCAAATAAGTAAACCAAGCATCTTAATCAGATTCAGAATTCCTAGTATTGTTGCAACAAGTAGCTATTAAACTACAGTGAAGTTTGTGTATTTGGCAGGCAACTTTGTTAGATTCTTCACAATTTTAACTTTTATACCTGCTATGAGTATAAATTGAAGTCAAGATAGAAGGCCAGATACACTGGTACACTCCAGCGGATTTGCATTGCTCTGGTGATGCTAAGCAGTGAGCTAGTGCTGATTTCTATAAACAGGTTGTAGAGAAATTATGCTATTAACTGAATAAATTATTTGACAAAGGTTCAGAAGGAGATAACAACTACTGCTGTTATTCTTAATCCAGCACCATTACCAGAGTGGGAAATTTGCACTCACATGTCTAAAGATATTGGGCTAAAAATCCTAGTTGCTATGACAATACAAATAATATATAACAGCAATAATGGTTCACTAGTGTGCTCTCGATGCTTTTCACTACTCCTTATGCCAGCTTTAATAATTGGATCTGCCTATCTCATCCAGTAGCTTTGTCAATATGGCAATAGAAAAGTTCCCCATTCTGGTAAGGGTATTGTTTTAGGTATGTCTGCAGTAGTCATTAGCCCTTTTCATTCTGTGTCAGATATTTTATTTCTGTAAGTTAGTTGCTTAGATTTTTCCCACCCTTCCCACAGTGTTGTCCATAGAAATCTCTGACAAATTCTGCCATGATAGAAAGGAGCAAAGTAGATGCATATTTGAATTTCAGAAGCTTACTGGCTTTTAGACAACAGACAATACAAGATTTCCTAATAAAAAAACTACTACTGTACAATCCTCAGAATTACACAGTGTAATTAAACAGACAATCTAATTTATGTGATATATTAAAAAACAATCATATTGTCACCACTTGCCAATGCCACATGCTGATGGATTCCTTTTTTTTTTGTCCTTTGGCATGTTCACTTGTGGTACTGCTGGCTCAACTACACAATGCAGACTAGTTCAATGGAGCTGCATTAAGCTGATTTTGCTTGTTCCTTTTAGAGAGATTTTCAAGTGTTATGATCAGCAAGTGCACCACCTCCCCAAAAGTCCTCACATTCCAATTCCACACAGTTCAGTTCTCCTATTCAAATCTATTCTCCTATTCAAAATGTGTTTTAGATCACTAGAGGAGAATATGGGTCAATACAGGCTTAAGTTCATCAATAAATTGACTTCCAGCTATGTGCTTTTTCTTATTAAGGCAGCTGGCAACACCTATCCCAATATTTCAGTGAAAAATAACTTTGATGAAGAGCTACCTTAAACTTAATCCAGGCCAATAAAATTACTCAGTAGAAAGGGGTAAGTGATTCATAAAAACTGGCAGAGACCGTTATATTGTTCCTTATATCAAGGTCATTTGTGCTCTGACTTTCAAAGTGGTGAATATGGTCTCCCAAGTCCTGGTTCCTGCCTCCTAGGAAGTTTCCAGCAGTTTCCAGCCTTGGATTGATTAAGTAAATTAGATAATTTGTCTTTATGTCAAAAGACGAGTGTATATTTTACATACCACGTTTTCCATTTTAAAACTGGCTAAAGGGCAAAGGCATACAAAAAGGAAAAACAATGGGTGAAAGTGTTATCCAAACTCAAAGTGAAAGATGGAAATATGCCATTTTAGCTTATTTTAAATGAGGTTTAGAGCACTTATTTTTTTAAATATATGTAAGAAACACTGATGAAAATTTAAATTCATTTTAAAATAATATATTTAGAAACCATTCCACCTACTTATTATATTTTCTGCATGTTCTTATGCTAAAAGAATTTACATGAAAGGGAAATTTACTCACTGGTAAAGGAATTTGTAAGTTAGCCTCATCAAAAGAATCTAGAAACACTTGATGAAAGTGGGATAGGAGAAGGAAGGGATGTTCTGAAACAGGAATTTTGTTTTAAATTCTATCTGCTCCCTACCTATTTTACCTGAAATCATAATCCATCATTTGTGACATCAAACTCCTTTGCACAGCAACCAGTAGTGATTCAGCAGGGAACACTGGAGTAGGAAATTCCAAATATCCTGCTTTCTTGGAAAAGCCCCGTGAAAGAAGAAAAAGGCAATAGGAATTTTAAAAGTGTATTCTGTCGTGTATAAGCAACATTGATTTTCCAGAAAGATTTTTAATTTCTTCATTATCCATCAGCAGCTCCTTAAAGCTTTTAAAGACAGTATATCATGAACTAAGTCTTTTGCTATTTTTAAAGTTTATCCACCTCAGATAACTTAAATATTTTAGATTGGAATGATATTTTCCCTGTTCAACCTCCTAATTTCATGCATTTTAGATGGGCTTTGCCACTCTTGGCTGCAAACCAAGAAACTTTGAATATCATTCTGCCACATCTGAGATCAGGAAGTCAAGAACCACTTTATTTTGTCCTTTTCCAAATAGCACTTCAGTTACTTTCTCTTTCTTTCTTTTCAGTTGATTCTCCCTTATTTGGAATTTGATTTCCAGGAGTGCAAAGCATCTAAAATTCCGATTGAAGTCAAAGGGAGCTGAAGTTAGTCAGTACCTCTGAAAACCAGGCCATTAGACTCTAATACCACTTACAATTCTGTAGCTCATTTTATACGTGCTTTTTTGCTTCTGTCCTGGTTCTTCTACTGTGTTCCCACTTTGATGAGTTGGCACCTCCTCCCACAGACTAAGAGTAAAAACTTTTTATGAAGAGTTTTCTATAAGAACAGAAGGACCATTTTAGAGGATCAAATGATGGGCTGCCTGCACAAAATGAAGAAAAAGTAAATTAGAGAGGATATGGAATGGCTCTAAGGGGGAAAAAAGAGAGAGACAACTTTGCCTAAATTGTGATTTTAAAAGATATAAAAATGTAGTACTGTCATGGAACCACAGACTATTGCTCTCTCACAGCTCTGTAAAGGACCCTGGGAAGATCCTTTTAGAGAGTTAACCCTCTGTAGGGTCACACTTTCTCGCAGAGTAAGCCCTTTGACTCCTCTGCTGGCTGGGTCCACACCTCTGAGCTTTCAGCATCTTGTCTCTTTCCATGAGCTTTGCTCAGCACATCCACTGAAACTGGACTGTGGGGAGAGGCTTCCACACCCAGAGGAAGCAATGTCACCCAATCTCTTTAGACTGGAGCGACTCTCACATAGTGTTCAGAACAAAAGGGCTAATTGTAAGTCTGGAACACAGCGTAGAAGGTTTTGGGTAGCCTTGAGAATAGAAAGTTACAGCACAGGCCAACTGGGGCTGCCCTGAGTGCAGGTGGGATCACACTCTTCTTTGTCCCCAGTCCAGAAAAGTTCATCCTTCCAGCTTACCACTCTATACCACCACCACAAAATCCCTTCCCAGTCCTTGGTCTTTTTTCCTAGACAAACAGATCACTGAGTCACTCTCTCTTCAGCTCTTTGTTCTCTCTACTAGGTAAAACTGGCTGGTTCCAATTTGGGATGGGCCTTTGGGTCATCATTGCTAAATTACAAAGGGTTCAGGCCATAATCTGGGGTCCAGACTGTTAGGGGGTCACATCCATTCCTGTGCAACAATAAAACACCTCTCCCACCACCTGGTTAGACATGCGGCACATAGAAGAAACTGAGGCACACATGGCATTCATACAAAGCATTAAAAAAAACTCCCTACTACGTCACAAGTATATCACGCCAATTTTCATTATACTAGCAGGTATATTATGGGTCAGTATATCCTTATGCTTGATATTCAATTTATGATCTTGAAACCATGTTGTTTAAAAAAACTTGTTTATTTAGTGGCCTACTTACTTCCCGGTATCATCCTACATAATTTAATGTGATTAAATACATTATGCAAATTGTAAAAAAGATATTATTAAATCCTTGTTTGCACTCTTTTTAACAGATTTCACTTTTACACACACACACACACACTCACACACTTCAAAGGGACAGATTTACCTTGTCCCTAATTACAGCCGTAATCCTTTCCTCCAGTGCCAGCTCATTTCCCTCCCCCCTCCTCACTTGCCAGAAAACCCCGAGGCCCCAGACTGAAGCTTCCCACCTGACATTGCTGGGTACCATCACTATTCTGATTGCAATACTCTCAAACAATGCTATCTATTGACCACGATTCAACTTCTCATGTCTCCCCACAAATAAGTGAGAATCTTTAGAGAGATTCATAGAGGATTGCTTATTCAAGTGGAACTTCAGTAATCTCCAAAGACAGCTTGCTGGTGGCCCACTTCCCATATCAGGCAGAAGTCATCTCAGGGAATAATTGAGGGTTCACTCTCCAACGTGAATAAGTTGTCTGCAATAAAAATCAAGAGAGATGTAAACACATTTATTAAAGCCAGCATGAGGCTGAGAGCTAAGAATTTTAGTTCTGAGTTTCTACCAATTCATGAGCTGGGCGAATAAGGCTCCAGTCCAGCAATGGGGCTATGGAATCAGTGAGTTTTCTGTTTCTTTCTTTCTTTCTGACCTGGCATCCCGCCCAGAAAAGCCTTAGCCCAGATTGGAAGCAAGAGAGGAGAGGAAAGGAGAAAGGAAGTGTTTAAGTACAAGACAAAAAAAATTAATATATCACAATGGTCTAAAGCCCAGAGTGCCTATGTGAAAGAGACTATTTCAACCCAGAGGTCTTGCCAAGAGAACATGAGTACAAGAAGAAGGATTTAACAGTTTAAGATGGCTCAGCAGACCATCACCATCCCAGGAGTATCAAATTCCTCTCTCACCTTTTTCCTTCCATTTTCCAAGTGAAACAATCATTCACAGGAGAAAAGGGAATTACTAAGGACTGGTCCTGAATTTGCAGTGAAGGAGTTAGTCTAACGGTAGACATGGAAAGTGAAGGCTTCTCCCAAAGCCAGGATCTACCCAGGTTTGTTTTAAGCCCGTACTGTTAGGCAGAAAAAAAATCTGTGTAATCAGGCAAACCTTTTTGGTCAATGTTTTTGTTTTGTTGTTTATTTGTTTAGTGCTGACAATGTACTCTGAGTTTTATAATGCATAGAAAGAAAGACTGTCCTTACACTGAAAGTCACTGCATCTGAAAGAGACAAGACTGGCTCCTGCAAGCAATTTTTCCAGACGCATAACCTCAGATATTCACACACAGCATATTCATTGGTAATATCCAATTTAGAGGGTCAGGTATGTACAGTTGAGAAGTCTTCTGTTGAATAAGGCCAACAAAGACCAATATTCTCATCTCACAAATAATGCCACACAAAAAACACACTTATCTGCAAAAAGTGTTTCTACCTTGTCCTATCAAAAAGGTAATTTGTTCCTCTATGAGAATGTGTTTTGTTAGTGCAGCCTATACATTAGTTGGCAATTTTTTTTGGAATTCAGTTATTTAGCATACTCTTTAGCCAATACAAGATAAAGAAATGCACACAGTTATAATAATAGTAATAAATATTCAACACTTTTATTCAAGGCATTGTACAAACATTAATTAAAGCAAGCATGAGGCTGGGATTCAAGAATTTGTGTTCTGGGTTTTCTATTGATTCAGTGCATGACCTTGGGTGAGTGAGAATTCAGTCCTTCCATGCAGTTACTCACATATATAAAGTTAAGCATGTGCATAATATGTGTTTGCTGATCAAAGCCTTAATATTGCTCAGTTTCACCATCTCTAAAATGAATATAAACACTATCACCCTAGGTACCGCATATACTTCTGTGAAGATAATTCTTGCATAGCCTGTTACAAAATGTGAAGTTCTCTAAGAAGTATATGCAAAGGTATTACAGTTATTATATTTTTTAAAAGTAGCTAGATTCTTAGTTCATTCTGGATAAGTCCTTAGTCTTAACACATGCAAGTGACTGGTGTATCAAAAGACTATTTGATAGCATGTTGAATCAATTAAACTATTTATCCTTAACTGGAAAGACAATACTAAATTCTCAGCAAGTCAATAGAGCTCTGGTCAAGAAATACTTAACAGGTACCTAAAATTCCAGTCCTTTTATCAGGGAATGCGTATTACCATTGAAGTCAATAGAACAATTTACAGTCATACGCTCTGCCCCACTTGTACTGCAAGTGTTTTGTAATTGGGCTTCAAGATAAGATTAAGATAAAAAACGAATCCTTATGAATTCAAAGACAGAGATAGGGGACCATAGTAGAAAATTTCATTCTACATCACCAAGTTGCTTGCTTCCCCCACTGCCACCCCCCACCTCCCCAAAAGAAGCAATGTTTAGAATTTTCAGTAACACAATACAAGGAAAAGAGAGGTTTTGTAGATTACAATAAACACCCAGATTTTCATGGATGCTGATGTACTGGATTTGATATAAAATGACTCTGATATGATTTTGCCTATTCATTATCTACATCCTGCCAGGAAAGAAGACTCTCAAACTTCTTTTCAAAATTGATACTTGATTTTATGGTCTTATACCTGCATGTTTTCATCTAGGAAAATGAACATTATGTAGTTATGATGATTCCTTAGACAATTCTTCTGTTGTCCAATGTGTCATTTTTTTCAGGGAACGTTATTTGCTAGGGCCTCTAAAGTGTAAATTAGGGTTCATGGACAGTGGGAGTGAAATAGGTCACTGCTCTCAGGGGTAATATTCCTGAGGTGACTATAGAAGACAATGGAGAAACACATACAGTAGATAGCATCCAATACCACTTGAGAAGAGATGGATTATACAGAAGATCAGTTGTTTTCACATAGAGGAGTACAAGGACTAGAATGTTCATAGCCCCCGTGTTACAGTACAAATGGGAAAAGACTCCTTGTAGACCTCTCCCCAACATTTCATAGGACTAGGCATAATCTGTCCCTAAAAGTCCTGAGATGTAGTGGGATTGTTATGGTTGTGGATTATTTATATATTTAAAGGATAAATGTGTAATCAGATAGTTCAGGCTAGTCTACACTAGAAGTGCTACATCAGCGCAACTGCACAGATGCAGCTGCACCACTCTCCCTCCAACATAGTGCTGTCCACACTGGTGCTTAGGTCAGTGTAACTTATGTTGCTCAGGGGGTGGTTTATTCACACCCCTGGGTGACATAAGTTATACTGAAGTAAGTAGTAGTGTAGACCTGGCATCAGTAATTCCCAAATCGTGGTCTGTGGTCTACCTACCTTGTCACCTGGTGCTGGCCCTTCTCCTTGTTTCTACCTGTTAAATTGCATTTAAAAGGTGTTAAAACATTTTCCTAATACTCCTTTTCCACACAAGCAACTGCTGTAGTTGTCAGAAGGATGTTATTTGATTGCCAGATGAGTGAAGAGTTGAGCCATGCAGTTGTGAATAGAAGGGAAGAGGGTTTACAAGATACTATTAGTATTTGATTCACACTGTGAAGAAGTTTGGAAACCACTGAGAGAACTTATCAGCCATTTGTTTATTACTTATATTCTGCTGGATATAAAAGAAGGTGTAATTTGTTTCTAAATATTCTATTCCTTTCATGAGACTGTGTTCCCTAAAGCCAATACTATTACTTTACTATAGCAATTTTGTCTGGATAATGTGATACACACATATTTGCTGTTTTATGTTTTAAGGGATGTGAAAGATTCTTCACAGCATGTCTCTCTGGCAAAGCTTTAACTTTGCAGGGTAACGTGGCATGAATACTCTAAGAGGTTGCTGTAGTAAAACCCACTAGTGAACACCAAGGAATCCCATAAAGAAGGGATATCAGGAGACAGAAGACATTAGAAAGTTGTGTATTGAAAATGGAAAAATCTGAAGACTGGTACAGTATTTAATTTACAAAATTCAAGAGAAGAAAGGACAACATGTTTACAAGAGGAAGAGATCCTTTTAATTTTTTCTTTGCTAAAAAAAATTTAAAAAAAAGAGGAAGACTTGTCTAGGACAGGCCAAATCCCAAGTATGTCAATGGAAGTTACAGGCATGTCTTTGAAGGCAAAATTAGACCCCAGAATATCAGTTTACTCCCTTCCAAGCTTGTATTTGTGGGTTAACAAATCAGTAGAATCATTTAAACATGTGCTTTGGAAATTTAAATTAAAAAAACAGCCTACCTAATGTCTTTTTAGAAAAAAGTCTCATGTATTTATGAACTTTTTTATTATTTAATATGCTACCTCTTACTTAGGCTTAGTCACAGTTCTGAAACTAACTAAAAACTATCACTGGAATACGTGCTCTGCCAAATATTATTTTACCCCGGTCATATTTAGGTCATTGTCAGTGTTGAGCACAAGAATTTTTGTTGTTCTTTTTAAAATCTTTGTTATGACCTTGGGCCTCAATAAGCTCATTAAAAATTAAATTGCTTATTATGCCCTGGCATCAGTTTCCACTTTAATCAGAAAGCACAATAGGTTCCCTAAGTGGATTTACCTATAAAATATTCTAGTAAAGAGGATAGAAAAAGCAAGTTTAACATCCTTAATGCTGAAACAAAAGTTACATAAATACCATCAAGGGGGCAATAAAACATTTTACATAAAGAAAAAGTGTTCTGTTTCGTAGCTTCTTCAGTGAAGATGCTTTGAAAATCAGTATCATTCCAACTTCATTTCTTTCGGTATTAGTGGAAAATAAATGCAACTTTCTCAAAAGGGTGAAACTGCTACAATCTTTCACTGTTATTAACATTTATACTGAAACAAAGTGATCATTTTTTAGGGTGTTGGTAAGCTTATCAAACACTGTAAAACACTATTAAGAACATAAGAATGGCCATACTTGGTCAGACCAAAGGTCCATCCAGCCCAGTATCCTGTCCGCCAAAGGTGGCCAATGCCAGGTGCCCCAGGGGGAGTGAACCTAACAGGTAATGATCAAGTGATCTCTCGCGGGCCATCCATCTCCAACCTCTGACAAACAGAGGCTAGGGACACCATTCCTTACTCATCCTGGCTAATAACCATTAATGCACTTAGCTTCCATGAATGTATCCAGTTCTCTTTTAACCCCTGTTATAGTCCTAGCCTTCACAACCTCCTCAGGCAAGGAGTTCCACAGGTTGACTGTGCGCTGTGTGAAGAAGAACTTCCTTTTATTTGTTTTAAACCTGCTGCCCATTAATTTCATTTGGTGGCCCCTAGTTCTTATATTATATAATGGGAACAAGTAAATAACTTTTCCTTATTTACTTTCTCAACACCACTCATGATTTTAGATACCTCTATCATATCCCCCCCAGTCTCCTCTTTTCCAATCTGAAAAGTCCTAGCCTCTTTAATCTCTCCTCATATGTGTTCCCATTCTAAACCCCTAATCATTTTAGTTGCCTTTTTCTGAACCTTTTCTAATGCCAGTATATCTTTTTGAGATGAGGGGGCCACATCTGTACACAGTATTCAAGATGTGGGTGTGCCATGGATTTATATAAGGGCAATAAGATATCCTCCATCTTATTCTCTATCCCTTTTTTAATGATTCCTAACATCCTGTTTGCTTTTTTGGCTGCCGCTGCACACCACATGGACATCTTCAGAGAACAATCCACAGTGACTCCAAGATCTGTCTCCTGATTAGTTGTAGCTAAATTAGCCCCCATCAAATTGTATGTATAGTTGGGGTTATTTTTTCCAATGTGCATTACTTTACACTTATCCACATTAAATTTCATTTGCCATTTTGTTGCTCAATCACTTAGTTTTGTGAGAACTTTTTGAAGTTCTTCAGTCTGCTTTGGTCTTGACTATCTTGAGCCGTTTAGTATCATCTGCAAACTTTGCTACCTCACTGTTTACCCCTTTCTCCAGATCATTTATGAATAAGTTGAATAGGATTGGTCCTAGGACTGACCCTTGGGGAATACCACTAGTAACCCCTCTCTATTCTGAAAATTTACCATTTATTCCTATCCTTTGTTCCCTGTCTTTTAACCAGTTCTCAATCCAGGAAAGGATCTTCCCTCTTATCCCATGACAACTTAATTTATGTAAGAGCCTTTGGTGAGGGACCTTGTCAAAGGCTTTCTGGAAATCTAAGTACACTATGTCCACTGGATCCCCCTTGTCCACATGTTTGTTGACCCCTTCAAAGAACTCTAATAGATTAGTAAGACATGATTTCCCTTTACAAAAACCATGTTGACTTTTGCCCAACAATTTATGTTCTTCTATGTGTCTGACAATTTTATTCTTTACTGTTGTTTCAACTAATTTGCCCGGTGCTGACGTTAGACTTACTGGTCTGTAATTGCCAGGATCACCTCTACAGCCCTTTTTAAATATTAGCATTAGATTAGCTATCTTCCAGTCATTGGGTACAGAAGCTGATTTAAAGGACAGGTTACAAATCATAGTTAAATTTGAACATAGTTAAGTTTGAATTTCAAACTCTTGTTCAGTTTGACCATTTCCATGCCCCCTTGTTATTTGCTATCCAAGAACATCCATGTGAACAGGCTTTCTTAATGGTTGTTCCCAGTACAAATACTCATATCAAATACTCATATTGGTCTGCACACAGGATATTTAGCCATTAACTTGAATGTTTGTTATTCTCTCTCTCATTCTCCTCTGTCAAAGATTTCTTTCAGTCATCCAGAAAGAATACCATACAATTTAAGCGACCAGACACCATGAAAAATGAGTAGTCAAACTGAGTAGTTTGTGAACAACCTAAACTGAAAGTTTCTCTAAAATCTCCAGTGGATAAACAAATAAATACATTTGCACACAACAGAATCAGTTTGCAAACAATTCACAAAACAAGAAAAGTGGTGAAGTTTATTCGGAATTGTATTTGTAACAAATAATTCAACCAGTTCTAATGGTTAGTATAAGGATTGCAGGATCAGGACTTTAAACATTATATTTACTTGGACAAAGACTCCCATGCAAATCAATGGGAGTTTAATCTGTGGACTGCAGGAGCAAGGCATACAGTACATTAGTTGCAGAAAACTTTATCCTCCTTATTTAAAAACCCTACAGTTATTTCTTAGTTTTGAGCACCTGGTAAATAAAGTTGATGTAACCTTGCTTTAAGAACTTCACTGTCACTTGCTGTTTATCATTTTTTATGTGATGGACAACCTCTTCATTGGATTAGGACCAGACAGGTTAGTGGTCTGTTTTGGAGGCAAAGACTGAACCTGATTCAACAGTTCCTGCTGGCACCCAGGAGATTTGGTTGTATTGCAGGCTGCCAGGTGAACTGCTGGGGAGCGCTGTCTGGCATTTGGAGCTGGCAGGAAACCAGGCACGTTTCTTTCAAAAGTTTTCACAAATCACCGTATTCTCATAGGCATGGGAACTAGGGGTGCGGGGGGTGCTGTAACACCCCTAGGTTTTCCATGGGTCTCTGCTGCCGGCCCCACACCCAGGGGCTCTGCTGCTGGACCTGCGCCCAGGTCACAGCTTCTGCCCCTTCTCCCAGGGTCCTGGCTGCTGACCCACACCCAGGGCTCCGCTCCAGGCCCTGTGCCCGCCCCCAGCTGTGGCTCCAGCCTTGGCCCCCTTTACCCCTGTCTGGGTAACCCCCCCCCGGAGACATGGCCCTGCTTCTGGACCCAGCTCAGAGGTAAGGGGGCAGGATTTCAGCACCCCCACTATTAAAAGTGTTCCAGTGCCACTGCATATTCTTGTTCAACATTTTGATTACATTGTATCAGAATTTTTCAACAGAAAACTATTTCTTCAGAAAATTTCCAACTAACTCTATTGTTCACCTCAATCAGTGGGTTAATTTATGATGGGATTTACTAGCTTGTTAATGTGTCATCTCAGAATATAATATTGCCATTACTAGTTCCTAAATTCCATTCAAACCATTCCCCACTCCCAGTATGTCAAGAGTGAGTTGAAAGAAGAAATAAAATGTATTGCATCTATATTTTTAACATATTAACTGTTTTATCAAGCACTTCTTGTGTTCTATGCGCACCAACAGGAGAAAGATTCAGATTTGATATTCCCCCTGCCTCCAGCCAGTGCTATTCTTCAAACACATTATGCTATATAGAACATAAGCAAAGGTTAAAAGTAGCTGTCTAATTTAATAATATAAATCTTAGTTACAAGAACACTGTAGTTAGTATAAAACACTATTAAAAAGCCAGAGAATTCAGACTTAAGGTTAAATGTACAACAAACCCAAACATTTTGCAGGCATGGAAATTCACTTTCAAGGTATCTAAACTGCCTTAACTCTGGCTCCCTAGAGACACCAGCCTCCCATCTTTGCTTCTTTGCATTCATGTAGTGGGGTTACCTGCTGCCTATGAGCTTCTCATGGCCAGAGATGCTGCTGCAGTGCCCCGCTAACAATTTCTCCCCTCCTCAGGGTTTTCCGATTACATTCCCACCAAACAAATAGTCTCCAGACCCTTGTGGCTGGGCTTTTGTTCCCTTTTCACTTTCCCAGTACAAAAACATAACCAGTTACCCTGCTGGTGTTGAGTTCTGTCCTCGGGGGTATTCCTTCCCCAGCTTACTGCCAGTCCTCCTGTCTCTGGAAGTCTCAGCAGCAGTCACCATCCCCTTCACTACTTTAGCTGCTTTCTTTCTTTTATTCTCTGCAGCTTCCTCTCCTTCCAGCTTCCTGCTGCATTTATAGTGGAACCAGCTGATCCAACCCAGATATGGCTTCTTCATAATCAAGGTTGGCTAACCCTAGGCCCTCTAGCCATTGAGGGCAAGCTGCTCTGTTACAATATGGAATATCGTAAATGTGCCCTAAACAAAACTGGTTTTATAGTTTGTTTCATACATACAATTCTCTAGTAATTAGTTTGCTACTTTGTCACCACACTAACCTTTACTCTTCTCACATAAACACTCTAATTTAAAAACTGGGTCTGGAAAGTTTTTATATGACATTAAATCATAGAGCATGATGTTGCAGAAAGTGCTCAACACTTCGCAAAGTCCCCAATTCAGCAAAGCACTGAAGTACCTGCTTTGAGATACCACTTAGGAATCTGTCCCTCAAGGTTGGGCCCACTAATGCTGTATTTGTCAAAGACTGGCCATGAATTCCTACTGCTAGTAGACATTTGGTTTTTGTTTGAAAATAATAATCCAAAAAATGACAGGACAAAGCACCTGGGATGAATTTGGTCCACCACATCAAAACAGCTTCTCATTACATTTCTTCTTGTAGAATACACCTTATTATACTGGAATATATTCCTGAAATGTCATTCTGATTAGGAAGACACTGAAGAACCACAAGGCAGCTAACTGGGGGACTGACCCTTTTTCTGCTGTTATTCTGCCCCCCATCTAGCATCCTAATCACCTACCTTCAGCATCAACAAGCTATCTGTGGAAGTGCCTTTACTATAGACACAACAATCATTGCTTTCAACTATTCTAAAACATGATACGGGGTTCACTGTTCTCTGACATTGCCCTTCCCATGATTATTATCTGGAGTCTTGATGGTTATCTGGAGTCTTGTGCCGTTCATAATAATTTCCGCTATTCTTCTCTCCCGCTTCCAACACACTTATTATCCTGAAGCTATGTGCTTCTGTGACTTTTTGCCATTTCCTGATGCTTTATGAAGCAACAGACTTAACAAGGGATTTTAGCTTTCCCCATTATCCTAAAAGTAATACAACAGACTTTCACCACTTCTTCCTTGTGCTATTTTTTAAAGCTTATTTATAATCAACAACAACAGCGAATGGCAACTATCTCCAGAAAGATATTAAATGTTTAAAAAACTGTCATTATTCAACAGAATCAACATGTGATTTGGCAGAAAATAGTTTATGCAGTATCTGTATCTAATATTGTACAGGATTGATTAGAATTTGCATATCAGCTTTAATAAGATTACACAAATAAGCATCAATAGCCAAAATGCTGGAAAGCACAATCACATTTGTAAAATAAGAAAATCGTATTGGCTTTGCTACCTTTTCAAGTGACCTCTAGAAAAAAAATAATAGGAGAGGTGTCAGACTCAGGGGAAAAAATTCTCTCAGACGTTGGGAAAAATATTTCATCTGGAGTTAGAAGCAGAACAAACTTTCTCCGACACTACAATAACTTAATCACTGCCACTGAAGATTAGACTGAAATATTGGATAACAATATGAAGATTATTCTTTGCTATGAAAATAGAGCGACCTTCATGTAACATTAACCAAATAAAGTATGTCAAACAGAATATGCATCTGCTATTATGCAGATTCTACAGTACATGTATGAATGATACAACTAGATCTCAAATATAATCAAGTATATACAGTATATTATAGTCAGAGTCACTGATATTGTTAACACTGCCCATCAGCTGCCATTCTAGCCCTGTGTTTGTAATGACTTATGACTTTCACCTTTGGGGCTGAGATTCTACAGGTCTCACTTTCACCCAAAAGTAAGGGGGTTTCGCGTACATACGTAGCTAAGGAATTATGCTGTACACGCAGGAGGTCAATTTAGCTGCACAGCAAAAAGTATTGAAGGTGAGCCTGGGCTGAGGCAACTGTCCACCCAGAATCCTAGGTTTTATCCTTTTGGATTTTTTAAGTGGTAAATGGTTTAAGGAGAGTTCCTGTACAATCTTCTGAAAGACTCAGAGGATCTCTGCAAAGCTCCTAAGATGAGCAAGAGAAAGACTTCCTCCAGCAGGCCTCCCAAGGAAGACGGAATAGGGTGTGGCAGTGGTGTTTAGTCCCTGATTTGACCATCTGGTTTCAGATGATCAAATCTACATGCAAAATTATCAATATTTTACAGTTCAGAGTTGCAACATTCTGGAGTATGCAACTTTATTTTTAAAAAATTTCATTCTAAAGAAAAGAGGAATTCTTTTACATTTTGAATTGCCAAGAGAGCCACAAAACATTGAAGAATATAGGCACAATCAATCTTTTAATTCTTTATTTAAATATAAAGACTTTCTGGAATACAATAGTTCAAAATATAGAAAACAGATGAATCTCCCATTAACCTTATGGTGTAGATGTGCATTAATAACTTTTTACCCCTTCTGATGCACCTGCTCCAGATCTTCCCACATGATCTACAGACAAAAATTTATTTATAAATAGAGACAAGTTTATTTAATAAATAAATATGGAACAATACATTTAAGACTGTGTTGGAAACACTTCATATAAATCAAGAAAAAGGAGGGGTAATCCTTCTTTACATAAAGCATATAACGAACCATATAATGAACTGATATATGCACTATTTTTGTTTTCTGCAAATTATTATTATTATCCTCAACTTACACAGTGTAATTATGAACAACCAGAATAGGGTGCCAAATGTAAAATGGAAATTGCATCAGTTTTCCATATGTTCTGCACAATCTTGCAATGCAAATGCACTGGGCAAAATTTTGTTTGTTTACTATGTTGTCTGATGTGTTGCCCTCTTTAAATGTATGTTTTAGGTACTTTGCTTGGGATTCTGACACCTATCCTGTTGTAGTATATATATCCTATTCTAGTCTGCATAGGTTCTTGTTCCACACTTATCATTTAAGTAAAATTCATAAGTCAGAATGTTTTTTTATGATAATAATAATGCACATAAATATAAATGAATGATTTCCATGGACCATGTCTGCTGGCATATATGCCATAATATTTACCACTACAGATTTTAGGGGAGAAAAAATATATAATACATTATTTGTGAAAAGCGTATTTGATTATGTAATTGAAGACTGTGCAAAGTGGGAGTGAAGCTAAATTAAGGTTTTGTTCATAATCATAAATTAGTATTTCCTTACTTTTGAGTCCTCAAACATGCAATCTTCATAACAATATAGTTTTTAAATGTAATTTCCTATTTTTATTATCAATAACAGTATAAAGCACATAGCTACTGGTACACCATACTAAAAATTATAGAGAAACATGTTCCTTGGATATGTATAACATCTACACTTGATATTGAAAAAGCAGATACTCATCCATGCAGATCTAAACACTTCAACATGAGAGTATATTTTTCTTCAACGTACCTTTAAAAATAAAAGAAAGTTTGTTCCATGGGTAAACAGGATTTCAACCTTTTTGTCCAATCCAGTACTGTAGAAACAGTCTAATTTGGCCATGGAACAAAATTAAAAAAAAAAAAAAGAATTTCCCTACCAAAAGTGTTTGCAAACTAAGATACCAGTCATGTAAGACACAATGTGTAAAGTCAGTGGGTTCTGCACGAGGGCAGCAGTCCACTTATTCTAGTCTATTATGTATAGGTTTCTGTGCCATGCTAATCCTGAGTGACTTCCCATAGTGCATTAAGTGATATGGTTAACATCCATGGTTTGTTGTCTCAAGCTCTCCACAGGTGGAAAATTGACTGCTCAGTGGAGTGATTTTGTTTTGGTAGGAGTTTCTAGGGTGTTTTTCTCCTATTCTTATGTATATGTTGCTAAGTGTTTATATTAGGAAAGGCAAGGTCAAAAAAGTGCATCTTGCATTTGGAATGGAAGGGTTCTTAGTTCCTGTGAGAGGTCATTTCACAGTTTCAGTCTGGTCCTGGAGAAAGCTTTGTTTCCCTGTAAATGGGCATGCCTGTCCTGTGGTGCCCCGTGCTAGCCAAGCATGTCTCTGCAGCATCCTGCCTCTATTTCTCCTCCATTGACTCCCAGGAATAATCTACAGAGGCTTCTGTCCAGCTTGTAACAACCCCCATTTTGGGTGACTGGTTAATTAATATAAAATAAACCCAAAATGAAGTCTCGTCTGTCTCTTCCACCCTCGTCTCCCACTAAGTACAGCACCTCCTCGAGTTCTGCCTAGCTTTCAGCTTCTACATTATGCACAATTTTCAGCCCTTCCATTCTCTGTTTAGTCTCTCCCCTTAGCTCACCCTGAGTACATCTATTTCTGGGCCTGCAGTCACCCATCTTTGGAGTCAGGAAGTTGCACAGGCCTCCTTTTTGGGCCTGTGTTTCTAGACTCACTCAGCCACTTCTCAAGCTGCTTTCTTCAGGAATCCTTTAAGCAGCTCTTTGGCAGCTTTCTTCTCTACTCTTTATAAGGACCAGGAGCCTTTCCATAGGCCCAAATGGGCAGCAGGCAATCAGACATAAGTGCACTGGACCCGCCCCCTCCATCTGAAGGGGACCAGACACCCTATCACAGAATTGCACAGATGAACTTTACTCTTACTGTAGGAAGTTCCATTGTGCTAGAGGAGAGGGGCTGTTTATCATGGTCTTCATCCCTGCTCTTTTCCCAATCTTTTTGATACATTGGGCCCAAGTCATTAAATGCCTGAAGATGAGAACCGAGACCTTGAATTTGACTCCAACACTTTCAAGTTGCTCTTTTCGGAATAAGGGCCTTTGGCCTCGATTCGCTCATCTTTGTGTAAAGTAGTTCCTTACTTTTCAAATAGTCATATTAATTCCAACAGGATTACTGCTGAGGAGTAGTAACTTACTCCCCAACATAAGTAAGGTCAGCAGAGTAACATGCTAAGAGGAGGTAACAGCACAATTAGAGGACAAGGACAAATGCAAGGACAATAAGATTATGTGGCTCTGTACAAGCTGAACATGTACATTATACATGTTACATTTTTAAAACAATAATATTAACTATTTTGATGGCCTTAAGTACGAGTGAACATTTGCTGGCTTATGATGGCAACCTAAGTTCACTGCTAAATTAGCTTCATTGTTAGCTGCTGATCCTTTAATTGTACATAACCATCCAAATTGTCTGCTTTGCCAAGTTTCCCTGTTTCTCTGCCTGGGCCCAGAACAGACTAGAGCAGCTTGAAGGCTTCTCTAACTTGTTCCAGCAGTCAGTGAAGCTCAGAGCCTGTCCACCAACTGAGGATAGTCAGAGCACAGGGTACTCCACCTCCTGCATGACCATCACACATTCCCTGTGCCAGGTAGTAGAGGGAACTTTGTCACAGGATCTGGAAATGCTAGCTTGACACCAACTGGGAATTCCCTTATGCCAAGGAAATTGGCAGCTAGGGATATAGGGCGAAATTCTATTTCTTTTGTACTGACAGAGTGGCAATTACGGGGACAGAACAGGAAAGAGAACTGTTCCAATCTGTGCACAGCAGAAATATGCACAGCTGAGATAGCTCTGTGTTTCTCCACCTCATTACATAAAAGTGAATCAAAAGAACTCTGGATTTGTGGTGATTAAGAAAATGTACCATTCATGGGTGCTGACAACATTATTAAAATATAGAACTTAGAGAAAAGAGAACTTAGAGAAACATATAAGTCAATAAAAATAGACAAATATTATGGCTATGAAATTACTATAAACAGAAAAGAATGAAAAATATTAAAGGATGCCAAGATGTGTACCTAAAACAGTGCAATTTTGTTATACTGTTTTATTTGACAAATAACATGTGCTGTAATTAATTAAAGCTGTAGGACAGATTGTGTACTAGTGTAGATGGGTGTAGCTATGCTAATTTGCACAAGTTAAGAATCTGGGCTCTAAATGTATGCAGATACTCCAGGTGGCAAAGTTAAGGTTGTGCATGCAACTTTAATATTCTATTAAAGAATTTAGAATTGTAAAGAATTCCAGGAAATTCCTTCATACTAAGTGATCTTAAACACCCTTATTATGTACAAACTTTCACAAATCCACAGGATCAGTATAATGCACCATCTTTTAAACAATCCTGTGGAGGAATTCCTTCACTATGCCAGAACCCCAAAGGGTCCCACTTTTCCTTAAAGGTAGACCAAGTGACTTTAACACCTCTGAGACTGAACCTCTAGGCTCCAGCCCTCCTGCTTCACATCGTGAACTCTGCCCACTGAGTTCAACCTGGTCAGCAACTTTTATATTCTGCTGGGACCAATGGCATTAGAACTGATTTTCAGAAGCGCTGAGCACCCAATGCGGCCTCCATTGGCATCAATTGGAATTTGAAGTATACAGCACTTCTAAAAAATTAAACTGAGTACGTTCTTTGTTTAAAACATATTGCTAGAATTGCAGCTGACTGAGAAATGAAAAGGAAATTTTGGAGCTAGCTGAAAAATGAGCTTTTTCTGCAAAAAATCTTCAAATCTTTCATGAAAAAATTGTGCTGAAAGTAAGACCAGCAATATGTAAGCTTCTCATTTTTTTTATTCATTCTATCCTAGCCAACTCACGAATACCTTCATAACAGCAGACTGCAACTCTACCCTGTATCTCAAGAACCCAAAGATTAAAAACTTTAAAAGGGAGACGTTAGAGATCTTTAAACTAAAAACTAACACTAAAAATAGTAGTTTAAAATAACACACAGCATCTCCAAGAAATAATGAACAGTTTTTAAAAGATGATTCCTCAGCAAAGAAATAGCTCCTCTAATTTGTAAGATTGTTCACCTGTAATATTAAAACTATTCCTCTTCAGGCTCAAAAAATAAAAGTTTCCTTAATCACTTGAGCTGGACATGTATAGTTCTCTGGGCATATCTTATTTTATTTGTCTTTTTTTTTCCAGATTCTCATCAAAACCCACATTCTGCTGCAGCCCATGTAAGTAGATGGATCTTCCACTGTTCCCTGAAGGTCAACATGCCAGTGCTATTCTGGACTTGGTGGAGTGGAACTTGTTCCAGGGCAGAGACCCCCCTCTCAGAAAACACTCTACTGCCAGCTATCTTATGAAACCAGCTTGAGTGCCTCAACAGACTGCATCTTAAGTACCAGGCAATAAGGAAGGAGATGGTCTTTCAAATGGGAAGGTCCCAGGATGTTTAAGGCCTTATAGGTTAAAACCAGTACCTAATCTGGAAACCACTATGTAATCAGTTTGCAGAGTGGTAGCCATGTTAGTCTGTATCAGCAGAAAGAATGAGGAGTACTTGTGGCACCTTAGAGACTAACAAATTTATTTGAGCATAAGCTTTCATGGGCTAAACCCCACTTCATCAGATGCATGCAGTGGAAAATACAGTAGGAAGATATATAGATATAGATATATATACAGAGAACATGAAAAAATGGGGGTTCCCATACCAACTCTTAACAAGACCAATTGATTAAGGTGGGCTATTAATATCAGCAGGAGAAAAAAACTTTTCTAGTGATAATCAGGATGGCCCATTTCAAACACTTGACAAGAAGGTCTGAGTAACAGTAGGGGGAAACAACCAGGAGTCCATGGCACCTTAAAGACTAACAGATTTATTTGAGCATAAGCTTTCGTGGGTAAAAAACCCACTTCTTCAGATGCAACTGAAGTAAGTAGGGGGAAAATTAGCATGGGGAAATAGTTTTTAGTTAGTGTAATAACTCATCCACTCCCAGTCTTTATTCAAGCCTAATTTAATGGTGTCCAGTTTGCAGATTAATTCCAGTTCTGCTGTTTCTCATTGGAGTCTGTTTTTGAAGTTTTTTTGTTGAATAATTGCAACTTTTAGGTCTGTAATTGAGTGTCCAGGGAGGTTGAAGTGTTCTCTGACTGGTTTTTGAATGTTATAATTCTTGATGTCTGATTTGTGTCCATTTATTCTTTTGCATAGAGACTGTCCGGTTTATCACTACAAAAGGTTTTTTTTTCTCCTGCTGATAATAGCTCACCTTAACTGATTACTCTCATTATAGTTGGTATGGCAACACCCATTTTTTCATGTTCTCTGCGTATATATCTATCTTCCTACTGTATTTTCCACTGCATGCATCCGATGAAGTGAGCTGTAGCCCACGAAAGCTTATGCTCAAATAAATTTGTTAGTCTCTAAGGTGCCACAAGTACTCCTCATTCTTTATGTAATCAGTACATCTCAGGGATGACAGGGGTGGAACACAGTTGAATGTATTGTATGCTGTAAAATCAGACAATTAATTTGAGTAGACAAGTGCAAGTCTCAAGTAATGCCATATGTCTGCATCCCTATCACTGAGCTGAGATCTGCGCAGGTTTCATAAGCTAAGCAGGATAAGTTTAGACAGTGTTTGAATTGGAGATTCCCAGAGAAAACATAGTTGCTGCAGAAAGTAGTTTTGGTGATTTTTTTTCTGAGTTACCAGATGGTGATTGGGGACTGCTAGAAGGGCGATCTTTCCGAGGAGACACAAGACCATGATCTGGACTGCTACTGGTCATTTCAAGTTTGCATGATCATTTTTGTTAAGACTAAGAGTTTTAACCTTATTGCCCTGAGCATATTCCTGTATGACTAATACAGCCTATCTAAAATCAACCCTATTGTTTCAATTAGATACATTACTGTTCATTTCATTTTGCTAAATAAACAGACAGACAGACAAAAACCCAACATGATATACATTGTTGCTAACACAGAGAATGGCTGTGGCATTTCAGCCTGAAGTGGCTGCTTTTCAATTATGAGCAAGTATTTCTGCATCTGTATATATAGAGAAATATATGGTGAAATTCTGCCCCCACTGAAGTCAACAGCAAAATTCTCATTTACTTCAATAAAGTCAGGAATTCAACAATAGTCTAATAAGTGTATAAGGAACCTTCTGGATATTGGGTACCTTTAAGTGTCATTGTATCTTGTTAGCAAACTTTTTCAAAGCTGCTGAATAAATTTAAAAACAGTAACATAATATAATTAATAGTTACATTACATAATATATACATAATACTATCACTGGTGTGAGGCATATCTCTTACATGAATATGAACAATAACAATAAAAGCATTGACAAGTAAGAGTTTCTGAATTGCAGTCTTCCAGCTTTAGTTATAACATGAGTTCAAGCCACTTAGTATCTTTCTAAACATATGCAAAAAGAAAAGGAGTACTTGTGGCACCTTAGAGACTAAGTACTCCTTTTCTTTTTGCGAATACAGACTAACACGGCTGTTACTCTGAAATCTAAACATATGGAAAGTTTTAGAATGTCTCTCTAAGGACACATTATCCTTCCATAGGATTTATTACCATTTATCAAGAAATTTCCTAAACCATCCTGAATCACAAGAATCTATCCCCATATTAAGACTTTGTAGGAAAACCTTTTTAATAGAAATGACAGAAGCCCCCATGCATGCCCCCCAAAGAGAGAACCAAACCCTCTGGTAGCACTATTTTATACACCATGCATTCAATTTTTTAAAGGAGCAAGTTGTCCTCCGACCAGTGCTAATTTTTTTGCTGACAATAGGAACATCTCTCCTCATAAATTGAGATATTTCATATTTCAGTTTCGAAGCTGAGCTCTTATCTATGTCAAAGAAAACCACCTCCATAAATTTGGGTCAAGTCAGAATCCTACAGATACTAACCAAAATAATACAAAATTCAGAATATTTGAAAGGGATGTGAAAAGAACATATTCCTCTATGAAGACGGCCCACATTCACAACACATAAATCTTACAAAGATAGCAAATGGGAAACCGCCATAAATTTCCTAGCATAAAACAAGAAAAATATCAGCATTTTGGGGAGGAAATGTGAGCATCAAAATCACTTCTAAATATAAACAAAGATTTAAAGAAAATTCTGCTACCCCTGCTAAAAATGTTGAAATATAAAGCTTATCATCCATGGTTAACTGGGTGCCTCCAGTATAGGTTGGTTTGTTTGAAACAGCTATTAGTAGGTACAAGGGCATAATAGCAGAATATACAAAGCAGCCTATACAAAGGGATTTTTCTCAAATCTTCAGCTATCACTCTAAAGTAAGACACCATTTCCTCTGAAAACACACCCTTTGACTGATTTCTACAGGTTTATTTTATAAATTGTGTACCTCCCTCTTCCACAAATGTAAACACTACATTTTAAATTCTCGTGGTGAACATTAGAAACTGAAAGAACAACGGATACAAAGGAATTATGTTCTCCTTCCTGCTATAAATAAATTCCTTTTTTACAGATGATACCATTTAATCATCTCACTCAGGGTACGTTAGAAGGTACACAAAATGAAAGGCAAAAGCTCTGCACACAGAGTGTTGTACAGTTGGAGTATAAAAAATGCCTTCCTCAGGGTGAGAGACTCATTTTACTAGATAAGGACAATAGCAAAGATAGGAAATAAAAGTTTCAGATGTGTAATTTGCATGTTTGTGTGCGCATTTACTGTAAACTGACAAATGTGATGGTACAGAGAGAGCTACATTTTCAAAATCAGCATCCAATACTGTGGGCACAATTTTGCCCCTGCAACAAACATGCAAAATTGCAGACATAGGCTGAAATCTTGACTTCACTGAAGTCAATGGCAAAGCTCCCATTGGCTTCAACAGGGCCAAAATAGTCATCTATAGTTGATAAGTGATTACAGTTATGTAGAAGCCTAGCTATCTAACTAAAATCAAGTCCGATAAATATTAAATGGATGCAACTTCAAGTGCAAACAATTGTACCCGAATTTAGCTGTAGGGGCTAAATGTCTTTTGCAGTATTGGACACTGATTGATACCTCACTATAAATCAGGGCTACCATGTTAAACAGTGGTTTCAGTATCTACAATGCTGGAAAGGCATTATAGCTATTGGAAGAATGGTGTTTGTGCAAAGTCTTCATAATACTGGTAATGATTGCATGTATCTCTTGTATTTTTAAGTGATGCATCAAAGCTACAACCATAATTCAACTCAAATCTTGGGTTGCAGACCCATATCACTTTTGTTTTTGCAAAATCAATACAATCCCAGTTCTGCCCATCTCTTATTTTCCTCACCTGTATTGACAACTGATATTTCCATTCAACCTTACATATTTGTCACTCAAATTACACATCATAGCTCTTGTTAATGTCCAGATTTAGCAATTCTTTTCATTATTGCGTTGTGCTTTCACATTTGCAAAGGAAGATGAGGCAAGATGACCAATTCAGTTGGAAAGTCCCAGTTTTAACATTTGTTCAGTTGTCAGAAGATCCTTTTTTTTTTTTTTTTTACTTGAGTAAACTGCAGAGACTAATTTCATTGAATGTCAGACAAACATTTTAGAATAAACTAAGGGGTCTGTCATGTAATCCTTATATAAATAAAACTTTCATTCTGAATATAAAGGTAAATTTAAACAATTTATTATATAACATTTGCATATAACATTATCGTTATTCATGCTGTGTACAGAGAGAATAAGGACATAGGCCCTGACCCTGTGAGCATTTCACATATGCTTAACTTAATACATGAGTAGATCCATTGAGTTCAGTGGAAGAGCTACATAAAAAATTTGCAGGAGCAGGGATATGCCCCTTGAGCAGACCCTTACACCTACCCATGGGGCTTTGCAAACAAAGCCAGTGTGGCTTTCTGCAGGCAGGAGCCCCTGGAGTCAGCCATCATTAAAAAAAGAACCAAATTGCTAGCCTTCATGGTTGTGGAGAAAAGCTTGAAAATGTGAATCCAGATAGTTGTGCATGTCCCCAACCTACTAAAGCAAGAGTGCAATGAAATGATACAAATTGCAGAGGGAATATACTAACTGTTGTAGTTATATATTTTGTATTGTGCATCTGTTCACATTTTTAAATTATATGAAAAATATATACTCTTCTATTTTATAAGAAAATGAAGAGAAGGATAAAATAAGGAACAGGAAATGATATAGCTGTAGTAATTCTGGGCCAAAATCATCTGTGGAAAAACTCTGATGAAGTCAGTGGAATTAAATCAACAATCAATTTGGTCCTTTATGTTTATTTTAGTCAAAGCCCTCATGTAAAATCATTCTCTTTATCATTATTCTTTTGCATAAAATAAGCTCAGGCTTGAGTATCCACTAGATAAATTCAAGGTTGCTGTAAGGAACTTTCTGCAAAATGGTTTAAATCAGGGCAAGATCAATAACCAGACATGACAGTTTAGGAAAAGCAAAAAATGTTTTTACATAATGAATACTACCACAAGGAATCAGTAAATTAGTGTAATACATGCACAGATTTGTTGAAACCAAACTGAAAAACAAAAAAAACCGCAAACAACATCTAGAATTTCCCCATTTCCTGGAGAAATACATTAGGATCAAATTCTTTTCCTCGTTCTACCTTCCTTGCAAAGGTATCTTGTGGTCAACTTTAGTTATTTGTGACTAAGCAGTGATTTTGTTTATGCACTATTGGTGGACCTGAAAACTAATCTGCATTGACAGTGGTATAATCTACACCCAGATAATCATTGTTCATATAATTGTCAGTCATATTATTGACTAAAAATTAATTAATTAATAACTACTAATAATTGTCAGTCATATTACTGGGTCAGTTGGGATTGTATGTCTGGGGACTGTTTGAGCCTTTGTTTCCTGGATCATCCTTGATCAGCCTCAATCAGCCTTGTGATCACCCTACCCCTGTGTGATTAACAAATGGGTAAGGCTGACTTAGGAGAGAAGGCCTTAAAAGCCAGAGGCTAAGCGAGCAAGGGGAGCTAGTGAACAGGGGACCACAAACAGGGGAGTTTGAGAGGGGGTTTGTAAGAGGGAGTCCTAATATAATTGCTATAGTTAGGAAGGCTGCATCGCCAGTGACAATGCTGCTACTGTCTCCTCCACCTGCGCCTGTATCCAAACAGAGAACCTAACCATGGATGCCTCTACCCAGATCCTGGTGTGGACTTGCAGAGATTATTGCCTGCATTTCCCAGTCACAGAAAGCCAGGCTGGGGGGACCATCCACTGTGAGAGGTGCCTGCTGGTGGAATCTCTCAGGAAGCAGGTGCGAGAGCTACAGGAGGAGGTGGCTAGGCTGAGAAACATCCGTGCCCAAAAGGAATTTCTTGAGAGCATTTATATGGAGACATCCAAGGCTGAGGAAGCTATCGAGCTACAGAGGACTGCTGTCACACCACCGTGGGAGGACGATATGGCTCTGTCATAGCGAGGACACTGGCTGTTGGCTACTCCTAACCTATCCACCATGGTGATGGAAAAACAATATGCTGCCCTGGCAACGAGCAATGAGGAATCATCCCCCAAAGGTGGAGGAGAAGAAGCCATGTACCTCCAAGGCTGGAAGGATTGCAGCCACTACTCCCAGGAGGAAATGTAGGATAGTGGTGGTTGGTGACTCTCTTCTGAGGGGGATAGAGATACCCATCTGTTGCCCTGACATGACATCCCAGAAGCTATGATGCCTGCCAGGGGCCCATATCTGAGACATTACAGAGGGACTGTCGAGGATCATCCGGCCCTGTGACTACTACTCCATGCTACTCACCCATATGGGCACTAATGATACTGTGAGGTATGACCCTCAGAAGATCAGAAGTGACTACAGTGCTCTGGGAGTAAGGGTGAAGGAGTTGGGAGTGCAGGTGGTGTTCTTTTCAATACTTCTTGTCAAGGGTAGGGGCCCAGGAAGATCTGTATGCATCCTGGAGGTGAATGCCTGTCTGCAAAGATTGTGTTGCCAGGACGGCTTCAGCTTCCTTGACCATGGGATGCTGTTCCAGGAAGAAGGACTGCTAAGCAGAGATGGTGTCCACGTATCAAGGAAGGGAAAGAGCATATCTGGATACAGACTGGCTAACCTAGTGAGGAGGGCTTTAAACTAGGTTTGAAGGGGGCAGGTGACCTAAGCTCACAGGTAATTCAAAAACATGGAGACCTGGGAGAAGGGTCAGAATTTGTGGGGAGCATGTGCTTTTATAGCAGGGATAAAGGAGAGACAAGACAGAACTGGAGGGGGAAATCAAATTAGTATCTTAGATGTCTGTATACTAATGCAAGAAGTATGAGGAATAAGCGGGAAGAACTTGAAATGCTAGTAAATAAGCACAGCTATGACATAGTTGGCATCATAGAGACTTGGTGGGATAATACACATGACTGGAATATTGGAATAGAAGGATATAGCTTGCTCTGGAAGGATAAGAAGGGGAAAAAGGGAGCAGATGTTGCATTATATATTTAAAATATATACACTTGGATTGAGGTTGAGATGGAAATAGGAAACAGACTTGTTGAAAATCTCTTGGTAAGAATAAAAGAGGTGAAAACAAGGGTGATGTCATGGTAGGGGTCTACTACAGACCACCTAACCAGGAAGAAGAGGTGGATGGGGCTTTTTTTAAACAACTAGGAAAATCATCCAAATCACAGGACTTGGTGGTGATGGGGGACTTCAACTACAGAGACATCTGTTGGGAAAACAACACAGCAAGGCACAGATTATCCAACAAGTTCTTGGAATGTGTTGGAGCCATTTTTTTTTTATTTCAGAAGGTGGAGAAAGCTACTAGAGGAGAGGCTGTTCTAGATTTGATTTTGACAAACAGGGAGGAACTGGTTGAGAATTTGAAAGTGGAAGGCACCTTGGGTGAAAGTGATCATGAAATGATAGAATTCATGATTCTGAGGAATAGTAGGAGTGAGAACAGCAAAATAAAGACAATGGATTTAAAGAAGGCAGACTTTAGCAAACTCCAGGATTTGGTAGCAAGTCTAAGGGGAAAAACAATTGAAGACAGTTGGCAGTTTTTCAAAGAGACATTATTAAAGGCACAAGATCAAACTATCCCACTGAGTAGGAAAGATAGGAAGTATGGCAAGAAACCACCCTGGCTTAACCAGGAGATATTCAATTATCTAAAAATCAAAAAAGAATCCTACAAAAAGTGGAAACAAGGTCAAATTACAAAGGATGAAAATATACAAATAACACAAGTATGTAGGGAGAAAATTAGAAAGGCCAAGACACAAAATAAGATCAAACTAGTTAGAGACATAAAGGGTAACAAGAAAACATTCTACAAATACATTGAAAGGAAGAGGAAGACAAGGACAGGGTAGGCCCGTTACTCAGTGAGCTGGGTGGGGGGAATAATAGCAGAAAATATGGAAATGGCGGAGGTGCTTAATAACTTCTTTGTTTCTGTTTTCACCAAAAAGGATAGTAGCTATTGGATGTCTACCATAGTGAAAGTCAGTGAAAATGTGGTAGGATCAGATGCTAAATAGGAAAAGAACAAGTTAAAAATTACTTAGACAAGTTAGATGTCTTCAAGTCACCAGGGCCTGATGAAATGCATCCTAGAATACTCAAGGAGCTGAGTGAGGAGACATCCAAGCCATTAACAATTATCTTTGAAAAGTCATGGAAGGTAGGAGAGATTCCAGACGACTGGAAAAGGGCAAATATAGGGCTAATCTATAAAAAGGGAAATAAGGACAACCTGGGAAATTACAGATCAGTCAGGTTAACTTCTGTACCTGGAAAGATAATGGAGCAAATAATTAAGCAATCAATTTGCAAACATCTAGAAGATAATAAGGTGATAAGTCAGCATGGATTTGTCAGGAACAAATTGTGTCAAACAAACCTGATAGCTTTCTTTGTCAGGGTAACAAGCCTTGGGGATAGGGAGGAAGCGGTAGACGTGGTATATCTTGACTTTAGTAAAACTTTTGATACTGTATCTCATGACCTTCTCATAAACAAACTAGGGAAATGCAACATAGATGGAGCTCATATAAGGTGGGTACAAAACTGGTTGGAAAATCGTTCCCAGAGAGAAAAGGAGTACTTGTGGCACCTTAGAGACTAACCAATTTATTTGAGCATAAGCTTTCGTGAGCTACAGCTCACTTCATCGGATGCTGTAGCTCTCGAAAGCTTATGCTCAAATAAATTGGTTAGTCTCTAAGGTGCCACAAGTACTCCTTTTCTTTTTGCGAATACAGACTAACACGGCTGTTACTCCGTTCCCAGAGAGGAGTTATCAGTGGTTCATAGTCACGCTGGAAGGGCATAGTGAGTGGGGTCCCGCAGGGATCAGTTCTGGGTCTGGTTCTGTTCAATATCATCAGTGATTTAGATAATGGTATAGAGAGAACACTTAAAAAGTTTGTGGACAATACTAAGCTGGTTGCAAGTGCTTTGGCGTATAGGATTAAAATTCAAAATGATCTGGAGAAATGGTCTGAATGAATAAGGATGGAATTTAATAAGGAGAAATGCAAAGTACTCCACTTAGAAAGGAACAATCAGTTGCACACATACAAAATGAGAAATGACTGCCTATGAAGGAGTGCTGCGCAAAGGGATCTGGGGATCTTAGTGGACCATAAGCTAAATATGAGTGAACAGTGTAACACTGTTGCAAAAAAAAGCGAACATCATTCTTGGATGTATTAGCAGGAATGTTGTAAGCAAAACATGAGAAGTAATTCTTCCGCTCTGCTCCATGCTCATTAGGCCTTAAGTGGAGTATTGTGTCCAGTTTCGGGTGCCACATTTCAGAAAAAATGTGGACAAATTGGAGAAAGTCCAGAGAAGAACAACAAAAATGATTAAAGGTCTAGAAAACATGACCTCTGAGGGAAGATTGAAAAAAATGGGTTTGTTTAGTCTGGAAAATAAAAGACTGAGAGGGGACATGATAAGTTTTCAAATCCATAAAAGGTTGTTACAAGGAGGAGGGAGAAAAATTGTTCTTCTTAACCTCTGAGGATAGGACAACATCAACTGAGGATAGGACAACAGCAACTATTAGGGTGGTTAAGCACTGGAATAAATTGTCTTGGGAGGTTGTGGAATCTCCATCACTGGAGATTTTTAAGAGCAGGTTAGACAAACACCTGTCAGGGATGGTTTAGATAATACTTAGTCCTGCCGTGAGTGCAGGGCACTGGAGTAGATGACCTCTCGAGGTCCCTTCCAGTTCTATGAGTCTATGATTTTTATGATATTTTCTCTAGATTTTTTTCCCTGCCACTAATTCATCCAAAATGCAGGTACTGAATGAGGGAATAATTTAAAATTTTCCACTGTCACCAGTTGCTGACCATGTCCTTTTCAGTATGGAACATTCTGTGTGGCAGAATTTGGGGACTTGATTCAATACCCATTGAAATCATTGAGAATCTTTCCATTCCTGCAGAAGTTGGAGATTTACCTCCAGAATGAGGTGGGCTAGATCTTGCTTGTAAATAAGGACCCCTTATTGTGCTCATTTGATTAATATATTTCATTTTCTTATCATTATTATGCTCCTCCAATTAATGTAACTGTAGTTAATTGGAAAAGCACATTCAGCTTATTTTGACTGAGATACTAACAAGCTCCAAATGGTTAAGTATAATTTAGGTATCACATTATCTGAGTATCAGAACACCTCACAATCATTCATGAATTTGCCCCTCACAAAGTCCCTCTTAGGTAGGGAGATATTATTATCCTCATTTCAAAGACAGGGGACTGATGTATAGAGAGATTCACTTGGCCAAGATCACACAGAAAGTTTCTGACAGAATCAAATCAATATTTCCCAACTTCCAGACCTAACCAGCGACCATCTGTTCATCACAGATATATTTCTATAATATTTGTCATCACTTAAGGATCATTCATTACTTTAAGATATCATCTCTAGCGAAATATTTCAGCTGTGAGTCTAGCATTTCACAGCATCAAGTTATATTATGGTAAACAATCAATTTTTCAAGAAACAAAGCTTGTTTATATCTGCTAATCATATGATGCCTCATTTAACACTTATGTTCAATGATTTTTTATTTAGCTAGGTGACCATTCCCTAAACCAAGGAAATAGTTGTTTATTTTTTAACTCAACCAAAAAATATTGCAAGGGCAATTTTGTGCACTAAATGCAGTGAACCATCATTATATGCCTTTTTCTACAGGACCACATCTGCTGCTAGGTAGTCACTGCACCAAGTGTTACTATAAAGACTACTTTTATGATACACTTTATCCTACTAGCTACAGTATCTGGCTTCAAAGAATTATTTTGTAGATTTGTAGATTATGTATTTTATGTCAGAATAGTTTTATCAAGGCAATACCATTTATTTTTGGACTTCATTTAGACACAGCACAGACAGACCAATAGTCCTCTTTTTATTCTGCTAAACTGGTTTGTAAATGCAAGTGGTGTGCAGTACACAAGAACATAAGAATAGCCATGCTGGGTCAGACCAGTGGTCCATGTAGCCCAGTATCCTGCCTCTGACAGCAGCCAGTGCCACATGTTTCAGAGGGAATGAACAGAACATGTCAGTTATCAAGTGATACATTCCCTGTCATCTACTCCCAGTTTCTGGCAGTCAAAGGCAACCAGAGGATGGGATTGTGTCCCTGGCTATCTTGACTAATATCCATTGATGGACCTATCCTCTATTAATTGATTTCAATCTTTTTTGGACCCAGTTCTGTTTTTGGCCTTCACATTTTCCCTTGCCAGCAAGTTGCACAGGTTGAGTGTGTGTTGTGTGAAGTAATTCCTTTTGTTTGTTTTGATCTTCCTGCTTATTGATTTCATTGGGTGACTCCTGGTTCTTGTGGTATGTGAAGCAATAAATAACACTTCCCTATTCCCTTTATCCACGCCATTCATGATTTTATAGATCATAATCCTGCTTAATCATCTCTTTTCTAAGATGAACAGTCCCAGGCTTTTCAATTTCTTTTCATATGGAAGCTGTTCCGTATCCCTTGTCATATTTGTTGCCCTTCTCTGTACCCGTTCCAATTCTAATTCAACATCCTTCTTTGAGATGTGGCAACCTGCATTTCATGCAGTATTCAAGATGTGGGTGTATCATGGATTTACATAGTGGCATTATGATATCTTCTGATTTATTATCTATCCCTTACCAGATGGTTCCTAATATTTAGTTAGTTTTTTGACTACCATTACACATTGAGCAGATGTTTTCAGAGAGCTAACTATGATGGCTCCAAGATCTCTTTCTTGAGTAGTAACAGCTAATGTAGACCCCATCATTTTGTACGTATAGGTGAGATTAATTTTTCCAATGTGCAGAAAAATTATCAACATTGAATTTCATCTGCCTTTTGTTGTCCATTCACTCAGTGTTGTGAGTGTTACTTTTTGTAAGTACTCACTTACTTTGTTACTCTTCAAGATTAGCTTTGAACTTAACTATCTTGAATATTTTTGTATCACCTGCAAACTTTGTCACCTCACCATTTACTCACTTTTCCAGATAATTTATGAATATATTGAACAGCACAAGCATCAGTACAGACCTTCTATTTACCTCTTTGCATTGTGAAAACTGACCATTTATTCCTATCATTTGTTTTCTGTCCCTTAATCAGCTACTGATCCAGGAGAGGACGTTCCTTCTTGTCCCAAGCTTAACTCTGCTTAAGAGCCTCTGGTGTAACGTTGTGAAAAGCTTTCTGATAGTCCAAGTACACTATATCAACTGGATCATCCTTGTCTGCATGTATATTCTACGGATCGCAAAATTTCTAGCTGTATAAAATAACCTGTGTAAAATGCATGAGTTTTCTGGATGTCATCCAGGAAACCAATTAATATCAATGGGGGAAAATAAAGGTTATATTTCAAAAGAGTTTTTGAGAAGGAAGAGAGGTATTAACTAGATTAGATAATCTTAAATACTTTTTACACAAAGACTTTAAATATGTATTTTAAAATACTCATAATTTCCAAAATATTTAGAGTTTGTACTGGTTCATCCCATTTACTCTGAGTGTTCTGAAAGAGTGTGCTGTACAGACAGTCCATTCAGTTATGTTTATGGAGGAGATGGTATGATGGGATAACATGATTTTGGTAATTAATTGATCTTTAAATATTCATGGTAAATAGGCCCAATGGCCTGTGATGGGATGTTAGATGGGGTGGGATCTGAGTTACTACAGAAAATTTTTTCCTGGGTATCTGGCTGATTAATCTTGCCCATATGCTCAGGGTTTAGCTGATCGCCATATTTGCGGTCGGGAAGGAATTTTCCTCCAGGGCAGATTGGAAGAGGCCCTGGAGGTTTTTCGCCTTACTCTGTAGCATGGGGCACAGGTCACTTGCTGGAGGATTCTCTGCTCCTTGAAGTCTTTAAACCATGATTTGAGGACTTCAATAGCTCAGACATAGGTGAGAGGTTTATTGCAGGAGTGGGTAGGTGTGATTCGGTAGCCTGTGTTGTGCAGGAGGTCAGACTAGATGATCATAATGGTCCCTTCTGACCTTAGTATCTATGAATCTATGAAATAATGGATGGGGAAGCCCTACAATTCCACTTGGCTAGGCCATGTCAATGCAGGATTGTATCCTTTATTTGTATTTGAGTACTTTGTCCAGTCTAATTTTAGATGACTCAAGCAGTGGGGCTTCCAAGACATTTTTTCTTATTTTAATAGTATTGATTTTTCAGACACTATTATTGATATGTAATAATATCTGCTAAATTCCATCCCATTGCTCCCTGTTTATTTTCACTGCCCCTTGTTCCTCTACTAACTTTTTGTTCTCCAATGAGAATGGTTCCTAAATCCCACCTCTTCAAGTATTCATTTGTCTAAACTATACATGGTAAATCCTTACAGTGAGTGCAGGCTGGGCCCTATAAATGAGTATTGAGTGCATGGCTTTTCTGGCATTGACTGAGTGACAGGCAAAGAAAGCCGTGAGAAATTGAGGTGAGCAGAGGTAAAGAGGGAGAACATGAGGAGAAGTTGTATTATAGGGGGAGTGATGGTGATCCTGACTTTAAGATTGGCCAACTTATACTTCCAATTATAACTATCTTTCTGACTGATTTTTGAAGAGCTCTAGGATCAGAACCTCAATGGTTTTTAGATCCCTAACTCTTCTGGAGAGTGAGAAGCTGGGAGTGAGGGCTCTAAATACCTTTGAGAATCTGGGCCCTAGTGCCTCCAATTTTGCAACAGAAATTTGACAGGAAAAAAATTCTCCAGTCAAATGACTTCTTTAATTAAAATTAGTTCATATTAACCATTTTCAAAAATCACATCCTCATCAGAGCTTTTTAGAGGCTTTCTGTTAAAATTTATACAACTCAGCATCTCCCTGAACTAAACCTTCAAACAAGACAGAAACAAAATAGATTATCACCTTTCTACTTTTTTTCTCCCTTCAAATACGTAGACAAAAGTGCACTGAATTAGGAGATAGGAGTTTGAGTTCTAGAGTCACCTCTTCTACTCGAGCCCTCTAAAAGGTTATACAAAGACATTTCTGGTAGAAAGAAAAGGAGTACTTGTGGCACCTTAGAGACTAACCAGTTTATTTGAGCATGAGCTTTCGTGAGCTACAGCTCACTTCATCGGATGCATAGCATATCGTGGAAACTGCAGAAGACATTATATACACACAGAGACCATGAAACAAAACTTCCTCCCACCCCACTCTCCTGCTGGTAACAGCTTTGTCAAGAATTATAACATTCATAAACCAGTCGGAGAACACTTCAATCTCTCTGGTCACGCAATCACAGACATGAGGGTCGCTATCTTAAAGCAAAAAAACTTCAAATCCAGACTCCAGCGAGAAACTGCTGAATTGGAATTCATTTGCAAATTGGATACTATTAATTTGGGCTTGAACAGAGACTGGGAGTGGCTAAGTCATTATGCAAGGTAGCCTATCTCCCCTTGTTTTTTTCCTACAAACCCCCCCCAAGACGTTCTGGTTAAACTTGGATTATTGCTGTGCACATTGTAAGATGAGCTATTGCCAGCAGGACAGTGAGTTTGTGTGTGTGGTTTTTGGAGGGGGGGTGTGTGTGTGGGGGGGTGAGAAAACCTGGATTAGTGCTGGAAATGACCCACCTTGATTATCATGCGCATTATAAAGAGGGTTTCAAAGAGAGTGAGTTTGTATGTGTGTGTGGGGGGGGGGGGGAAGGGTGAGAAAACCTGGATTTGTGCTGGAAATGGCTCTACTTGATGATCACTTTAGATAAGCTGTTACCAGCAGGAGAGTGGGGTGGGAGGAAGTTTTGTTTCATGGTCTCTGTGTGTATATAATGTCTTCTGCAGTTTCCACGATATGCTATGCATCCGATGAAGTGAGCTGTAGCTCACGAAAGCTCATGCTCAAATAAACTGGTTAGTCTCTAAGGTGCCACAAGTACTCCTTTTCTTTTTACGAATACAGACTAACACGGCTGTTACTCTGAAACATTTCTGGTAGAGGTGACAAGTGAACCCAAATCTCTAAAATAGCAGACCTAAATCTCTTCCTCTACTTATTCAGCTTGCCTCTCAGAAAGAATCTGTCAAATCTATGTACCAAGCTCTACCGTCTGTAAAGTGTGGGCAATCATGCATATATAATTCACTGTTTCATTATTACATGACCTCCTCTTCTGGCTGGTTTACAGAGAATAACAGCTTATCATTATAGTTAGTATTTTAGGTCCATGCTGCAGATTTGAAGATCTAAGTTAAAACCTTTCTCCTGATAAACTAAAATGAGGCCTTACAATTGCATATAACAGAACTTGTTTCCTTTTTATTTAATTTAAAACCACCACCATATTTGGTAACCAAAAATGTTCAGAACTAGAACTCTGCTGATGTTGGTTCATGTCTGTTTCATGAACCAAAAATGGTGGGTTCCATTCACAGGTTTTTGTTGCCTTGGTAACCCATTTCATGTTTGTTTGGAATTTTGGGTTCTCATAAACCCACTGGTCAGCTCCACAATCTAGTAATATTCTTCTTTCACAATTATTAAGAGTTTTCTGAGAGTTGAAGCCACCTGCTGGACCTTCTGCTGTTGTCAAATTGGAGGGAGCCTTCCTAACCTCAGAAGATTGCAGAAAGGAAAAACCACCATACAAGGTGTCTTCCACAAAGAGAAAGGATGAATGAGCAGCTATATGCAATCCCATAAAGAATCACAGATGGAGCCAACCAGCCTTCACCAACAGAGGTGGTGGGCGGGGTTTTGCATGACTCTAGGAGCCATCAGATACAAGAAGGAATTCCTAAAGCTATTGTGTGGAAAGAGAGAATTGTGGGTTAGTAAGAGAGAGAGTCCACAGCTATGTCAAATCCTGGAACTCAGTCCAGACTTGAAAAGTTTTTGATCAGTTGCAATTGATTTTTAGGAACACAACAAAACCCCAGTACAGATCAGTTTCATCTGGTTTGGGTTTTATTTCCAAATGTTGCACAGCTCTATTCAGGAGTTAGGACATCATTTTTTAATCTTATCTAATGGACAAAACCTGCATGGGTGCTATGTTCTCATTATCCCTATGTTGTACTGACTTTGAAGGAAAATGGACATCTGCCTACACTTTATCATATAATCCACTAACTGCAGTATGAATAGAAATGATGTGGGGAAAGAAAAGCGAAACTTAATTAATGTTTAACAGAAATTTCTAGAAAGCAACAGCTAAACTAAAAATAAACTAAAGTGCCACATGCTATCATCAGGTCTGCTCTATGTTACTTTGAAATTTGGCATTCAGTGCTCAAAGTCCAACATCATCCTTTGCACCTCACATAAAACCACTAGTATAGCCTAGAAAAAGGGAATTCTTGAATCTTCTATTTTTGTGTTAAAAGAGCTCAGTAAAGAGACACTCTTCAGATGAAATGTGGTGGGATTAACACATAACAATAGAATTTAATTAGAAAAAAGCAGCTTTAGAAGGAAGATTTTGAGACCAAATTAATGTTAACTTTTTGTGAAATACACTCAGAGTTTCTCTTCCAGAACCTGTTTTCTAATTTGTACAGTATAATGTTACTTAGCATTATTCTGTGGTTCTTCTATTCACTTCATTAGCTTCCACAGCTTTGTAATCACTTGGGAGTTCCATCCATATATGAATTTTCCACATCTGTTGGCTAAATTAGAGATCCAAATGCAAACTCTAGTGCTCAAAAATTCTGTGGATTTGTGAGTGACAATCCCTGGAGGGCTTTAGGTCCATAAACTAATGAGACATAAATATAGCGGAGTAGGGAATGGTATTTTTACCTGTGATAAACAGACTTGCTCCGAACTTGTTCATGTTGTTAATGGAAAACTGTATCCATTTCCCTAACATCAGCTCTACAAATTTTCAAAAAATGATTAGCACTTCTATGAATGAATAAACGCAGAACTTTTTTGAAGAATGAATTTGGCATCATCTTTTAAAACTATATAGTTCTAAAATGAGGAAAATTGAGGATATTCTGTTAATTGTTATATAAAGACTTACACTGGATAGGGAATTGTAAATTCAAATATGAGCTAAGGAATTAGCATTTGATGACATATGGCATCCTTGTCAATGAAGTGAGAGGCATGTTACACAGATAATAATGTTTTTAGGTTGCGTTATGCCACCGGATAGCAGCGTTGTGGTACAATCTATGTAATTTGCCACAGCTAAATCACTAAGCATGGGATCAGTTCTGCTCCCACTGATGTCAATATAATGTTTGCAATTGACTTGAAAGGGAGCAGAAATGCGCCTAATATGTGTGGTAAACTTTCATTTCAATTACATGTATGCCAGATGCCACAAAATATCACAATCCTTACTAAACAATATTGCAGTGCGCAAGAGTCAAACATAATTCAGATTTTAGAAGCAGCCTGTCTCTCATATGCTGAATGACAGGGTCAGGATAAAGCTGAATGGACACATTCTGTGACAGATTCTTACAACCTTGGGCAGACAACATTGTGCTGCCTCTAAAGTTGCCAGAAAAGAACTCATTATTATTGTTATATACTGTTGGCCTCTCTTTGTGATATGTTTTGTAAATAATATTCAGGGTAATACATGCAGGAGCAGAACAACTGTTAATATTGGGAATTGGAATACTTCCATTTATTCTAGGTATAGTGCTAAGGACTCCTAAAAAGAAAATTTATAAAATGTTTCCATTATGAGCCCCTGCTTTCAATTGCTCATAACTTTCTAAAGTTTCATTAATCAATTTGCAATTTGCATGGGAATCACAACAAAATCATTATGTAGAGAGGCCACATACATTAATAACTAGCAATTTTCATGTTGAACTATTATTTTAATTTAAACCACATTTTAAATGAAAAGGTTAAGTAAAAGTAAATATACTGTCTAGCAAACTAAAAGAAGCTTTAAATTTGGTATATTGGACCAAATTATTTCTATGGACTTCGCAAGGCTTGGCAAAAAAGAAGTTGACAGCTATTGGAAGCTGGTAGATTGATCAATTTACCACCAGCTCACAAAGGATCATATTATTTCACTTTGGTCACTTTACACTAGCACAATGCAAGAATATCTGAAAATGAAATTGTCTACAACAAAAAGTTAGATTGCCTAGTCTATTTTCATTGTCCAAACTAAGGAAAATGAAAAAGTAAATAACGATAAACTATATTTTAAAACTTTTCTCTTTTTTAATAATGGAGAATGTTATTTAGGTATGGAGGTTTTTTTCTAAATGTGATTTTTATCAGCTAATGTCCCTCCTCTGATCTGAGATATATTTTCAGATTCTGATGATGACATCAGGCCAATAGTTTTCTCTTACAAGGTAGAATGTTACTAATAGTATATTATCTTCTAAGCTGTGGATTTTCTTTATGAGTTATTTGATTTCAACTGTACAGAAAGGTAGTTTTTCTTTTAAGAAGGGACCGTGTTTGCTAGGCCTCTGTCAGTTGGTTAGCACTGATTCCTCACCAGATATGCAGGCACTCATATGTTGTAAGTTCCTTATCTCATGCACCTCATGAAGGGACTGAGTTTATATGAGTATGGGGCCACTGGCTGCACCCAAGTCAATCCTTCTTGGCTCCCCTGGTGGCGGTGTGGTTTATAAGAGCTGGCCACCTTAGGAAAGGCAGCATTGTGGCTCCCAAGCAGCAATCAGAAAATCATTTTGGGTCTTTCTTGCTCCCAATCAGTTGTTACGGGGCAGGCAGGATAGACTGATGCAGAAAAGGAGTGAATGAGGAGGTGTAAAATTTTTGATCTCTCTTAAGGAGGCATATTTTAAGGCACAATCAGATGGTATGTAAGGAACCCGTGTTGTGAGAATTGTGAAAGTCTGGTTACAGGAATTTATTGGTGTGACCCTAAAAATCCCTCAGGGGCAATTGGCAAAGAGTTCATTGTTCTGTAATGGAAGCCCCTGACAGGTTTGACAAACTCCCTATATCTGTCACATTGCTGTCATAGTATTTCTCTATAAAGAATGTTGTGTGAGATCTTAAATGAAAGCGAGTCTCATGATGGTCATTAATATCATTGTGAAATGTACATTTGGATGATATTTTAAAAATTCTATCTATATCTGAAAATATATCTTTGTAGTTAGTTACCACACAGCACAGGGGAAACAGGTTTTGCCAGACACAGGGATGTATATTCATCAGTCTGCCTAGGTTGACACAGTTTGGGGAGGAGGTGAGCAGCCCTCAGTAATCAAAGAACAGGTGAAGGACTATTTAGAAAAGCTGGACATGCAGAAGTCCAAGGGTCCAGATCTAATGTATCTGAGGTTGCTGAGGGAATTGGCTGATGTGATTGCAGAGCCATTGGCCATTATCTTTGAAAACTCATGGTGATCGAGAGAGGTCCTGGATGACTGGAAAAGGGCAAATATAGTGCCCATCTTTAAAAAAAGGGAAGAAGAACCCGGGGAACTACAGACTGGTGAGCCTCACCTCAATCCCTGGAAAAATCATGGATCAGGTCCTCAAGGAAACCATTTGGAAGCACCCAGAGGAGAGGAAGGTGATCAGGAACAGTCAACATGGATTCACCAAGGGCAAGTCATGCCTGATCAACCTGATTACCTTCTACGATGAGATAACTGGCTCTGTGGATAGGGGGAAAGCGGTGGATGTGATATATCTTGACTCTAGCAAAGCTTTTGGTATGGTCTCCCACAGTATTCTTGCCAGCAAGTTAAAAAAGTATGGAAAGGATGAATGGACCATAAGGTGGTGTGATGGAGTCAGACCAGAAGGATATAAGCGACTCGGAGTTCGGGTCGATAGGTCCTGGAAGAGAGACTTTCGGGTGAGAACAGGCAGAAGACCCCAGATATGATAATGTCAGAAAAGAGGTGGCCGAGATAGATGGGGAGCCTGTGAAGGGAAAGGCCCGAGGCCCAGCATCCTATTTCATGATCAAGAAGAACCTCCTGAACAGGGTGGTTCAAATGCAGGAACAATTGGTAAACCAGATCCTGGTACCCCAAAAACATCAGAGGGCAATATTAAGTCTCGCCCACAGTCACCTCTTTGGGGGACACTTGGGGGTAGAGAAGACTCAGGCATGGATCTTGCGCAGATTCTTTTGGCTGGGGGTACATGAGGATGTCCGGCGGTACTGTGCCTCCTGTCCCAAGTGTCAGTTGCACAGCTCTCGCCCACATCTAAGGACCCCGTTGATACCCCTAACAATCATTGAGATCCCTTTTGAGAGGGTGGCCATGGACCTGGTGGGACCTCTAGAGAAGACAACTCGATATGTGCTTGTTGTCTTGGACTATGCAACCAGGTATCCAGAGGCCATTCCCCTACGAAATACAGCCTGCAAGTCCATAGCGAAGGCGCTGGTGGAAATTTTTGCCCGAGTAGGGCTACCAAAAGAAATTCTAATGGACCAAGGAATGCCTTTCATGTCTAAGCTGATGTCTGCTCTATGTCCAGACTCTGCGAACCTCGGTTTACCACCTGCAGACCGATGGCCTGGTAGAGAGATTCAACTGGACCCTCAAGGCCATGATCAAAAAGGTGGTAAGTAGGGATGGAAAAGACTGGGATGCCCTGTTGCCCAACTTTATGTTTGCCATCCATGAAGTTCCTCAAGCCTCCACTGGATTCTCTCCCTTTGAGCTATTATATGGCCACCACCCCTGGGGCATACTAGATATAGCTAGGGAGATCTGGGAAGAGGAGCCCAATATGGAGAAGAATATAGTTGAGCATGTATTGCAAATGAGAGACCGTATAACCCAAGTCACTCTTATAGTGCGGGAGCACCTGGAGAAGGTCCAAAAAGCTAAACAAACTCACTACAACCGCCAAGCAAAGGTTCAGCAGTTCCAACCCGGAGACCAAGTAATGGTGTTAGTACCCACGGCAGAGAGTAAACTCTTGGCCCAGTGGCAGGGGCCCTATGAAATAGTTGAATCTATAGGAGAGGTAAATTTTAAGGTATGACAACCAGGACATAGAGAACAAGTGTACCATATCAACCTTCTAAAACCCTGGTGTACCCAAGAAGTGGGTGTAGTTGCCCAAAAGGACCCACTGCAGGAGAACAAAAAGCCCGAGTAGGTGAAGGTGTCTCCCTATTTAACACCAGCCCAAAGAGAGGAGGTGGTCGAGATGATCAACTGGAACCAAGATGTATTCTCATCTCAGCCAGGTCAAACAACTGAGACATATCACCACATCATTACAAACCCTGGGGCCAAGGTGACAATCAGGCCTTACCAGGTGCCAGCGGCCAAAAGAGAAGGAATCAGAGCAGAAGTAAAGAAAATGTTGGAGTTAGGGGTAATTGAAGAGTCCCACAGTCAGTGGTTTAGCCTGATCGTGCTAGTACCCAAACCAGATGGCTCCACAAGGTTTTTCAGTGACTTCTGTCGGCTGAATGAGGTGTCCCAGTTCGACACATATCCTATACCCCGGATAGATGAGTTAGTGGACCGACTAGGAAATGCCTGGTTCCTGACCACTCTAGACTTAACTAAAGGGTATTGGCAGATCCCCCTTGCTGAAGACGCAAAGGAGAAGACCGCTTTCTCCACTCCAGAGGGTCTTTTTCAATATACAGTCCTCCACTTCGGTCTGCATGGGGCCCCAGCTACCTTTCAGCACCTCATGGATAAGCTATTGCACTCCCATGCCAGTTATGCAGCTGCCAACCTGGATGATGTAGTTATTCATACCTCAGACTGGGAAACCAACCTGGAAAAGGTGGAAACTGTCCTAGATACCCTAAGGTGCGCTGGCCTTACTGCAAACCCCACTAAGTGTGCTATAGGATTAACAGAGGCTAGATATCTGGGCTACATTGTGGGGTGAGGCGTAATGAAATCCCAACTCAATAAACTAGAGACCATCCAAAACTGGTCCTGACCAGTTTGCAAGAAACAAATCCGGGCATTTTGGGGGGTAGTGGGGTACTATAGACGCTTTATTCCCCGTTTCGCCACCAGGCAAGTGCACTGACATACCTAATAAAATCTCAGGGATCTGAGATGGTACAATGGACAGACACAGCAAAGAGGGCATTTACAGATCTGCGGACAGCCCTTTGCAGTAACCCTGTACTTATAGCCCCAGACTTCACTAAGGAGTTCATCTTGCAGACAGACGCATCCAAAGTAGGACTAGGGGCTGTCCTATCCCAGATGGTTGGAGAAGAAGAATACCCAATCCTCTATCTTAGTAGGAAACTCCTCCCAAGGGAACAGAAGTATGCGGTGGTCAAGAGGGAATGCCTTGCTGTTAAGTGGACCATGGAAACATTGCAATACTACCTGCTAAGAAGGCAGTTTATCCTCATGACTGATCATGCCCCTCTTCAGTGGATGCAACGGAACAAGGAGAAAAATGCGAGGGTGACCAGATGTTTCTTATCCCTCCAACCCTTCCAGTTCCGCATACAGCACAGAGCCGGAAGTCGCCATGGCAATGCAGACGGCCTGTCACAGGCGCATTGCATGATGACCCAAGTTGCCCAACCCCTTGGTGTTGAGCAGGGGGAGGGATATGTGATGGACTCAGACCAGAAGGATATAAGAGAATGGTGGAAGGCAGGTATATCAGCCTCAGGATAGGCAGGTCCCTGTTCCCTGGAGAGCCAAACAAAGGCTATTCCAGGCCAAACAAGACATCTGATGCCAATTAACCATTTAAGGTCATTAGGCTAATGCTGGCACCTGACCCCAATTAACTGGCAAAGTGTCAATTACGGCTGTTAGGCTAATGGAGACAGCTGGAACCAATTAAGGTCTCACTCAGACTGCTTAAAAGCTATCCTTTCCAGTTCCCTCAGGAGAGCCCAGGTGAAAGGAGCTGGAGGAGAAAGCATTGCTGTATCCTGAGGTAAGGGAAGCTAGGAAGAGGGGACCACCGTGGCAAGTGGCCCAGGGAATCAAAGCAGCATTAGCGGTGGAGGGAAAGCCACCAGCAGCTGCTACCATTACGGTCTCTGGGCTGGAACCCAGAGTAGAGGGTGGCCCCAGGTCTCCCCCCCACATACTCTACAGAGATCCCCTTGAGAGGGGAAGCAAGACTTGGTCCATTCAGGAGGCCGAACTGTGCCTACTGAGCTCTACAGAGCAACAAAGACTGTGGGGTATTTCCCCTTTCCATCTCCCATACTGGCCTGTGATGAAAGTAACTCAATGGGCTGTGACTCTTGCCACTACACTCTGAAAGGAAGGTCACATTGGGGCCTTAGTGAGTTTCTGAGACCCCTGGATCTGCCAGGAAGCACGGGACCCACAAATACAGGCTTGGAACTTTGTCACAGTGGATAGAAAGCTGGCTAGATTATCAGGTTTAACGGGTAGTAATCAACGGCTCAATGTCTAGTTGGCAGCCGGTATCAAGCAGAGTGCCCCAGGGGTCGGCCCTGGGGCAGGCTTTGTTCAACACCTTTATCAATGATCTGGATGATGGGATAGATTGCACCCTCAGCAAGTTCGCGGATGACACTAAGCTGGGGGGAGAGGTAGATATGCTAGAGGGTAGGGATAGGGTCCCCCCAGACAAATTGGAGGATTGGGCCAAAAGAAATCTGATGAGGTTCAAGAAGGACAAGTGCAGAGTCCTGCATTTAGGACAGAAGAATCCCATGCACCACTACAGGCTGGGGACTGACTGTCTAAGCAGCAGTTCTGCAGAAAAGGACCTGGGGATTACAGTGGATGAGAAGCTGCATACAAGTCAGGTGTGCCCTCGTTGCCAAGAAGGAGCATTGCCAGCAGATCGAGGGAAGTGATTATTCCCCTCTATTCGGCACTGGTGAGATGACATCCGGAGTATTGCATCCAGTTTTGGGCCCCCAACTACAGAAAGGATGTGGACAAATTGGAGAGAGTCCAGCGGAGGGCAACAAAAATGATCAGGGGGCTGGGGCACATGACTTACGAGAAGAGGCTGAGGGAACTGGGCTTGTTTAATCTGCAGAAGAGAAGAGTGAGGGGGGGTTTGATAGCAGCCTTCAATTACGTGAACGGCTGGGAATGGCAAACCACGGCCACTGGGAGCTGAGGGGCTCCGTGCCTGCGAATGCTCCAGGTAAACAAAACATCCAGGCCCACTAGCGGCTTACCCTGGTAGGCCAGGAGCCAAATTTTGCCAACCCCTGAAATATAAGGTTGGCTTATGAAAGGGTCATACAGTTTTTGCTATTTTACCATCTTAGGGGGTCGGCTTGTAAATGAACGGGCTAATGAACGAGTATATATGGTACTTTAGGCAAGGATTTAACCTGTTAAAGTTTAGACTCTAAGAAGTGTGTTATACTTTTTGCTTTATATATAACTATTTCTGTTTCCATTGTTCTTACTGAGTATCTCTTCAAACTTAATCTTTGATAATAAATTTATGACTATTTCATTGTAAATATACCCCATCTTGTAGTGTTATAAAGGACCTGATCCTGAGTTGTACCAATCAAGCTGTATGTAACCTGTTCCTTTAGAAACAATGAACCCTAAACAGTAAACAAACTTGTTTTTCTTAGCGATTGGCTGAACAAGAAGTAGGACTGAGTGGACTTATAGGCTCTAAAGTTTTACAATGTTTTGTTTTAGAGTATAGTTATGTAACAAAAAAAATTTCTACATTTGTAAGTTGCATTTTCACAATAAAGAGATTGCACTACAGTACTTGTATGAGGTGAATTGAAAAATATTTCTTTTGTTTATTATTTTTACAGTGCGAATATTTGTAATCAAAAATTATATTAAGTGAGCATTGTACACTTTGTATTCTGTGTTGTAATTGAAATCAATATATTTGAAAATGTAAAAAAAATCCAAAATTATTTAATACATTTCAATTGGTATTCTATTGTTTAACAGTGTGATTAAAACTGCGATTAATCACAATTAATTTTTTTGAGTTCATTGTGTGAGTAAACTGTGATTAATCAACAGCTCTAGAAAAAAGCCATGTACATTATCAACTACAATCTGCATTTTAAGTTTTAAAATCCTCGCCCGAATCTCTTTCCCTCAGATAGTAGTTGTCTTAGTTGTTTTACACTTTAGCTGGCTGAGGCAATAGGTGTAAATCAAATAGATCTTTCTCTTTAGAAAAAAAAATCCTATAAAATTTAATAAGTAAATAAAAGGGTTCCATATTTTAATAAGTATCTGGATACAGTTAAATGTTGTTTATTTTCCTACACTTGGAGTAATCACTCAGTTTATCCTTTCCCATTGTGTGATGAAAGAAGGCATTTGTCTGGGATCCCACACCTATTATTTTCCATATATTTTCACTTATTTGTATATCTTTATTTTTAATAAAGCTTGAATAAAGCACTCCAAAGGCTCAAACTGAACCAGTACTTGTAACTCAGATACTGACTCACTCACCCAAGCTGCCTCCCCACAAAGGAGTGAAAAAAAATCATTCTCTATACATTTTAACTATTATTTTAGTTTCTTGTTTACATATCAATATAATTATAGTAAACATGTTAATAATTTCAGAGTCCTATAAAGCCACATGATGTCAGATTTAATAAGTTAAAATAAACTTCTGCTCTAAAAAGTGACTGTAAAAATGGCATCATAGAATTCTAACTTTATTGTTTCTCAAAACCCCATATAAAATTTGTCCTATATAGAAATAAAATAGATGCTTTTTCTAACTACTAGATGGATTGACTTGCAAACTTATTCTAGGATATGAGTACCAAGTTGGGCGATCTCTGGCTTATGAATCACTAATAATGATAGTTCTGCATGCTGACTTCTGCCTTCACTTACCTCTGTGCAACTCCATTTTCCTCAATAGGCTTCCATAGGTATAATCAAGGGCATAATATATAGACGCTGGCGGACATTAAATTCTCATGGTGCATTTTACAAGAATAAACATGATGGGCTTGGTGATATGACCACAGTGGGTGGCTGATTCCCAAAACAATTGGTGAGGCTGCAAATAGCAAGCTGTTCTTCCCACCTTTCCACTCCAGACCTCCTGCCTTCCTTGATCATATTTTCAAAGTGAAAAGCTGGAACACTGTGCTTAGGGTGGGGAGGAGAAGTGTCATAGGGAAATAGGTTCTAAGTGGCAGGGGAAGTGGGAAGAAAAAAGGCCTGACTTTTCACAAAGAAATACTGGGGCACTTTGCAATAAAAGGCAGGGTAAGAGAAAAATTTATTTGTCTCTTTGGGACCTTGAACTTTTTTCTCCCATTCCCAACATCTCCTCCTCCAAGCTAACCCTTACTTTACCACCACCACCCCAGTACAATTACCAATTCAGCAATTGATTCCATTCCTTCTTGCACTTAACCCTGTCAACACAGCCCATCCCCTTCCCAGCTCACAGACCACCCCTCATGGGCCGCAGACTGAGAGCTTCTTCATACCTCCATAGCTAAATTCTCCACTGCTCAGGACCACACCTTCACCTCTGAAAACTCTCCATCCAAAAACCCTGGACTCAGAACAACTCCTCCTGATGAACATATAACCCTCCATGCTCAGAATGCTTCTCCTTCCATTTCCTACACAAAGACAACGATTAGGGAACACAGAAACCCCTGTTACATGTTGCTGGACCAGGAAAAATAAGAATAGCTTTGCCCCTGCAAGGCTGAAGCTGATCTTAATTACCACTACCACAGCAGGGATGCCATGTTCCATGCCTCTTCCAAATGCTAGAAACTCCAGAGATTGGAGGAAGCCATATATTTTTCCTCTGTAGTGAACACCTGAATTAACTTCTCAGAAGCCCGTGTTGCTTCCTGTGAATAGAATCCCCTCTGACTTGTTGCTTCCAGTCTATGTGCTGCCAGACCAGAACTCCCCTGGCAGCAACAGCACCATAATGTGACTAATTATTGATGGGTACCAGCCATAATTACACTCTCATAATTACAGTCCAACTACCTAAAATGTCACTCTGTAATTTCAGTCAATAAAGTTACTCTTCCTGTCAGTCACCTACCAAAGACATATAGCACTGCATTTCAACTCAGAGGTGACTGCATTTCAGAGTAGGTGACTAATCTGTATGCATACAGTATTAGTGTTGCCAACTCTTGTGATTTTAACATATGTTTCGTGTTGTTGGTTGTTTCCCTTAATCTCCAGCTCCTGAAGACAAGAGTTTATGTGAGAATCTCAGCTTTCATTTTAAAAAAGGAAAATTCTTGCCCTCATGCTTGCATAGACAAGCTCGAAAACATAACCCAAGTAATCTAAGTATAACCTACAGGCTCAAAAACCTATAAGGACATTTTTTGTTCATATTTATTACTTTTTAAAAATCTCATTTTTAAGGCAGTCCAATGCTTTTGGGGGATCTGACTCATGATCTTTGAATGTTTGGGTTCAGTAATATTGCAACTTGTAATTTACTTTGGGATATTTATGAACAAAAGGTAAGGAGTTATTACAAGTAAAAAGTGTGGAGGTTTAAAAACAGGGAAGATATGAGCATTCATTTAGCACAGAATCAACACACTGAGAACAAAGTAAATCAAGGAACCAAAGGACATGAATAGCAGAATTATTTTATTTGCCTATGAACCAATGCTAGGAGCCTGGGTAACAAGAAGAATTGGAATGGCTCATGTATGAACATAAATTTGTCCTAGCTGGAATTACTGAAACCTGGTGCAATAATTTGCACATTTGGAATGTTAAAATCAAAGGTTATAACCCATTTTGGAAGGCTCAAGTGGGCAAAATGGGAGTGGGGTGGCACTCTGTCAAAAATGGCATTACCTGTTTCTGAGTCAGTGATAACTCGGAAGAAAATGATCTTGCATGCTTATGGACCAATGCCCTAACAGATAAAGTACAAGATGGGGTATTAGTGCTATCGACTACCAAACCACACAAGGGAACAGGATGGCCAGCTCCTAATTTGCATTTTACATGTAGTAAGAAAAGCAGCAGTGATTATGGGGGACCTCAATTTCTGTGACATATTCTGGAAGTCCCATGCTGCCACTACTAAAACATCCTTGGAATTTGTAAATATTATACATGACAATTTCCTGACTCAAAGGCTGTGTCTACACAACACTGGAGGTGACGTTTAGTGTAGGTATAGCTACATCGCATCCACCCTGCATATATAGCTACACATGTCAGTGAACGGCTCTGGCAGAGGGGAGGCAGCAGGGAAAGACTTTGGCAGCTCCCTCTGTCAGAGCCTTTCCCTGTGGGATCCAACAACAGGGCTTCCCCAACTGCTGGAGACCTTCATTGCTGCTGGAACCCTGTAGCAGTGTAGATGGGGAGGCATAGTTTGGGCGAGTAGAGCACCTTGTAATACTGGTGTACATACCCACATCCTTCAGGCATGTCTTTACTTGCCCAAGACATGGCTCGCCATCTATGCTGCTATTTATACCTGTGCTAGGAGGCATTACATAGGTATATACATTACACATTGCTGAAAGAAGCATGTAGTCTAGATGCACCCAAAAATTGTTGCAATCAGCGTGGATAAATTCTATATTACACCTTGTCATGACAGATAAAGAGGAACTGATCACAGAACTAAAAATTAATGGTAGATTAGGGATATGACTTGATCACGTTATAATGCACAAACAGAATAAAGTCCAAACCAATAATATATATATATATATACTTGGTGCTTTAAAAGGGCCAGTTTCACAAAGCTGAAAACAATTATAAGACAAACCAGCTGGAGGGAACAATTTAATCAAAAAATGTGAATGATAATTGGAAATTGTTTAAAAACACTTTACTAGCTGATCAAAAAGCCACAATACCACAATAGAGGAAGATTAAAAAAACGACCTGGGGAAGTGAAGGCAGTTATAAAAATACTCCAGAACAAATCAAAGAAAGGGGAAGTTGATAGTAATGAATATAAATCAGAAGCTAGGCACTGTAGAAAATTAATAAGGGAAGCAAAAAGACACAAGGAGAAATCTATGACTAGCAGAGGTAAGGACAAGAAGAAGGAGTTTTTAAAGTATATTAGGACTAAAACAAATCCTGAAATGGTAATGGTCATTTCTTAGAGGGAAATGGTAGAATTATTAATAATAATGCAGAAAACGCAGAAGTATGCAATAAATATTTCTGTTCTGTATTTGGGGAAAAAAGCAGGTATCTCAGATGGTCATTTCCATTCCATCAGTATCTCAGGAGGATGTTAAACAGCACCTACTAAAGCTGGACATTTTAATATCAGCAGGTGTGGATAACTTCTATCCAAGAGTTTTAAAAGAAATGGTTGAGAAGCTTCCTAGACTGTTAATATTGATTTTCAATGAGTCTTGGAACACTGTGGAAGTTCTAGAAGACTGGTAGCAAGCTAATGTGCCAATATTTAAATAGAATAAATGGGATGTTCCAGTCTGGGCAAACATCAATCTGAACATCAATCCTGGGCAAAATAATGGAGTGGCTGATATGGGATTTGATTAATAAAGTTGGTTTATGGAAAATTGATCCTCACAAACTAACCTGATAATTTTTTTGACAAACTTACAAGTTTGGTTGATAAAGGTAATAGTATTTACAAAATATATTTAGACTTCTGTAAGTCATTTCAGTTGATAACTGTGACACATTGGTGTTCAAACCAGACCAATAAGGGGTTGTGTCACTGCCTGCCCTGAAAAGTTTGTGTGCCTTTATTGCTATGCTGCGGTGGCACACAGCCATGACATCAACAAGCAGCATGCAAGCACGCAGGTCAGACCCTGGCTACCACTGCTCAGTTACGTTTTGTAATATGACCCCAACACCTCCCCAGTCCAGAATTTCCTCAAAACTGTCTCCCTGAGGTGTTCTGCCCTGTCACTGAACACTTACAGAAGTTATTAAGTTTGTTACTCCTTTAAAGAGACAATACACTGCTGCTCATTAATTTAAGTAGGGTTTGACAAACACACTTATTTCAATCAAACACTGTATTGGTTTATAGTAAAAATAAAACCTGTTTATTTAACAAAAGGTCATAGAATTGTTCAAAAGATCATAGAATGGTATGACAAAGTCATACCAAGTATAAGGACTAAAGATAGAAAAGGTTACAAGCAAACAAGACTAAAAATTAATGTTAGCAAGTTACAATCTTTGCCTAAGAAGGTTTCTCAGTTCCCAGATACCTCAATCCCTTGCTTGAAGGATCCAAAGTTCTATGATTTCAAGAACTCTGCCCTCTTTAATCCCCCAAATGATGAATACTAAAATGGCTTTCTGTTTCTGCTTATATCTCCCAAAGTTCACTGATGCTTTTACATGAGGCAGGAAGGCTTCCTGGGGGTGCAGTCCCCAGCCCCCATTGAGATTGTTAAGTATTCATCTTTCCCCACTTGCTTTCCTGATGACTCTGTGTACCTTGCATGTAAATATGCTTTTCTCAGTCTTTGGTCAGACCTTGCCTAATTTACATTGGGGACACATTCAAGCAGCAACAGGCGTGGTTTAGGAACTGGTTGCCAAATACATTTCAAGAACATGTTTGCGGAATGTTATATATAAATCTTATGTGAGTTTACCATCCATATATCACACAATGATTTTCAGCTTTCCCAGTTTGTCTGTGATACCTTGCATGACACCTTTTAGATACAGATTATGACAACAGTGTGTTAGGTGTAGAGAGTATGTCAGGCCTGACAAGAGCTGCTAGCACAGAGGGTAACTTGATTGCAATCCATAAATAGATACATGGGGAACAAATATTTAATAATGGTCCCTTCAGTCTAGGAGAGAAAGGTATGACATGGTCCAATGGCTGAAAGTTGAAACTAGAAAAATTCAGTGTGGAAATAAGGCATACATTTTTGACATTGAGAGTAATTAACCTTTGGACCAATTTACCAAGGGTTATGATAGATTCTCTATCACTGACCATTTTAAAATTCAGATTAGATATTTTTCTAAAATATATGGTCTAGTAATTATTTGGGGAAAGCTGTGTTACATGGCCTCTGTTATACAGGAGGTCTGACTAGATGATCACAATGGTTCTTTCTGACCTTGGAATCTATTAATTATAGTTATAGAATTAAGCTGTACATACAGACAGAATAGGGATAGCTTTGTGAACACGTGATGTGAGTTCTCACCTTCCACTGGGGTTTCATCTGCCTGAGGTGGTCTTTTATCCAATTTTGTGGCTCTTGGGTATACACAGGGTGTCTGATTCTGATCTTATTTTGTGGGTAACTCAATATTCAATTAAACTGAATTACACTAATATAAAACCAATGATGTGAGATCAGAATCAAGCCCAGGAAGTGACACTCAAGAGCTTTGTCTCTGTTCTGGAAGACAGGCAACAGGATATGGAAAAGAATTGCCCACATACTCCAATTATCCTGGTGCTGTGTGTGTCAAAACAACATATTTGCCTTCAACATAGGGAAGGTGAGGCCTGTATTGGCAAATTTACAGTGTATTAGTCTGATCATTTGGATTCCATATAACTTTAATAAAGCTGAAGATAGTGGAGTTCATATATACCTTAATTTAAGTCTGTTTATGTTTTGACAGGTGAAATCTACGGTTACTACAGGTAACATGAAATATACTATTCTCTCAATGACCAATATCAGATGCTTGAGCAGAAGTTCAAGAATCCCTGTAATGTACATTTATGAAAGTATCTGCCCATAGGGGAAGTTTCTGCTTAAATCATCACAGTTGGAGCTTGGCTTATCCCATGAAACATGAGGCTTATATTTGATCTAAAAAAAAATAAAGGTTTAATCTTCTCTAATGTAACCATGGTTGTTCTTGTTATCCATATAAATGTCTAATCCTTGTGTAAATCCTAAACTCTTGGCTTCAAGGTATTTAAAGATGTGTATGAAGAGTACCAGAAACAAAAGACAGGGCACAGATTAGAAAGACCAACCAAAAGAAGAGGGGTGTGAGGAAGAATTGAAGACGAAGAGTGTGTGGCTGCATAATGCACTGGATCAGAGAGGGTATGCCATTTCTTCCTTACACCGTATAAAAAGGTACATCCCTGCAGCTAAGCCCTTATCCTTAATTATCTTTTCAGATCCCTCCTTTCTGGCTTCTCCATTTCCATCTTTCCTCTCTGCATTCTACCTACAAGATAGCAGACAAAAACACCTTCCTTGCCTGCCACTTAGACCATAATACCCCAGCCAAATGAACCAAGTTTATGTTTCTTGTCCTCCCTTTCAAGAACCAGACCCAGCACACTGGCAGGGGTCAGTCTGTGCAGGGCCCTTGAAGGTGAGGATAAAAAGTTTGAATACATTATTGAAGACCAAAGACAATATAGGGGGCAAGTGAAGACAATATGCTAGATCCCCATGTCCACAAAACGCATTTCCTCTCCTCCAGTCCTGAAGTATGCTCAGGGCTGCTTTAAATTATGCCAGCTACAGTAGTCCCTTAAAGCAGTGATGTCCAACCATATTAAACAGGAGAGCCACATAAACGTAAGCACCACCTTGTGTGAGCCAAACAGATTCTACGTATTTTAGTAAGATTTAAAGTCACTTGTATTGATTTATATTTTAAGTTCAACTTGTTTTGTATGTATTTAGATGGGATGTTTCTATGTACAGTATTGTCTGTTTACACACTTGTGTAAACTAAAATGATGTAAATATGACAACAAAAGGCTAATGAATCAGCTGTTAGTATATTGTGTTGAAGCAAGTCGCAGGCACTATGAAATTCTCTGGTTGTCCATGTACAGCCCGCGGGCCAGAGGTTGGGCAACCCTGCCCTAAAGGATCTGGCCCAAAGATTTTAGCAGCAGCATGCTCTGTGTACCTGCATTTTAAAAGCCTCAGTAGCAATATAGCTTAAGCACAATCAGCAGTAACTCACATATTAATGGCATGTGCTTCTTGGAGCAGAAGGACTTGATGTCTTACCCCAAATCTGATATATTCAGACCTATAGGGAAGGGAAAACATAAAAATAAAATCAGAGAGTGTATGCCACAGTGGCATCCTGAGGTTTTCATTGCAATTAGGGGGAAGACTTTGCAGCCAGAGAAAATGATGATTGATTAGCAATGCGATGGACATCCCTGGAAGCATAGTAGACCTATTCAAAAGCATTACTTCTGGAATGTCATGGTACAGCAACCTGTGTGCATGTGGATATTTTGGGCATGCAGGGCTACAAGCACATAATATTATTAAAAAACAATCCCTTTTTATTGTGGATATTTCCTAGCTTTGCTCCTTGCCTATAACATTTTTTATCTTTTCCAGCTGGAAAAGTAAGAGTTAATATTGAGAGTTTAAATTTGGCCCTACAAGATCATTAGTCTAATCTGTTAAATACAAAGATTGTACTGGCAGGTCTTTGATTTTATTAATGCCCCTGGTATCAAAACAACAAGTTTGTCATTACGATTACAAAATGCACAGATGGACAAATATGCATTTTTCATTTTGGATTTTATTTATTTAATTTTAGAGAATCCTCTGAGGCTGTCCTACTGGTAGAATATTTTCCAAGTGTTATGTGGAGCTTTCTAACAAGATACAAGCTTTTCTTTACTAAAGCACTGCATTTAAGTTTTCACATACTTTTTTTTTTTTGCAAGACATATGGTGAAGGATTTTCTTGGCTAGAAGTTTAGTTTTCTAGTTCACTTTGTAGGTATGATCAAGTACTTATGAGCTGCAGGATTGCTCAGTGGAGAACACTGTATGGGAATTTTGGAGGTTCATCTGTAAGGTCAGGATCTAGGATCATGAATTCAGTAAAGTCAAGTATGGTAACTTCTTTGAAATTCCTCTGAACAAATGGATGTGCTCTGAATGCACATATTATTCTTATTCAATATTTATTGTTGATTGGCAGTCCTGTACTATTCTGATGTGGAGGTTAGCTGCTTGTCTGTAATTTGCAGAATTCATTGTTATTGGCAAACAGAACTGAGAATTAATTGAAACAGCATTGGAGCTGAGTGGGGTGTAACTAGAAGGTTATAGTATTTATACAGTGCTATATATGGCATTTAATGCCAAAGCCATATATACGTGTGAGGGAAAGGTAGGCTCTGTACAAGAGGAAGGTCAAAGAGAGATTCTGAGTGCTGCATTATTGAGGGTCAGGGAAGACTTGTCTTAGAATCACTTGGGGAGTATACACACTTTGAAGAGAGGCAATGTGCACTGCTGACAACGGCTTCAGTCCACTGGCAATGTAGAAGTGCACCAGTCCTCTTTGGAAAGAGTAGTACTACTGTTGATACTGTTGTTGTGTATTTGGTTGTTGTGGTAATAGAATCTTGTTGTTGCTATGGCAACTGAATTAGATTATTAGGGGATAGCCAACCAGTTTTGTCTGGTTCTTGTTTAGTTCTGTGTGTGGCAATAAATGGCTGGTTGTAAGGTTTACAAAGCTCTCTGTGTCTCCAGTGATTTCTTCCAACAACTGCTACCCCCCAAGGATATAACAACATGGCGACGAGGATGGGATGTCTGTGCTCAGCAACAGAAGGAAGTAGAAGTCAAGGTACAAAAAAACCCCTTTTTGCTGCTGGAAGGGGGTGAGAACTGGTTTGTTTGCACTGATGGTGCAAACTGAAACTAAAACCATGGCTACACTTACAGGGCCACTGGAACCTTTTGAGGAGACTATAGTGCAATGGCATGTATATACTGAGCGTTTTGAGCTTTTTGTTATTGCAAATGACATTACAGAATAGAAGAAGGTGCCAGTATTCTTAAGTGTTGTAGGGGCTAAGACCTACTCCCTGCTATGCAGCTTACTACATCCTGTTAAGCCATAGACCAAATCTTACAGTGATGAGGAAATCCTGGGGTCCCATTTTTCTCCAAAACCATTGGTAATTGCTGAAAGATATAGGTTCCACAAAAGAGACCAGAAAGAAGATGAAACAGTTGTACAATTTGTAGCAACTATGAGAAAGTTTGCAGAACACTGTGAATTTAAGGAGATACTAAATGACACCCTACATGACAGGTTAATGTGTAGCCTGCACAGTGAAGCTATACGGAAGTGCCTATTGACAGAGGCTCAGCTTACCTTACAGAAGGCTGTTGATATTGCAGTCTCTGTGGAACTGGCAACAAAGAAGGCGCAATCCATCGGTGCATCCCCTAGGTGCATAAAGTGTCACAAGAACCTACCCACAAAACTATGGGGAGTCAGGAATGTTACTGCTGTGGTAAGCCGGGTCACCATGCATCAGAATGCTGGGGTAAGGACCTGGTGTGTCGACACTGTGGCAAAAAGGGACACATTGAGTGTGCCTGTAAACAAAAGAAAAAGAGGCCTGTGGTCTGGCCGACCAAAAAAGGGAAATCTGCATAACCTAGAGCAGACACAGGATGACCAAGGAGACACCTCATCACAAGAAGAAGAGCCACTCCATGTTTTGTCTTTGGCAGTGGACTCACATGAATACTGGGTAACCCCTTTGTTGCACGGCAGTCCTATATGCATGGAACTGGACACCGGTGCAGCCATCTTACTGATCTCTGAGACTGTGTATAAAGAAAAGCTACAGCATCTTCCACTAAAAGCAACAAAAACAGTTCTGAAGACAGTTCTGAATACAAAAGACAGTTCTGAATATGGGGGAAGCTGTACCCATGTTGGGCACTACTGATCTTAAGATGGATTTCAGTGGACAGGCTGCTAAATTGCCATTGTTTGTGGTGAGAGGTAATTACCCAGCCTTAATGGATAGGTCTTGGCTTAGGAAGATCCAGCTGAACTGGGCAGAACTGCACCGAATGACTAAAGAAGAAACCAGTCTGCCTGCTATACTAAGGAAACATGCTGCTGTTTTTGGAGAGGATCTGGGAAGTATGAAGGGAATCACTCTGACATTGAACATTAAACCTGACAGTCAACCAAAATATCTGAAAGCCAGAACTGTGCCATATGCCATCAGGCCGAAGGTTGAAGTGGACCTGGAGTGCCTGGTCACAAACGGAGACCTAATACCAGTTACCCATAGCCCATAAGCAACTCCTATTGTTCCAATAGTGAAGAAAGATCGCTCCCTCTGGATTTGTGGTGATTTTAAAGTCACTGTCAACCCAGTGTTATGTGCAGAGCAATACTCACTTCCCTGCATCCCTTCCTCTTTGCAGGCCTGGCTGGGGGACAAAAGTTCAGTAGGATTGATCTGAGTCAAGCATATTTACAGATGCACATCGATGAAAAGTCTCAAGAGCTGTTGACTATTGTGACGCATAAGGGGCTTTATCGATACTGTAGTCTACCCTTTGGAATAACGTCTGCTCCCGCTCTGTTCCAGAGGGCCATGGACCAAATCTTGTGTGGCTTGCCAGGAGTCCAGTGCTATTTGGATGACATACTGTCTGGATGAAATGAGGAGAATCGCCTAAAGAATTTAGAGGCTACCCTACAAAGACTGGAAGGGTATGGCCTAAGAGTCTGCAAAGACAAGTGTGAATTCTTCCAGCCCTCTGTTGAATATTTGGGACACATCATTGATGCTACAGGTCTTTGTAAGACCCCTGCAAAAGTTAAGGCTATTGTGGAGGCTCCCCCTACTCGAAATGTTAGCCAGCTTCGCTCGTTTCTAGGACTATTGAACTATTATGGAAAGTTCATCTCACAGTTAGCCACACTGCTAAAACCACTGCACAAACTCCTTGGGCAGAACAAAGCCTGGAAGTGGACTGAAACCTGTGATGTTGCATTTAACAAAGCTAAGGATGCATTGCTAAATTCTGAAGTTCTGACTCACTTTGATCCATCCTTACCCCTACAGTTGGCCTGCGAGGCATCCCCTTATGGAGTGGGAGCAGTCATGTCACACATTATGCCTTCGGGAGAAGAGAGACCTATTGCTTTTGCTTCACCACTCTAAGCAAGACAGAAACTAACTATGCCCAACTCGAATGTGAGGCATTGGGAATCGTTTTCAGAATTCAGAAGTTTCATCTGTACCTGTTCAGACGGAAGTTTACTCTTCTCACAGACCATTGACCCCTGGCTTCAATTTTTGGACTCCAAACAGGCATTCCCCCATTAGCTGCTAGTCGTATGCAACGTTGGGCATTGTTGCTTTCTGTGCACACAAATGAAATCAAATATCAGAAATCCACTCTGCATGGCAATGCGGATGGTCTCTCAAGGCTGTCTTTGCCAGTCAAACGTCAAGATATTGACCAGAAGGAAATCTTTACTTTGAACAGGTAAAGAACACACTCATCACTGCTACTCAGGTAAAGAAGGCAACTCGAGTTGACCCAGTATTGTCCCAAGTTATGGACCTGGTGATGCATGGAACATCTTGACGAACCTCTCCAATCTCACCTGACCTTCTCACCTAAATGTCTAGGAGGATGGAGTTATTGATCCAATCTGGTTGTTTATTGTGGGGGAGACGTGTCACTGAGATCACAGATGTTAGAACAGCTACATTCCAGTCACTGTGGAATAGTGCGCATGAAGGAAATTGCACGAAGCTATTTTTGGTGGCCTGGATTGGACAGTGCTATTGAAGAGAAGGCAACAGCTTGTATGTCATGTCAGGGTGTGAGGAACGCAACCCAGTGGGCAGCCCTACACCCATGGGACTGGCCTGAAAACCTGTGGCAACATATTCACGTTGACTTCGCTAGCCCACTTGAAGGAAGCATGTTCTTGGTGGTGGTAGATGCCCATTCTAAATGGCCAGAAGTCTCTATAATACAGCCCACTACTGCAGAGAGTACTGTACAAAAACTACAGGGACTCTTTTTAGTTGTTTCAGTCCGCCAGAACAAATTGTGAACGAAAACGGACCACAGTTCATGTCTCAGGAGTTTCAAAATTTTATGAAGGCAAATGGGATACACCACATCACTTCATCACCATATCGTCCATCCACCAGTGGATTAGCTGAAAGATTTGTGCAGACAATGAAACAAGCTTTGAAATTGGCAAGGGGACAATTATCCATTCAAAAGCATCTGGACACCTTCTTACTATCCTACAGAAACAAACCTCATGCTACGAGCAAGGCATACCTGGCCTTTCTAATGATGGGACAACAGCTGCGCACTTGCTTTGATCTGCTGAAACCTTCTAAACCCTGACAAATTGTGCAACATCAGCAGCAAGATCAAGTTATCAGGTGTGGACCCAGAGCAAAAGTCTGAACCTTTAGCCTGGGACAGCTGGTTCTGGCTCAGAATTATACTTCTGGAGCTAAATGGGTCCCTGCCACTGTCATCGCTCAAACAGGACCTGTTTCCTACTCAGGCCGGACTGCAGAGGATCTCACCTGGCGGGAGTTAGATTATTAGGGGATAGCCAGTTCTGGCTGGTTCTTGTTTAGTTCAGTGTGTGGCAATAAATGGCTGGTTGTAAGGTTTACAGCTCTCTGTGTCTCCAGTGATTTCTTCCTACAACTGCTACCCCCCCAAGGATATAACAACTGTGCTTTGGCCTCCTCCTTCAAGTCAGAGCACACAAGAATTGTGACTCAGTATGCCAACACCATTCAAATATCATGAGATTTTTTTTTAAATGTAATTTTGGGGTTCTTTGTATTTGTTTTCAGTGTTGTGTGTCTTTAGGATTCAAGTGTTCAAGTTATTCTTCAAAACTGTAGGGACTATAAATTTACTTTTGTATGCTAAATAAAAACAGATTCTCACCCCAGAGCTGCAGCTTTATGAAAATACCAAATATTGTGAGACTTGCAATAATGTTGCAAGAGCTGGACTTGAATGTATCTTAAGCCTGTGTATAAGGGGTGATAGGGAGGAGGGAGCTTTTCATACTTACCCTCCCGTTGGACTTCTCAGCACAGTCAGCTACAATCTGGCACTTAATTAGCATCACAGAGATTATGGGAGGAGGGAGCTGGCACTCAGATTGCTGAGTTCAGTTGGATCAATAAGGGTTTTGCAATGCATTAATGCATTTCATTCGAAGAACATGTGAATAACATCAAATTTGTTATCCATAGTCACTCCAGAGCTGAAGGAAGCTTATCAGCTTGTGCAAGCCCCTTGTTAACAACAGAGCTGGCCTTTGGGCCTCGTGAAGGAAAATATGAACTGTCCGTGGAAAAAATATTTCTAGCCTTGAAAACAAACAAATGTAAATATTCTAAACCTTCTGATGGAGACTGGGGGAATCTAATGATCCTCACCATTACCCCTGCCATGCTTGTCATATAAAATGTGTTGCTTAGGTTTGAGATATATCATAATGAATCCCCCAAATCATTACAGAGTCTTCTGTACAGGAACACAGGAATTACCATACCCGATCAAGGCAGCAGTACATTGAGTGTTACATCCTACCTCTGATAATAATCAGTACCAGATGTTTCAGATAAAGTGGATGAAATCCCAGAGAAAACAATTATAGATTAACTAGTTATAGGAAAAGTTTCTTCCTAAAGCTATCAATTAGAAGTTGGCTCATGAGCTGAATAATGAAGATTTATACCCCTTCTCAATTTTGTATTCATCTCTCTCATTATCCATATAAATGTCTAAACATCTTTAAGGATTTCTTGGAATCCTTAAAAAACTCTTGTTATCAATATTGTCTTATGGCAAAGAATATAATGGAGTAATTATGCATACCCAGTCCCAATCCAGCATTTGAAGGGCTAAGATATCCTATGTCCCTGCTTGCCCAAGGATACCATCCCAGAGAAATCTGTTCTATTTCACCCATCACCAGACAAAAACTCAATTTGCTGAACAGCCAGAGGAGATCTGGAGTGGCCACAGTGTGGAATAGATTAATGTGTGTGCATGGGGGAAAGAGTAATACATTAACAGATGGAGGAGAATATGGAATTTATGGGAGGGAAGAGAATGGAATTGACTGAATTTGTGAGGAGAGTATGACAATGGTGGGAGGGACATTCGGGTGTTGGGGAAATAATTTGGAATTGGCAGATCACTGAAGGGGAGAGAGGGAATATTTTATCAGAGAAAAAATATATTTGCCAACTGAAGTGGAAAAATTTTTGAGAGTACCCTTTGTTCAAACTTTGGCAGCACATTGTGAAATATAGTGAAATTGTCAGCCGAGTGCAATACATGCTGCTTTTAAATTCCCTAATCTGAATGATTAGGCAGATAAATTGATTACCCTTCAAGTAGTCTGTAACTTCCAATCTTTTAATTGCTGAATGTTTGGTTTATGTGCTGACTTTTAAAAGGAGCTCAGATGTATGTGCTATGAGAAGGGTGCTCATATTGAGGTAATGAGCAATTGCGCTGATGTAATTGATGTAATGAGCTCTTTTTCAGCACGATGGTCATGACATTTTATAGTTCCCTTTCAAGCATGACACTTTATGCATTTTGGATCTTGTGTTATTCCAGTGCCTGGTAAACCAAAAGCCAACGTTTCCATAAAATATACTGGAAAACAGAAGTAACAACTTCTGTTTTATTGTAAGAATAATAGAGAGGGAATTGTGTTATGTGTTACTACCATATCTGAAGCATTCTATTCTGCATGTAAGAATACAGGGTGGATAGCAAAGGACCTAGATGCAACATGTAATTTCAGCAGAAGTACCTGTGGCAAGGTGACAGTTGCCACCTATGAAGTGATGGAGGTACCTAGGGTATCTTTGTCAAGCTACAGCCTAAGGCCACATGTTGGAGAAACAAGGAAGTGTTAAAAGTGCTGACAGGCATTTTAGGCAAGAACGGATTGGGAGTGGGAAAAAGGATCGATAGGGAATTACATTTATTATAATGTATTAGGTTCATAGTACAAAACAGAGCAGAAAGAGCAAACACTTTCTCGTTCATGACAGAAAAGTAAACAAGAGAATTATGATTTATTAAAAAGAATTAAGGTTGCTCATTGTTCATGGCAAAAAACAAAACTGCATAGAATGTATTAACAAAATATTTTCTAGATGACATCCTACAGATGAAATTGCCTCAGGACAAAGAGGCCCCCTACAAGTTAACATCTTTTAAGAAAATCTCTGTTTGTTTTATGCCTAAAGTGTGTAGGATGTGAATCAACTGTGAAAATGTGGGATGGAGTTGGAATTCAGTAGAACCTCACTAATTCTCACTTCACGAATCCACAGACCTGATAATGTCTCATAAAAATGGTCCTTCATAGTCTAGATTTAATAGCAGGGTACTGCAATGAGACCTCATAATATTAAAGAATTGGTAAAATTTTCAAATGTTTCTAAGTGACTTGGGAGCCTAGGTTCCCTTTTCAAAAGTGAGTTAGGGCCAGAGCCTCAAAGGTATTTAGCTCCCATTGAAATTAAGGATTTAGGCCTTAATCACTTAGTAACCTAAGCCTCATTGAAACTGTCACTTAGATGTTTTTGAAAAATTTACCCTTTTTCTACACTGTTTTGATTTGTATTATTATTTTGTTTTGGGGTTGCTGCGTTTGAATTTTACACCAGTGTAGCTATACTGATGTAGGTGCACCGGTGTAAACCCCGAGTGCATACGTGCTGCATCTGTTTAAAAAGTGACTTGCATCAGTACAGCTTAGCCCAGTTTGAAACAAATGACTATATGAATGCATTTTGCACAGGGATAAAATCAGGGCCAGCTGAAAATGAGGTATATTTTGAGCTGATCTCAGAAGGACCTCCTAGCTTTTGGGGTCATTGAGCTTTAAAACTTTCTTTAAACACCGGCAAGTTGGTTCTAGCCTTGGATTTGGAAATGACCTATGTTGTCTATCATTCTCACCTCTCTCAAAAATAGGCATCAGAAATCTGGAAAATGAGTGCCTAAGAGGGACTGTGGATAGCTAGTTAGCTTTAGCAAGATAGTTTCTGTCAGTTGAGGGTTAGAAAGCTGAGCTTCCTAAAGCTGAGAGGTTTTTTTTCTAGATGGCTGCTAGCTTGGATACAATTTTGATAAATAATTTTCCTACTGTCTTGTACACTGTAATAACTAACGGAATTTCTGATATTAGAATAAAGAGATTTCTGTTCATGAATAAGGTGAGAGGTGCTGTGGATAAAATACATTCTTCTTTAAACTGTTAAATTACCCTACCCCTTGCTCAAATTCAGGAAAATTTTATATGCCAACTTTATGTTTAATAACAAACTGATATCAGGTCATTTTGAAGATACAACCCTTACATATATTCCCTGTGGAGTAACAACCAATCTGGTATCAGAAGAGGTAATGAGAAGTGTAATTACTTAATGTAGATGAGCTCAGTATTGTCTGTTTTCCATTTTGAAAATACCACCTGTTTCCATTAGCATTTCTCTACCTTACATTTAAATTGCTCCATACACCAAGTTGAGTGTACTTGCTGCACTGTAAGTGCAAACTCAAATTGTGCTAGATTCTGAATTTTTTTTTAAAAAAAGATAATGATACAAACAAAAGATACCTGGGAAAAGTTCATCTCAGCTTGTGCTTGGATTTTTACAGTTGCCACAACATAAACCCTTAATCAATGAATATTGGTTTAAAATGTTACTTAAAATAAATTATACAAAAGGGAAGATAAAAAGTGGTACTGGGTGGTTGTTTGGTTAATCAGTACTATTGACAGTTTGACAAATCTCTCTTGTCAAATGAAACTGGAACACATATTCTTCAAGCTCTTTACATTTCCTGGCATTTTAATCCCCCGATCCCCCCGAATCTGCAATAACAGTGTGGTTTGCCTCTTGAATCGTAATGCATAATTGACAGCTCAGATGAACACAGATGCAACTTCTCTGACATCAAAAACAGTGTTTCTCCCTAAACAAAACAATTGATTCTGAAGCTGCAAACAGCACTGGCACTATTTCCCCCCCTAAAATATGTAGCACTAGAATGAAATCTTTACTATCGTGGCAGCTGGTGAACACGTAACATTCTGTTCCAAGTTTTTCACATGAAATACACATTTGCATTAAAGTATAAAGCCAAAAAGTAGGACCAACCTGAGAGTTTGGCTCATCCAAGATAATTAAGATTCATGCCATTCAGCATATGCATTTGAAATGCAGGGCATTTTCTCATGGCTACGCTTTGATAATCTTCTAACATTAAAATGCAACAAAATAAATTGAGAACAATAGCAATAGTAACATTTCACAGTTCACTTAGGTATCTCTTTATCTGTTTAATTTGTCCACCTATCTGCTGAAATATTTTAACCGATACCATGACCTACAGGGTTTAGAGTTAAAAACTAACCAGAATCTAAATTTAGAAAGTAAATTCCGAATAAAGTGAGTAACTAGACTGGATCCCCAACTCTAGTCTACTCCCAGTACAATCTGTCTGTGGCTTAGTTTTCTCTCAGGGCCACTTCAGGAGTCTCTTTAACGCTTGCTATCCTCTCTCACCAGGGCTAGGGTATAAACTCCCTCCTGAAGCACCTCTGCTAATCAGAGACAGACTATTGAGAGCTTCTCCTCTATCCCTGCCGGCCACTTCTATGCTGTGCTTCCTGCTCCTTATCCCCCAGCCGGGACTCATCACTAATTAGGTCTGGCCCACTCTCCAGGTAAATTAGTTGGCTCTCAGGCCAACATTAATCATCTCAACATCTATGTGGGGTAAACACTCCATCACAAGGATATTTATCCTGAGTTCTGTCTCAGGACTCTTGTGGGCCCTTAAATCTACACTGTTTTACAGGGTGTCTCATGGCATCTCTCTTGCTCATGGTCTATCCTGGAAATTATTTTAAGTAGACTTACCGAATGTGCATATGTGTCTCATGTATCAGATGATATAACGATTTGGAAGGGGGAGAAAGGGGGGAATTGACTATATCGAGAGAGGAAGAGGGGAGTGGAGAAGTATTTCCCATATAGGGTATTCATAGTGATAAAAGCAGCCATATGACAGGAAGTTCTTTTGATCTTATTTAGACTCCCAGATAAAAAATATGTTGAAAAGGTTAAATAAATATAGAACCATAGAAATGTAGGGCTAGAAGAGACCTCAAGAGGTTATCTAGCCCAGGGCCCAGGGCTGAGTTAGGATTAAATATACCTACATCATCCCTGACAGATGTTCGTCTGTTTGTTGCAGAACCTCCAATAATGGGGGATTTCACAACCTCCCTTGGTAAACAATTCCAGTAATTAATTCACTTTACAGGTGGAAAGCTTTTCCTGACATCTAAGCTAAATCTCTCTGGCTGAAAAGAAGCTGATTCCTTTTTTAACTTCCCTACGTGGACATGGAGATCAACTGATCGCCATCTTCATTATAACAACCTTTTAAATATTTGATGTGTCTTCTGTCTTCCTTAGGCTTCTCTTCTCTAAACCAAGCATACCCTGTTCTTTCAACTTTTCAACATTCAGCATAGGTGACGCTTTCTATGTGTCTTATTTTGCTGCTCTCCTCTGGAGTCTCTCCAATTTATCTATATGTTTCTTAAAATGTGGTGCCCAAAATTGGATACAGAAATCTAGCTGAGGCCTCACCAGTGCTGAGAAGACAGGAACAATTACCTTCCGTGTTTTACATACAACACTGCTGTTAATATATCCCAGAATGACATTTGCCTTTTTCACAGTAGCATCACACTGTTAACTTGTGTTCAGTTTCTGATCCACTATAATCCCCAGATCCTTTTCAGCAGTACTACTGCCCAGCCAGTTATTCCCCATTTAGTATTTGTGTATTTGAGTTTTCCTTCCTAAATGCAGTACTCTCTCTCACATGGTGTCATCCATAAATTTGATAAGTGTTATCACTTCTCAGCCAACTGATTTTATGTCAGTCAGTCCCAAACTATTCATATGATTTAACATTAGGAGTGGATTGCAAAAGTCCCCTAACTGCGCATTAAAAGATGGACCATCTGAGACCACTCTTCAGCATACAAAAATCTTCACTGTCAGCCACATTTGCATTAACAGAGACTAATACACTGTTAAAGTCAAGAATCAACTAAAACTTTACCTACATTTTAAAGATTTTTGAGGCTTGAAAACATTTGACAAAGAAGTAAAATACTGTGATAAAATCTAATTTCAAAATTTTTGTGAACCAAAATGAAACAAAGTAGGGCTAGAAATCTTATGTTCTGGTGGGGTTTCCAAGAGTGCTTTCTCAGCCATCATTCAGATAATCATCAAAACAGTGAGATGTTTTACCCAAACAAAACCTCAGAAATTTTTGAGGTTCATCCGTCACTACTTAAGCAATCACTTGTTTACCTAGTTGTTTGGATGCTTTCCCATTCTTCCTTTTATAAATCTTTTCCATGGGTCTCAAAGGCCACAGCTACAGGGCAAAGATTTGGCTGCCCAGCTGGACAAAAAAACCTCTTTTGTGGGCCTCCCACAGAACATTAAAGAGGCAGCCCTGGCATGGAAGAGGACAGATAAGTAGGATGGTAAAGAATGTCTCTAAAATGTACATTTATTTAGGGTACATGAGTTCACGTTATCCACAATGTATCAAAAAACTAAAGAAAACGTTCAGCAAATCATTAAGGCCCCACTTGTGCCTGGGGATAAGGTGCAGGTGAGTGAAATGATTCTCTCCCTCCAGTTGCATTCTACTCCCATTACAGGATTCTGACTGTGCTGCAGTGCTTGCTCCTGTCTAGCAAAGTTAGTCACCTGAAAAGCAGTGGCAGAGTGGTGGGGAAGACTGCACCCTTTCCCAAAACGTACACTCTACCCTCTTCAGGGATGTAGTAGTGGGAACACTCCTCTGCACACATCTGGTTGCTCCTAGAGTCAATGTGCATGCCTGAACCACAATGCTTCCCATAGCTCCTGCTGGGGTTGGCACATCTGTAACGTGGACAATGATATAAAGGTACAACTGAATTAGGGTTGCTAGGCATCGGGTTTTTGATTGGAACGCCCAGTCAAAAAGGGACCCTAGTGACTCTGGTCAGCACAGCTGACTGGGCCATTAAAAGTCTGGACAGCAGCACAGAGGGGCTGAGGCAGGCTCCCTGTTTTCCCTGGCTCCGTGCTGCTCCTGGAAGCAGCTGGCACGTCCCTGCAGACCCTAGGCGCAGGGGCAGCCCAGGAGGCTCTGCACACTGCCCCCACCCCAAGCGCCGGCTCCGTAGCTCCTGTTGGGCAGGAACTGTGGGCAATGGAAGCTGCGGAGGCAGTGCCTGTGGGCAAGAGCAGCATGCAGAGCCCCCAGCCACCTCTGCACCTAGGGGTCGCAGAGACATATTGTCCACTTCCGGGAGACACCTGAGGTAAGCGTCACCTGGAGCCAGCACCCTGAACCCCCTCCTGCATCCCAACCCCCTACCCCAGCCCCATGAAAATGAGTGAGTGAGTGAGTGAGGGTGGGGGAGAGCGAGCGCCAGGGAAGGGGGGATGGAGTGAGCAGGGGTGTGTGGAGAAGGGGTGGAGCAGGGCCACAGGGAATGGTGGGGCAGGGCTGGGGCAAGGGTGTTTGGTTTTCTGCAGTCAGAAAGTTGGCAACCCTAAACTGAGTCCTAACTGTGGAGTCACCATGCCAGCCTCTCTAAGCAGGGAGACTTAACTAGCTGATATATTAGCAGTCCATTCACAAGGTAGCTAAGTACAGGGCTAATCAGGTCAACTGGAGCTCAAGGAGCTAGAGTTTTAATTGTAGAGTCTTCTGTCACTATGTTCCCAGTGTGGGAAACCAGTGGGAGAACAGTTCATCTTGGGAGCGAGATAGAAAATGCATGCCAAAGTGTTGAGGTTTAGTTCTTAATGGAACAAGGCTCTGCCCATCCATTTTCATTCTTAAGGGCAATACCTGAAATACCTTCAGTACCTAGTGATTTGGGACTTGGATTTAAGTAGGGACCCAGAATGATGATAATCTGAATCTCAACTGAAACTCAAATCTTTGAAATTTGTCAGGCTTTCTTATGAAGGTTCCCATGCTTCATGATTGGGATTACTCAAGAATACTTTGAGAACAACCACTGCCATTGTATCCTGATACTTCTGGATCTAGCCACTACAGTAAGTTTTACTTTTACCTCCTCCCTGCATCCGACTCTGTTAATTTGTTTCAGTCACATGGTGTTTCTTGTTATAATCTCTTTTTTATTTCTTTGTATAGTGCCCTGTTACCATGAGACCCTGATCCTTAACTGGGGTCACTGGGTAGTGGTATAGCACAAGTAATAACATCAACCCAGTACCAGAAAGTACAGATGAGCATAGTATTGAAACATTTGAAAATAAAAGATTAACCTGTTCTCAATATTTTTCATTACTATTTTTCATTCTAAGGAAGAGTTAGAGATGAAGAAAAATGTGCAAATTAATTTACAGAACTGTAGACAGAAACAGCTTAATAAGTGACAAGAAAAATGCATATTAAAATTTGACAAGATACAGCTTGCATTTTTCCGCTGAATCCATTGATCTTGAATGGAATAGCTAGAACTCAATGAAATTGCTAGTTACACTGAGCAAATAATTTGTTACAATCAGGGCCTCCAGGTACATGGAGAACATAGGAAGAATTTACAGTTTGAAAAGGTAACATTAGTGTCATGGGGAGATAAGATAGTTAACTGGTTTTAACAGCAAAGTGCTACCTTTATCAGGTTCTTCTTGGTTTCATTAATCTACTGTGCAACAAAGAAGAGTCCAAGCAGCAAGGGAGCAGTGTGAAGAATATGCAGCCTATTACTGTCTCTACCACTGCTGCTGATGCACAGTTGGGTTATCACTCCATGACTCTTTAATCTTTTTATGCTCTTTACGTGCCCTATAGCAATTCCTACATTTAATCATATTTAACAGCTTGAGTGTTAAAATGTTAAATAGTTTTAACTATTCATTTTTACCTTCAACAATATGCAACTTTATTATTCCTATCCCAAACCCACTAGCACTATTGACAGCTTTAGACGATCCATCTATATACTGTGTCATGACCCGCATCACTCCCACAATCATGTAAAATGTACATACGTCTCTAAAGCTATGGTGGGCAATTTCATTGAAATAATCATCTTCCATGTCACCCTTCTGACATACTGCCTATGTGGTGCTACACAGATCTGATTTACTGCAGGTATTTTTTTACGCTATTTGTGAGACCTAAGAGAGAATGCTAGTGTAATAGCCCACCAAAATAAGAACTGTTGCCTCAGCTTGGCTTGTAGAAGTTAATATTTTTTTCTTTTTATTGACTTCCATGCCTCACTCTAGAATTTCTTATTCAAACATTCTAGTTTCAGCTTGGATGCTTTCAGAAAAGTATTTGCTTTCCCTTGAAATATGTTTTTTTCTACTTCTAGCCCATCCAAATTAATAGAAAATGCCTCTATTTTCATTTCAGTAGTAAACCCAAATAAAATTTACTTTTTCCTACTCTAACTCAAATAGTTTTCCTGACTGTCTCTCAGGAAATGTACTTCCAAATTGTTCATGCTGATGCAATGGAAACTGAAAGTGTCTTTGTGACCTTTTAAACTCTGTCAAGATGTTTCAAAGACAACTTGCACAATGTTCTGCTTCAGCAACACAGGTAACATAAGATTTGCCATACTGCTCAGATCATTGGTCCATCAAGTACGGTATTCAGCTAGTAGCACTGGCCAATACCTGATGCTTCAGTTACACTTCATTCTAAAGTGCACTTAGCTAATTGTACAAGTTTTTTCATGCAGTTGATAGATTTCCACTCCATACGGCTAAATGCAGTGCCTTGCATAATGACAGGTTTCAGAGTAACAGCCGTGTTAGTCTGTATTCGCAAAAAGAAAAGGAGTACTTGTGGCACCTTATGCCACAAGTACTCCTTTTCTTTTTGCGAAAACAGACTAACACGGCTGTTACTCTGAAACTTAGCTAATTGTGCAACTCTGTAGATGTGGGATGGGTTGGGTGGGTGAAAGTCATGAATCTCTGTGGCGATCAGTTTACACCTTGAAACGTATGAAATTTGATTACTTTTCTCTTTGTATGCATAGCTACAAGTACTACTGATAATAAAAAGTCTTATTTAAATTCAGCCACAGCTACTGCAAAGGGTGAGGCACCGTTATTTAATACTTCATAAACACCACTATCAATTTGTTGAATAAAGGCTCTCTTATTTTTTCTGCCCATGCTAGTTTCCCAAATGTCATCACTGGCTAAATTCTAGTCTTAATTACTTGAGTATAAATGCAGAGTAACTCCACTGAATTCAGGATTTGGTGACATTTTGTCTTCCTATATAACTTTATGGATGTTAGTGTTGATCTTTACACTGCCTTTGTCTACCTTTCCTACACTCAGTGTGTGGCAACTTTCCACTTCATTTTTATATTATTATAAACAGGGCAGTGATTGTATACATAATTATGTTAATTATTCTATAGTTGTTTTACAAATACAAGAACCCCATCCTGAAGATTTTACAATCTAGGTGAAGATCATCACCCATTTTCATTGAAGTAATTCACGCTGGTCTAAATTCTTCCATCTGTTTTTAACTACCCTAAGAATTTTTCCAAGCCAATGTAACTTCCTAGATTTAAACCAAACAATGTAATCAGATGTAACCAGGTTTCTAATCTGTTGCTACTATTGAGTTTCATGATAAGATTAAACAAGAAACACAATTCTAAACAGAAACAAATAATTATAGTGGCAGTGAGAAGAGGGTAATTACTAGACATCATCTGAATGTAGAAGCAGGGAATTGATGTTTGTGCTGTCAGTCCATCTCTAGAGCAAATGGCTGGAAGGTTCCCTATAAACCCAGAATTCCTCTTTTCCTCAGCTGAATTTAAAAAAAAAAATGTATCACTCATGTTGGAACTTTACGGGCATCACAGAGTGTGTGAACTGAATGATGCCCTTAGGCACTTTAATGTGATAAGTAGGAATATTCTTTGCATTTGCTGAACTACTTCGGTTCATATCATATTAAATGTGACCAATTTATTAGAGTAAAACTTCACATCTCTTAAGTGCTTTGTCTTGATTCCCAAATTACTCCTCATTTATATGCTTCCTTTGGGAAATGTCATTCATTGACATATCTTCCTGAAGCACATGAGTAGACACCTCAGTAGGCAGAGAAATGCATACATGCCACCTACAAACTGATGAATCTCTCTCATAGCTATCTATTCAATTTAAAATTGGGGGTTTGATTCAAACCTTGCGGTCAGACACTGAAAATAGTTTTGATTTTGTTTGCTTGTGTCTCTAATAATGACTGTTTCTAGACTATAGATTATATTTCTAATCTAGCAATTAAAAAAAAAACCCTGACATCTAGGAGGGAAAAGGATATTTTTCTGTTTTCATATTTTTCTGTCTCAGTGGCATATTTTTCAAATAAAGAAAGGAGTCTTTATGAGATTTCATTAAAACAACTTTTTCTATAGAAAGAATAACCAATTATGTTAGAAAGCTAAGAATGTATTTATATTAAGGAAAAGACTTTAAACCAAGTGTCCATCTGCTTAAGCTTCATGAATTTTGAATTACAATGGAACTTCTTTAGAAGTAATTATGGTTACTCTGTGATTACCTATTGATTTTATTATGACTACAACAAGAAAAGTACATACCTAATTAATTTGTCATTGTTTCCAATGCTAGCATACAGTAGCATCAGAGATGTACAATGAAAATAAGCTGGGAATGGAATAGATATTGTTAGACCTCAGTGCTGGCACAGATAAATAACTTTATCTCTTTTCTACTCCTTTCTCTTTTTAATATAAATTGAGGGGGAAGTCCCAAGATATCTAGTTACAATTATCCCTTTACAATTTCATCACTCAGACATTGTGCCACTTGAAGCATGTTCCATCCTTTGGGGCATATGAGCTAGTGTTGATTAATCCCAGTATCATATTGATCTTGAACAGCTGGGTATAACAGGATTGCAGTGTATACTAAACTTTCAATTGATTTTAAATAGAATCATTTACAAAGTAATTCAACACTTGTTTATTCATGAATCTAAATAAGCAATAGATTAGCTTTTTTGCTCTGAACTATGCGATCAAAAGCAGTGTAGAATCAGACTTGAACTGGTACAAATGTACAGAGTTTGTTTTAATGGTGATGTTGGGAATTGGGATTATCTGATGAGTGATGCACTTTAAAATGTTGAGGAATGGAGTCAAAGGAACAATAGATAATGAATGTGCCACAAAAGAACTGCATAGAATAGATTTTTCAAGAGAAAAAGCACACACATCATGCCAAACTGATGTGTTTATGTGATGGAACACTGCTCCATTAAATATTTAGGACCAGATTTTTGAAACTTCTTAACTGACTTGTGCCTATAAAGAAATGCAGGTGAAGGTGTTTACCCATATTTATATATGCAAAAACTTACTTTTACAGTGGCACATTGGGTAAATGCTTGTGCTCAAAGTCAGAAGATGGACATAGCTGCATTAAACTTCATGATAAGCAGAGTGAAGCTTCACAATAACAGGAGCAAGTCCTTTGAAAAGCACTGAAACAATGCAGGACACCCTCTCTATTTTACTTATAGGTCAGTTTTGTATATCCTACACAGCTTTTACTTATTTACATTAGTGAGAATTTTGGCTGAACAAAAGACTTAATGATTTGGCTTTGTAAATAGAATTTGACTATAGATGAGTAAGCAGGTTCCATAGTATTAAAGCTTACTATAAAACCTCTTGAACCAATGGGAGTCTTTTCATTTATTTTACCAAAGGCATGATCCAGTACTTAATGTAGAAACATTGTACCTCAGAAAGCTGTTTCAACTGTCTTTGCTTCATAGTGTGGCTGGTTGAAAGTTTTATTTCAAAATTTTAAAAGGTATTTTTTTTTTTCAAAACATGTCTGCTTTCTGTGGAAGATGAGTGTTCATTGTAAAATAGTTTAGCTAATAAAACAAACACTTTCCGTTTTTGGCCAAAATTAATAGTTTTGAGAAAGTCAGCATTTTCCAAGGGGAGGGTGTGTATGAGTATGTGTGCACGTGCATTTGTGTATGTGTGGGTGTGTGTAATATATATATATATATATATATATATATATGTCCAACTTTCGAACCAGTTCTACTTTTTAGCCTCTTCCCTCCACAAATGCAGTGAAGTACATTCTACATTGATCACTAGGAGCTACATGCCAAATTTGAAGTTTTCTATCCAATCTGGTTTTGACGATCCAAGTGCACAAAATCCCACAAAGTTTTCTTAAAGCATGATTAGCATGTTTCCCATGCTTGATAACCCAAAAATGACTGAGTACTTTTCCCCCCAAAACTTCACAAGATAGATTCTCAGAGTATAAGATGTTTCAGCCAGGAAGCAACTGAAACAAGTGACTGAGGAGAAAAGTGCCTTCTTAACTATTACTGTAGTGCCATGCTAGTGACACAAAACTACAATGTGCATTATGAATGTCAATACTATTTTTGCTATTATATAAACATCTTGTTATATTGTGAGATCCAAGTATGTAAGGGAAACAACACACTGTAATCCCTCAAAACCTCTTACTCCAAGGCACTTTAATATTGGACACATTTCATACCCATATAAGAATGGCTGATTTAGAAAATTCCAAACCCAGTACTCTATGCAATTACCACCTTGTCCACAGACTTTTATACTACTATAAGCACTATGAGACCTTCAGTGGGGCACTGTATGGAGGAAGAGCTCAATTGTTCATCCACAGATGCAACAAATAATAATAATCACATTCTTTCAAAAATTGAACTGAGTCATTTGTGCATCCAGATTTAAGATTATGGAAGGTCAGGACCAGATCTGTATGAGATTTGGTGTACATGTTTGGGATAAAACATCAAGAAATTTGATTATTATAGAAACCTAAATCCTGGACATTGATAACATTGATCTTTTTATCATGACATGAAGCACAAAATAATCAGGCCTGTGAATAGTAGTATTTATATGTTGAGCCCAGGAGTGGTGCTCTGAAGTCCTACCTATTAAACAGGAGCATTAACAGCATGGTGTTTCTACTATAGGCTTCCATTGTAGGAGATGAGATCTACCTCCATATGCCTCAGTGAGGACTCATTTGTAGGCCTGGATGAAAACTTGTTGTGGACCTGGTCTTTCTCTCTCAGAAGCTACCAGTTGTGTCTTCTGTTCACATGGAGTTCCTAGCTAGAGCGAGGTAGTTCATGGCAGAGTAGAAGAGCTCTGAAAACAACAAAACAAACACATTAATTTCACGTTTAATACTACTTCATGCAGTAAATATGGCATATAAAGAGTTTTCTTTAGTATGAATTGCTTCCTTTCCTTCACTTAACTAAATAATTCTGATTGATAAGTCAGGGTCTTATGGCTTTGACCTCTGGCACATCTTGCCAGTCCTCAGGGGGCAATGATGTTCATTCAAATACACTAGTGGTTTATCACATATTAGCCTCTACCTCTTCCTGTAAAGAAAATTATGTTTGAAGACAATCCTGTTTAATATAGGTGTTGGTAACAGAGGATCTTTCAAATTTTATATGGGCAGTATAACAACATGACACCAGATTTATGTAGACATCTAAAACACACGTATAAACTTGCCATATGTCCTTTCGATTACTATTTTGATGAATCTTTGAGCTTCATTAGAATTTATCTCCCAGGGAGTTCAAGAACATGAAATAAGAATCACAAGCAAAATTTGCTAAGGATAACAGCCGTCCCATGAAATACATAGATTTTAGGGACACAGTAGCTTCTTTTGGGCAATATGTTACATGTTTTTGCTTTTGTATTTTTGCTTGGAGTATCTCAACATTCAGTTTTGAAAATTTTCCAGGAGACAAGAGCAGCTCTGCTTTAAAGGGGAAAAAAACAGCACCTCACCCATCAGTTCCAAAGCCACAAAAAGGGGTTAAGTGAGCTGTAGCTTATGCTCAGATAAATTGGTTAGTCGCTAAGGTGCCACAAGTACTCCTTTTCTTTTTGCGAATACGGACTAACACGGCTGTTACTCTGAAAAAGGGGCTAAAATCTTTGTTTTAAGTATCACCACATACTATTTCATGTGAGTTTGTAATGCCATCTAGGGCCTCTGCTGATGATCTTGAGATATGTTGACCATAATTACAGCTAATCCTGAACTTTTTTGCTTCTATGTGCAATGTATACAAGTGCTAAATATGTGATCATTGCAATGTGTTCTATCCTCTTATATGGGATTAAAATGCTGAATTTTTTTTGCGGGGGTTGGGGGGTGCTAGTGGAATGAAAACAAATGAGATAACATCATCTAGCCACCACAGGTTAAATAGAAGGTTTTGCCACATTTGCTTTCCTCAGGCTACCTGCCAGCAAATAAGAGAAGAAAAAAGCATAGCTGTATAGAAAACTTATGCATACAAATATCATTATTTGTTATTTAGCAGCTACTAAACATAATCTTGCACTGTGTGAAATGATTATGCCCACAGCCACAAACTCTTTTAGTTCTAAACTCTAATATGAGACTTTTCAATAGCCTCTGAAAACTGCAAAAAATCTACATATTGATCTTCCAAAGGGAATATCATGATTTAGAATTGTTATATTTTGCAACTGCCAACAGAATGATAAAAAATATATTTCAGTATTTTTCTAAGCCCACACTGGATCTCAGATGTGAGCTGCAAGCAATTTTTGATGGTAATATTTTGCTGAAGGCCTTTAGAGGTGCAGCTGCTGTGTATTTGGCAATGCCATCAGGAAGGCTCAGGTTGAGATTCGGAGGTCCTGGTAATACAAACTGTATATAAGACTTCATTTTTCAAGGGAATCACTGACAGCAGCTCATTGTTAGCTTTAAATATTTAATCTAATAAAATCATGAGCCAAAGCAAGTGGTATGTATACTTATTACTTTTGGGAAATTGTTGCATGTTTTATTGTGTATGGAGGCAGAAACAGGCATTCTGTAAAGTCTTGAAACTTGAAATGAAACCAAAGGTCTTAACAGCTTTCTAGCTTGAAATTTTCATAATATGATTAACATTTTCAGTATAAAACATTGAGCTCAATCTGATGTTAAGTGTGGAGAAGGGTTATGTGTATTATTTTTTATAAATATCAGTTTACTTGTGTGATATTATCCTGCGTGACTGCATAGAATTAAATCCAAGGAGGATGTTAGAAGGACACAAATCAATGACAGAGATAAAGTCCTTAAGGGAAACAATGGGGGGAGCAATTAATTGGGGGATGTCCCTGGCTCTAACCAGGCGAGTAAGTTTTTTTCTTCCCAGAGCTGAGCCTAGGATAAAGGGGATATTAAACTATTTAAGGACACCAGGCCTAGGCAGGAAGGGACTCTTGAGTGGGTGATCAATAAAAGGTGGGGGGAGACATTGACAAAGACACATAGAAGGAGTCAGAGATTGCAGAAAAGCCATCTGCTTCTCCCAACCCAGATATGCTGGTGACGGGGCTATATGATATTCTTAAGTCAGCAGGTCCCGATAATTTATATCCAAGAGATTTAAAGGAGCTGGCTGAGGAAATCACTGGAACATTAATATTGATTTTTCAATAAATCTTGGAACACCGGGGGAGTTCCAGAAGACTGGAAGAAGCCTAATGTGCAAATATTTAGAAAGGGTTATTATAACCTCGTCAATCTGACATCAATCCCAGGCAAGATAGTGGAGCAGCTCATATGGGGCTCGACAAATAAAGAATTAAAGGGGAGGAGAATATAATTAATTCCAATCAACATGGGTTTATGGAAAATCCATTCTGTCATACTAACTTAATATCTATTTTTGATGAGATTACAGGTTTGGTTGATAAAGGTAACAGTGTTGATGTAATATACTTGGATTTCTGTAAGGTGTTTGATTTGGTACCACACAACATTTTCATCAAAAACTAGACAGATATAAAATTAACATGGCACACATTAAATGGATTAAATGCTGGCTAACTGATAAGTCTCAAAATGATTTTTATCAGTGATCTAGAAGAAAATATAAAATGATCAGTGATAAAGTTTGCAGATGACACAAAAATTGGAGGAGTCGTAAATAATGAAGAAGACAGGCCACTGATACAGAACTATCTGGACTGCTTGGTAAACTGACTCATAGACTTTATGACCAGAAGGGCTAGTCAGAAGCATCTAGTCTGATCTCCTGCACATTTTAGGCCACAGAACCTCACCCACCTACTCCTGTAATAGACTCATAACATCAGTTTCACCTATCTTATTGTTAGGACCAATACCAATTACACTATCTTTCCTCTTGATGTCCACTCTCCTACCCTCTGTTGTTCCTTTCTCCATTGCCTAATTCTTTCGTACTTGATTTTTTTCCTGCTCATTAGTAGAATCAGGCGTGGAGATTACATGAGCATCTCCCAACCATCTCTCCTGAATTCCTAATTTAAAGCTCCTTTAATCAGTTATGCCAACTCCTTCCCTATTCAGGGTGGAGGCCATCCCATGAGAACAGTCGCCTCTCTGGGAATGCTTCCCAGTGGTTAAACATCCCAAAGTCCTCCTTATAGCACAACTGCCTGATCCATCTGTTGATCATCATAATTTTGCCTTGCCTTTGATCTCATCTTCTAGGGACAGAGAGAGCCCCCTGAAGAGCACCTGACCCTCAATTTATTTAAGCTTCTTCCCCAGCCTGTCAGAATCTCTCTTGATGCATTCCATTGGGAATCTAGCAGTATCACTTGTTCCCACATGAAGAAAAATCAGTGGATTCTTTCCTGCTCCCATTAGGGACTTCTTCAGTCTCAGGTCCACCTCCCATATCTGAGCTCACAGCAGACAGCACACCTTTCTGTTCTCCAGATCAGTTTTGGTGACATGTCTGTCTGTTCTTTTTAGTAGGGAGTTCCCAATCACATAGATCTACCTCTTCCTGGTGTTGGTGCAGTTCTCTGGCTTTTCTGCTTCTATAATGTCTAGCTGCAAGTCTTCCTGTCTTTTGTTCAGACTGGCTATCTTCTGGGTGCAAGCAAACAAACATTTTACTACATCTAAATGTAAATGTATAAATCTAGGACAAAGAATGTAAGCCATACTTACAGGAAGGGTCTCTCTCCTGAGAAGCAGTGACTCTGAAAAATATTTGGGGATCATGGTGGATAATCACAGAATATGAACTCCCAGTGTGTGAACAAAAGGGTTAATGTGATTCTTGGATGCATAAATAGGGGACTCTCAAGTAGGAGTTGAAAGGTTTTTTACTTAAGTATTTGAAACTTGTGTTACTGCTGCTGGAATACTGTCTCGAATTCTGTGTCCACTATTCAAGAAGGATGTTAAAAAAATGGAGAGGGTTCAGAGAAGAACCATGAGAATGATTAAAGGAGTAGAAAACATATAATGATAGACTCAAAGAGCTCAATCTATTTAGCTTAACAAAGAGAAGAGTAATTTGATTACAGCCTACAAGTAGCTACATGGGGAACAAATATTTAATAATGGGATCTTCAGTCTAGCAGAGAAAGGTATAACAGGATCCAATGGCTGGAAGTTAAAGCTAGACAAATTCAAATATTGGAAATAAGGAATACATTTTTAATAGCGAGGGTAATTAGCCACTGGAACAATTTACCAAGGATCATAGTGGATTTTCCATCACTGACAATTTTTAAATTAAGATAGCAAAACATCCTAAAAGATATGCTCTAGGAATTATTTTGTGGAAGTTTATGTCCTGTGTTATACCGGAAGTTTGACTAGATGATCACAACGGTCTCTGCTGGCCTTTGAATATATGAATCTATGAATGCAATTTACCAAAGCTTGCAAGAAAAGATTAAGGGTTAGGTAAATTGAAATATGCATATAGGCCTTTATTGTTTTAACCCTTGTCTCTGATTGATATGCACTTTTGGGTGAATGAATAAATAATGCCTTGTTTTGAAGAAGCGGGTTTTGAATCACATTTATGAGCCGCTGTCACAGACTCCCAGAGGAAAATGGCTTACAAGTGCCAAACACATTTGGGCTTGTTGGGTTAACACTATTGTTGAATAAGGGGCTGCAGCCCAGAGATCCAGTTGCAGAATGGCAGGTCTGTGTGGTCCCACCCCAAGGGGGATAAAAGTAGCAAAACCTGTCCCCAAAGAGGGTCAGTTGAGAGAAACTAAAGCACAGCTGTTCCTGTAACTAGGACACCTAGTCAATGCAACATTGCTCTAAGTTAATCCTCTGATCAGAAATTCATAAGGATATCAACACAACATTTTGTAACTGAGTTTCTGAAACTAAACATAGTCTTCATAACTTTGGGTCCAATTCTGCCAGCCCAGCATAAGTATGAAAGCGTTTGGGAGAGCTAAACTTTCCTCCTTATTCCCTAGTGCAGGAGCTGGACACAATGCTGCCTTTGCACTTTCTTAACTACGATGACTACTTCTGGTTAACAGTGTTAGCATGCCAAAAGAAATGAAGAGGGGGACTAATGTTCCAAAGCAAGAAAAAAGGGAGGTAAGGTGATGACCCAACTTCTCTTAGCAGAGGCCACGGGGTCTGGTTCCCTGGGGAGCAGTCCTTGCATCCTCCAATAAGGTAGAGCAGCACCTCTGCTTGAGGAACAATGCATTTCAGTGCTTCACCTTGAGTGATGCACCTCCACTACACTCAAAAAAAAGGGGTGAAGTAACTTAATCCACCCCAGAGCAAGAATGGAGCCAGGGAGGAATGGTGACTCTGAGAGGAGCATTCCACTTCACACTCAGTGAGCCTACTCAGAGGGATCATAGAAATAAGCATGGCAGGGTGGATCAGTGACAGCACAATGACTGAGCTAGCTATGATGCAGTGAAGAAGCGGGCTAAAGAGTAGTCTAGATGCGACTCTACTGACGTCATGAATTCCACAGAGCTGTGGTAGGTTTTCGCACACGTCTAGGGCTCTGGACAGTTAAGAAGCTGTGTCTTTGCTTTCCTCTGTGCCTGTACAAACTCTGCCCCGGAGTGAGGAGATGTCAAAGATTCTGCCAGTTTGAGACATCTCTTTGTATCCCAATACTCTCTACTAATTGTATAGTTCAGTCTCTAAAGAAAAGGTGCTAGGTTTCAAAAGGAATAGATCAAACTTGAGTCAGTACAAGGGTCTGTTGAAAGCTGGAAGAAATGAAATGACGATTCTACATTGTACTATACAAGATACAAGTTACTTAACAATTTCTATTAATCATGTACTATAATTTGGCAGCACACACCACTCCTCACCTGAGGCTTTGAGAAACCATTTTTCTTCCTTTATCACATGCTGAGACTAGCTGTTTCCGTGAAATCCAAATTTAGAATCACAAAGAAGGGACAATCCAGCCCAAATGACAAAGAGAAGTCCAGGAAAAGTAGAAGTTCAGAGGTAAAGATAACAGATTGGAAGAATGATAAACAAGGATAAAAGAAAATTATTATGAAATCCTGGCCCCACTGAAGTCACTGGCAAAATTCCCATTGACTTCAGTGACCCCAGGATTTCACCCATAGAAAATAGTGGGAACAGAGAAAATGAAAAAAAAAACCAAAAACAAAAAACAAAAAACAACTAGACATAAGGAAGAAGGAAGACAAGGCTAAGAGAAGATTAATTTTTCTCTGGCATTCATGTCAGATGTGGAATATGTTTACATTTACATTTGGCATAAAGATCTGTTTTCCTCAGGTGTACCTTTGAAATGGCTGTCAACACTAAGAGTATCCCCATTGTTTCTGTGGAATATAGGTAAGAATTTTTCTTGTCGCACCCTGACCCCTGAAGTGACTTCATGAATTAGCACTTATTTTATTATGATTTACAAATATATAGACAATGGAAAAGTGTTGCAAGAGGTAGTTTTAATTAATTATTCTTTTTATTAGGGTCTGCATGCTGTGTCGAGGGCAAAACTTTTGATTCAAAATAGTGATGATATCATTAACAGTGTCCGATTTATTTTAAAAGTGTTACTTTGAGAAATCATATTTAGAACAGAATGCAGGCAAAGTCAGTATGCAGATCAGAATCAGTCAAATGATCATGATTTATTATTCCACATCAAAGGCAGATAACTGATAAAATCCATAATTCATTGTAATGGTGTCACAGTTAAGCCTGGCAAAAAATCATTATGTTTATACTATGATAATTCAGATGTGTAATGTATTGGTTCTAAAATATAACATATTGTAAAATTATTCACAGGACATTATACTATATTAACAATAAAAAGTCTAATTAAGTATGTAAGTCAATGCTCTGAAAATATATATCAGAATTATATACAGTACTTTTGTTATCCTAAGCAATCTTACGTGCAATAAACTTTTAATGCGTTAAATTTTAGTAAGCAATGCCACTGAAAATCTGCCTGGGTCAGCGGTATAATCTAGATCACTATGCCCTCACCAGCTCCCTCACAAGACTTTGCCTGCCTAGTATGCAATGAATCTGCCATGTTATGGAATCCTAAAAGAAAGCTGACATCTCCAGAGCCACTTATGTAGCATCTTTGATCTTTTGTATAGTGTGTAAAATGTAAAGGTTTGGAAGCATCATTCAGAAAAGATTATTTTAGACTCAGTTCCAAAGAGAAGGAAGAACACTCTTTGTACATGCTGTTCATACACCTCTTTGGAGGTGGGGCTGGTTTATTTATGTTGATCATGTGTGATGTAGGCAAAAATAGCACACTGGAAAAGGGGGTTAAAATTTACCACCTGAGATTATAACATTGCAGAATTCTATTTTATTCCTCTGGAGCAGAAATTAAAAAAAAATCTAAAGTGATGCTTTCAGAGTTCAGCATTAAGAAAGGAAGCCATTTCCTGATGTAAGACAAGAATATCATAAGAGAATGTTAGCTTTTTAAAGAGGAAAATAGCACACATTCGCCCTCCTCCTCCTGAGTCAAGAGACCTGTATAGTGTTAAGGCAAGAGGGGTTCTTATAGATGGCATCTCCCTGAGGAGAGGTAAAGCTGAGATCCTGATTACTCAGTCATAAAATCCCCTGAAACTTTAAAAGGATTGAGGTTCTAGCCCAAATGCCATGGCCTGTTTCCAGATTGAAAAGTTACATTCTGCCGGCCAATGTTCAATCTCTCTAATCTGCATTTTTCAATTCGGCTCATTATCATGTTATCTGAACCCTTCAGGAAGTGTGTATCCCCAGGCTGTTTCATTTGGCTACATTAGCCTTTTTCACTTCTCATCCTATTAAGGTCTAATGCAAAATGTGTTCACCTATACTGAAATACTGATTTCCCAGCAGCAAGGGGTTAATTCCAAACAGAACTGCTTGTAAAAATTTGCTGAATTGACATAATTATTTAAATTGATATATATTGCACTTTGGTTACACATAAGTCCTAAGTTGAGACACTTCCTAAAGATGAGCAGCTGAAGCATGTCTGGAAGCCAAGTGTACATAGTGTGGAAATATGTTTTTCTTAACCAACCTATTTAAACATACTACTGTATATGAGGGTTCATGGATCCAGATGTGAGTAGTTCATTATAGTTGCAATTTGAAAATCTGAATTGATCCAAACATTTGCCTGGTAGTAATTGTGGGGAATCGGCTCTGCCCTTTCACTCCTTTATTATGTACTCTTTATCCCACTGTTCCCCCAATGCCTCCTTGTCTCTGTCCTTCCAATCTCTCCTGGAATCAACCAAGTTTCCACACCACCCCAAAATTTCAAAAAGGATTTACTTTAGTTTATAATATTTTACACCACAACTGTGGTCTAAAGTGTTTTTCATTATTTAGGGGAGCAAAAAAGATGGTACCTTGATAAAAAGAGAGCAGTCTCATACTTGAGTGTGGATTAATAAAAACCAGTTAACACTTTTTGGCACTTCATTAAATGAAAACTGAGGAGGAAGATAAAAGGAAGAAGACAGGAAAAGACAGAAAGGAAAAACAGTGAAACAGGAGAAAAAAATGAAGGGGGGAGAATAGTTTCACCTGTATGATATGAACTTACCAAAAATATGATATTAGAGGGACTTTCATGGAACAAACATGTTGCAGCATCTTCCAGGACTGAGAGAAAAAAAGTAGACTGCATCTTCTGAAGAGAAGCAATTATTTCCTTATTACATGAAAGTGGATGCTAAATTTGATTTTCACTAAGACTGGGGGAGAATGTGAATCTTTTTAAAATCTCCACAAAATCCTATTGTATAAGGTAAGAGCTGTGAGTCAAGACACTTTTTTCAGATAGGATTGTATGAGGTGAATCTGGAAAAGGCAAAGTTTAACAGAAAGGGTAGTGATGTAGTTTAGTGCTTCTAAGGCCTGGTCTACACTATAAACTTAGGTCAACAAAAGCCGTGTTCAGTCAATATAATAATGTATGTGTCTATGTAACCCACACACCTCCTGAGTGTGGTGTTTTGTCCCATGTAGTAGCACTGAGACCACTTAGAGAGAGAGAAAGCAATTAATGAATCTGCTCTACACCCTTAGCTAATAGCGAGTTGGCTTTTTAGCTCATGTAGCAGAGGCTAATGCACTAAGCTCCAGAGGTCCCTGGTTCAATCCTGCCCACTGACAACCGGGGGTCTGCTGGCATTACATCTACACTTCCAAGTCCCTTCTGCCAACCTAAGTGGCCTGTAAAGTCAACTTCTGTACTCCACTTCTAAGAGAGAGGCGTAACGCTTGATTCGACATCCACGGGTTAACGTGAGGATAGTACAGGCACCGCATTGTGTAATTTGAATGAATTAGCCTCCAGGAGGTGTCCTGCTGTGACCGCTCTGGAGAGCACTTTCAACTCCACTGCATGTCAGCCAGGTACACAGGAAATAGCTGCTCCCCTGTTAAACCCCTGGGAACTTTTGACTTTTCATTTCCTGTTTGATCAGCATGGAGATCTCACCAGAAGAGCTGATCATGGAGACTCAAGGTCACTAATGAGCTCCAGCATGAAGTACACAGGAGGTGGTGGAAGCTATTGCTGTGTGGGGAGAAGAGTCTGTTCAGGCAGAGCTCTGATCCAGCAGAAGAAATGCTGACATCTATACCAACATCGCGCGGAGCATAGGGGAGAAGGGCTAGACCAGGGACATGCAGCAATGCCACATGAAAATAAAGGAGCTTCGGCAAGTGTACCAGAAGATCAGAGAGGCAAATAGTTGTTCTGGTTCTGCCTAACAGACATGCTGCTCTTATGAGGAGCTGCATGCGATTCTTATCAGCAACCTCAGCACTACCCCAAAATGCTCTGTGGATATCTCCGAGGAGCCCCGGCTGACTTCGAGCAACAACAAGGACACTGTTGAGGAGGAAAATCTGCCTTATTTCGCCCACTACGGTAGGACACTTTCCCGCACCACTCCAGTTTAACTGTGCTTGCATCATTGTGGCACTCAGCACCGCAGCAAAAGGACAAGGTCTGTACCCAGACACTTGCAGCATCTGCTCCCTTGTTGCCTCTGTTACCCTCAGGAGAGTGATATCGCATAGGGTCACCTAGTGCCGCTTTTGTAAAAAACAAACTATTTGGGGGGGGTTTACACTGATGCCTGTCCTCAAGCATTATCCAGGTTGCCAGGAAAAAGGGGGCTTTTCTCAAGTTCCAACCTGTGATCCCAAGGATGTCTTCACAAAAACAGCAGCACAAGACTTCTCACCCATGCCTCGTGGCCTTACTTACCATAGCTGGAGCAGGAAACTGACTCTTGCAATAGCCAGCAGTCGTGATTACATTGTGGCTTGCAGTTAAGTGTATTCAGGGGTGTTTTTTTATTAAAAAAATTAACCTTGCACCAGAAATGTATGTACTGTCGATGCTACCCTTGTGCTTTGCATTCCTTGCAGCTGAAACCTTGTATGTTGGCGCATCCTCCACACCGGAACAGAGACTTTCCCAGATTAGAAGGCATAAAAAGAAGGCTCGGGAGGACATGTTCAATGAGTTCATGCATGCCTCTGAGAGTGACAAGATGGAGCTCAGCATATTAAGGATTACACTGTCCGAGAACCTGGATGTGGACAGGGAGCACAGGAGAACATAAAGGGAACAAGTTGTGCCACACAAGAAGATATGCTGTGGATTATGAAGGAGCAATCAGACATGTTCAGGCATCTGATTGAGGTTCAGGAAAGGCACCTGGATGCTAGCGTCCCTCTGTAGCCTATGCTGTACCTGCTGCCAACATTGCCCAGTTCTACATCTTCCTCCCTCAAACATCCTATGAGTGCAGGGAAGGGGGAGGGGGGAATTCAGTATCTCTTGCACTCAACACCAGGGGAGGGTACAAGGACCAGAAGGCACCCATTCCACACCTTTGATTGTTATTGCAGTGCATCTGTAAGCAAGCTTTCCTTGTTTCTTCCCCCACAGCATTATCAGACCTTTTGCCCCAGGTTATCTAACTTTTCTTTGCTGTCTCTGTGTGTTTGTGCACATAATAAAACTTCACAGATTGAGGAGAAAAGGCTCTTTATTCAGTCAACACACGGTGGTTGGTGGGGTTGGAGTTCACAGGGGAGAAAATGCAATGGAGAGGACAATTTGGTAAGGAGCAAAACAGTTACGTGTCACTTTACTCTGGCTTGTTGCTGAAACTGGTTTTCAAAGCCTCATGGAGATGCAGAGTCCCTCAATGTGCTCTTCTTATTGCCCAGGTGTCTGGCTGTTCAAAATTGCCTGCCTGGCAATCTGTCTCAACCCCCCATGCCAACAGAAACTTTTCTCCCTTCGTTTCACAGATGTTATGGAGCACACAGCAGGCTGCAATAACAATTGGGATATTGCATTCACTGAGGTCTAACCTAGTAAACAAACAACACCAGTGACCTTTTAAACATCCAAAAACACTTGCTCAGCCTATGGTTGAACTGGTCCTTATCACTGTCCAGGCTGTCAGTGTATGGCTTCATGAGCCATGGGAGCAAGTGGTAGGCTGGGTCTCCCAGGATCATGATTGGCATTTCAACATCACAAATGGTTATTTTTAAGTCTGGAAAGAAAGTCCCCGCTTGAAGCGTTCTGAAAAGACCTGTGTTCCTAAAGATGAGTGTGTCATGCACCTTTCCCAATCATCCTATGCTGATATTGGTGAAACAGCCCCTGTGATCCACCAGAGCTTGCACCACCATTGAGAAGTACCCCTTTCGGTTTATGTACTCTTTGGCAAGGTGTTCGGGTGCCAAGATAGGGATATGCATTCTGTTTATTGCCCCACTGCAGTTAGGGAAACCCAATCATGGCAAAACCATCCACTATGTCCTGCACATTGCCCAGAGTCACTACCCTTCTTAGCAGAAGTCTGTTAGTGGCCCTGCTGTGACATTCCTCTGGTATTATCTGGACTGGTGATCTGCTAGGTCACTCCAATCCTCAACTCTGGGAGCCAGCCTTATCCTGTTCCGCTGTGAGAACCCCCACTCCCGGGCTGTTCACGCACAGTCTCTAGCATGTAAGCTGCTCCCAGCTACCGCTGCTTGGATTGTGCAACTGAATGACACTAGCCAATATCTCCGGTCCCAGACACAACCTTAGGAACCTCCGTCTTGCAGTGTTCAGTTATGCCCACTGGATGCTGCAAACTTATATGAGTTTGTCAATTTACTAAATAAATTGATATGTACCAGGCTTGTTATCCCACAAGTCTCTCACACGCTTTAAACCAAATGCACTGCTTCAGGTAGACTAAACAAACAAATTTATTAACTAGAAAAGATAGATTTTAAGTGATTATACGTCAAAGCACAAGTCAGATTTGATCAAATGAAATAAAAGCAAAACGCATTCTAAGCTGATCTTAACTCTTTCAGTACCCTTACAAACTTAGATGCTTCTCACCACAGGCTGGCTGGTTGCCCTTCAGCCAAGTTCTCCGCTTTGATCAGAGCTTTAGTCACTTGGTGGTGGTGTCTGTAGATGTAAGTGGAAGAGAGAGGAAGCACATGACAAATGTCTCTCCCTTTTATCATGTTCTTTCTTTCTTTCTTTCTTTCTTTCTTTCTTTCTTTCTTTCTTTCTTGGCTTTGCCTCCCACCCTTCAGGGTCAGGTGAGCATTACCTAAATGTAGTCCCACTCTGACCAAGGGAAGGGGGGTGACTTACTTGAGAATCCAACAGATCCTTTGTTGCTGCCTAGGCCAGTGTCCTTTGTTCTTCTGAGGCTGGGCTGGTTTTGTCCCATACATACCCTGATGAGGTGTGAACTGCCTCTCTGTTTTTGGAGAGTTTTGCCTGGGCTTGTTTTAAGCCATGAGGACACATTTTCAGCCTCATAACTATATACATGAAATTACAACCTATAACATAACATTACTATAACAACAATGCTCAGTACATCATGAGCCTTTTGAAGACAGCCATCATGACAAACTTTGAATTGGATACCACACAATCATATTATAAGGATGAACATAGTGGTGTTCTCCTGAGATACAAAGTGTCACACCTGCAAACTTGGATCACAACAGATCCCATGGTAGATTTATCCACTCCAAATTGCAATGCATTCTGGAATTGCAAGCTTCCACACTGCTATTGCCACTCGCTTCTCCACTGTCAGAGCAGCCCTCATTTTAGTATTGCTGTACTTCAGGCCTGGGGAAAGGTCTTCACAAAGTTCCTGGGAAGTGGCCTTATTCATTTGAAAGTTGTGCAGCCACTGCTCATCATCCCATAGCTGCATAAGGATGCGGTCCCACCAGTCAGTGCTTGTTTCCCGGGCTCAGAAACGGTGCTCAACCGTGTGAAGGTGATGAGTGACTGTTCTCAGCAACTGCAAATTGCTCCACTCTATGTCCCACAGGGCTGCTTGCGTGGCATCACATTGTTCTGTGTTGCGGCTCCTGTTTTGGCTGTGTAAATACTGCTGGATAAGGTGTGAGGTGTTTGTAATTCTCACACCAACAGTGCACAGCTGAGCAGGGTCCATGCTTATTGTGCTATGGTGTCCACAAGAGTAACCCAGGCTTACGAAAAAAGGCACTAAAAAGGCTTGGTTTGTTTGCCATTGATTTCAGGGAGGGAGGGAGGTAAGTGCATCATGGGAGGCTAATGCCATGTCCCCATAACCGCCCATGCAAATGTTTTGGTCCCATAAGGCACTGCAAGCCCAGCACAAAATTCCACTTGGCTATGTGCCCTGCGGGATAGCTACTCACAGTGCAGTGCTCCATGCATCAATGCAAGTCCTGCTAGTGAGGATGCACTCTGCCAACACAATGAGCATAGTGTGGATGCACAAGATTGACTTGCTTAAATTGGAGGCTCAATGCTGACATACATAAAGTCGACTTAGGCCATGTCTATACTACAAAGTTAAGTTATAGGTACGGATGGCTATCTGTGTTGGGGCTATCATGGGGCAGGCTGGTTCCAGCATATCTGGGGCCTGCTGAAGTTAACCCATACCCACAATTAAAATTGTGAGAGATTGTGCAAAGTCATGGAAGGGTAGTAGTAAGCCTTGAAGGGAATGGAGTTGATGAGGAAGAGATCCAGAGGAACTAACAGGAACTATGAAGCATGCAAGTGGCAGTCTTTAGAAAGAAGCCAAGGGAACATGAACAGTTTCAGTCAGCAGTAGCATTCAGGCTTCAGAAGCTGGATCCCTGAACCAAGGGAAGATGCCAACAAGTATGTCAGCTGCAGAGAGGGAACCCTGGCTCCTCAACCCAAACAGAAATATTCCCATTTCCCTGCTTTCATGCCTCAGGGAACGTGGGTCAGCAGACAGCTCCAGAATGACTGAGCTGGACATGGGCAGAAATGGTTCATCAAAATCATGTTTGACTAAAACAGGCTTTTTCTTTGTTAGGTCTATTACGGAAGTAACAACGTTATTGAATCTCTTTACAAACCCATGGTAATATTTAGTTAGACCAATAGTGGATTGGATCTGCTCTTGCAGAATAATCCCTGCATGTTTTATGTGATCTTGCCAGGAGCTAATGAAAATAGCTAACATAGCCACACAAGCTCTGGCAAATGTTTGGAACCTATTCAACATCAACTCAATGTAGATATTAATGTTCTCCATAGTGTAAGTGTCTTGGCATTTGGCTATGAAAGCAATGTGGTGGTGTGTCTCAGTTTTCCTTTTCATACAACAAATCAGGGTTGTAATGGCTTTTCTGATATGAAAAGTTCTAAGATTGTTTACAGGCACAACCTGTGAAATATCAATATCATAAGGCTTTTTAACATAAAGTGTGTTCTCATGTAATGAAGCAACATAAAGGTTTCTAGAACAAAGTGTGTTCTCATGTACCACTTCTAACTTGTTCAAGGGATTTTTCCAAAAGATCATACGTATTGTACATTTTTACAGTTCTTGATATTAGCAACAAATTTACAAGGGTTAATATTAGCATTAATATTAACATCAAATCTGTCACAATGGGCATTTATGAGTATCCTTGTCACACTACGCCTTCCATTCAGATAGTCTCTGAGATCAGACTGTTCAATATCCTTTTAGAAGTTTTGTACATATTTAGCTTCTAGCTTTTCCTCTAACTCAGGATTTCCTTTACTTTAGGCTTTTAGTTTAATCAGAAAGTGGGGTTTTGGTGTTTTAAGGTTAACCTGTAGCTTTCATTTGCTGGGTTGGGTCCTTTTCTTTTTCCCTTTCCTGATCTCTCTTGTACAACAGGATTTATTAGCTGGCCAAATGTGTCCTTTATGCTAAAAGCATTGGGCAAATCTTCTCTCCCCTCCCTTCTCCATCAGATAGCTAATCTTCATAGACAGACTCTAGATTACTTGCTTGTTTTCAAATTCTCACTGTTGTCAGTTCTAAGGCTGGATTCTGTCTTAAAGAGATACCACCGATTTTCACTAGCATATCCGAACCACTGTTCTGATGTCCTTCCATTACCAATCTCTGTTTCCACATGTAATCAAATGTACTCAAATCCACTAAGAGGCTACAGGACATATCCAAAGTGTCTAGGGGTGAGAAGTTGCCTGCCACGCCCTCTATTCTTGAGAGATCAACTACACAACTGTTCTGCTCTGCAGATTCAGCTACTCAGCCTCCCCTCTGAACTTGAGACACTAACTGTTCACTTAAAGACTTAACAGAGACATTCCTGTTCCAGCAACATTGCCTTCCCAAAATGCTGGCCAAGCAAAGCCACTTGTTATAGGGCTGTTCAAACTCCCTAATAATTCTCTCTCCAGCTGAAGCCTCCTCTAAGCTACCTACATCTGCAAGACTTTGGCAATTAGGAACTGAAACAATTCTCTCACCAAATAAACCACTGCATTCTACAGACAGCGATTCATTCTCAGGGTATGTCTACACTGTAAAGTTGTCAACAAAACTTTTGTCTTTCACGGGTACTTAAAAAAGCCGCCCCGAGAAAGGCAAAAGTTTTGCCGACACAAGTGGCAGTGTGAATGCAGCTTTGTCGGCAGGAGTGCTCTCCTGCTGACAAAGCTCATGCCGCTCACAGGGCTGGAAGTATTTTGTCGGCAAAAGTGCCGACAAAGTACCAACAAAAAGCTTTTACACAGGCTGACTTTTAGCGACAAGGCTGTATCGACACAGCCTTGTCGCTAAAAGCTGCGTGGTGTAGACAAGCCCTGAGCTAACTCAATAAAATCATTTCCACGCCCCTCAGGTGCAGCAAACTGCTTGCAAAAGCTACCACAAGCTGCTTTTTCCCTTCAGGGGATTCTCTAAGCAACAATTACTCTTTCACAGAAATTCTGCCCTTAGCTTCTTCATATGGGGCTTATGCTAATGAAATATTTTCCTGAGCAGCAACAGATTCTATCTGGGTTTCAGGTAAGTCCAGAACTAACTCTGGGACAACTGACAAATCCTCAGCCAGCATAAGCTGATAGGCACCTTCTGTTTGCTTACACTTTTCCTCTCTGCCTTTCTCAATAGACAAAGGACTGGATATGCATTCTCCCACAGCAGGCACTAAACAATTGGAGAAATCCTCTCCCTGGTCCCAGCACGGATGGCTGTTTAGAGAAAACTGTTTGGAGAGTGGGATAACTTCCTCAGTGGGCAAGTCATTACCCTTAACAGACACAGGCTTAGGAACATTTCCTTCCTTGTACTATTCTCCACACTGGTAGCAGATAAGGCATAGGGAATACATTCATACTTCTCCTGTGACTAGGTTATAATATTAACTCGACTGAACATAGCTTTAATATAATTCCTAATAAAAATATCTGGAGAAATCAAATTTCTGATATCCACTACCATAACATCAAATTCCTTCCACTTAAGGTGGATTTTAGCCAAAGGCACTCTCATAAAATACTCAGAGAGGGCTACGATATTCAGACTCTCCTCTGGCAAATAATCTTCCTCCCCAACAAGGCTTGCTTTAACTAAAGTAATATCAGCTGTCGTGTCCCTCCATGACAAGCACCTTTTTTCATTAATTTCTGCACTGCTAATGAATTCCCTATTATTATTCCCATACTTAGCATTAATCTGAGTGATGAGGCTATCTTCATTTGAGACCACAATAACAGCACTGAACACAAAGTGGCAGTGTTGGGATTTATCTGGTCACCTTCCACACTTACAGAATTAGAATTTGTTAGGGTGTATTGTGGGGTTTGATTTATTTTTCAAATTTGGACAATCTGACTTGATATGACCAGGTGTACCGACCGGACACCACTTGTCTCCTCTTAGAGTAAAAAGTTTTATGTTCTGGTCTCCCATGAGCTTTTCTAACAGAAATGGGGTTAGACCTATTTTGCTCCTTTTAAACTGGGGTTTAGACTTTTCATGATTTCTATTCTCTAGATAAGCATCAGCAATTTCTGCAGCCCTTAAGAGTGAATCAGGTTCTCTATCATATATAGCTGCTTGAATATTTTCAGGAGCAATGTTCAATAATAGTTCCAAAGTAAGTTTATCAAAATTTCCATAAGCTTTTGCTCCCATAACTCACTTTTCTACCAAACCCTTCAATTTATGAGCATATTCCACAAAAGTACAATCATTAGCTGTTTTAAAATTTCTAAATTTTAAACTGTAAGATTAAGGGGTGACCTTGACACAGAATCTTTAAACGTCACATAATCCAAAACCTTTCTTATCGCCCAACTCATTACATATCTGTCTAGCATTACATATCTATCTAGCTTTTGAGACAATCTGGTTAATAGGACAGCCATTTGCTATTTATCTGGAACCTTGTGAAGAGTACAAGGCACTCAAAGTTCGGCAAATTCTTCTATATCTTTAGTATCTTTATAAACGGGACAAATCCTTTCCCAATTTTTGCTATTGTGGTGGGGAGATGGAGTTTCTGGCTGCGGCAGATTCTTTTGCTCTTTCCAGAGCTGAAGGTTGGCAGCTTCCACCTGTTTTTGATGGGCTTCTCTCTCAGCTTTGATACCCCGTTCCTCCGCAGCCAGCTGTTCCAAGCGTCTTTGAGTAGCTTTTTCTCTTTTCATCTCAGCAATTTGTTTTGTTTTTCATGATCCGCTTCTGCTTGTCTGCCAGCTTTCACATTCTAATTGCTTCTGCTGTAATTGCATCTGGGCAGGTGAGGGTGGAGCCTCTGATTTCTGGTCACTGGCCAATAGCAGATTTTTCAGTTCTTGAGCTGGGGTTTTCATCTTAAAGGGTGACCCCTTTTGTAAGCACAGATCTTCAAGGGCTTTTCTGTCATGACCCTCGTATGATCATGGCTCACTCGTAACTAATCTTTGACCATTAAAACTAATCTTTAACCATTAAACTAATTGTAACTAATCTTTAACCATTAAAACTCTTAATATCAAAATTATTTTTGAATAGCATGGGGTTCTGATTCAAAGTTTAATTGACCTGGTTCTGTTGATCTTACTCCAAATGTTACCAAGCCTTAGTGGAAATACTAGATTCAGGACAAACTGCTGAGATATAGGGTAGACTCACTCCAAACTGGTGGTTATTCTCTCATTACATTATACCATGCCAGTAACAAAAGTAAACTTCTGGCTCACAACACTAGTTAACAAGAAGTCAAAACTGCAGTCTCCTGAGGCATTCCAGCCCTTATTTCACCATCCAGACACTGGCCTCTATGAGTGGTTACTGAAAATCAATTTCATTACATATAGGGTCCTTCTAATCCCAAGAGATCAACCACATAACCAGGTCAATATACAAGTCAGATTTTGCCCAATAATAATGCTGCTGCCAATACTTTAGTAACTAAAATGTAAAGGTTTATTAATAAAAGAAAAGAAGAAGAGAGTTAAAAATGGTTAATGGACCATATACATACAATAATTGAAAAGTTCTTATATCAGGTTTGAACAGTGATGTTATAGACAGCTGGTTTGTAAAGTCTCTCTGATAACTTCCAACAGACTACAAGGTCCACAGTCCATAGTTCAATATGCTCCATTTAGTTGTAAATCCACAGTCCAGAGAAACCGGGCAGGAAAGAGGTAAAATCTCAGAGATCTTTTCTATCCTTTGCCATGTGACTGGAAATTCACTGGCTCATACACAACTCACAGCCTCTGTTTGACGAAAATTACTGCTCTAAGATGGAGTCCAGGGTCACATGAGCATTTCACATGTGCTTTGATGACTCACAGAGGCAGCTATTTCCCATATCTGTGCTGAGAGGTCCACAGGAGGCTTACTGGGCAGGATGAGTTTCTTCTATGGCCCATTGTTAGAGTGAAGTGTCCTTAATGGGGCATTAAGCCTAAAAAGTCTGTTCACAGTGAGCTGGCTAGAGTGGAGGTTACCCCAGGAACAAATACATTTGAGATATAGATACATAGCCCATATTTATAACTTCAGATACAATTATTATACATTGATTTAAACAGGATAATCTTATTTAGCAAATCATAACTTTTTCATTGACATCTTACTGTACTTTGTACAAGATTTGTTGCAATTGTCTAACTGGCGATATCAATTTTATAAACGGTCATATTTAAATCATACAGCATCACAGGGTTGTTTCAAGGATTTGGTAACTTCACTATTTACAAGGCACAGTCTGTTGATTCTCTTCTTATATGGAGGAAGAGGAAGAAGCACAGCTTGCAAAATTTCCCCAATATTTGATTGCCCAAAAAATAAGCCCAGTGTCTCAGGGATAGGGAGAACTTGTGCCATTAGACCTTTAAGTCCGTGTATATTAAATATATATTGGCACATCTTCACTCTCTCCTATACATCAATTATGTCCTTTGTCAAATCTTTCCCCTAAAATCAATTAATTCTACCCCCTCAAAATTAATTTTCAACTTTGCCCAGTTATGTCAAGGCTGTACAATTAACTTTGTTTCCAATCTATTCCATTTCCCAAATAATTTTCTCCATCTGTACTCTTCTGCCCTCAGATTTCCAGGTTCTCCTCTCCACTTAGGCCCTTTGGTACTCATCCTCTCTTTCCATCCTCACAGAAGTAGTAAATGGCTACTTGCCCTCCATCCCCCATTTTAGTGGGTGGAGAGAGGGTTTGATTGGACCAGTAGGAAAAAAGAGAATGGGAGGGAGTGCCAGGCATGGCTCCTTTGGGGGCCTTCCCCTCCTCTATCCCTACCTAGAATGCATGGAGATCCTGCCTGGGGGACAAGGGAGGAGAAGGAGATTGTCTTTTACTCTGCTGCCATTGGCTAGGCTAGTGCGTGTTGGGGTAGTGTTGTAAGAGGGAAGGAAGGGAGGGTTGATTGTACTTGGCACCCCCTCCCTTCCTTTATGTAAAGCCCTCAGCACTTGCAGCAGGGATTTGACTGTGTTTTCTGAACTATCTTCTGAACCCTGTAAAGGAGGTGTAGATTGTACTGTGTTTCAAAGATCCTTGGTTCTGACTGAGTACCAGTTTTTGGGATTAGGAAGACTGACAAGGTGCCCATTGTGTTTTTTGCCTTTCTTACAGTATTATGGAGGCCTGGTTTTAGGTTAATTACAAGTAAAGACAGGATTTAAAAGTTATAAATTTATAAGTGAGTTTGTAATTCTGTCACAATCTGTGACTGGTGTCCAGTGAAGATAAGAGGCGCAAAGGGGCTAGCTCCCAGGCATAATATCAGACATGGGAATATCTGGTGGACCCTTTTAGGCTTACATTTTTATAGACTGAATTATATATATCCTATTATATATATATATACTCTTATTCCCACTCAAGGGGAGGAGGCAAAAGGATTCAGAAGTGAGTGTCACGACAGGGACATGGGTGCTCTGACCTAGTGGTCAGATCATGGGGTGGACCAGGCCAGGTCAGATACCAGGAGGTCAGAGTCCAAGACAGGCCGGAGGGAAAACTGGGAGTCAGGTGTCAGGTTACCAGAGTCAGTAGTTCAAGAGAAGCAGTCAAAATCAGGGGAAACAGTTCCTGTTCCTGTGCTTGGTTTAAATAGAAGTTGGGAACTAATCAGATCCCAAGACTGAAGTCCTCTGTTAGAGTTCAGTTTCTATTTTGGCAACAGTTGGCAGGTCAGTGGGTGGCCTGTCAGAATTTACTAGGTTTCCTGTGGGTCATGTAGACCTGAGTTCAAGACTTGTGGTCCCTGATAGTGGGCTAAGTGGGCAGGGGAATAACCTTGAATACTGGTTATTTGGCAGGAAGGCTGTTTTAACACTGGACTCAAATAAATGCTTGTTTTGGGGGGTGAAGGTATTAGTGCCTTCCCCATTAAAGTTAAAACTTAAAATAGCAGACTAACTTTATTAAACTCCATCCCTGTAATATTTTTACTGGCATACTTTTGCCTTCTTCTGAAGGCCCTTTCCAGTCTTTTCTCCTAGCCACTTCAGGTGTAAGCCATCCCCAATAAGAAGGCATGTAAGTAGTTTCATTTCCAGCAGTTTGCAGATTCTGTCTAGTAAACTGCTTGGTGGCCAGTAGAATTTGTTCAATATTTTATTTTGCATTTTACCTCATTTGGACAAATATTAGGTGCATTTTACATTGAGTGAACATGGAGTAGCAACATTCCAGATGGTCAGTTTGAAAGTAAATCTACCAGAGAAAGTGGTAGATGTATGGTTATAGGTAATTTGATTGCATTTTTAAGACGGTCACTGCTGATGAAGTGGTAATTAAATGATTTATATTAGTTATCAAAAGTTCTGATGCTTATTGTTTTTGAACATTACCCAGATTTGCAAATTTACTGAATAAGATTAGATAGGAAGATGACACGAGAGTTCTGTTTCCAACAGTTCTTTGGCTTCTCACTTTAGTCAGAAAAAGAAAGTCCAGCAATACAATAAATAAAAAGTTATTAAACAGAAGTATAATATAACTTTTTTCATGTCTTTAATAAATAGCTTTAGAACATTTGAATTTTTCAGACATGGTCTTTTTTTTTTAATATAAACTGAACAATTTTATCCAACTTTTCCTTAAAGCAACTGCCTTTTATAGTTTTCTTTTTTATAAAGTTCTTTAGTTTATAAAATTATATTTTAGCTTTCAAAGAAAATGCTTGTAATATTTCTGTGTAGGAAACTGGTGGCATAACTAAAGTTTGATGAGGAAAGTATGGTGAAAAAAATGACGGAGCATCTGAGCAAAATGAACCTTTTACATGAAGAAAATATATTCGAAGCTAAATCCTGTAGCCTTATCTGATTCTGATTCTGCAAAGGGATTTGTAAGCATGGGCCCTTACATCCAAGACCTCAGTTCTTCCTCAAGGAAGTCTCCCATTGACTTCAGTAGAAGTGTCATCTGAGCAAGGATGGGGTGGGATTTCACTGACTTAGGGCTTGTCTACATGAACATTTAGTTCTTGGCAAGCTAGGGTATGAATCTACCCCACACTAGCATGGCATACACTTACTATCTATGTGGACCCTCCTGACATGCATTAACAGTTTGTTAGTGTACTTTGATCAAGTCTCATTTCAAAGAGGACTTAGCCCAAAAGTGTCTTAAAGGGATAGAGGTGAAGAGAAAGTCCAACACAACACTTTCAAGATATGGCTTGTAATAGTATAGCAAAGCTTGAGATACAGACTTGATGTGATTAAGTTCAGTAAGTACAGATATTAAAACACAGAGTACTAAGGGCTTGTCTACACTTAAAACACTGCAGTGCTTCAGATAAGAGACTACCTGGGACAATGGGAGGGTTTCTCCCATCGGTAGGTACTTCACCTCCCCAAGAGGTGTTAGGTAGATGGTAGCTAGGTCAATGGGAGAATTCTCCAGTCCATCTAATGCTCTCTACATGGGGGGATTAGGTTGATATAACTGCATTTCTCAGTGAATGGATTTTTCACAACCCTGAGTGATGTAGTCTATAAGGTGTTAGTCTATAAGGTGCCACAGGACTCTGCTGCTTTTACAGATCCAGACTAACATGGCTACCCTTCTGATACTTGAGTGATGTAGTTACACCAACCTAATTTCCTAGTGTAGACCAGGCCTCACTGAATAAAATTTTTAAAAAATGTTTGATGTTGTGATGTTCACTGCAATTACATGATTTTTTTTCAAACACATGCTTGTTTTAATTTTAGTTAAACTTAAGCACTATTTATAGCTTTATGAGAACTGATAATAACTATAGTGCCTTAATTTATCTTCCAGATAAAACTAAATATATCTAAATGTTGGCTTCTCTAACTTGATAACTATTTGGAAAAATCAAAGGGACTATATTAACAAGTGAAGCTAGCCGAGTTTATGAATAACACATTAAAAAGATTGAACTCGTCAAACTGCTTTGGATTTTAAAAACTGTGAAGATTGTGTTCAGCTAGATATATTTAAATGTTTTGCACACTTTACATGTAGATCCTATATTAAACTGAACAGAAAATACTTCAGATCCCAGTCGCTTTCAAAAATGAATAAAGTAACATCACAACCAATACAAATTAGCATGCTTTTTTCCATCTAAGGTCTCCAAGTTTGAATTTGAATCTTATCTTGAGTAAAAATACGGCTTACATGATTTAAGTGGAGAGTTAATAAGAAAAATAGCTCTTCCTATAATGCATACGCTATACCAAACAAGAAGCAATAACAACAATATGTTTGATGGGAATTTTTCATTCTCCCGTAATAAACAAAAGAAAACAGTTCAGTATTGTCATTTATCTTATTTAGTTTTAACTTGCTACAATGGATATCATAAAGAGTATTTACGAGTTTTGGTGGGTGTTTAAGAAGCAATTTAAAATGGCATACATGCAGCTTTCTAGCTGGAGCACGGATGAACTTCAAAGCCTGCAGGGTTGAGCAAACAGACTGTATAGAATTCTAAATGACTGCTTGAACACTGGGTCTTTGGAGCTGTAAATTCAGGTGCTTACTTCTAGAATTTATCTTGCTCTCCATTCAATGATGCACAAAGACTGGGAACAGCACAAGAAAAGACTCTGTTATGCAGTTTCTTTGTTAGGTGCCTTCCAATGCCATCATAAGTGACATTTTGTCATTTAGGATGAATTAAATATAGAACTTTATAGTATGGTTCAAATTAGATATGGCTGCTATTGGCACTTGGAGATAAGATAGTACAACACCCAAACAAAGTTTCTTATTTAATTTTATTTTAATTGTCTGCTACTCTGAAAATGACAGGGCTATTTCAGCATTCTGTAGAATTCATTTACTCATTCAGCCTTACAAATATATTTCTAACAGATTCTGTTTGCTTTTTGTCCTGGCTTGGAACAGAACGTCACATTACTTATTCAGTTTTATTTTTTTATATATTTCTCATCCACTTTTTATATTTTATGTATTAAGTCATGCATTTTAGACAGTGATTAGACAGATTTCTTTGTGCATTTGTAAGTAGCACATTTAAAAGGGGGATACAGATTTTTATAGAAGTGCAATAATTATGAGAGAATACAGAATTCATTTAAAGATTACATGAGAAACCTCAAAAAAAGCTCACTGGAGGGGAGGGGAATAAGAAACATGCTCAGCATGGAACAGGAATCATCCCACTTCTGCAAACAAGGTCTGGAGTCTGGACCAGTTTCAGGGCCAGAATCCTGCACTGGTGGGGCGCAAAATGGGTGCCTCACAACCGTAGATCTAAAAAAAGCCAAAGAGGAGTCCTTGTGGCACCTTAGAGACTAACAAATTTATTTGGGCATAAGCTTTCGTGGGCTATAACCCACTTTATCTGATGAAGTGGGTTATAGCCTATGAAAACTTATGCCCAAACAAAGTGCGTTTTAGCCCACGAAAGCTTATGCCCAAATAAATTTGTTAGTCTCTAAGGTGCCACAAGGCCTCGTCGTTATTTTTGCTGATAGAGACTAACATAGCTACCCCTCTGAACCCTAGATCTGTACCACACTAATATTCATAATGCTACATGCAAGATATAATTCAACTTATTTTTAAGGGCTAAAATGTATTTTAAAACCCAATTCTAAATTATTATACAAAATTATCAGATCATTAAAATTAAAATGACTCTGTACATTTTTTATTCAACAGACTTATTATTTTCATTATTTGTATTGTGGTAGCACCCAAAAGCCAGGATTAAAGCTTGTTGGGCTAAGTGCTCCACACACAGGAAGACATAGTCCCTTCCCCCAAAGACTTTAACATTTCACCTGAAACAACACACAAGAGAAAGGAAGCGTAGATAAGGAGGGTGAGAGTAACCAAAACATTCAAATAGACTAGTTAGGGACACACCTTGATGAAGCCAATTTGTGTGACAGTTTGTTTTCTTTTCTAAATAAACAAATAGTATTGGCTACATCCAAATACCACACTACTCATCAGGTGGCCAGTTTCTTGAAGACATCAGAACAGAAAAGAATACCGAATAGAGCATATGTGAATCAATGTGCAAGATGCACAGGAAAGAAAACGTGAAGAAGCAGATTGAAGAGTATTCAAGCACGGCATCATTTGTAGAGCAGAGGGGTAAGGAAAGCCATTCCAATAGCTTTCCACTGCCACCATCAGCCAGGAGGCTCCACTTTTCCTGAGGCACCCAGTGGAAGGGTAGGATAGCTTTAGGGCTAGACTGCTTTTCACCATGGGAATGATACACAGCGGTCCCTCACAATCAGGGTAATAGCCTCTTGTTCAATCTACACATAATTTTCCTCAACTGTTTTTTGTTTGTTTTTCAAGTAAAACACAATTAAGTTAATGTTAATAGATACATACAAAGAAAGACACAGGAAGAGGGAGAATATACAGTACAGCTAATTTGGCCATTACACTTTGTGTATCTATATCTTCCCTCTAATGTCCATATTTTTCAAAACCCATCTATTATAAATTCAAATGCACTCTTTATATGTTGCAGAAAACTCAGTAGATAAAACTTCATTCCCCAGCACTTCAAAGCATTATTATTTTTGAATAATTTGAAAGAGCGTATGTAAATTCTAGAATCCATCTCCCTTGCTTCATCCCCTGAACTAACAACAAGGTCACAGAAGCCCTTGTTTCAACCCTACTGCATCTTAGCAGAAATGCAGCCCTTTTCCCACTCCCCGCTCACTTAAACTCCATTTTAAAACTAATTGAATATAAAATATTTGGCGTGTATTTATTTTAGTTCAACATGATCCCCCAAAACAGCCAGTACAGGTATACCTTTAGTAGGTGTGCTAAAGAGTGCAGAATGGAAGTCCTCTCCTACAAGAAGAGCTGAGGCCCTTTCCTCAGTTTTTGTGCACTGTATGACGTCCCCAGGAATACTTGCCTCATCTCTGGTTATATAGAACTAGTCAGCTAATTGTGAAGCTAAATTAGCTATATGTGCCTGTGCTGCCTACCCATCCTTACAGGGGTGGGTAGGCTCATGGTTCCATCCATATGGGTCCCAAACCAGCAAATAATTTAAACAGATGCTTAAAGTTAAATATGTCCTCAAGTGCTTTGTTGGATTGGGGTCTTCATGAGTTTAGCAATGCATACTGTTGTGTATGTGTAACATTTGATCTTTAAATCTCCATAAATCAAAGGTATCAAAACCACTCTTCTCCAGACTAATTCATTCTCCTTGCACACAGAACTATTTCATTAAAAAAAAAATCACATTCAGGAAAAGATCACACTTTAAGCATGAATTGAGGCACATTTTTTAAGAAAGTCACATGTAACTGAAAACCAGTAATTTTAATTCAGATGTCATAATGACAGGAGGTGCTACTACACCTACTATAATGAGTTTCTCTCTAGAAACTGTGTTTGTGCCAAAGCCCTTCTAGGAAATAAATCTAGGAATGAGGAAGGGGTCCCTGCTCCCCCATGTGTGAGGGTGAGAATAGTTAGAGCTGGCCAAATAGTTAATTTTTTGCCTTTTGGGGAGGTGGTAGGGGAGGCAAAGTTTCAATGACATTGTTCAAAGAATGTGAAAAAATTTAATAAGCTCTATATCTGGTTAAAAATGGGACAAAAATTAGTTGACTTTTTGTTACTTTTTTCACTGAGCACAGCTGATGAGTGTTGCATAATAACTAATATAAAATAAGTGAGTTGGTCATAGACATACAGCAAATGAGTGACAAAGTCAGGAATTTAACACAGATCTCTTGGCTAAGGGCTAACCCACTACATCAGGTTGATGCCTGAGTCAATTTGTCTGTGTCTCCATTTTCTTCCTGTAAAATGGACCAAATAATTATTCTTGGCCCTTAAATAGTTCTTTAATCATCGTGCAACTCTTTGCAAAGGTGGGTGAGTACAAGTAATTTCTTTTTACTGACAGCATAACTAAGCTCATGGATGTGAAGTATTTCTCAGGGACCCCATGGCTTAGTGGATAACAAGTTTAACCACATCAGTACTTTCTCAGCTCCTCCATGAACTTCTTTGTTATTTTGGACAAACCATTATGCCTCATTTACCTGTATCTGTAAAGTGGGAATGATACCTTACTTCATAGTTATGGGTGCTGTCAGGCTTCACTGAATCAGAGTTGTGCAGTCAAGAACATTATTTGGTTAGATTCTCTAGTGACTTTATGGTAGAGTCATGGGGCTGTAATCTGCCCATAAATGCCCAGCAGAGAATTCCTGTGGTGTAGGAGGAACTCTCCACTGGGAATGACAGTGCAAGAAACAGATATATGCTTTTGCCTCCTCTGCCCTATTCTCACACAAGTTTATAAAAGTGAGAAAGACATGCAATGACTCTTCTTCACCTATCTCCGTTGTATGGAAACCAAGGGTATGTCTACACAGCACATTGAGCCCTGTCTCTGACTCGGGTTTAAGCCCAAATTCCCCGTCTGTCCACACAGAAATCAGTCAGACTCAGACCTGAGGACCCTGCTATAAGAGTGGGTGAGAGCCTGCATCTTTCTGTAACACAGGTTAAAGCCCAGGCATTTTGCAGTGTGGATGCAGCTCAAGTCCGGATCATCAGACTCGGGTCTGCAGTCTTCCAGCACTATCCCACTATCCCTGGGTTTGTGTTTCTCAGTTCTTCTTTCCCATAACTTACCACTCACTTCCCGGGAGAAACCAGAAGCAACTTCCTGCTCAGTGTTTAACCCTTCGTTTCCACAAAGATTTCTGGTTTATGGGCCTTTTCAGTAATTAATTGATTTTGATTGATTAGATTAATTGATTTTGGTGTGTTTCCATTCAGGGTGGAACACACTTAATTCCCTTAGTGCCACCCGCTCCCTTTCCCCCCAACTCAGGATTGAAAATGGAAAAAAGTGGAAAAAAGTTAAACAAGCAGTTATAATGTAATTTTTACTAGTCAATCATTGTTATAAGTATGGTCTGGGACCCCACAATTAACAGCATAACATACCCATCCCATCTTGTACAGCACAGCTTATAAAAGGGGCCATGCCCACACTATTCTGGATCATGGTTAAACTGAGTCTCCAGAATTCCTGGCTGTAATGAGTCCAAACAAAGCTGGAGCTTGTATTTGATCCATGGATGGCTTAAATATATGAGTCCAAATTGCAGAGGATGGTGGCTGTTTGTCTGTGTTTGGAGTCCTAATGGCTGGCAGTCAGTTAGAGCTGTGCATGGATGCAAGGTATTATTATGGAGGCTGTACTCTGTCTCCATGCTACATCAGTATCTTGTTGATTTTATCATGAACTTTTGCCCTCTGCTGGATAGTGATGAAAGCCAGCATCTCACAGGACAGGAACATAATGGTTCGTTATGTTCCAGAGCAGATAATGCTTATTAGAGATGCCTCTATAACTCATGAGCCCTCTCCATTCTGATATGTGCTGATCAGTCACTAGATGCCTAAGTATCTCCTTAGTATAACAGATTGCTGTCGTTCAACTGGCCTGGGATAGAACTTCACGCTTCTACTCAGAGACCTCCAGAATATCAATGTTCTCCAGAACTTGTCCTGCCTGGAAGGATTGCAAAACCACAGCCACTGATTAGACCTGTGGAGAAGTCCTTGGACCACCCTGAAAAAATACAGGTGATGTAGAAATCATTTCAACTGGATTTTGTTGATACAAGTCTTACCATGGTCTGAGATCCTTTCAGTTCTTCCCCAAAGGAGTCTGAAGTGGCCAGTGGTTTTTGGGTGAATAAAATACAGCCCATTAATAAAAAGTATCATGGAGTGGGGAAATAATTTTATCATTTGTCAAACAATAAGGTGCTTTTTCATTTTCCTTTCAAGGCCCTTCTGTCTTTGCAGGGAAAATATATGATACCAGGGGTCTGGGGGAGCAAGGAGAAAGAAAGTCCAAGAGGAGTTGATGGGAAATATTCTAGATAAAATGAGTCAGCAGATAGACTTCCAGAAGGACCAGACTGAGTATCAGAAACATAAGGATGCAAGAAGGGTGGAGAGAGAGGCTGCCTAGCACAAGATGATACTGGCAGAGAGATTCACTGAGCATGACTAAGGCTAAGATTATGTCATGGAAGTCACTGAATCCATGACTTTCAGAGACCTCTGAGACATTTTCTGTTTCAGCCCCAGGGCTGTGGGGCTGGAGTTGTCAGCCAGCAGGGGCCCCTGCAGCTACCACCCCCACCCTCCCCACAGCTACCATCCACTGTTGGTGGCATGGGGTCCCCAGAGCTCCCAGCCACTATGGGGGACCCCCGGTGCTCCCAGCCACCGCAGGGGGACCCTGGAACTCCCAGCTGCCATGGATGGTGGAGTGGGGGACCTCTGAGCCGCCACAGACAGCGGAGGGGACAGAACCATGGAGCTGCAGCAGTAGTGGGTGCTGAACCTCCCTCCATCCCCATTTTCTCACAATTATTTTTAGTAAAAGTCAGGGACAGATCACAGGCTTCTGTGAATTTTTGTTTATTGCCCATGACTTTTACTAAAAATAACCATGACAAAATCTTAGCCTTAAACATGACCTCAGGTTGAGGAAGACACAGAGCAGCAGAAGGAGCTGTTTGAGCAATTACCTCAACTCATGGCTATTAGACTGCAAGGTCCACTACCAGCTTCAGTTCTTGCTCTAGCTTGTGCCCTGAGTCCCTTCCATGGTATTCTGTCCTGCAGACTATGCAGCCTTTGGACAATTCAGGAGTTAGCACAGGCAAAGAACACTAGCACATGGAATGGACAAATGTATCCAGTGTGTTCATCCACTCCAGTTCCATTGCAGCTTGCTCATGTAAAATGCACCTGAAAGGCCCAGGAAAACTGAGGGACAGTAGACACCCAGAAATAGTTGTCTATGTCACACGTTCCACTGTTTTGGCACTAAATTTAGTTGTGTTGTATGTTTTGATTGCAGCTGGTTTGCTTTTCTGGTTCTTACACTGGTATATAAATAAATTGTTGAATTTTCACACAAGCCTACAATAGCAAGTTTTATTATATGTCGTGATAAGTGGAACAAACATGACATGCCCATTCTCAATACATTTCATAATAAAATTTGATAACGGTCATCACAGTAATCCATAAAGTGTGAGTTCAAGTTCATAGCCAGTATTTATAAAATGCACAATACATCTCCATACATGTCAGGAAAGTGTTTACATAATACCAACACATTAAAAAAATCCCACAGCTGCCCCAGAGCCATAAACAGCACAACTTCAATATCTTTTCATTCTCCTTCATGCATGGAACTGTGCAAACCCATTATATGGGCAAACAAATCGTCTCTGATTACACTGTGTATGTGGATCCAGCGCCAGTCATGGCAGGTGCACTGTCTCGTTGAGTATATCTGTTCAGGAATCCAGCAGCATCTTGAGTCCATTCCTGGTGAGGTTTCCCCTTCTTGCAGATATTGTGCAGAACACAGAAAGCCACAATAATAAGGACTCCATTGGCAAAACTGGCATTCAAACTGTTCTGAAGGCAACACCAACAGGATTGCAATCTGTCATTCCACTACCAGATTCCTACAGCTCAACTGAGTGTGTAGTTGAACATTCTTTTGATTGAGCCTCTGAAATCAGGGTATGGTTTCCTAAGGCATGGCAACAGGGGGTAAGCTGGGTTCCCTAGAATAACACCTGGGACAATGACTCCATTTCTAAAAATATCATTTGGTGGGAATAATGCCCCAGCTTGCACATGAAGGTAAAGTTCTGATCTCCAGAAAACCCTGGTATGCCCTCTGCCAGTGCATCCCATGTTAGTGTCCATGAATCTTCCTCTGGAGTTGACCAGGGCCTGCACAATGATGGAGTAATATCCTTTGTGTTTAGGTACCCATGTGTCCTTGCACAGGGCAAATTATAAGCATGCGAGTCCCACCAGTGGCCCAGTCTCTCAAAACCTGCAATTATTTCAGGAACATTTGTAATGCCTGTGACCAAAAGCACCCCTGTATTCATACCCTACACACTATTGTAATAATATTTGTACAAAATATGCCTTGTGAGGTATCATTTGAAACTTGCTAATAACTTCCTGGTCAATAATATCATGGTGAAATGTATGTAGAAACTTTATATGCAAAGTTATGAAATCCCCAGTATGATGTTTTTAACAAATGGTCAAAACCACACAGCACTGCCCAAACAGAAGTAGTTCAACAGGTCTATCCTAAAGGAAGAAATGTGAATTTACTTCATTTACACAGAAGTCCTAATACACCAGGGAGAATAAATGGCAGGAGACAAGGCAAAATTTGCATCTCAGTAAACACAGGTGAGAAGAAAGACCAGGGAGTCTCCTTTACCACCAGACTCCATATAACCTTCTTTACTTTTAGAATAAACTTTGCTTTGAGGTGTAACCTTCAGAAGAATCCATTTCACCGGACTGTAAAAGAAAGATGCAGAGAATCCCAAGTTCGCTCTCTCTTTTAGATACGTGTTTTCACTTTTATTTGCCTGTAATCATTTTTAACTTTATCTCCTATACTTTAATATGCTTAAAATTCTCTCTTCTTTTGTTAATAAACATGGGGTTTTTTTAATCGAAACCAATGCAGTGCTATGTTTAAACTGAATGGTTTGGTAACTCCAGTTAAATTAGCAAACTGTTGAATACTAATCCTTTACAGAGGCAACAGACATCCAATAGCTGAATTGAAAAGGTCTGAACAGTGCAGAAAACAAGTTTTTGGGAAAATTCAGGACTGGGAGTATGTTGGGGTCACGCTGCAAGTAGTAACCCAGGCTGGTGGAAGCCAGAGTATGATTGGAGGGTTGCTGAAAGGCTGCAGGGGTCAGAATTACTGGACCAGGGCTGCAGATACAGTCACAGACACTCAAGGAGTGACATGCATGCTGTTAGGCTGTTTGTGAGCAGTCCAGATTGGGAGCTACAACAGAAAAGCATTGTGAGGCACCCAAGGTTGAAGGGGAAGTGGTGATGACCCCTCACTGGTCTGGATTGCACCCTAGAATGTGACAATGCCTATCACTTTGGGTACATCACAGTCCTGATCACTTCACAACCTGCTGCCACAACAACCCCCACAACTGATTTATCAACTTCAAACTGTTTAGCTATGGACTTGTCATACTCTGGGATAGCCAGCTTCCTGATGGCCACAGTGACCTGCTTCTGGACTGTCATGGCCTCCCTCATATGGGTGTCATGGTGCTGAAGGTCTGGGGTAAGCTGATAACAAATCTCCAGGAATGTCTGCTTCTTCACATGAAAGTTCTGGACCTCAGTGCTGGTCTTGTGGCTCTGCTCCAGAAGTACAGTCTGCTGTCTGCATAGGGGGGATCTTCAGCACAGGCAAAAGGCATGAGCAGCATCAGCTGGGGCACAACTAGCATGAGAGGTGCCCTTAACATCAAAAACTGCCACCAAAATGTCCACCAGCATATTACAGATGCCTTGCCTGATTCCCAAAATAGGACTGACAAAGTGAGATGGAGAGGGGATACACGCTGATGGCTCTGGCTTCTGGGAGCATACAGGCACAAAATGGCTTGGCTGGATCTGTTGGCGGGCTAAAACCTCTCAAAACACTTTGTCAACTCCTGCGGGATGGACAGACTAATTATCCCACTACCCTCTTGTGATCCATCATGAGCGCCTCCTGTCGGTTGAGTGCGAACCTCTCTCTCATGCACACTCTCTCTGTGTTCCCAGCACCCCCTGTTGGCTGTTAACCTTGTTAGGTGAGTCTTCAGTGGCCCAGCCCTCAAGCCAAGTCAGACAGAGTCAATATGCACAAACAAACCACTTCTGGGGTAAAAGGTCCAACAGGACTTGTCACTGTGCCCTTGTTCAAGTCTTTATCCTGTCTCTGGGCTCAGCCCTCAGTCCCTTATGGGCTAGCTGTAAGTCTGTGCTTCCCTGTTACAGAGCAGTGCCCCCAGGGCTTTCTTCCTGGAGACACTTTGCCTTATCGGTTCTTATTGCTCCATCTCTCCAGCCAGGCCACTCCTTCAAGTTCAGTCCCCTTCTGGGAGGGTAACAAATGGTTGTCTCACTGCAGGGTCTTCAGCCCCACCCTTGTGCCTTTTAAATTCCAATTCTGTGTTTGGGCTTCTGAAATAAACTTATCCCCTTCTCGGAGCTTTGGCCCCTTTGCTAGTGGGGGGACCCAAGGATGCCCACTACTGCAGGTCCAAATTACAATTAGCAGCCATGTGCTGCTTTCTTTAATAGTTGTTGCTGCTGCATTCCCTGGGCTGCTTCCCATTCTGTCCCATCACCTTCACCTATTACCTTAGGATTACTGTCTTTGGGTTCTCTGTCTCTTCCCTACTTGAGCAGGTCTCTCTCAGGCCTCCTCGCCTGCAGTTTCACAGTCTTCCAGTCCTCCCTCACCCTTCTGGTCCCAGCCAGCAACTGACCAGCTCAGCCCCTGCAGCTCCTTTTTTTCTGAGCCTGCTGTGCTTTCATGGGTTGCTTCCATGCAGCCTTTCTAGGAAGGCCTGGAGGACCCACCTTCACTGCTCCTTTTCTGGGACGAGGTGTGGTGGAACCAGGAGGACTCCAGCAAGGAGCCTGAAAGAGCATGGTACACCCCGTCACACCACTATGAACCAAACCCAAGAGCGGCTACTGCTGGTGAGGGTACTAGGAACCCAGGGACATGATAATATATGATCACAGAAGCTAAAGTTCTGATTCAGGTCTTTGGATAATTTATAATACATGCCCCGGAGTTTGGACACTCCAAGAACATAAACACCAGATAGCAAAAATCTTTAAAATAGTTATGAGAAAAAAAGACACATTTCAATAAAGATAATAAGGTCAGAATACAATGTATTTTTTAAATAAAGTAATTGATCTGAAAACACTAATATTTTCCCTGAAGTTAGGGCTTTGTCCATATGAGCTACAAAAATATTACCGCTTCCCATCATATTCTAATAAAATATTATATATGTATTGAAAGATGAACTGTCTATTAATTCTCTTATAACCATTAGCTGATTATATTCAGTATATTTTGCTTTTCTTTTTATTTTTTTATTTCATTTGTTTGCAGTTGATTACTAATGAGATTTTCATGAAAACTGGATATTTGTTGCTTCAAAGTGTTCCTGCTACTTATTCTTCACTAGAAGTCATATGACGAATTCAGTCTTAGCTGAATGGGAGGTGTACTACTTATGCTGGGGTTTAATTTGGCACACGAGCCTCTATTTTGACTGCATCTCCATCACAACTCATATTGTCACGAACAGAGAACTAAGATTTCAGAAAAGAAACAGGAAAATCCTGTATTCATTAAATACTCATGGGGTGGAAAAATGTGTAGTGGTGCAGAAAATACTATACACATACCTTATTTCAACTATGTAGAATTTTATTTTCAAGTTGTCCCATGACCCACACTATATCTCAATAGTGTGGAATGAGCTGACAAAGCTTTGTCATCAACCATTTTTCTGCAGGTCCATAAAATATGAGCTGGTTTATACATTAAGACATTCAATATTTTAATTTGTCAAAGATATAGAATGAGGAATGATCAATCTTAAACAATAGACTAATAAAGTATCAGTGCCATGGTCAAATTTGTAAGAGCCATAGCTTAATATGGTCTGGATCCAGATTATATAGATTATTTTACTAATTCATAGATTTCTCAGGTGTCCTTACATGTTAAATAATGAGAAAATGAGAACACAAGTTTCATAGAGATTTCTAACCTAAGTCTGTGAATGTAAGAAAAGTTTAATGTTAGTGTTACTGTGATAAAACAGGAAGATCCAACTGTTCTTAATTCTAATCCCAAAATGAGAGAAACTGAAAACAAATTTTGGTTAAAGGCAAAAAAATAAAACCTGGATGCATTTCTTGTATCAAAGATGTTACTGATGGCATTAAACTAAAAGAAGGACAATTAGCTTGCAGTGCAATTAGGTTGCTGTATAGTAATCAGTTTATCTTGTTTCAAAACATCTTTGTACAAATTAATGTGATTTTTTCCAGCCTTGAAAATAACCAGCAAGTTAAAGAAAACAGAATTACCTTACACTATGTCCTCTGGTTCATATCCAGAGTTTTCACAGTATACTGCTGAGCATGACAAATTGGATTCATCACATAAGTGCATACAGATGCAAAAGTATCAATAATTTGAGCCAGTATATGGCTGTAAATTTCAATTTTATGTGATGGAGAGAAAAGGTTTGGGACAATGTTGGTAACTGGGATCAATATAATCCACAAGTGTAGAATGTCCTGTATCAGCTAGGAATATACAATACCAGAAATAGGTTTTATAAGTACATTAAATACCAAACAGAAAAAAAAACAAAATAGATATCACACAGTTAGCTATCAAAAGAAGTAATCTGAGTTTGAAAAGATTCTTGCAATTTGGTAAAAGCAGGTTTTGTGATATGCTGAGCCCCAAACAAGTATAGGCCCATAGTTTCCATCAAATAGAAAAAAGAAAAAAAAAAAACCAGCTTTTGCCTAGGAAAATTGTAATAAATAAATAAACAAATGAGCCAAAATGCCAGATATTTCACAGTTAACAATCCTGTCAATGCAAACATCTTCACTACTTTCACCAGAAATTCTCATTCCCTCATCCAGCCCCACCATTACATAGGTAACAAGTAGAAACTGAAAGCAATTTAATGAAAATGCACCTACTGATGTTGATGAGATAATGCTACAGTTTAAGTGAAATGGTTACAATTTAAAAGTACAAAAAGTAGTAATTTTAATAAAATCTATATTTGCAGAGAAATGAGATTCAAGGGAGAGTGTTACTATAATTTATTTTTAAGAGAGGAGATGTAATCACACTTGTGCAAGTTTTTGTACCCAATACATTTCTCTAAAACTACCTTGAAATGAATATAGCTAAAGGCAGTTAAAATAAACATGACTAAAAAGAAGAAAGAATATCTATTATGAGGATACCAAAAAAAAAAAGAATGAAAATTGGCATTTTACACTGTGGAAAGGAGACATATTAAGTAGAACAACAATGGCTCCCTAAATGGCTTCCTGAGGCAAGGAATGCAAGTGGAAAAATATATGAGAGCTCAGTATTAAGTAAGTATTTTTATGCACAAAAAGAGATATTTGGGTTCACCTAAATATTAAGATTTTCAGAGTTATTCAGATACCCTAACACACAGTTCTGTTAAACACAGAGAGGAGCGTTATGAAAAATGAACATACCTGTACAGATGAATCACCTGACTTATTTATTCAATTTAGGCTTCCCTTTATAAACGTCCTTGATTGGGAGCAGGGTGTGTGTAGAAGAGAGAGAGGATGTGCAGGGAGGGAGGGCTGAGAACAATGTATGTAAGATCTAAGTTAGAGATTTTTATTTATCCATATTCAAGGGCTGCTTAGAATAAAATAAAATAAGATGACTGAGCCAGTGCCACAAGCTGCTAAGGAATGGGAAGTATGCAGGCTTGGATATAGCCTGGGAGTACAGTTGGTCACTTTAGAATTGACTGATAGTGTCTGTGTGTGTATGGAACTGCCAGCGTACGGCATGCACTACTGCAACTGTCATTGCAGGACCATTCAGCTGGAGAATGAGCCCATCAAAGAATTGCCTGCTGCTATATTATTTTGTTTTATTTTGGCGCATAGAAATGAGAGGATTTCCATGAAACAGGAAATACAGTAGTTGACTATGACCGACAGTGCAAAACACTGAAACAGTAGTCCAGGGAGATCATTTGTGTGAAGAAAGAAACCAGAGATATTCAACCCCTGGGGCTTCCTTTGTGAGAGGCTATTATTATTTGTATTGATTTTAGTATGCAAGTTTTCTCTTTCCCTCTCTCTGCTGGCCCACAGTGTAACCCATAAATAATATATTGAGTAACTCTTTGACTGCAAGCATCACAACCACTGCAGCACATTAATTTGTGCACCATACTACCCAAAGTTACAAAACTAGGAACATATTCTTAGGACGAAAGGGAAGAGAATGGAGCTCAAGCTCCCCCAAAATAGGAAGGCAACCTAGCATAGATCTTTTCATGCTAATGCAGCTGATGTTGTTAGGTTTGTCAGGCTATTCCCTTCAAACTTCTCATAATATGGATGTTATCAGGCTCAGGCACCACATCGCTATATCACATTACTGCCAAGGATACCGTAGATCTTGTAAACTGATATCATTACTTGTACTTCTGGTAACAACCCTTCTCATCTTTCCAGTGCTATGCAGGCCTGTTAGCAGCCACCAGATATAATTGTGGTGCATCTTGGGGAAAACGACTTGGGAATGCTTAAAAGGGTCGCACTAGTGCTCACAGCAAGGAGGGACTTGGGGCTGATCCTTGACTTTTTCCAGGAGTTAACATTGTTTGATCAGAGATGCTTCAGTGCAGGGTCTGCCAGGCAGCCATGTGTCCCCAGGGTGGACAAGGAAAGGAGGTATGTGAACAGGGAGGTGGCCAAATTCCTTGAGACCATAGGAGGGGCAGTAATTTCACATCCTAGCATAGTATGTGAGGCAGCAGAGTTGTTTCGGGAGCATGGGGTTCACCTGTATGACTTAGTTGCTGTCATGTTTTTAACTGATATAAAAGATGACATTAGGAGATGTCTGGGAACCTGACTGCGTGTGGGGAGGAGGCAGACAAGCTATTTGCTGACACCTCCTTGTGGCAGATTTCCACTGCAGGTACTCAATAGGAAAGGTACATAGTGACCAGATAAATGGCTTGGAAAAGGACTTAAAAAGAGGTGTTTGTTAAAGGAATGAATTGGGGGGTGTCAGGGTTCCTTCCCCACTCTGAACTCTAGGGTACAGTTGTGGGGACCCGCATGAAAGACCCCCTAAGCTTATTCTTACCAGCTTAGGTTAAAACTTTCCCAAGGTACAAACTTTGCCTTGTCCTTGAACAGTATGCTGCCACCACCAAGCGTTTTAAACAAAGAACAGGGAAAGAGCCCACTTGGAGACGTCTTTCCGCAAAATATCCCCCCAAGTCCTACACCCCCTTTCCTGGGGAAGGCTTGTTAATAATCCTTACCAATTTGTACAGGTGAACACAGACCCAAACCCTTGGATCTTAAAAACAATGAAAAATCAATCAGGTTCTTAAAAGAAGAATTTTAATTAAAGAAAAAGTAAAAGAATCACCTCTGTAAAATCAGGTTCGAAAATACTTTACAGGGTATTCAGATTCAAAACACAGAGGATCCCCCTCTGGGCAAAACCTTAAAATTACAGAAAACAGGAATAAATCTCCCTCTTAACACAGAGAAATTCACATAAAACAAAAGATAAACTAATCTGCCTTGCCTGGCTCACCTATACTGGTTGCAATATTGGAGACTTGGATTAGGATGGGTTGGAGAAGATGGATTTCTGTCTGGCCTCTCTCAGTCCCAAGAGAGAACAACCACGTAAACAAAGAGCACAAACAAAAGCCTTCCCCCCCTCCCAAGATTTGAAAGTATCTTGTCCCCTTATTGGTCCTTTGGATCAGGTGCCAGCCAGGTTAGCTGAGCTTCTTAACCCTTTACAGATAACAGGATGTTGCCTCTGGCCAGGAGGGATTTTATAGCACTGTATACAGAAAGGTGGTTACCCTTCCCTTTATATTTATGACAGGGGGGCTGTTGGGGACTCCTATGATTGGTATAACAGGGAGCCAACCCCCCAATTTTTATAGCCCACCTTAACTCTCCTACATGGGGAGGGGGGTGGATGGTAAGGTCCCAGTAATGGATGTGCTGGATGGACTTGGAGGGAAAAAGAGGGGGAGCTGGTAAAAGCCCACCAAGTAATTATGGAATAAATACGGGGTTACCTGCACTGCACACTTTTATCTGCTGGGTAGTCCCAGACATCTAATAATAAAGTTTCAGCCTGATTAAACCTGATTAAATCAAATGCCTCCTGTCCTTTTTTTGGCATAGCCAGACAATATACATGTTATCAGGCTCAGGCACCATATTGCCATATCACACAACTGCCAAGGATACCATAGGTCTTGTAAACTGATATCATTACTTGTACCTCTGGTAACAGCCCTTCTCATCTTTCCAGCACACATGAGTTAGCACCAAACTATGTCTGTTTTTCCCTGCTCATCTGCTCTCATAATATTTGAGCAGAATAATTAAAAATTAGAGATGAAAAAGATCTTGGATAAAATCCTGGTCTCATTGAAGTGAATCTCAGTTTTGTCATTGACTTTCAAGGGCCCAGGATTTCATCTCTACAGCTTTATGGTATCTGGCCTATCCTTCCAAGAAAGAGCTATTCCCTAGTGTATATTTTCTAGTTCTTTGTTCTGTCTAGTTTAAAATGTCTGAAGTGATATGTCCTCTACCTAGAGTTCCTGAGCCTTGGATATGCTTTAACAGTGTCCACAGATAAGGGTTTGTCTACTTTAAAATAAAGATGTATGCTGTTTCATACACAAGCACATAGCTCTGGTAGAGCTCCTCCTCCTCTGGCTGGACACTCCCTAGGCTATTGTGGTTGGGCTCCATGTGGTCTTTAAGCCTCCAGACTCTGAGCAGAATCATAACACTACCCTTGGCTAGGGTCTCTAGGCACGCATAATAGGGGCTAACAGTCTACCTCCTATGATTAGTGCTGGCCCCTCAGCCTTCCTGGTAGCTTAAACACCCCCCACCCCCTAGAACTTCATTACCTATGTGAGCACTCTCGGCTTACAGTTTCTCTCCATGGGCATGTGATAGTGAAAACAAACAGGCAGACTTTGCGCAGGATTCTAAACAGTATTACACTTTATTTAAGTAGCTCAAGAAATATATGGATCTATACAGCAATTTGTTTGCAATTTTAAAACAGCAAGAAACCTGGAAAATTCTATTTCTGTAGCAACGCTGTCTTTCCCAGGTCAGTTTTTTCTTGTTTCTTTTTTTAAGCCAGAGGATTTATTTTGGAAACAACACAGCAGCAAACTTTTGCAAACAAATGTGCTTCAGCATGTACAGAGGAGGAACTATATGCTCATCTGCAGCTGTGCTGAATACATCTTTTCTGAAGGTACACTAGTTGTTGGCCATGCAATGTATTTTTGTGCTTGTCACATGCAAACACAGGCCAGGACTGACAGACCAGACATAGACTGAGACCTGCAGCTCTATTGTAAGGAAGAAGGTCAACCAAGAAATGATATTGCAGATCTCAAAAGTATCTTTTCAGGAAGTTTAAGCTTGGCTGAAGATATCATACGAAACTATTTAATTTTATAATGTGTCATTCACACAACCAAGCTATCAAGTCACATCATTGACTGAATTTCAATTTCTGCAATTAGAGAAATAAAGAGTTAAATAGAGAGATACCGCTGCCGGGGCCCACCCAGTTGAGCTACCATCACTGTTGCTAACAGCCTTAGACTTTGTCTCCCCTCCCAGAGTCAGCACCCCAACACTCTGCCCCAGCCTCAAGCCCCCTCCTGCACTATAACTCCCTCCCAGAGCTTGCACCCCTCACCGCCTTCTGCCCCAGGTTCATACCAGAGCCCCCTTGCACACTGCAAAACCCTTGGCCTCAGCCCAGAACTCGAACCCCCTCCCGAACCCCAAACCCTTGTCCCAGCATAGTGAAAGTGAGTGAGGGTGGGGGAGAGCAAGCGAAGGAGGGGAGGGGAATGGAGTGAGTGGGATGGGGCTTCGGGGAAGGGGTAGATCCTGGGTTGTCCTTAAATTCAAAAAGTGATATTGGGCATAAAAAGTTCAGAGCTCACTGACCTAGACAATCTCTGACAGATGTTTGTCTAACCTGTTCTTAAAAATCGCCAGTGACAGAGATTTCACAGCCTCCTTAGGTAACCTGTGTGATGCTGACAGACCAGTTCCACAGACCAATTCACTTGAATGTGAATATCAAAGAAGTGTAAAGTGTATTAGTGTGAGGTCAGACTAATTTACTCATATGCTAAGAGAAATCAAAGGAGTGTCAAAAGGTATTGTAGTGTAATCAGGCCAATTCACCTGTGTCTTCCTATAGTTCAAAGGTAATGTTAATGGTATTGTTTTCACTTATCTATACCTTGTTGATTGGTATCACATTACTTTATGTATGTCCCCGTAATTAGATAATCCTAGATCAGTGGTTCTCAACCTATTTGCCATTATGAGCCGCATATGCAGCTCTCTGCATGTAATGTGCGAGGCATCCACACAATATATATATTAACTGTTTGGCTCTGAGGATGTCACATGGTTGGCAGCTGTGTGCTGATTGGGCCACAAGTGGCCTGTGGGCCGCGGGTTGAGAACCACTGCCCTATATCAAAGTGTGTGTTAGTGTTAAGAAAAGAAGATGTCTGATGTGTAAACTTCATGAAAACTAATGAAAAATAGTTTGCTATTACATTACGTTGACATTGTCTATACCCCATTATTACATTTACATTGCCTATACTCTGCTATAACATTTACATTGTGTAACTAAAATTATACATCAAAGGAGATTGGAGCCTTGGAAATGTAAATGAAGAAGAGTGCTAACTTCAAACAACTGGCCATTTTGTGAGTAAAAACACTTCTCAGATCGTTGACTGGAGAAGAAATTATAAACACTGATTCCAAGGAAGATCCTTTATCTCTGGCTGTTTAGATTCTTACAGGGAAGATACAATATTTAAAGTGGAGATCCACAGAAACATCTGGGTTCCCTGAAAAGACTTTTGGGAAACTGGCAGATTACTACATCTCTCCTATCATTTTGGATTTACAAATTTTGACTCACCTGCTATTATATTTTACTTGCTTTAACCTCTCAATAACTCTCATTTCTTTTTTCTTAGCTAATAAAGCCTTAGTTAGTTTACCAGAGAATTGGCCGTCAGCACTGTTTTTAGTGTGAGGTCCAGAGTACCAAATTGATCTGGGGTAAGTGACTGATCTTTTGGGATTGGGAGTAACCTGATGTGGTGTGATTATTTGTTTATATGGCCTTTTATCACTAAATCCAGATTGTCTGGGTGACAAAATAAGCTGGAGAGTCGAAGGCGTCTGTCTGTGACTCCAGGGTAAGACTGGTATAGGGATCCAGGAGTTCACATTTGTTACTGGCTTGGTAAAATCTAATTGTAGAATATATCATCAGTTTGGGGTGTCTGCCCTATTTGCTAACAATCTGAACTAGGACTGGGACTCATAGTTGTGAGCCACAACAGACAACATGACAACCTATTTCCCTGCTTAATTATCCTTATAATTAGCTGGTATGATTAGGTTAGGGGGGGAAAAACTTACTAAATCTCCCTTGCAGCAAACTAAACTGCTTACTGCTTGTCCTATTTTCATAGAAACATAGAATCATAGAACTGGAAGGAACCTCGAGAGGTCATCTAGTCCAGTCCCCTGCACTCACGGCAGCACTAAGTAGTATCTAGACCATCCCTGACAGGCATTTGTCCAAACTGTTCTTAAAAATCCCCAATGATGGAGATTCCACAAAGTCCCTAGGCAATTTATTCCAGTGCTTAACCACTCTGACAGTTAGGAAGTTTTTCCTAATGTCCAACGTAAATGGCCCTTGCTGCAATTTAAGCCCATTGCTTTTTGTCCTCTCCTCAGAGATTAAGATGAACAATTTTTCTCCCTCTTCCTTGTAACAATCTTTTATGTACTTGAAAACTGTTATCATGTCCTCTCTCGGTCTTCTCTTCTCCAGACTAAACAAACCCAATTTTTTCAATCTTCCTTCATAGGTCATGTTTTCTAGACATTCAATCATTTTTGTTGCTCTTCTCAGGATTTTCTGCAATTTGTCTACATCTTTCCTGAAATGTTGCGCCCAGAACTGGACACAATACTTCAGTTGAGGCCTCATCAGCCGGAGTAGAGCAGAATAATTACTTCTTGGGTCTTGCTTACAATACTCCTGCTAATACCAGGATTTCAAACACACGGCCTGCAGGGTTCTTCCCTGCGGCCCGCAAAGCTCCCCGTGGCCCCCTCCATCCCCTCCCCAGCGTGCCACGTCCCCAGCCTACCTCCAGGCCAGGGGCGGGCAAACTACGGACCCGGTCCGGATCCAACTCCTCAGCGCTTTGGATCCGGCCTGTGGATTGCCAACCCTGTAGTGCTGAGGGCCCCGTGCCGCTCGGGGAAGCGGCAGGCACCGCTTCCCTGCGACCCCAGGGGGAGGAGGAGCAGAGAACTCTGTGAACTGTTCTTGCCTATGCGTACCTCCCCTGAAACTCCCATTGGCCGGGAACGGGGAACCGTAGCCCACAGGCAAGAACAGCTCTTGGAGGTCTCTGCTCCCTCTTCCCCGCTTGGGCTGCAGGGGCAGGGTGCCCACCATTTCCTGGAGCGTAGCAGCACGGGCCCAGAGCCGGGGCTGGAGCTGGGGCTGGGGCCGGGGCCGGGGCCGGGGCCAGGGCAGTCAGGGAGCCCAGCGTGCGCCCCTGCCACCCCGGAGCCGTTCAAGGTAAGTGGCGCCGGGCCGGAACCCGAACCCCACCTGCACACCGCACCCCAACTCCCTTCCCTGAGCCCCCTGCTTGCACCCCAACCCCCTGCCACACCCTGCACTCCCTCCTGTACCCCAACTCCCTGCTCT